>NC_138160.1:78630311-79244692 GCF_964165515.1 Mesoplodon bidens
CAGAGAAATGCAAATCAAAATCACAGTGAGGTATCACCTCCCACCTGTCAGAATGGCTATCATCAAAAAGACGAGAAATATCAGGTGTTAGCGAGGATGTGGAGAAAAGGGAACCATTGTGTGCTGTAGGTGGAAAGGTAAATTGGTGCAACCACTATGGAAAACAGTATGGAGGTTTCTCAAAAACTTAAAAATAGAACTACCATATGATCCAGCATTTCCACTTCTGGGTGTTTATCTGAAGAAGATGAAAATACTAACTCAAAAAGATATCTGTACTCCTGTGTTCATTGCAGCATTATTTACAATAGCCAAGATATGGGAACAACCTAAGTATCCATCAATGGATGAATGGATAAAGAAAATATGCTATATGTATATACACACACAATGGAATATTATTCGGCCATACAGTATAAAATCTTGCTATTTGTGACAACATGGATGGACCTTGAGGACATTATGCTGAGTGAAAAAAGACAGAGAAAGACACATACCATATGATCTCATATATATGGAATCTTAAACAAACTAAAACTCCCCAAAAAACTAAGCTCATAGATTTAGAGAACATATTGGTTCTCTAAGGCAAGGGATGGGGGGAGTGTGAAATCGGTGAAGGGGATCAAAAGATGCAAATTTCCACTTACAGAATTGGTCATGAGGATATAATGTACAGCATGGTGACTATAGTTAATATTACTATACTGTATATTTGGAAGCTAAGAGAATAGATTTTAAAAGTTCTCATCACAAGGAAAAAATTTGTAACTATGTATGGCAATGGATTTTTTTTAACATCTTTATTGGAGTATAATTGCTTTACAGTGGTGTGTTAGTTTCTGCTTTATAACAAAGTGAATCAGTTATACATATACATATATCCCCATATCTCCTCCCTCTGGTGTCTCCCTCCCACCCTCCCTATCCCACACCTCTAGGTGGTCACAAAGCACCGAGCTGATCTCCCTGTGCTATGCGGCTGCTTCCCACTAGCTGTCTATTTTACGTTTGGTAGTGTATATATGTCCATGCCACTCTCTCACTTCGTCCCAGCTTACCCTTCCCCCTCCCCGTGTCCTCAAGTCTGGCAATGGATGTTAACTAGACTTTTTGTGGTGATCATTTTGCAGTATATGCAAATATCATTATGTTGTATACCTGAAACTAATATAATGTTATATGTCAATTATATCTCAATTTTTAAAAATTAGACCTTTCCAGGGTGGAGGAGCCCAGGTAGGAGTGGGAGAGAGATCAGGCAGCCATAACATGAGGATGGGATGTGTGCTATATAATACAACAACTCCTCCCTAGAAGTTTCCTGAATTGTCAGTTAAGTCTCCTAAACCCATAAAGGCCTCCACAGTTCCATTGGAATTCTGTTCCTAACACAAATCTGACCTGGGAACATTACCCTTCTAGAAAACTCCCATTGCTTATTAAAGAACCTCCACAGTCCTCACTGCCAGCAAGGCCTTTCCTAACCTAGCGCCATCTTTACTGCCTTGACAAGTAGAACTGTCCATCCAGATGTCTGTGTACGTGCACACTTCATGCTCTTCCCATGGCTTGGGTTGTTTTGCAGTTTCCTGTCTACTTTGCAAACTCCAGCATATGCTGTAGAATCCCACTTATATTATTGTATCTCTTTTGCTTTCCATGACTCTCCCAGGAAGAATTAGTTGCTTCTGCATGTGTCTTTCCTTAGCTCTTTATTCATACCTTTCTTATGGCAGTTATTGCATTTTAGGTATTTACGTATTGGTGGGCTCTATATGGTAATAACTTGAGGGCAGGTATCATGTCTTGATTTATCTTTGTGACCCAGGTGGTTGGCTGAATGGGGAGTTGATGAACAGATAGACTGGAAGAGTGGTAGATCAGTGAGGGGATGCAGAACACGTACAAAATGATCCTTGGGGACACTTCTGCCTGGTAGTCTCCATTGGAGGTTAGTGTGGTGCTCCAAGGGCAATGATGCTTCAAGGACAAAGGACGACCCTGCCTGAAAAAGTGTCAGCGTTACACCCTCTACCGGACTCTTAATCGCCCTCCCCACCATGTTGCGATGGTTACAAAATTCCTGAGCCCACCTGGGCACCGGGACCTGTCCCAAATAAGGAAAGGCATCCGGCCTGTCCCACTCCCACCCTATAGAAGGAAGGTATATGTGCCTCAACAAATCAGTAAACAAAATTTACACCTCAGACCATTCTTTTGTTTTCTGGCTATAAAAACTGATCAATAGCACACGTTCGGGCTCGACTCTCCCAGACTACTAGGAAGTTGGCCCGCTGTTCTGGCAGTGACCCTTCCCTCTAATAAATTCTATCTTCTTTACATTCTGCCTTGTGTCTGGAAATTCTTTTCCAACCCACGTTCGGACCACGACAGTTAGCAGTGAGATGGGCTGTGGCGGACAGAAAAGTTCCTGTTGTGCGTAATGAACGGGAAACAACTCCAATGTTACACATAATGTTTAACTGCATACAAATAATTCCCCTGGGGCTTCCCTGGTGGCGCAGTGGTTGAGAGTCCGCCTGCCGATGCAGGGGACACGGGTTCGTGCCCCGGTCCGGGAAGATCCCACGTGCCGCGGAGCGGCTGGGCCCGTGAGCCATGGCCGCTGAGCCTGCGCGTCCAGAGCCTGTGCTCCGCCACGGGAGAGGCCACGGCAGTGAGAGGCCCGCGTACCGCAAAAAATAAAAAATAAAAAAAAAAATAATTCCCCTGGCACGCGCTGGCTGTGTTCTCAAAATCTTAATTGTCCTGCTCTACTGTCACAGCTTAATGTTCAGTAATGATCAGATTATTATGAGAGTATCTGAGATTCTCTTACATGTTCAGAGCAAAGAGCTCTCTTATTTACTCCTGTTTAAGAAAATACAATTTAGTAGACACAATATATTACTTATTTTAAAGAATTAAGTGAAAAGGAGGTGGGATCTCAGCCCCTCTTCCTCTGTTGGCGACTTGGACTGGAAAGTCCGCAGAATTCTTTAACTCAAAACTAACCAAAACTGAACCAGTAACTTTTCCTTAAAGGCTGAGCTTAGTCCTTCATCCAGGACTTAGTGCTTACCTTGTTTTGTTCACATCCAAGCCAAATGGTGCATCCTTTTATCTTGTTTCTTATTCCTCTAGTAACTGCATCACCACTGAAACACTTTTCTCTTAATACTTATAACTCCTGTTACTCCAGAGTTCCCAGTGGTTTAGTCTCTGATGTGTCATGTTCAAGCAGAACAGCCAAACATTATTTAAAAGTTTTCTCATTCTTTTTATATTTTAGTGTTGTCATTTTGTGATAGGTAATATATTTACCTGGCTCAAAATACTACAGAAAGTATACTTTGGGAAGAGAGTTTTTGCTCTCATCTCTGTCCCCCATCACCCCATTTGCCACATTCCCATAGGTGATCACCTTCATTTGTTTTTTATGCATCATTACAGTGTTTATTTATGGGAATACAGGCAAAGGAAAATGCATAGTCTCATCTTTCTCCCTATGGTCAACAGAATAATGCTCTCCCTCCAATATCCACATCCTAATCCCCCAAACCTGTGAATGTTACCTTTCATGGCAAAAGGGATTTTGCAGGCATGATTACGTTAAGACTCTGGATAAGGGAAGATTATCCTGAGGGGTCCATTTTGATCCCAAGGGCCCTTAAAAGAGGGAGGCAGTGGAGCAAGAGGAGAGGAGGCAACGTGGGGATGAGAGATTTAAAGACGCTACCATTTGAAGATAGAGGAAGGGGTCATGCATCAAGGGAGAAGGACTGCCTCTAAAGCTGGAAAAGGCAATGAACTGATGCTGAACCCTGGCCTCTGTGCACCGGCACCAAATTGAATCTCGGAGAGAGAGTTCTGGGTGAAGTAGAAGAGAGTAGCTTTATTTCTTTGCCAGGCGAAGGGGGCCATAGCGGGCTAATAGCCTCAAAACAGTGTGTCCCATACCGGGGTGGGGGGGTGCGGGTGGTGAGGGTGAGGGTTGTGAAGAGTCTTAGAGTCAAGGGGCGGGATTTCTGATAAGGATCAGGGTGCATGCAGGGCCTGCATCCCTTCAATCTAGAGATCATCTGGCATCCGGTGGTCCCGTGATCTGTGGTTCTCAGGATATTGAACTGTGACCTTCTTTCTGGAATGAAGAATGCTTCATCGAGTAGTTAACATCTTCCATTTGTTGGGGGTTTTAGTTCTGCAGAAGAGCTCAAAGATATTGTTACGTACATCCCTTGAGGGGGAACCAGGACCCTGCCCCAAGGCTACACTGTTGTTTCTTGACTGCTCCTCCCTTCTCTCTGCATTCTCTCACTTCCCTGATTAGCAACTGTTTGAAGCTGCCCTTTAGAACTCAGGGAAGGTCATAGAGGCTGAATGAAGCCTATTTCCTACAAAAAGGAAATAGGGGATGTAGAAAGACTTTCATGCCCTGGAGCCCCATTTGGTCCTGCTTGGTTTTAGAATTCTCCCTTCAGAGCCTACAGAAGGAACCAACCCTGTTGACATCCTGACTTTAGCCCAGTCAGACTGATTTTGAACTTCTGACCCCCAAAACTATAAGACAATCAATCTGTATTGTTTTAAAGCCATTAAGTTTATGATCATTTGTTAAAGTAGCAAAAGGAAACAAATATACCCCTTTTCTTATATAAAGATGACATGAATTACAGCCTTTGTTCTCTTTAAGGAGGATTGGGTGGGTCTCAATACCTTGAACATTAGTAATTCATTAAACCGGTTGTTCTCAAACTGTAGCTGTCATCAGATCACCTGAAGGGCTTTTAAAAACAGAACCCGCGACTTCCCTGGCGGTCCAGTGGTTAAGATTTCACCTTCCAGTGCAGGGGGTTTGATCCCTGGTCGGGGAGCCAAGATCCCACATGCCTCATGGCCAAGAACCCAAGACATATACAGAAGCAATACTGTAACAAATTCAATAAAGACGGTCCACATTTTAAAAAAAGTTTAAATAAATAAAATAAAAACAGAACCCTGGACCCCAGCCCCAGAGTTCTGATTTTGTCAGTCTTGGTTGGGCCTTGAGAACCCACTAAACAATTCCATGTCTCTTGGGTCTGAAGCACCCAACTATTCTAGGGCTCCTTCCTCCATCGGTTTAACTTGACTTCTAGACCCATGTCCCTCCCTGTCTTCTTGATAGTTCTTCTGGCTCTTTCACCTTCCCTTCATTTTGCTAATTCTGCTTCATAAGAGTTTGACCAAAAGACCAGAGTTTCCCCCCGAGGCCTGGGCCTGTGGAGCAGTCAGGCAGAGCAGAGCTTCCCAGGATGATTTCTGCTGGTTGGGGAAGCGATGAGGGAGGTTTCAGGAGGTGGGGTCTCGACTCAGACACTCAGAATCACACACTAGGCCTGCAGGCCTCAGCTCGCACTGCTGTTGACCTTCCAATCTTCTGTCAAGCTTGGGATTTCTGTAGGCTTATGTTGAGTACTGGGCCTTTTACCCTGTTGTCCAACAGATGATACAGGGCTAGGAATTCTCAGTGAATTAATGTAAAATTAAATTCTGAAAGGACTTAGAAACAGCCCTATATGCACTTTTAAACAGGAAATCTGAGTCCATCAATCTTTTCTGTTTATAATGACAGATTTTACTACTATCTCAGAATCTACTTTTTTTCCTGAAAATTGTCTACCTTTTTATTATCTTCCAATTTAAAAAATATATATTCACCTTCCCTGTAAGAATTAGAAACAATATTGGAGCACAATCATAAATAAATAATGTTTTTTACTCTGGAGGGCCTCATAGGACAAAGTTTGGTTAAACCGGTTTTGTGAGCCCTGAGAATTCTTTTTATGGGCAGCAGATGACCACTGTCCCCTCACACAGGCTTGCTTCCAACTTCTGAGTGCTTTTCTCTTCCTCCTCTTGAATGGAAGTATCTTGCTTTTGCCTGTACTTTAGTAAGTTTAAGGCTATTGAAAAATTACAAACTCCTCAGTTGCAGTTTTCAAAAAATTAATTTTTTTTTTTTTTTTTTTTTTTGTGGTACGCGGGCCTCTCACTGTTGTGGACTCTCCCATTGCGGAGCACGGGCTCCGGACACGCAGGCTCAGCGGCCATGGCCCACGGGCCCAGCCGCTCCACGGCATGTGGGATCCTCCCGGACCGGGGCACGAACCCGCATCCCCTGCATCGGCAGGCGGACTCTCAACCACTGCGCCACCAGGGAAGCCCCTAAAATTTATGTAGACTATATTTTCCTAGAAATCTCTTGTCTAATTCTCTCCCCAGGGTCACCTGGGTAACTGGACACATCACTGTTCTTGGGTCTTATGGCCCCTTTGTTGGAAGAGGAGTAGGGTGGTTTTTCTAAATTTATAGTGACTTTCTCTGAGGAATGAATTGCCTCAGAGTAAATTAGGACATTTTGGTCTAGAGTAAATACATACCAAAGTCCGTGAGAGGCTATGGGTAGAACCCCTGGTAATAGGGTAGAAAGGCAGATTACAGTGCTGCAATGTCCA
This sequence comes from Mesoplodon bidens, assembly GCF_964165515.1. NCBI lineage: Eukaryota > Metazoa > Chordata > Mammalia > Artiodactyla > Ziphiidae > Mesoplodon > Mesoplodon bidens. The sequence goes on from NC_138160.1 coordinate 78,636,812, forward strand.
GGTACGGTTCACATGCTTTCCTTGACTTAGAAAGAAGAAGTTAGGATAATTTCCTTTGCAAGAATTCAAACGTAAAGATGATCACTTAAAGTAGGTACCCACCACCACCAACAACAACAAAAACAACACTTCCTCTTTTATATCCCTCACTATTTTTCATGGATATGGTAAGAAAGGCTGATCTTGACCTTAGTATTAGTAGGCATCTGATTGCTTGTATTTTAATTCATTTTTATGTGTCTTTTATCACCATTTCCAAAACATAATAGTTGCTTCAGAAATGTCTGTTGAATGTAATGGGGCACAATTGATGGAGAACCCAGCAGAGTTACTGGCCTCCAAGTTGACAGTGTTGACTGCTGTGGCCCAGGGGCCCCATTTCTGCTTAGGGACCAAGGAACTTGACCAGAGGTTTGGCCCCAGGGAGGGGCAGAGAAGTCACTCAAAACAGAAGCAGAGTGAGGCCCCACTCTCAAGGGACTTCAAGGGCAGGGCCTTCAGGGAGGGGTGAGTGTGGAAGGACAGGAGACACCCGAGGGATAACTTCAGGAGACTTTGGGGCTTGTGTCCTGCAGGCAGAGATGTAATCGAGTGAAATTTCTGTTACTGCTGTTTATAGGAACTCCATAAGCTGGCGAGGCTTGGGGAAATTGAGGTACTATTTATTATTTCAACATTACTATTTATTGCCCTTTTACTAAGTGCCAGGCATTTTGCATATGTTACTTCCTCTTCAAAAAGATAATATATAGCACAGAAAAGTCGTCTGGTGAGGTGATTAAACACCAGTGACGAAGCCAGATTGCCTGGATTGACCAGATCCCGGCTCCACCTCTTACTGTGTGACCTCGGATAGGTGAGGTAGGCTCTCTCTGGGCTTTGCTTATTTATAAAATGGAGCTAATGGACGTAGCAAGCTCACAGATTCACTGGGAGGAGTGAGTGAGGTCATACATGTAAAGGGCTGAAACCAGTGTCCCACGCAGAGTTAGTGCTCTGTGAGGATTCGTATGATCACATTGTCCCAGCAATCATGTGAGCAAGGTGCTCTCAGTATCTCCATTCTAGCATGAGCACAGTGAGTGACGGCCTGAGGCCACGTAGTCAGTAAGTGGCACAGCTGGCAGATCTCATACCTGACTGCAAAGCCCACATGCTCTACCAACTAGCAAACAGCCTCCATAAGCATCCTAAGAAAAATGTAGAATCATCCAGCTTAGGCGGGAATTGACGCTCCCTTTGAAGGTGTTGTAACACCGCTGGCTTTGTGCAATGTGGGAAAACAAAGGAGTCTGGACATGTCCTGGCTCCAAGGTCAAGGAGTCACCCAGGTCACCACTCGTCTCCCACCTGCATCCCCACCCTCCTCCCAGGACACTATTCCAAGGTCTAATCTGATCGTGATTCTTCACATGTTATGATGGGTTAACGCACCACCCTGTGGTTAATATTTGAAGTTAAGTAACCTGAGACTGATGACTGGAAAGCAAACAGCATGTCCTGGTATGAAGTGTCAGAGAGGAAGGTAGCTGGTTTCAGGGCACGAACGGCCAGGGAATGAGGTTTCTCTGTTAGTCCTCTTTCCTTTTAATCAATTTTAATTTAATTAGTTAACTTAGTTTTAATTATCATCGGAAGAACCCAAGCTGGAGAGATTTGCTTAGCCACAGGCACACAGCTAGGAAATGGCCTAACCAGGATTTGAATTCTGTCCATGTGGCTTCTACACCAGGAGAATCTATACCTGGAGCAGCAATTTTGGGTTCTTGGGAGAGTTCCTCTAGGAAATGTGCAGCTTAACATGAACATTCTCTTGTTAAATAGTACAACTGAAATGGATGAATTACATAAGCTATAAAATTTGCCTGAATAAAATTATTTTAAAAAGAAAGGAGGAAAGAGAAAGGAAAAAAGGAATAAAAGAAGGGAGGGAGGGAAGGAGGAAGGAAAAATATGAGTAGCTAGAAAAATGTTTTCTTGCTGGTTTAATAACTACTGTAAACCAGTGACCAGGGTTCAGTGAAGCCCCACAGAACTGGATAAAAACTGGAAAACTTTGTTTCTGGGTAAATGCTTTGCATATGACCTTGTGAACTTCTTGCGAATGTATCTCCCCCCCCCACCGCCTTCCTCCCTCCCCCTTCCCCACTGCATATCACACCCACTGTACAGCCTTGGGACAAGGAAATTCTACACTCCATGAAGAGCAAGTATAAACACCTTTTTGTGCGTATGTTTGCTTTCGGTAAAGGCATGCTTGCTGCAATCCACAGAGCCCTAGGATCTCAGACTGACTGAAAGAGTTTTGTGTTAAGGGTGCCATTTATACAGTTGCTGATGCTTAGGACTGTGTTGTTTACTAACACATCCCAGATGCTGATTTAGTACATCTGGAAGGGCTAAAGAGTTAGACTGGATTTAGGGCCTGGTTAGGCTCACCTGCTTATGACCCTTTGTGACCCATTCCCACATCATCCCTTCAAGTTGGAGGTGCCCCTCAGGGAGGCTGTTTCCCTGCCATCTATCCTTTGTTGTCCTCTTCCTATATCTCAGCAAAGGGAGAGAGATGAAAGTGTGTATATGTGTGGAGTTTGGTGAGTTTAAGAGCATAGTTGTTGTTTTAATAGACTTTTTTTGGGGGGGGGGTACGCGGGCCTCTCACTGTTGTGGCCTCTCCCGTTGCAGAGCACAGGCTCCGGATGCGCAGGCTCACTGGCCTAGCCGCTCCACAGCATGTGGGATCTTCCCGGACTGGGGCACGAACCCATGTCCCCTGCATCGACAGGCGGACTCTCAACCACTGCGCCACCAGGGAAGCCCTAATAGACTTTTTTTAAAAATAAATTTATTTTATTTACTTTTGGCTGTGTTGGGTCTTTGTTGCTGCACGCGGGCTTTCTCTAGTTGCGGTGAGCAACTTCATTGTTGTGTGTGGGCTTCTGATTGCGGTGGCTTCTCTTGTTGCAGAGCACAGGCTCAGTAGTTGTGGCTCGTGGGCTCTAGAGCGCAGGATCAGTAGTTGTGGCGTGCAGGCTTAGTTGCTCCGCGGCATGTGGGATCTTCCCGGACCAGGGCTCGAACCTGTGTCCCCTGCACTGGCAGGCGGATTCTTAACCACTGCGCCGCCCGAATATCCCTGATAGACTCCTTTTAAAATTAATTAATTAATTAATTAAGTTTTGGCTGCATTGGGTCTTTGTTGCTGCATGTGGGCTTTCTCTAGTTGCTGTCAGCAGGGGCTACTCTTTGTTGCGGTGCGCGGGCTTCTCATTGTGGTGGCTTATCTTGTTGAGAAGCACGGGCTCTAGGCACGCAGGCTTCAGTAGTTGTGGCTTGTGGGCTCAGTAGTTGTGGTTCGTGGGCTCTAGAGCGCAGGCTCAGTAGTTGTGGCACACGGGCTTAGTTGCTCCGCTGCATATGGGATCTTCCCGGGCCAGGGCTCAAACCCATGTCTCCTGCATTGGCAGGCGGATTCTTAACCACTGCACCACCAGGGAAGTCCTTAATAGACTTTTTTTTAGAGCAGTTTTAGCTTCACAGCAAAATTGAGAGGAAGGTACAGAGGTTTCCCATATTCATCCTGCCTCCACACATACACAGCCTCTCCCATTATCAACAGCCACCCCCCCAGAGTAATACATTGGTTACAACTGATGAACCTACATGGATGCATCATAGTCACCCACAGCCAGTAGTTTACATTAGGGTTCACTCTTGGTGTCGTACATTCTGTGGGTTTGGATAAAGGTGTAACAACATGTATCATACAGAATAGTTTCACTGCCCTAAAAATCCTCTGTGCTCTGCCTGTTCATCGCTCCTACCCCCAACCTCTGGCAACCACTGATATCTTTACTGTCTCCATAGTTTTGCTTTTTCTGGAATGTCATATAGTTGGAATCATACAGTATGTAGCCTTTTCAGATGGGCTTCTTTCACTTAGTAATATGCTTTGAAGGTTCCTCCATGTCTTTTCAGGGCTTAATACCTCATATCTTCTTCGTACTGAAAAATATTCCATTGTCTAGATGTACCACAGTTTATTTGCAGTATCTTCTACTGAAGGACATCTTGGTTGCTTCTAAGTTCTGGTAATTATGAATGAAGCTGCAATAGACATCCATGTGCAGGTTTTTGTGTGGACATCAGTTTTCAGCTCCTTTGCGTGATTACCAGGTGTGCATTGCTGGGTCACATGGTAAGAGTATGTTTAGTTTTGTAAGAACCCACCAAACTGTCTTCCAAAGTGGGTATGCCATTTTGCATTGCCACCAGCAAGGAACGCATTCCCGTTGTTCCATATCCTCATCAGCATTTGCTGCTGTCAGTGTTCTGCATTTTGGCCATTCTAATAGGTGTGTAGAGATATCTCACTGTTGTTTTAATTTGCATTTCAGTCTTTTATCAGATATGTCTTTTGCAAATATTTTCTCTCAGTCTCTGGCTTGTTTTTTCATTCCCTTCACAGTGTTTTGGGTGTGGCTGAACTACACTGACTCCACTTTGTCAGCTCCACCTTAAGCCCACAGTTGTATTGTCCTCTCTGCAGGACTGAGCTTTTGTCTACTCACAAGGAATGCACCCAAGCCAGCTAGGTTCCCTATCAACTTTTACCCTTTCCTTCATCTGATATGAAAACTGGAAGAATGCCTTTTACTGAACCAGATGGTAATGAGACCCCTGGTTCCTGTCAGTGAGGATGTGATTTTCCCTATTAGTCAGTTTCTATTTTTAGCTTCAGCCCCTTTAAATTCCCCTGTACCCCTTTAGGCAGTGTGGCGTACAGCTGCTAATGCCTCTGGATCATCAAACACCCGACCCTGTCTGTGTCAGTTACCCCCAATAAACTTCATAGTTACACTTTATGGAATTGCCTGCTTTGTTTTTTGGTCTCAAAGTTCCTCCTCAGTTTGGAGGGTATTATTCAATATCTCCACCTTCCAACACTTTCACAGAGCAGAATTTTTAAAAGTTTAGTGAAGTCTAGCTTATCAATTCTTCCTTTCATGGGTCATGCCTTTGGTGTTATATCTCAAGACATCACTATACCCAAGGTCATTTAGATTTTCTACTATGTCATTTTCTAGGAGTTTTGCATTTTACATCTATGTCTTTGATCCATTTTGAGTTAAGTTTTGTGAGGGATGTAAGGTCTGTGTCTAGGTTCATTGTTTTGCACGTGGATGCCCAGTTGTTCCAGTGCCACATGTTGAAAAGATTCTCTTTGCTCCGTTGCATGGCATTTGCTTCTTTGTCAAAGATCAGTTGACTGTATGTATGTGGGTCTATTTCTGGGCTCTCTATTCTGTTTCATTGATCTATTTGTCTGTTCTTTTGCCAATACCACATCATCTTAATTACTGTAGCTTTATAGTAAGTCTTGAAGTCTCATAATGTCAGTCCTCCAACTTTGTTCTGCTGTTGACTGTGCTGGGTCTTTTGACTTTCTGTGTAAACTTTAGAATCGGTTTGTAAAATCCAAAAGTAACTTGGTGGGATTTTGATTAGGATTGCATTGAATCTATAGATCAGGTTGCGAAGAACTGACATCTTGATAATATTGAGTCTTCCTATCCATGAACATCAAATATCTCTCCAGTTATTTAGTTCTTTAACTTTTTTTTGGCCATGTTGCACTGCTTGTGGGATCTTAGTTCCCCAACCAGGGATTGAACCCAGGCCCTGGAAGTGAAAACGCTGAGTCCTAACCACTGGACCATCAGGGAATTCCCTTTGAGTGTTATTTTAAATCCTCAGGTTCATTTATGTTAAATAGGAAAGTGATTGACTTTCATATATTATTACCCTTGTATCCTGAAACCTTGCTGTAACTGCCTATTAGTTCTAGGAGTTCTTTTGTTGATTCTTTTGGATTTTCTACATAGACAATCATGTCATCTGTGAATAATGACTGTTTATTTCTTTATTCACAATTTGTATACCTTTTGTTTCCTTTTCTTGTCGTATTGAATCATCAAGAACTTCCAGTATGATGTTGAAAAGGAGGGGGACAGTCTTGCCTTGTACCTGATCTTAGTGGGAAGCTTTAAATTTCTTGCCATTACATGTGATGTTAACTGTGGGTTTCTTATAGATCTTCTTTATCAGATTGATGATGTTCCCCCCATTCTTAGTTTACTGAGAGTCTTTATCATGAATGGGTGCTGGATTTTTGTCGAATGCTTTTTCTAGATCTTTTGATATGATCATGTAATTTCTATTGTTTAGCCTGTTAATGTGATTGGTTACATTAATTGATTTTCAAACATTGAGCCAGTCTTGCATACCTGGGATAAATCTGCTGGATTGAGGTGTATAATATTTTTTATACTTTGTTGGATTTGATTTGCTAATATTTTGTTGAAGAATTTTGCATCTTTGTTCATGAGACATATAGGTCTATAATTTTCTTGTAGTGTTTTTGTCTGGTTTTGTCTGGTTTAGGGTAACGCTGGCCTCATATAATGAGTTAGGAAGAATTCTTTTGCTTCTATTCTCTGAAAAATATTGTAGAGAATTGGTGTAATTTCATCCTTAAATGCTTGATTAGAATTAACCAGCAAACCCATATGGACCTGGTGCTTTCTGTTTTGGAAGATTATTAATTATTGATTCAATTTCTTTAATAGATGGAGTCCTATTCAGATTGTCTATTTCTTCTTGTGTGAGTTTTGGCAAGTTATGTCTTTCAAGGAATTGGTCTATTTCATCTAGGTTTGTGGGCATAGAGTTGTTTATAGTATTCCTTTAGTATCCTTTTTAAAATATACATATATTTATTTATTTTGTTGCACTGGGTCTTAGTTGCGGCACACGGGCTCCTTCGTTGTGGCACGTGAACTCTTAGTTGCGGCATGCATGTGACATCTAGTTCCCTGATCATGGATTAGAACCTGGGCCCCCTGCATTGGGAGTGTGGAGTCTTTTCCACTGTGCCACCAGGGAAGTCCCTATTATCCTTTTAATGTCTATAGGATCTTAGTGATGTACCTTCTTTCATTTCTGATATTTGTAATTTGTCTCTTCTCTCTCTCTTTCCCTCTCTCCCTCTCTCCCTTTCTCCCTCCCTTTTTTCCTCTCTCCCTCTCTTTTTTAAGTAACCTAACTAAAGCTTATTGATTTTACTAATCTTTTCAAAGAATCATTTTTTGGTTTTGTTGATTTTCTCTATTGATTTCCTGTTTTCAAAAATTTTGTTGATTTTTGTTCTCATTCTCATTATTTTTTTCTCCTACTTAATTGGGGTTTGATTTGCTTTTGTTTTTTTAGTTTCCTAAGGTAGAAGCTTAGATGACTGATTTTAGATCTTTCTTTTTTTTTAATATATGAATTTAGTGCTGTAACTTTCCCTCTAAGGACTGCTTTTGCTGCACCCCACAAATTTTGATAAGTTGTCTTTTCATTTTCATTGAGGTCAAAAATATTTTAAATTTCTCTTGAGATTTACTCTTGGACCCATGGCTTATTTAGAAGTGTGTTGCTTAACCCCCGTGTATTTTAGGATTTTCCAGGTATCTTTCTGTGTTGATTTCTAGTTTAATTCCATTGTAGTCAAGAGCACACATTGTATGATTTCTGTTCTTTTAAATTTGTTAGGTGTGTTTCATGGCCCAGAATGTAGTCTATCTTAGTGAATGTTCCATGTGAGCTTGAGAAGAATGTGTATTCTGCTGTTGTTGGATGTAGTCTACAGATGTTGATTATATCCAGTTGATTGATCATGTTGTTGAGTTTGACTATGTCCTTACTAATTTTCTGCCAGCTGGATCTGTCCATTTGTGACAGAGAAGTGTTGAAGTCTTCAACTTTAATGGTGGATTCATCTGTTGTTCGTTGCAGCTCTGTCAATTTTTGCCCCATGTATTGTGATGCTCTTTTGTTAAGCACATACATGTTAAGCATTGTTATGTCTTCTGGAGAGTTTATCCCTTTATCTTTATGTAATGCCTTTCTTTTTCTTTTTTTTTTTTTTTTTTGCGGTACGCAGGCCTCTCACTGTTGTGGCCTCTCCCGTTGTGAAGCACAGGCTCCGGACACGCAGGCTCAGTGGCCATGGCTCATGGGCCCAGCCGCTCTGTGGCATGTGGGATCTTCCTGGACCGGGGCACGAACCCATGTCCCCTGCATCGGCAGGTGGACTCTCAACCACTGTGCCACCAGGGAAGCCCTGTAATGCCTTTCTTTATCCTTGGTAACTTTCCTTGCTTTCTTTTGATTAGTGTTAATATGGTATGTCTTTCTCCATTCATTTACTTTTAACCTCTATGTGTCTTTATATTTAAAGTGGGGTTCTTGTAGACAACATCTTATTGGGTCTTGTTTTTTGATCCACTCTGACAACCTCTGTCTTTTAATTGGTGCTTTTAAACCATTGACATTCAAAGTGATAACTGATATGCTTGGATTATCTATCATATTTGTTAAAGCCTTCTATTTGTTGCCCATGTTCTTTGTTCCAATTTTTGTCTTCCATTTTTTTTCCTGCCATTTGTGGCTTTAATTTAGCATTTTATATGATTGTGTTTTTTCTCTTTCATAGTGTATCAGTTATACTTTTTTTTCTTCTCTATTTTAGTGGTTGCCCAAGAGTTTGCAATATACATTTACAACTAATTCAAGTCCACTTTCAAACAGAAATATACTGCTTCAGAGGTAGTGCAAGTACCTTATAATAACAAAATAATCGTAATTCCTCCCTCCTGTCCCTTGTATCATTTCTGTCACTCATTTCATGCATACATAAGCATACATAAACTCATATATATGCATAAGCATCCCTAATCAAATACATTGTTGTTATTATTATTTTGAACAAACTGTTATCTGTTAGATCAATTATGAATAAGAAAAATAAAAGTATTTTTCACTTGTTCCTTCTTCAGTGTTCTTCCTTTCTTTATGTAGTTCCAAATTTCTGACCTATATCATTTTTCTTCTCTCTGAAGAACTGTTAACATTTCTTGCAAGGAAGGCATGCTGACAACACATTCCTTCAATTTTTGTTTGCCCAAGAAAGTCCTTATTTCTGCTTCACTTTTGAAGAGTAATTTCCCAGTGTACAGATTTCTAGCTTGGTGGGGTTTTTCTCTCAACACTTTAAATATTTCAGTCCACTCTCTTCTTGCCTTCATGATTTCTGAGAAGTCAGATGTAATTTTTATCTTTGCTCTTCTATAAGTAAGGTGTTTTTTCCTCTGGCTTCTGTCAGGATATTTTCTTTATCTTTTATTTTCTGCAGTTTAAAAATGATATGTCTAGGTGTAGTGGGTTTTTTCGTCATTTTTTTTTCTGCTTGGTGTCCTCTGAGCTCTCTAGATCTGTGGTTTGGTGTCTGGGGAAATTCTCAGTCATTATTGCTTTAAATATTTCTTCTGTTCCTTTCTGTCTTTCTTCTCCTTCTGGTATTCCTATTATGTATATCTTATACCTTTTGTAGTTGTCCCATAGTTATTCGATATCCTGTTCTGGGTTTTTCAGTATGAGACAGGAAGGGGGCAGGGCACAACATTTACAAGAATGACATAGCCAGAGGACACAACATAAACTGATTAGAACCAACTAAGTCCAAGATGGTGGACGAGTTGACTTCCACTAGACCTTGAGCCTCAGTATATGCTCTTTGTAATACATCAGCAAGCTAAACAACACACACACAGGCGCCATGACAGTTACAAGGCTGACCATAAAGGTCAAAAAGTGGGTGGTGGCCCAGTTCCTGGAAATCCCCACACCTTCCCCCAAATAGCTGGAATACCACTCCCACTCGTTAGCCTATGAAATTACCCACCCCTATAAAAACTGACAGCCCCATACCCTGGTGCCTCTTTCACCTTCTGAGATGGCCCACACTCTTGTCTATGGAGTGTGTTTCTCCGTGAATAAACTTTCTTTCACTTTGCTGTGGCTGGCTCTTAAATTCTTTCCTGCGCGAAGCCACAAACCCACACTTGGCGGCCGTCCCAGGGACTCAGACATGACCTGGGATGTGACTATCCTTTCGCGCCCCACTCTCTTTCCTGCGTCAAGTATTTTTTTCTCTTTGTTTTTAAGTTTTGGAGGTTTCTTTTGAGACATTCTCAAGCTTAGAGATTCTTTCTTCAGTCTTAGTTTGGGCTGCTATAACAAAACACCACAGACTGGGTAGCTTATAAACAACAGAAATTTTATTTCTCACAGTTCTGGAGTCTGGAAAATCTAAGATCAAGGTGTTGGCTCTCTTCCCGGTTCATAGCCTGCGGCTTCTCACTGTGTCCTCACATGGTGGAAGGGAGTGTTGTGGGATCTCTTTTATAAGAGCACTAATCCCACTAATTTACTAATTCACCCTCATGACCTAATTGCCTCCCAAAGGCCCCACCTTCTAACACCATTGCATTGGGTAGAAGGATTCTAACATGAGTTTTGGGAGGACACAAACATTGAGATCATAGCACATGTCAAGTGAACTAATGAGTCCATCAAAGGCATTCTTCATTTCTGTCACAGTGTTTTTGGTCTCTAGCATTTCTTTTTGGCTCTTTCTTAGAATTTCCATCTCTTTGCTTACATTGCCCATTTGTTCTTTCATGCGGTTTACTTTATCCATTATAGCCTTTAGCATGTTCATCGTAGCTGTTTTAAATTCCCAGTCTGATCATTCCAACAGCCCTGCCTAATGCTTCTCTATCTCTTCCAACTGTGGTTTTTGCCTTATAATATACTAGTAATGTTTTCTCGATAGCATGAGACAATGAACTTGGTAACTGCTGTTAAGTAGGTATTTAGTAATGGGGTGGTAAGATGTGTGGAAGGAGAGGAGCCTGTTACATCCCTTTGATTAGGTCTCAGTCTTTTTAGGGAGCCTGTGAGCTTCACATGTGCTTCTTGGTGCCCACACCGTGGGGTGGGTTGACCTGTCTAAGTAGAGTAGGGTGGCTAGAATGGAGTTGGGTATTTCCCTTTTCCCTTAAGGAAGGCCAGAAGGAGCTGGAGTTGGGGTTTTCCCTTCCCCCAGGTCAGTTAGGCTCTGATAAAACCCCGGCACATTAGGCTGTAGTTAGAGAGGTAACTCTTGAGAACAGACCTTGTTAAGAAAGACAGAATGCTCTGGCTTATTTCCAAATGGTTCCTTTTCTGCTCCCCCTGCTTAAAGCATGAGGGCTTCCCCCGGCACTAATTCTCATGTAAGTTGAGATTCTCGGTATTTGCCTGTCAGTCTCCCGAGTTTGGGGGGCACTGGTTTGCTCTATAACCTCACTTCTCTTATGGATCTAAGAAGAGTTACTGATTTTTCAGTTATTCAGCTTTTCACTTTTTGTTAGGATGGAGTGGCAACTTCCAAGCATCTTACATGCCGAATTGGAAACTGGAAGTCCTCAGTAGCATACATTTAAAGAGTTTATCAGATAAAAGGCCTGGACTCTCAAAATGAGTGCAAGTCCTGCAGGCCGGCACATCACGTAGCCCGGCATTTCCCAAACGCATTTGACCGTGAAGCCCCTTTTCTCGTGTACCATTTATCAACATGCCATGGAACCAGTTTTCTGAAGAACCTACTCTGAGGAGCACTGAGCTCGAGCACAGTCCATGCTGGAGAAGTATCAAGTTGTTCCTTGAAGTTGTGGCTCAGAACCCAGAGGCCCAGGGAGAACCTCCTTTGGTCATTCCATTAAACCAGGAAACACAGTCCCCTTTACAATGGAAGCCCTGGTTAAAGGCAGAGCGGTGCTGTGTGCTCCTGGAACCCTGCTGGGCTCGAATCCTGGCTCTGCTGAGAGCTCCTGGGCAAATTAACCTCTCTGCACCTTAGTTTTGCCATCTGTAGAATGGAAATGATAATGACTAATGTTAGTTGGCTTATAGGGCTGCTGTGAGGATCACATGAGTGAAAACATGGTCAAAATGTAGAAAGTGCTTGGCACCCAGTGTGTGCAGCTGGGTCTTTGCAAGCTTCTTCAAGCAGTGTACCCTGCAGACTCTCACATTCACCTGTTTCAACCAAAGGGGACACTATATAGCCTCTTTAAAATGCCTAGGAAACATGGGATAAAACCCATACCTTGATTTTGGTATGAGTTAACCATTATTTGATACTGCCTTTACACTGCAGCTGTTTTCTAGTTTTGATCTGTGTAAGTAGGAAGACGGAGGAGGACCAGTGTTAGCCCTCTCTTTGGTACAGGGAACTAGTCTCCAATATTTCCAAACTTGTAGACACCCCTCTTTTTTTTAATATTAAAAAATGGGACAGGCCACAGCCTCTCCACATGTAGTCATTGTGCTTTAACCATCGACTGAGACGACAGTAATAATCAAAAGCTATTATCAATGTTAGGATCTTTTTTAAAAAGTAAATGTTTTAAATAGATAATTATATGTACACGCAGTGATCCTTGAAATGAATGTATGTTTTATTCCCTGCTGCTGCTGCCATGTAAGGAAATGGATCAAGAAAACCTTTTATTTTTATGATTTTATTTTTTTGGCCGTGCCATGTGGTATGTGGGATCCTAGTTCCCCAGCCAGGGATCAAACCTGGGCCCCCTGTCTTGGAAGCGCAGAGTTTTAACCACTGGTCTGCCAGGGAAGTCCCCAAGAAAACCTTTTAACTGGGTAAATCAATTATTCACCTTTATTAAAATATTAGAAAATATAGATGCAGTGAAAGATACATGCGATGGCACCTCTTTATATATACCTGTGGAAAATCAGAGTATCTGTATATTCTCTGACCCTCTCAGTAACCCTGAGACCCCTCCCCAGGTTCTGCAGGTCACAGGGTCCACTCTCCTGTAGTCAAAGAATAATCAGTGGAGAAAGGGTCCTCATACTAAAGACCATCCTTTTAGTAAGAAACACTTATCCCTCACTCCTCAAAATCTTACAAAGGGGGGATGTCCCTTCTTGTGCCAGCTCAGGGGTGTTTAAGAGAACACTTTGCATCCATTGATCCATCCCTCATTTGGACAAGGGGAATTTCTCAGTTAGGTTAAGGACAGTCTATCAGCCATTGGATCTCACCTGAATGCAAAGAGTTCGGGGTAAATTGGCCTCAGAAGTGGCCTAAGAGGAGGGGCGAGGGAGGGAAGGATTGGGAGCTTGGCATTAGCAGATACAAACTGTATATATAGGGTGGATAAATGACAAGATCTTATTGTATAGCAAAGGGAACTATATTCAATACCCTGTGATAAACCAGAAAAGAATATGAAAAAGAATATTAATGTATGTCAAAAAAATAAATGGAATCAGACTATAAAAAAAGGGAAAGTGGCTTAAAGCCACAGTGTACCCTCACTAGTGCTACCTGCCTCGGGCTTCCTGGATGGAGAGAAGAACCAGGGCCCCTCTCTGGTTAACCTGTGGTTTGTCTATCTGGGACCACCCACATTCTTCCCTTTCTGGAGGCAGGCTGAGACCCATCCTTTCCTTCCCTTGCACTCTCTTGCCCTCTCTGGCACTCTCCAAACATTCAGTGACTGTGCTTGTGACTGGGATCTTCCAAGTAGTGGGCTAAGAGCACTTAGAGTCAGTTTTGCACGTCCACTCTTGCCACACAGGGGGGGTTGCATTCTAGATGTTGGGGGGCAGCCTGGGTAGCCACAGGTTCCAGCTGAGCTAATTTGGTCTTCCGGGGAGCTGTCAGTCCTCCATTCCTAGAGTGAGTCTTCTGGTCCCCATAGTCTAACCAGAGTTAGAGCCCAGGGCAGATTAGGTTAAAGGTCATCCATCCTCAGCCCTCAGGATGACTTGGAAGAATCATAAAGAAAGGCAGTGCAAAATCCCCACCTTCCCACCTTAAAGACAACTTGTAATTTTTTTTTTTTTTTCGGTACTCGGGCCTCTCACTGTTGTGGCCTCTCCCGTTGCGGAGCACAGGCTCCGGACGCGCAGGCTCAGCGGCCATGGCTCACGGGCCCAGCCGCTCCGCGGCATGTGGGATCTTCTCGGACCAGGGCACGAACCCGTGTCCCCTGCATTGGCAGGCGGACTCTCAACCACTGCGCCACCAGGGAAGCCCCTCAGCCCAATTCTTTAAAATATTTCCCAGGACCCACTAAAAATTGTTATGGCGCAGTGAATGAGGGAGCATGGCTTTGTCTTACAACCAAATGTCAAGGTAATGTCCTAATGATACCCACTGGGGATATAAATAGTGTGATCTGGGTCAAACTGATCACCCCTGGCTGTTGTTTCCCCTTAAGGGCCATCTTTGGACAACTTTGAATTGGGAAGAATGGCTGTCAGGTGTCCCACTCCAGGGGCCAGGCTGGAAGGGGCAGACTGAAGGCAGTTATTAAAATGAGATACATGCGGGAGATTGAATCACTTGCTTTTTAAAGTAAACCAAAGGAATAGAGCTTTGGCTATGAAGTTTTCGCCTGGTTATTCTTGTTGCTTCCCTCTGCCAACCCCGTGTGCCAACTTCTTGGTGCTCTCTGGATGACAGTCCTTTCTATCCCTGCGTATCACACAGAATTACTCAGCAAGGAACAGACAGAAAACAGAAGATGACATGAGAGTCTGCACACTGACCAGGGGGCTGCCAAACCCCTTTCCCCTGCTTGGCAGCCAGAACCTGGTGGCACGCCTCAACCCCCACCTGGGAAACTGGAGAAACTGAACAGCTGAAAAGAAAAACGTCCAGGAGCTAACAGCTGGGTGGTCTGCAGCTAATCATTCATTTATTCACTCATTCATTCATTCAAACACCTAACAGATATTTATGAAGTACCTACTATGTGCAATCAGTCTTCTTGAGGCTGCAGATACAGCAGTAAATAAACAGACACAAATTCCTGGTCTCAAGGGGTTAGTGGTGAAGACAGATAGTAAATAAAGTAAATAAGCAAATTATACAACATATTAGGTGATAAATGCTATAGAGAAAAAACAAGGAAGAGGGATAGAGAATGCCAAGTGAAATTTTAAATAGGGTGATGTGGGAGGACTTGCTGAGAAGGTGACATTTGAACAAAGGCTCTATGGTGAAGCCCACCAGTTGACAAGCCCAATTCATACACACACAAATCTTCCAACCAGGTTTTGGTGCCTCATTCTTAAATATTTATGCACAGCCAGATTGCAAATGTTCAATGCAGAACATTGGAAGATCTTCAAATTTAAACAGAAACAGAACATAGGAACTCAGAGATAATGCTGGAATCAGAAGACAGCTTTTTAAAAAAGCCCCAACTATAATTAATATCCTTTGAGAGAGAGAAGAAAAGATTGCATCCATAAAACAAGAACAAAAAATATTAAAAAGGAAGCAACTGAGAACAAGGAAAAATTCTTAGAAATAAGAAAAAAATCACAGTTGGAAAAAAACCTCAGTAAAAATGTTTTTAAAAATCTCAATAACCTCAGCAAGGTAAGGTACTGCATTTATGAAGCAAAAACAATTCTAGAAAAAAAAAGAAACACTCAAATAATATTGAAGAGCTATTGAAAGTTAAAAACATTATCAGAAATTAAAAACTTGATAGAAAAACAAGGAGGGAAAAATGAGTAAATCCCTCAGAATAAAACAAAGAAAATAGGAGAGAAAATACAGCAAAAACTAGAGGACAAGTCCAGGAAAGCCAGTATTGGATTGCTAGGAGCTCCAGAAAGAGGACACAAGGAAAATGGAGGGGAGGAAAGTATCCATAAAATAATCCAATAAAATTTCCAATGGGCCTTTCAAACCTCCAAGTAGCCACTAAAATGTATGAAAATAGACCCTCCCCAAGGCACATCACTGTGATATTTCAAAGGGAAGATTTTCTAAGTTTCCAGAATATAAAACAAACAAGAAAACCAAACAGGTCATCAAGAATCAGAACGGCTTCAGACTTCTTAACAGCAACACAAAGCCAAAGACCATAAGCAGTGTCTTCAGAGTTCCAGAGGAAGATGACTTCCAACTAGAAGCTCTATCCAGGTAAACTATCAATCAAATATCAATCAAATAAAAATATTTTTAAACAAGCAAGGTTTCAAAAAGTTTACTTCCCATTCTCTTTTCCTTAAAACTTATGGAGGATATATTGTCCTCCAAAATGAACAAGACTAAAAAGAGAAAGATACAATGTGATAATTTTCCTTTGACAGCCATTCTCCCCGTCTTTCTTTCTTTTTTTTAAGCATTTATTTATTTATTCAAAACAAACAACTTTTTATTGAAGTTTATTTGATTTATAATGTGTTAGTTTCAGGTATACAGCAAAATCATTCACTTATATACATATATATGTTCTTTCTCAGATTCTTTTCCATTATAGCTTATTACAAGATATTGAGTATAGTTCCCTCTGCTATACAGTAGGTCCTTGTTGTTTATGTATTTTATGTATAGTAGGGTGTATCTGCTAATCCCAAACTCCTATTTTCTTTCAATGTACACCTCCCTGAGTTTTAGCTGGGCAAGGGGCTTCCCAGCAGGGACACCACTGCCTAGTGTCACACACAGCTAACTTCTGGGCAATGGGATATAAGCAGAAGTGGTGCACACAACCCCTGGGTTGATTGTGATTTCAGAGAGCAAAGCCACCTGCTTGCCTCTGAACTCTTATGAGAGAAATAAGCTTCTGTCATTATGTTTTTGTTACAGCACTTTAGCTATAACAAATACTTATGGGGTGTGGGAAACAGGAGATCCAACTCAGGATAGAGAACAATGGAATCCCCAGGATGACAGTGAAGAGAGATCCCAGGAAGAAAGCTGTGCTCTGACGTGGACAGCAAACAGTCCAGATTGAAGCAGTGAAATGCCCCATGTTGAGAGTTCAACTGTTGTCTTTTTTTTTTTTTTTTTTAACTTGAGGTGAGGCTGCTTAAAAGAGCCTGAAGCAGATCGTTATCTGAACTTAGTTTGCCTTGTGCTGATGACATTTCTGTTCTCCATGACACAACCTTGGCTAGTTGAGGGAGTATGGGCTTGCCACACTGCTATGGACGTGGTGTGCTTGGACCTGTTCCTGAAAGCTGGAGGCTGGCCATGGAAGCCGAAAATGCAGAGCAGCCCATTTCCATTACATATTTCTGGGGGATGCCCAGTACCTGTTCATACAATAACCTCCCCAGTCATGCGTTGCCCAGTGTTTCCAAAGACTCATTTGGAAATGAGTTTACCCCTCTGTTTACCCCTCAGTTTACCCCTCTGGTAAACTCCCAGGGAAACATAAGCTAATCTATGACTCAGAGCCTCTGTTCAGCTTATCTTCTCCTGGGGCCCTTCATCTGATGGTGAGAATGTTGCCCTTTCCTTACACAGCTAGGTTGGTGTTTGCTATTGCTTTTCAAAACTAAAATGTATTGCTGAGGGATATTGTAGGAAGTAAAACTATAAAGGATCAGAATGATTACAACAAAATGAACTAGAGATCATCTCTGTGAAGGGAGGAAGGGGAGGGGGCACATGGGCCTCTACAGTACGGTTTTTTTTTTTTTTATCTTTTGGCATGTGGGATCTTGGACCGCCAGGGAAGTTCTGGGCCTCTAAGGTACTTTATCAGTACTCTGGAAGCACGCTGTTATATGGGTGCTTTACTTCTTAACTTTGGAAGCAGATACATGGGTGTTCATTGAAATAGAACTATGCAATCTATATATTCTTATATACGTCTAATACATTTTACAGTATTTCTAAATAGCTTAAATACCTATGAAACTGATAAATGTGTGGCCAGGACCGGGGTTTGGGAGGGGTGGAGTAGTGTTGTAGCGTTGTTTGACATTTTAAACCACATGCATGTATTGCTTTGATAAAATAGAACCTCTGTGCTAGAAACTGGGCATATGAAGGTTTTTACGTCGAGGCTACTGCCTTTGAGTATTTCTGAATATGGCGAGAGACCAGTACAGATGATTAACTACAATACAGCCTGATGTTTTAAGATTACAGAAGAAGGAGCAATGACTTTTTTTAGTCAAGAGGCAGAGGAGAGGGTAGGTCCAGAGGGGAGAGTCTGTAAATCAGGCCTTGAAGGCAGGGTTTGAAAGAAGAACAAAGGATAAGAAAGGGTATCTCAGGAGGAAGGAACACAATGAGCAAGGACACAGAAATGTGAAAGAAAGAGCAGGCAAGTGGTCTGGAGGTGATCAGGGACTGTGCAGTTTGCACACTGCACAGCCTCCAGGGGTGGCATTCAGTGTTGTGCAGTGTGTAACCTACTCGATCATCCACAGCCATCTGGTTGCAGGGAGTGGTTAGGGTGCTTAAGGGAAGGGAGAGGAAGCCACAACTACGAGAGTATTAGGAGAGAAATAGGAAAATGGAATGTGGTATGAAAAAGACTATTATTGAATCCTAAACATTATTCAATAGGCTAGTGTTGACATATTCAAATTATGAAATTTATAAAATTACACCAACCGTTTATACTCAATGAAGGACAATAGCATGTGCCTGCAGGGGATGAACATGAAAAAACTTTAAACTGGTATATTCTGCAATAATCACATTCTTTAAGGTCTTGAGAATGTAGGAAAGAATTGGACAAAAATCACTGTGTGATCCATGGGTACTTCTTTATTAGAGAAGAAATTAACCATTCATAGTAGAGACTACAGAGGGAAATTAACTTAATCTTGCAATTCTAGAACAACCTTCACAGTAAGGAATTCTTAAGTTTTCATAGAGTGAGGGGGAAAGAAAGGAGAGAGAGAAAATCATTTAGAACAGAGTTTCCCAAATTTGGCTACTTTCACAGACATATTCTTGGAGGTGGGGATACAAGTTTTCTATGTAACATTTAAAATTTTATGTTTTACTTTTGTTTATAAACAAATTAATACACACTTGTTCACGATTCCCTGGACAACCATCTTACATAACAAGAGTGTTGCCACGTGATCATAGCATGTGCATTTATACCTCTGATCCCTGTGGCCCAAAATGAAGACCAACCGTGCTTAACTTTTCAGTGGCGTCTCTCAGACGGCATGCTCAGACCCTTCACGGAATTGTTGAGTATTTCCTGTGAGATCTATGAGTTGTCACGGTTCAGAACACTGGTTCACGGCAGTGATTCTCACAGTAGGAGGGGGTAGGAGGTGGGGTGGGGATGGTGGCTAGGGAGATACCCTTTGAAAAAGCATATTCAGAATATCTATTGATTTCATAATACAAATTCTATAAAGTCAAACTCAACAAAATAATCTTTGGACAGCAGCAGAAAACCAACTATAGATTCAACCCAGGAGGTCTGGGATATACTTGGTTGAGAATCACTGGTGTTGAGGTAGAGGAGCCCCAGCATGTGGAGAACACGTAGTAAGGAACATGTGCCAAAGAGAAGCAACATCTTTTGGGTCAGTGAGTGAATCCTAAGCATATCTTGTCTTTTTGGAAACCAAAGGGCCAATCCACAAGAAACCCGAGACACCCATCGAACTTCTCAGACCTGTTGTTTTGGGCAAGTTGGTCCCCTTTTAATACCGAGTCAAAAGAAGAAAAAGCTGTTTTTGCCCCCAAAATGCCCCCCACCCACTTTATTTGCGTTAACATATTTCAAACTTTTAAGTAAACAGTTGCTGTAGCTGGGTAAACGTAGCCCCAAGTCCATCCACCAGGAAGTGCTGTCATTATCTGCAATGCCATCCAGCTCTCAAGGGGGATATCAGCCTGGGGTCTGCTCTGCTAGGAAAAAATACAAAGAATTGGATTTTCTTGGAAAAGATCAATTCCTCTCATTTTCCTTTCATTACCAGAACACTTACTCTTGCTGTTTAAGCATAATTGGTTACAGATGGCCTTGAGATGCAAGTTGCCAGTAGAATACTGAGAGCATAATATACTGAAGGACAATGCAGGTAAAGAGACCTGGGGAATATGGCGGACTCTAGTGCCCATGCCAACATAGAGGTAGCTGGGGAAATGGTGTTTCCCACCTTCCCAGGGAAGTCGTAAGTTTTCTTTCATTCTCATCTAAGCCTAAATTGCTAAAGAGTGTTCCAGAAAAGGAAACATTTGGTACAGCAGTTAATTGGGTTTTGAGTGCTTTCGTGCATGGGGTGAGGCCAGAAAGCTAACCCAAACAGACGCAGTGCTTACTTGAGGGGGTGATGTTGTAGAATTGTGATTAAAAGTTGATAACATTGACTATTTTATTTCAAGGGATTCAGCTGCAGTTTTCAGACCTTGTTTTTTCACTTCCTGTTGCTATTCTGAGTAACCACCACAAATTATATGTACTCATTGCTCAAGGGTTAATTATTATTAGTGGGCAATAAATGCTTTTCAAAGAACATTTTAATTTGAACCCCTTTCTCCTTTGGCTAAAACAGAGTCTTTCCAGGTGTGAGTCAGTGCAATTGGCCTGCTTAGAAGCTAGCTTGCACTAACAAGAGCTGGGGGGAGGGGAGTCCATCAGACCCCAAAGGTATCTTGATTCCTTTCTGAAGAATTCATCACCCTATGGTTTTCCATTCAGTCAAAGATCTCCTTTAGGTTACAATTTTAGAAAACTTTGTTTTGTCATTTGGGAAGCCAGTTAGATTGAATTGATTTGCAGGGTGAACACAGGTAAAGCAAAAATTACCTTGATTTCACACTGCACTTAGAATAATCTAGGTTGCTTACCATGGCCTGTGTGCTCTGGTCCCTGCCCACATTTCTTACTACTTTTCCTTCTTTCTGTGCTTCACTCAGTCTGCTCTTGCTTGCTTTCAGTTCCTTGAATATTCCATACTTGTCACCGCAGGGCCTTTGTACTCGCTATTATTCCTTCTGCCTGAAAAGCCCTTCTGCTTCATCTGTACATGGCTGTCTCCTTGTTGTCAATCAGGTCTCAGCTCAACCAGCCCCTCTGAAAAAGGCCTTCCCTTACCACATTAGCTTAATTTACTCCCCATCCCCCTGCCATGTTCTATCAAATTATTCATTTGTTTCAGGAATTATTTACTTACTTGTTTTTGATCGGTCTACCTCTCTAGAATATAAGTTCCATGTTATCTTTTTGTTCATCTCTGTATTCCCAGTGCCTCGTACAGTGTCTGGCACATAGTAAGTGCTAAATAAATATTTGTTAAATGAAGGTTGAGTGAAAAGCTTTCCTCCCATTGATTAAATTAATCCATTTGTAAAATGGGAAACTCATACATGATGTCACAGTTCCTCAAATCACCCCAGATCATTCTTTCCCTAGCCAGAGTGCCTTCCTAGATTTAATAAAACGTGGCAGTACAATTCCACCATCTCCCAGTGTTCCTGGCCCAGCATCCCACCTGTCACTCACCTATAATTATTGTAGAGCTCCAATTTGCTTTAGCCGTGTCAACAGCTCCCCTTTCTCATGCATATTTACTAGATCACTGCATCCACCTATGCACTCTTGACCGATGAAGACCCGAGGTACCTAAAAAAGCAAACAAGCCAGGACACTTAGAGAACATCATTATTAGATTAGACATTTTATCCTTCCTCTAAATATTTCCCATGATCCAAAGCTTTTCAAATCACTTCACAACCTCCTCATGTATACTCTTTCAGGGCAGAAATCTATTATAAGCATAACATTATTCATTCAAGAACCTTCTTAAGCCAAGATGCTTTTCAAATAGAATGTTCTGTGTGTGTGAGATTGTCTAACTTGTCAAAGGGATTTAAAAATTTTACGCTATGTTTCAGGGAAGGAGTTTTGGTTGGCCGCAGCTGGACCACCCTGATTGAATTCTGATTTCTCTACAGCTGGGACCACACCTGAGTCCTTAAACTGAGCCATGCCAACCAGGAAGGAGTCTGTCTCTAAGTACAGCTGGAAAAGTATTTGCATCAGTTCTCTGTCTCTGATTTTAGACTCAGAGTTTATTAGAGTCGTCTCTCTCGTCTGTGAGCTCTGTCCTCAGCTAGGGAAGGGGTGGTGGTGTCTGAATCTCCTTCTCTAATACCTGGCCCATCATAAGATGTTTAAGTGCTGCAGCCCTGGGAGCGAGGACATGCATCTGCTTTGGTTTCACACCTGGCATGGGTGGGTGGCCCAGGGTCAGCCAGGCTGACACAGTCATTCTACCCACCTAACATGTTCATCTTGAGTCAAACTCAGGCTCCCTCCCTGCTGCTAGGTAAGGCGTGTTCCAGGATTCTAGACGTCTCTTGGAAGGAGGAGAGAGGAGGAAGTCTTTTCACTGTGGCTCAGGCAAATTCCAGGCCAGGAGTGTTACAGAAAGGCTGACTGGCAGTGAAGAAACAAGCACAATGCGGGTACCCTGAGTGGTCAGGAGCAAGCAGGTCCTCTCCCAGAACACTAGGAACATACCAGAAGGGGCAGGAGAGGTGAAAGACAGAAGGCGGCAAGACTATTTTCAAAGCTTTTGACTTTCCTCAGAAGGCATAGTAATTCAGATGCATTTTTAAATTGAGGTATAGTTGATGTAAATATAAGTTTCAGGTGTACAACACAGCGATTCACAATTTTTATAAATTATATTCCACTTATTATAAAAGATTGGCTATATTCTCTGTGTTATACAACATATTTTTGTAGCTTATTTTATACATAATAGTTTGTACCTCTTAATCTCCTACCCCTGTATTGCCCCTCTTCCCTTCCCTCTCTCCACTGGTAACCACTAATTTGTTCTCTATATCTGTGAGTCTGCTTCTTTTTTGTCATATTCACTAGTTTGTTGTATTTTTTTAGATTTCACATATAAGTGATATTATACAGTATTTGTCTTTCTCTGTCTGACTTACTTCACTTAGCATAATACCCTCTAGGTCCATCCATGTTGTTGCAAATGGCATTATTTCATTCTTTTTTATGGCTGAGTAATATTCCATTATATATATATAATATATATACCCCATCTTCTTTATCCATTCATCTGTTCATGGACACTTAGGTGACTTCCATATCTTGGAAACTGTCAATAATGCTGCTATGAACATTGGGGTGCATGTTGAGATGAAATTTTTTTTTTTTTTAAGTGTGAGAGTTGAGAAAAAGGGCAGGATTATTTCAGGTAAGCCCTTACCTTATTTTTATTAAGAAGGGGGTCTGGGTGGAAGTAGGCTTTAAAAATTAAGGCCCCAAATTGGAAGACTCCTACACTCCATTGCTATGGCTATTTCCTATGTCCTGAGAGTGGGGAAGAGCACACAGGACTGTGTTCCAGCGGGAAAGCCTGGTAATGTCCTCCTCAGTCACAGAAGGTGACGCCTGTCCCACCTGCACTGCACGCCTGTGTAGGGACTTTGCAAATGGAAGTGCCATCAAGGCAACATTGCTTTTTTACTAGCTGAAAGAATATGCAGAAATATGAGGTCAGAAACCTAACTTTCCCCCTGGATCTGGCCATTATTTTAGGGAAAATAAAGCACCTCTCAAATTGCTGGGGGCCTTTTGGCTTCTATCTCCTCAGGAACAGTTGGCTGTGGTCAGTTGCAATGGTAAATAAAACAGAATCCTAATGTAATTCTAATGTAATTATAATACAGGGCTCCTTCTGTAGAAGCCATTACCTAAATGAGGAAAACTCATCTGAGCTTTAAATAAGGATGAAGATGTATTCATTCTTGAACTTCTATTATTTTCAGAAAGAATTGAGCAATGGTCACTCCTCTTGCCACATCTCCACCTTTGGCCAGGGTGCTGGCCCAGGGGCTTTGAGTTCAGTTATTTGGAGAGAAGGCCCTGAGGAGTAAGGAGTCTTCTCCTTAGATAGCTGTCCTCAAACTTGAACCCTGCATCAGAACTGCAGAGGGCTTGTTAAAAACATACGTGTCTACTCCTTGCCCGCACATTTCTGATACAGGAGATCCGGGCTGGGGCTCAAGAATTTGCATTTTGACAAGTTCCCAGGGGATGCTGACTCTCAGAGGTCACATCTGCAAACCACTGGTTGGCACTGATAGTGGTTCATTCCTCCTGCGGTAACTGAGGCTTTGGGAACCCACAGCTCTACAGCAGCCCCCAGCCACCTGAGGCAGGCCCTGAAACATGATCAGGGCGGACTTCTGTGCAGACCATCTGGCACACAAGCTGGCTTGCCTGAGAGCTGAAAGGGCCCGTTGCCCTTACACCCACCCTCTAGGCTAGGCAACAGTTGGCTGTGGTCAGTGTGATCAGTTGGCAGCAGGACAGTGTGGGAGGCTGTGATGACAAAACAGGAAGCTGTTGATGCAGCTGAGGAAGGGAGACTCGTCCTCTGTGCCCTCCCCTCCTGGCCCATCCGCCTCTTCGGAGGAACTTGAGTCTGTTACTGCCAAGAAGCAGAGAACTGCCACCATAAAAGCAAGCTTGGGAATTCTGGGGCCCTTCCTCTCCTGGAGCTTTCTCCAGCCCCAGCTTCAGCTAGGTGGCATCTCCTGCACTCTAGTGTTACTCAGAGGCTCCCAACACTCTGCAGCACCTCCTTGGCTACTCCCTGGTACAAGCCACCATCTTTTCTCATCTGAATTAACTGCTCTAGCAGACCAGAGGTCTCCCAGCTTCAACCCTCACCCTGGCCATCCTGTAGTCTCTTTCCCCACAGCCACTGGAGCGACCCTTTCAAAATCAAGTCAGATAGGGTTATTCCTCTGCTCAAAACCCTTCAGTGCCATCTCATCTCCCGTCACAAGCACACTCCGTGTGATAGCTTGAAAGGCCTCGCCAACCTATACCGCGTGATCTCTCGGACCTCATCTCCTCCTAACTCATAATGTTCCACCCATACAGGCCTCCTTGCCAGGCATACTTCTACCCCAGGACCTTAGCACTTGCTGTTTCCACTGCATGAAATGCCCTACCCCTACATTTCTGCATGCCTTGCTCCCTCACTCCCTTTAGAGATCTACTAAAATCAGTGAGGCCCTGATGACTCCATTTGAAACTGTACCTTGCTGCCTACAGCCCACCTGCCTTTCCTGTTTTTTTCTCCATAGCACACATCACTTACCACCTTCCAACATACTATTTTATTAATTGCATTTACTAGAATGTAAGTTCCACAAAGGCAGTAATTTTTGTTTGTTCTGTTCATGGCAGTATTTCCAATGTCCAGAAAAGTGCCTAGTATAGTAGGTGCTTAAAAATACTTGTTGTATCTAGCAAAATTATCCTTCAAAACCAAAGGAGAAAAAGACTTTCTCGAACAAACAAAAATTGAGGGAATTTGTTTCCCAAAGATCTGCCTGGTAAGGAACATTCAAAGACATTCTTCAGAGAGAAGGAAAAAGATAGAGGTCAGAAACTTGGATTTACATAAAGAAAGAACATCAGGGAAAGGAATAAGTGAAGGCACTGATCTAGGAGCTGTGGCTATGGCGAAACCAAAACCAGTTTCTCCAAGTACATGGCCTGATAGAAGGCCTACGTTTCTGTAATCAATCAAGTCTTGCTGGGCTCCTACTATTTGCACAGCACACAGGCATCACAGGATAAGCAAGATAGCGACAGCTCTCAAGGTTTCCAGTCTCTTCTAATAGAAACCCTTCACTGTTCGGGATCATGAAGTATACAACTTCAAAGAGTTTGTTCTTCCCCTTGGAGGAATGTTATTCAGGACTCAAGAACCTGTGAAAAGTATTTTGAAAAATTCAAAAACAAACTTAAAAGACCACTAGAAGAAAAAGTGTTGCTTTACAATGAATTGAAAAAACAGTTGTTGAATGAATGCGTGAAGAGGTTTGTTTTTCCTGCTAGAGAATAGGTGCTGCCGGGCTGAAAGATGTAGCTCCCAAACCTGGTTGCAAATTAAAATTACCTTTTTGTTTTTTTGACAGGAGATAAACTCTATTTTCACTTCCAGATTTTTTGAGGTATAACTGACAAATAAATATGTGTGTATTTAAGGTGTACAGTGTCATGGTCTGATACACATATACTACATTAAGAAATGATGACCGCAATCAAGTTAATTAACATACCCATAACCTCACAGCTACCATTTGCACGTGTGTGTGTGGTGAGAACACTTAAGATCTAATCTCGTAGCATACTGCAAGCATACAATACAGTATTACTAACTATAGTCATCATGCTGGACATTACATCCCCAGAATTTATTCATCTTATAACTCAATGTTTGTATCCATGTCCTAGGGATCTTTAAAACTACTGATGCCTGGCTGCCACCTCCCATATTGTGATTTAATTGGCATGCGGTGTGACTTGGGCATTGGGAATTTTTGTTTTTAGAAAGCTCTTCAAGTGATTCTAATGAGCGGCAACATTTGGGAACCGCTGGCCCAGAGGGATGCCTCACAGCGGGGGGCCACAGGCGTACTTACACTGCCCTTTCCCTCCTTCCAGAGACGAGGGTCTTCAGCTGACGGCAGGGGCCCTGGAAGCAATGAGGTAGCGTGTTTTTGCCTCTTTCTGCACCAGAAGGCTGATTTCTGACTGGAGAGGCGGGGAGAACAGCCTCCCAGGCTTTACACTGAGAAGCCGGAAAGAACACGGTAAGTCAAACTAAACCTGAGCTAGGATATGTGTTTCTGCAAACGCTGTGTCCTAGAATGTGCGTCCTGAAAGGGAGTTTGGGTGAGCTGGTGGGACAGAACTTACCACCATGCCCCCGCCCCAGCACCTGAACTGATGCTGGGGAATCTGGTCAGCTGGCTATCTCGCCGGGAAGCCGTGGGTGCTGAGGAAGAGGAAGGCTGTTCACATAGAGGACAGCGGTTCTTAGGGTCCCACTGTCAACTCATAGCAAGAAGGGATTTAGCGGTCACCTCCTCCAGTCTGGTGCTGCAGCCAGGAGGTCCCTGAGAGTCACAGAGCTGGTGACTTACCAGGATCACACAGCAAACCATTGCGAGAGCCATCCGGAACTCTGGCCTCTGGACTCCCTAACAGGCCTGGAAACATCCCATAATTTAGATTAAGGAGCAATAATGAGCCGTTAGATTTTTCCAGTGGGAGGAGTTAGATAAGATAGGGAAGAAGGAGCGATTCAGATGAAGGTTAAAGAGAGCCTAGAGAAAAGATGGACGGACAGCAAATCCCACCGGGCCCTGGGAAAGCAGGGAGTGCACACGATTCTTGCGCAACAACGGAAACGCACCGATCACACTTGGCTCCTGCATCCCTCCTTCCACCCCAGCCCTGCCAAGCGCAGACTGTCAGTGCTTAAAACAAAGACTCCAGATAGTTCCTCAGTGACTCCTGGGCAGCTGCTGGGCCCGCTGCCCCTGACGCCCAACACAGTCAGCTGTGCTCCCTCCTCTGATCTGAAAGAACCGTTGGCCGAAGTCCAGCCGCCCATTCAAGGAAGCAGTGTCCTCGCTCAGGCGCCCTCCCCCACCTGCACAGCCCTCCAGCCGCCTGGAGTGACAGACAGAGCCCTAGCGGTGTTCTAGAGAAAGGCGCAGGCGTACCCCGTTCACAGCCCCGACAAGAAAAAGGAATCTGGGAGCCTCCTCCCCAGCCTTTTAGAAGGAAACCCCAGGCTCACCGTTCTGGCTCCCGTGAGATGTTGCAAATAATCTTGAATCTCGTTGGTGTCATGGTGGGCTGTGATATCGACAAATTCCAAAAGCCCTTGTTTGAAGGGCAACTGGCTGAGGAGCTCCTGGGCCCTTCTGCTGTAGGGGCAGGTGGGCTTGATGAACACAACTACCTTCCCAGGCTGGATTTTGCTGTTCACAAACACTTGAGCCATGCTCACAGGCTGCTATCTCCTGGGGAGGAAACCTCGGTTGCAGGTATTGCTTGGGAGTAAAGCGGGGCCCCGGCCAGCTGGCTCTTATTTAAAGGAACCTCCCTGGAGGAGGAGTTTGCCCGGTAGCGTGCTCGATTTTTAAAGGGCCAGTCCTGAAGTCATTTCAGTCTGGAGTGATTCAGCAGCTAGAGTTTCGGAGGAACGCCCGCTGGTATGTCATCATCAGTAGCTATGTCCAGGGTGTCATTGTCCTCAGCCCTTTCAGGAGCGCCTGCTCTTGGGAAGGGAACAGAGTCACGTCACTCTCTGGGGAAGCAGAAAGTGTGCAGCCCAGCCCCAGGGAGGGGGCGGAGAAGGCAGAGTCAAACCTTTGTTGTCTCTGAGACACAGTTTCTAAAAACACATGCAAACAGAATCATTCAAGAAACAGAATGCGCTGGAATCTCTTTAGAAGAAGTGAACTTCAGATGGTGACTTTGTGTCCGGTCTTGCTTGGCCTGCACTGTTTGTCGTTGTCACTGTTTAGTGGAATTAGTTCCCCACTTTTAAACATCTGGAGATTTCACAAAAGAATCTGAACCCGCGACCTCTCTCTGAAAAGTCAGGTCGTCTTCATTTGTGGCAGCAGCTGGGGCTGAGGAGTTGTTGTTCTTTGGACAGACAGCGGCTCAGGGAGACCACTGCCCGCCCCCCGCCGGGCTGGCTCACGCCTTCCAGACACCTGCTGTGCGTCCCTAAGCATTTGAGTTTGTGACCCTTGAACTGCACTTTAGCATGGAAGTGAATTCCAGCACAAACCCACATTTCAAACTGCAGATCCAATGAAGGTCTTTTTCTCTGTTTGACCCTTTGTTTGTGACCCTTGGTTTTCACTGTTGTGAGTCTAAGGGGTGTAATAACCCACTTCTCACATTCACCTGAGCGTTGTAAGACGCTTAGGACCTGATGCTCTTCCCTGTGGTGCCCACGCTCCCGAGTGGGGCGAGCGAAGTCTTTTGTTCTAGGGCCAGTTCTGACCCCTCCATGTGCAGTAAGTTAATTAAACAAAGCAAGGAAAAAAGGAAAACCACCTCCTTGAAAAGGGAACTGTCCTTTTCCCCAGGAGGTTTTACACCGAAACTAGGGCCCAAGCTGGAGCTGCACACCTTCACTGATTGTCAGGTCAGAATCCCAAGCATAGCATGATTGAGAGAAGGGAAGAAAATTGACTCCTGGAAGCAGCTCTAATTATTACTAAAATTAAATGGCAAAGCAAGAAACACAGATTCTGAGTCACAGAGAGGGACTAAGATACGAGATCTCTGGCACCAGAAAGAATGTGCTAGGGCGGGAGGCCTGAGGTGACCGGTCCACGTCAGGCTTGGGACTTCCCAACCCACAGCTTCATTTTCTCCTGAATACGCTCCTGGCAGAGTCCTAGTCGTCCCTCTTCGTGTCGTCCTTTCGCTCGGACTCCTGTGGCCGGGCCCCTCGCTGAAGCCCGGGGCCTCCTCAGGGTCTTCTCTCCCGCTCAAGGGCCCACAGCACGCCTTGCGCCGGGCACTTCCCTCAGAACCGCTCTCTTCTCAGCGTCTGGGCGTAGCCTCTCCCGCTCTGCTGGCTCTTTTTCCTCAGCATGTGACTCTGGTCAAGTCTCTGCCTTGTTACAAACCACCACCACCACCACCTTCCAACTCCTTGACCCTGCTTTCCTGCCCTTCCCTAAAAGCCAAGTCTCATAGGACCTGCTGTTATGTTTGCCATCTGAACTTGACCCACCTCCCATCCTCTCCTCACCTCAGTGCGGTCTGACCTCCTTCTCAGCCGATCTGCTGAAACTCCTTTGGGCAATGTCAATCATGACCACCACATTGCTAAATCACCTTGCAGCCAGGTGTCCTGCCTGAGACCAACCCAGAAGTGTGGGCGTGGAGTTTCTGGTAAACTGGTTTAGGGAAACTCCCAAAGGATCTGTTTGCATAGGGTCTCTGGAGGGTTGGGTACCTGGGGCAGAGATCAGGGTGCAGGAGGAGAGGGCTTCTGTTGTCTGCCCTACAGG
This sequence comes from Mesoplodon bidens, assembly GCF_964165515.1. NCBI lineage: Eukaryota > Metazoa > Chordata > Mammalia > Artiodactyla > Ziphiidae > Mesoplodon > Mesoplodon bidens. The sequence continues at coordinate 78,666,399 of NC_138160.1, forward strand.
TGAGGCCCAGGGACTGGTGTCTGAAGCCTTAGGACAGATGGCCACAGGACACAGCTGAAGAAGGCCTTTTCACGAGACTTGGAACAGAAACAGATGGCAAAGAGGGGGGGGTCTTCTCCACTTTTCAGAAAATGCCGTGGCTTCACTTCAGGGAAGAATTCAAAGCATAGAATACTCTGTTGCGTTAACATCATGAAAGTTTATAGCTTTGGCACATCAGGAGATGGAACCCATGGATCTCGAGGGTATTTCAGGGTGGGCAGCCACCATGGGGGCTGCCGTCCTGGAGTGCTGTGGACATCAAGAGGGGGTGTGTGTGGAAGAGACATGAGGACTCTTCTTGGGCTTGTGCACCCCCAGGCACTCCCAGAAATACTGGGAAGCAAGGACTTTGGCAACAAGCTAGTGATCCATGTGAAATGTGAAATACGGGCTATTACTATTAATGTGATCTCATTTGTACCGCAGGCTGATGAGGGCTGGGACAGTCTGACCACAAATGAGCATTTTTCAGGCTCTGTTGCTTACTTGCCCGCTTTGCAGGATTTGACCCTGTAGATCACTGTCCCTCCATCTCCCCTCCTCCCCCCAGCTCTCTTCTTTCCAATGTCATTTGCAGCTTGATCTCTTTCTCCTTCCTGTGTCTCTGGGTATTCTGTCTCAGCCTCTTCCTCAGGAGTTTTGCCGGCACATGGGGTACATCCTGGGGCTTGGTCCTCTTCTCACTCTGTGTACACCCTCCTTGAAAGATTTTGTCTGCACAAGTGGCTCCAGCTATCACCTTTTTGTTGATGAGCTCCACATTTATTTTTCTCAGCCAGAACTCCTTCCTAAGCCTCAGGAATTGATAGTTCATTGCCTACTGAGAAGACCCACTTGGGGTTCCTCAGGCATCTCAGCCTCTGTGTGACCAAAATGGAAGGCAACCTCCTGTCTCTTCCATCCCTGCTTATCCTCCCGGGAGGACTGTCATCTATCCATCGGCCAGGGCAGAAACCTGGGAGGCATCTTGACTGCTGCTTCTTCCTCTGCTCCCTGCTTTTTTTTTATGCAGTGACCAAACTCCAATAATTTTGCCTCTTAAGTAGCTCCCCAGTCTGACTGCCCCTGCCTTGGGCCAGCCCTCATCAGTGCTTTGCTAGATCTTGTTAGAATCTCCACCTTGACCTCATTGCCTGTCCTGACACGGCTGCTGGGATGATCTTTATGTATGTACATCCTGTCATGTTCTCTCTTTTTCTTAGGAAACTTCCATTTTTCTCTAGGATAAACTCCAGATTCCCTAGTGGGAATGTGGCCCTGTGTGATTGGTCCTCCCTGCCTTAGCCATGTCACTGTCTTTGCCCCACATTTCTCCTTTATCCCAGCTATCTCGAGTCTGAGCCATTGCACCTGCTCCCCTCTCTCTCCATGGTGCCCCTGACCCCCATTTCTGTGTGGCGGACTCCTGCTGGTCCAACACGACCCAGATCATGGCTTGACTCCTCTAGGAAGTACCCCTGAACACAGGTCTCTTTTCCCCACTGGGTTGGGTGCCCCTCAGCTGAGCTCACACAACATGCTGTACTCTGACTCATGCCATTTCATTGTTCTTTTTTACTCCTTTTCTGTCATCTACAGTGAGCTCCCTGAGGGCAGGAAAAGAGCTTTCATCCCTATATTACCAGACGCCAGATGCACGCTGGTCCTTATCCATCCACCCATGCATCCACCCTACAAACATGAATCAGCTCCTCTGGGCCAGACACAAAGATCACATGCAGCCCCAGCCCTTAGGACTTTATAGTCTAGGGGAGATGATACAGACATGGAAAATGAACCCAGTGTTATAAAGCATTCTAGGGGGTATAATAGAAGTATGTATGGGCATGAGGGTGACCAAAAGAGGGTGGTCATTCCCGCCTGGAGGGTGCTTAGGGAAAGGTAGACAAAGATGAGCTAGGCTGAATCTTGAGAGAGGAGATGTTTTTGAGTCTACAAGGTAGGGAAGTGCACTTCAGGCAGAGGGAACAGGAAATGCAAGAACGACATAGAGGGCACTTGGTGTTAAGTGTAGTCATGTGTGAATAGAGCATTAAGGGTTCGAGGTGGGGAGAGAGGAGAGAGACAGCTGGAGAGCAGGTGGATCATGGGTGTCTTTTACCAAAGACAGTGAGGGGCAGTAATAGATATATTTTAGGCATGAGTAGATTTGCAGTTCAATGTTTGATGAATTCAGCATGTTGTGACATCTTCCATTTAGCACAAAGAGTGGCCAAATGCAATTTGACCACAGAAGGAGTGGTAGGGATGCTTTGAAGCAGGTAAACATTTAGGGTCCTTCAAGGCTCACCCTGGGACTGGTCCTGGCTTCCACAAGGCTTGGAGTGTGCAGAAGGGCAGCTCAGTGGGTGATGGGCTGCCGGGGTTCTGAGCTGCCCTCAAGACCTCTAGACTCATCATGGCTGCCCTTGGCCCTGTCTCTATGCAGCTGCAGGAGTTCAGGTGAATGAACCACGTTGCCAGCAACCCTTTCCAGCCTCAGACACATGACGATTCTGGTGTGTGGCTGTGCCCGTTTTCAGAGTCTATCTTGTTTGATGCTCTCTCTCTGGATCTCTCTAGATTTGACCACAGAGCACCAATCTGACTCTCACTGTAGACTCTAACTCCAATTTGACCTCAGACGACACTGATGCTGACTCTAACTGTGGTCCCTCACCTTCTACCTCTGAGGGCGGCTGCTCGGTGCTGAACTCAGAAACACTACAGCTCCCATTTACTATGGACCTACTGTGTGCCAGGCTCAGTGCTAGGAGCTTTACATACATCATCTCTAATCCTCACAGCGACTTTGAAAGGTGGATACTTTGGATCCCAAACTGACTAGAGGAATAAGGAGAGGAGGGTCCCTGACTTGAAGGACTTGAAGTTCAACCAAGGTCAGGAGTAGAGGCTGCTTTCCAATAGGCTCCACCATATACTTGGGAAGTCTCTGCAAAAGTTGCCACCTTTTCTAAGATCCAGGCTCAGTTTGATATAGCATGTCACCCACTGATACTGGTGCCTTGAGAGTCCCTGGGTCCCACTGAGGTTTCTTGCTATCATTTGAGCTCAAGACTATATCCTTTACCTTTCCAAGTGTTTCACCACATGCAGCTCTTACTCTTTCGATTGGCTTCATGGGAGGGCTTTCTCTCCTCTCCTTAACCGAATTATGTCAGGCAAACCAAACTGAGCCGTTTATTAGGAATCTCTTTATTAGGGACAGCAGGAAGGAAGTGGCATTATGTTTCTCTCTTTTCCCAAGTCTTGGTGCCAAGGTAGGATATGTCACAGGGCATCTGGCCTGTCTCCTTTGGGATGGCTGTGATTGGGGAAAGATGAAAGGTGAAGGATTCCCCTTGGGCTGTGACTTGGATTCCCTCTAAGGGGTTCTAGGGTACTTTGAGAGAAAGCACATAGATTTAGACTTCAGAGCATCGTATAAACAAGCAAAATATGATAACTCCTGCTTTCATAGCCCCAGGCTCTAACCGGGTTTATCAGCTTGGATATTTTAGGTAAAAAGAAACAAAATACCCAGTTTAAACCAGTTTTCATTAGAGGGTTGATTTTCTTGGCTATCAGGAAGTTGGAGGTAGGAGGCAGGCTCAGAGGCTCAGGGATCCAGGGCTCTGGGTGGGTGTATCTGAGATTGTCGCGGTCCTCCCCTCATGGCTGCAGGTTGGCTGCAGCTGGTCCAAGCATCCGTCCTCACATAATTGTGTTCAAAGGTAGGAGGAAGAGGGTGGCCCCGGCAGGGGGTGACACAGGTAGGGCATCCCTCCTCCATGCTCTCGCCTCAGCACACTTCCCTTATACCTCCTGGGCTGGAACTGGTTCATGTACCCTCCCCAAGGTTAGGGGATTTCTCCCCTAAGCCCATTGATGTGTGCTTGATACCTGAGTCCTCTGGGCCAGCACAAAGAGACAGCACAGCTGTTGGATAATCGACACGCCTTACTCTCTGTCATACGTGACACTCTGATTTTATCGACTAACACCCACCTTTCACCATCAAGAGCAGGGGTCTGCTTTTCACTGGTGCCTCCTTCCCAAGGTAGCTACATCAGAGGTGAAGGGATTTTCTGGACTAATCTGTCACTCCTGTATGTGCTAGGATGCCTTTGGCTGTACGGAACAGAAACCCCAACTCTGGCTTAAATAATAATATTCAAAAAACCAAAAGTCTGAAGTAGCGCAGCTTCGGGGCTGGCACAGTTGAGAGGCCTCAGCTCCATTCCCCTGCCCTTGTCCACGTGATGGCTTCACCCTCAGCCTGGCGGTGGAATCCGTCATCTCTGTGAACAACAGTGTCCAGAGGAAGTGAGAGAGGGTCACTTCTGAAGATTTCCCAAACCTCACCTGCTGGTGTTGGTCCACTTTGCCTCACAAGCTCATTCCTGACACAGATTAGCACAAGGAATGGAATGACCACACTTTTGGAGAGAGTAGGCCCATGCCTGGGGTGGAGACAGTTTAGCGTCTCCTGAGGGAGGGGGCCGTGTTGGGGAGGACTGGACTCCTGGGCAAAGCTGGGAGGAGGAAGGGGAACATGGACGTGGGAGAGGCAACCACCAGCTCCCAGGACAAACTTCTTGGAAGCAGAGAGCCGCCAGCAGGGACTTTATCTTGTTCAGTCAAACGAAGCTAGAAACACTGAAATAGAGGCTGACAGCTTCTGCTGTCGAATAGACGGTTGTATCCACTGTTTTGATACAATGCCTTCCAAGCCTAAATGTTTTCAGCAGTTTCAGATCTGTCACTTCCTCCTTTCGGAAGGCAGGTTATCAAAATGATATTTATCTGATAAGTATCCCCTCTGTATACCTGCCGTTTGCAGGTAGGAAAGCAGCCCCTGGCAGGTTTGAAGGCTGCCCAAGGCCCTCCAGCGATAGACTTGGGATTCAAGCCCAGGTGTGTCTGAGCCCAAAGCAGGCGCTCTCTGCTTTGCTCTGCCCAGCAAAGCCCCCGGTCTTAGAGGGAGGCCAGCGTCAGTCTGGAAGGGGCCTCAAAGGCCACCTACACTAGCCCTGTCGCGTGCTGGCATCCCCGCCAGGGCATTTTTCTGCCCTGCTAGTTCAGCCTGCCCTTGAGCCCCTCTGCAGAACAGGCAGGGATTGGAATCAATGAAAGGAACGCTGGGCATCTCCCACGGAGGGTGGAGTCTGCTCCTGGCTGTGAAGCAAATGCCCACGCCCCACCCGAACACAACTTTCAAGTAGGAGGGAACATTTGATACTTTCATGCGGATTATAGGGCCAGGACGAGGAAGAAAGCAGCAGTGTGCAAGGCCATCATGTGAGAGACAATCACAGCTTTGCTTGTGAGAAAGAACATAGTGGTTCCAAATGGGAGTGAAGATAAAATCACATTGCCAGGCTTTTCTGAAGGCACACCTGAGCACATTTCTTCTTTCATATTGAAGTCTCTTAGCCGTGTCTCTCCCGCAGCTGGTGGCCTGAGTGCCAACTCACTCCTTGAAGCTCAGCTTGATTCCACAAAGCTGATAAAGCCCAGAAAGCTTAACTGGACCTATGGTGAACTCACCCTACAATGCAAATTAGACATTCCTGTTATCATCTAAGTTCTAGTCTAACTTTTATCTGGATACCTTTTGTTGTTACACATCCACTCCCGTGAACAGTCTACAAGCTGGTTTTATTTCTTGCTAATTCCCTTGATGTCAGTACAAAAGAAAACACTGATGAGTGCTCAACTTGAATACCCATCAGTGGGCACTAATTTAGTAATAATACAGGAATATGATGGAAGACTGTGAAATTTTTTTTTAAGATTTTTTTTTTTGATGTGGACCATTTTTAAAGTCTTTATAGAATATGTTACAATATTGCTTCTGTTTTGTGTTTTGGTTTTTTGGCTGTGAGGCATGTGGGATCTTAGCTCCCCGACCAGGGATCGAACCCACACCCCCTCCATTGGAAGGCGAAGTCTCAATCAGTGGACAGCCGGGGGATGTCCCATGAAGAGGCAGACACATGTGGACTGGTTTGGGACAGTCTCTTGTTAAGATGCAGCAGGATGGCAGCAGTATGCTAGCATCCCTCGTGTACAAAGAAATGGTATGTTGACTGGGACTTTCTGTTTGCACTAGAATTGGGAGGCCAGAGCTGGGGATGAAGAAGGGCAAATACTGCATCTCCTATAGAAAGCCACCAACAGCTGGTGAGACTTCCTTTTCAGGGCTTGCCGAAGGATGACGGAACTGACCCTGTGATCAGCATGCTCTCCCCACCACCTCCCCTGACCCTGGGGGCCTAGAAAAGAATGTTGGGTGTTTTTCCTTTTCCTCCTCCAAGCCAAGTGAGAAGGGCTCCAAGAGAAGCATTCTTTTGTTTTGTTTTGTTTTTTTTGCGGTACGCGGGCCTCTCACTGCCGTGGCCCCTCCCGTCGCGGAGCACAGGCTCCGGACGCGCAGGCCCAGCGGCCATGGCTCACGGGCCCAGCCGCTCCGCGGCATGTGGGATCCTCCCAGACCGGGGCACGGACCCGCGTCCCCTGCATCGGCAGGCGGACCCTCAACCACTGCGCCACCAGGGAAGCCCGAGAAGCATTCTTAAAGATTGGCATGTACCTGCAACAAGGGAGACTGGTACCTCACCTGCCAGTTGGTCGGCTGCTCAGGTTGTCAGTACCTTGGTGCCTACCGAGGAGGGCAAAGAGCCTTGGGAGAGATGGCAGGGTCTGGCTCGAAGAAGATGTGTGAGTTTCCCCTGGGGTGAATGGACACCAGGAAGGGTGACGGCATTGAGCCGTCTTGTTGTAGCAGCAGGAACCTGAGGAGGTTGGAAGAAGTTAACCTGCAGCTGGATCTCCCACACTGGGGAAGCTGTGTGGGAGGAACTCTCTCTGAAGAACTTACCTGTGAGCCCCAAAGAGCCTGCATTAGGATGCTAGCCACTCAGAAAACATCACCAAGGGCTAGTGTTGGCCAGGGAGCGGTGACCATTCACAGGGAGAGGACCACAATGTAAGCCACTAAGAGATATTTGCCTTCCTTCCCTCTTGTCCCTCTCAGTCCCCAGCCTTGAAAAAAGATGGGGAGAGATCTCATAGAGCCTATCATGTCCCTCCCGTGTCCACCCCAAGAGCTGGACTGGGTCAGGAGTGGGGGACTGCAGGTCCCCCAGCCAGCAGCGGGGGTGGGGTTTGAGCTGATATGAGATTGGAATTTTAAACTAGATTAGATGAGACTCCTAATAACTAGAGGCAAACAGCAAGCTATGGGATCTGTTCATCTTCTGCCCACCCGGCAGAGAAGGGAGATTGGACAGAGCACAGTAATAAGTCACAATCAGTGAAAAATAAAAACACTCCAGGTTAGTTTCTTGCAGCTTCATATATCTGAATATGTATAGACTATCTCTAGAGGGACACACAAGAAATGGGGAGCAGAGACTGACTCTTGGGGGTGACTTGGGGACTGAATGCATCTCAAGGATGAGAGGAAAACCTACTTCCTGCATACCTTTTGTGCTGCTTTTTGTTTGCTTGTTGCTATGTACGTGTATGACACAAAATTGGCAGAAGTCATGCCAAAAGCAGTGAGATAGAACAGGAGTGGTGGAAGAAGTGGAGACAGGACCCTTAGATCTCAGAAAAACTTGGCCAAGTTCACCTCTTTAAGGGAACGGGCTCACACTGAGGTGTAAAACCCAAATTCCTTTCTGCCCCAGCAGGAGTGGGGTATGGGGATGGTAGGGGCTACTCTGCACCCAGGTTGTTCCTGAGAAGCAGAAGATGAGGATGAATCTGGACGCTCACGTACAAACCACGTGCTGGAAGCAGCCTGTCCCAATGGCAGGGCACAGAAGAGGGACTGCAGTGCACACAGCCCTCCACCTGCCCGTCCTGCAAGTGCTTGTCTAGAAAAACTCACAACATGCAAGGATGAGTAATCAAAAAGAAGCCATCACGACATCTGTGTACAGACTGTGCAAGAGGAAAAGTCTAGAAGCAGGAAGAGAGGAAACATCAGCAAAGCATTACAAGTTGTATGTATGAGGATTTTCCTTGTGGCATTGTTGGTAATAACAACAACAACCCTAAAACCTGAGAACCACCCAAACACTCATGAATAGGAATTACTTATACAAATCTTGGTAACCTATATAACTGATTACTTTGAAGTCATTAAAACATGAGTTATGTATGTATGTCCTAATATGGAAAGGTCTTCAAGATATATAATTTTTTTTTAAAGAAGATGTTGGGGGTAGGAGTTTATTAATTAATTTATTTATTTTTGCTGTGTTGGGTCTTCATTTCTGTGCGAGGACTTTCTCTAGTTGCGGCAAGCGGGGGCCACTCTTCATCGCGGTGCGCGGACCTCTCACTATCGCGACCTCTCTTGTTGCGGAGCACAGGCTCCAGACGCACAGGCTCAGTAGTTGTGGCTCACGGGCCTAGTTGCTCTGCGGCATGTGGAAATCCTCCCAGACCAGGGCTCGAACCCATGTCCCCTGCATTAGCAGGCAGATTCTCAACCACTGCGCCACCAGGGAAGCCCAAGATATATAATTTTAAGTGATCTAAATAGGCAATATGAGGACATATTGCAAAATTCTAATAATACAAGATGGTATTAGTAGACAGTGAAAGCAAAGTTCCTCCTTCACCCCCATCTCCCAGCTGCTTAGATCCTCTCACCAGGAGCAGCCACTGTTCCCAAATACGTGTGCCAGGATATATTACTGAACTTTTTAAAAAAGTGAGGTCAGAACAGCATGCAATTCCATTTGCATAAAATTTTAAAGTATATATATGTGCAGATGTGTGTATATAAAATATATCATATATATAATGCATAATATGTATATATAAATGCACAGTACAGTATATAAAAGCAATATATATTGTTTTTCTGAAAAGCAACTCAGGACCCTATTAATCAATCAATTGATTAATTAATTTCTTCAATCATCTTTAGGAAAATGACTAGCAATCAGAGGAGGGTAGGGTAACTTGATCAAGTCAGTAGTATTTTATTTTGAAAATATTTTAAAATATAAAACACATTCTCCCTGTAAGAGTTTCAAACAATATAAAAGTATTTAAAGTCACAATGATCACTATTCAGGGGGCAGTTTGAGGCCGACCCTGCCAGAAGAAGTAGGATGCCAGCCAAGAACCAGCAAGGACTGGTGGGACACTAGGACCCGGGCAGAAGTGCGGTGGTAAAGCTGTGGAAGGGTGGCATCCAAGCTGGCCCCCGGTGACGCTGGCCTCCTGGAATGCATGTCCTGTGTAGTTCCATCTCACACTGCATAGGGCTGACCTGTATGTACCAACAGGATAGAGTGAAATGATGTGCATGACTTTTGAGTTAGGACATAAAAGACACTGTGGCTTCTTCCTTGCTCTTTCTTGGATCAGTTACTCTGCCTTACAACTGCCACAGTGTGAGGACACTCAAGCAGCCCCATGTAGAGGTCCATGAGGCAAAGAACTGAGGCCTCCAGTCAACAGCCATTGAGTGAGCCATCTTGGAAGCGGGTCCTCCAGCCCTGCTTCAGATGACAGCAGCCTCAGCCAACAGCTTGACTGCAACCTTGTGACAGACCCTGAGCCACCTAATTGTCCCTGGACTGTTGACCCTCAAACACTGTGTGAGATAATAAATGCCTGTTGTTTTAGGCAGATAAGTTTTGAGGTAATTTGTTGTGCTGCGATGGAGAACTGATATGAAGGCCTAGGCACCCTGGGCCTCACCCCACATGCAACAGGGGACTTGATAGTCAACTACTTCAGCACCATTTGCAGGTGGGAGTAGGACTTCTGCTAACACAGGGTATGTTCAGCCTTCAGCCTAAAGGTCTTCAGAGCTGACATATGGGAAGGGGTGAGGCAGTTTGAGGCGTGTGTGTGTGTGTACAATATGTGGGTATGTGAATAAGTGTTGTTCCCTTGAGCCTTCCATAAAGGAAGAAAGGAGCCTGTTTTATGTGCCCTTTGCCCCCAGGGTGACTATGAATCCTACTTTAGTTATGGGACCTTTTTAGTTTTTTTTTTAATGGACTTTGTTTTTTTAGAGCAGTTTTAAGTTTACCAAAAAAATTGAGAGGAAGGTACAGAGGTTTCCCATATTCCTCCTGCCTCCACACGTACACAGCCTCCCCCATTATCAACACCCACCCCCATGTGTTACAACTGATGAACCTACATGGATGCATCATAGTCACCCACAGTCAGTAGTTTACATTAGGGTTCTCTCTTGGTGTTGTGCATTTTACAAGTTTGAACAAATGTATAATGACATGTATCTACCCTTCAGAGTAGTTTCACTGCCCTAGGAATCCTCTGTGCTCTGCTTATTCATTTCTTCCTCCCAAGAAGGAGCTTTCTATTCCATGTTATACCTTCTTCATTGACTCTTTACCATATGCATGTATCACTTTTATGTTTAATTTTTTACTTATTTAAAGTAGTGATTGGGCAGTAAGGGAGTGGAGAAAAGCAGTGTAGAGTAGCCTTTAAAGAGCTTCGCCAGGAGAAAGGGAAGTGAGAAAGTGATAGGGTAATAGCTTAAGGAAATAGCAGGGCAGAGAAAAAAGTATCTTTAATATGAGGAAGTGTTGTGTACTTTTTTTTTTTTTTTTTTTTTTACAGGAAGCCAGCAGTTGAGGGAGGAAAATATAGTGAGAGAGTAGATGCTTGCTAGAGCAAGGTCACAGACAGAGCTGAGGGTAGGGGACAGAGGGCCAGGCATTGGGGTTAACCTTGGCCAGAAGGAGGGACACATCCTCAGGGGAACGCTGGCGTTGGGGGCCTCATGGGGAGTGGTTCTGGGGCTGAGGATGGGCAAGCCAAGTGGCAGCAGTGAGAAGCCCAAGGGACTCCAGACTGACACATGGCTGAAACAGCAAACGGTGGGCTCCAGGCTGGAGAGGAGGCAAGTGAAGCCAGGAAAAGCTGGTGAAAGAACAGAGTGAGGAGGGATTGACGTCAAAATGAAGATGAAAAACTGGTTCAGTGGCAGAAATTTAAAAAACAATAATTTTTTTAAAAGTTATGCTCAGTGACAGGAAATTCAGGCTCATAAGCAAGCACTCGGTGGATGCTTGGCTGTATCACTAAATATGAGTAGCAATGTCAGAAATGTTGAAACAAAACTATGAAAGATTTTCAAACAGCAGTTTCAAGCCTTTCTTGGGAAACACAACTTTCCTTTGGCTAAAATGACCCCACAACTAAACGCGGTCTGTTTGACCAGGGAGGTGACACTAGAGGGAAGCAAACCACTGAGGCCAATTAGCTACCAATTCATCAACACATTAAATTAATCTCTTCAGATTACCAGCTGTACAGCACCTGCCTCTTACAGAAGTAGAAGCTACATTTATGCACAACTGGTTCTGAGAAAAATTCCTTGTACGTGAGCTGAGATGCTAAAGGAAATGAGTCACTTAGGAATAGAGCATCTTTAATGGAAAAAGACAGCTTGTCCCACCCAGAGACAATTGCTGGGCACACGTATATGGAGCTGTCATTTGAAATGACTTGCCCAAAGTGCTTGAGGTAAAATTTAAATGAAGCTGAAACTGGAAAATAAAGTTCTGGGCTGACAGTAACTATTGAACAACATTACCAGAGTGTTAGGAGATGAATCAAGAGGAAACACCAGTGTCTTAGCTGTTCCACACCCAGGAATCCTCCCTTTCATTTCTTTCTACCCAGCGTCCTTTCCCCATGTAACAGTTCTTAGGTTTCATGATTCCTCCATAGGCATGGAGTTCAATTAAAGATAGACAAATGTTCTTCAATGGGCTTCTGATTAATGAATTTGGTCACATCCAAATGATGGAAGAGGATGCAATTGTTAATAACAACAAGGTATCTCTCTATCTATATCTATATGTGCTGAGGTTTCTAGGGTCTAAAAATCAAAGTGCAGAACCATGTGTATAGGACAATCTCCTTTGTATGAATATAAAAATGTGGGGTATGAGATTATTTATATGTATGTGTATTTATATATATATATATATATATATATATATATATTTGTTTATGAATGAGATAGATCTATATATCCTAACATGAAAGATTTCCAAGTGAAAAATATATCAAATTTTAAAAGTTGCAAAATAATATCTATATCTTAAAAAATGATATATGTGCATGGATCCATATACTGTTTATGATGGATATGTCCAGAAAGGGGGCTGGAAGGCTGTACAGCAAACTGTGGGTATGTGGCCTCTGAGGGGAGAGTGGCTGTGGGAAGGATGGTGCCAGTTTTCAGCTTTGCTCCGTAGACTTCTAAATTGTTTGCAACTTGTACAATAAGGATGTATTCATGTATTACTCAGATAAGAAAAAAAAAAAAAGCAAAAAGACCAAAAGTTAAAACTATGTGATCAGGCTTCCCTGGTGGCGCAGTGGTTGAGAGTCCGCCTGCCGATGCAGGGGACACGGGTTCGTGCCCCGGTCGGGGAAGATCCCACATGCCATGGAGTGGCTGGGCCCGTGAGCCATGGCCGCTGAGCCTGCACGTCCAGAGCCTGTGCTCTGCAACGGGAGAGGCCACAACAGTGAGAGGCCTGCGTACCGCAAAAAAAAAAGAAAAAACAAAACCTATGTGATCAACTCTTGATACTTTCCTGGGAAATTAGAGAATCAGAGTGTGGTGGTACAGACGCGAGGTGACACATCCCAGGTTTACTAAGCATGGCCTTGCTGGGAGCTGCCCAACAGAGGGTCATAAAAGAGAGAGGGAACAGAGTTTGGTAGCATGCTAGGCCCAAGCCCCTCATTTCTACAGATTTGGGGACCACCAGAGAGCTGTGAGGAGACTGAGCTTGAAAGTTCATCTCAAAACATTGTGACCCCTCAGCAGCTATGGGGTAGTGGGGAGGGGAGAGACCTTATCCAGGTTGCTGAGGAGTAATTTCTCTACACTTTCCAGGAGAAGATGGAATTGTAGGGCTTCCCCTTTGGACTCTGAATTACTAAAAACACAACTGTATTTGGAGAAGACAGATTGTCACCGTGTGGCTGGTGATGCCTGAGTGCTGAGGCATGAGACGGCCCCACTGGCCCTGCGATGTGGGCCAACACGTAGGGACAGGTGGCAGTGAAGGCCAGTCTGCTTATGATAGAAATAGCAGATGATCAGAAACTGAGGGTATTTTCTGATAATGAAACTGTCGAGATAGCCTCATCCACCAAAGTGCAGACAGCAGAAGCAAGAAGAACTACAGTCCTGCAGGCTGCGGAACAAAATCCACAATCACAGAAAGACAAACAAAATGAAAAAGCAGAGGACTATGTCCCAGATGAATGAACAAGATAAAACCCCAGAAAAACAACCAAATGAAGTGGAGATAGGCAACCTTCCAGAAAAAGAATTCAGAATAATGATAGTGAACATGATCCAGGACCTCGGAAAAAGAACGGAGGCAAGGATCAAGGAGATGCAAGAAATGTTTAACAAAGACCTAGAAGAATTAAAGAACAAACAAACAGAGATGAACAATACAATAACTGAAATAAAAAATACACTAGAAGGAATCAATAGCAGATTAACTGAGGCAGAAGAATGGATAAGTGACCTGCAAGGCAGAATGGTGAAAATCACTGCTGTGGAACAGAATAAAGAAAAAAGAATGAAAAGAAATGAAGACAGCCTAAGAGACATCTGGGACAACATTAAACACAACATTTGCATTATAAGGGTCCCAGAAGGAGAAGAGAGAGAGAAAGGACCCGAGACAATATTTGAAGAGATTATAGTTGAAAACTTCCTTAACATGGGAAAGGAAATAGCCACCCAAATCCAGGAAGCACAGAGAGTCCCAGGCAGGATAAACCCAAGGAGAAACACACCCAGACATTGTAGTGAAATTGACAAAAATTAAAGACAAAGAAAAATTATTAAAAGCAACAAGGGAAAAATGACAAATAACATACAAGGGAACTCCCATAAGGTTAACAGCTGATTTCTCAGCAGAAACGCTACAAGCCAAATGGAGTGCCATTATATACTTAAAGTGATGAAAGGGAAGAACCTACAACCGAGATTACTCAACCCAGCAAGGATCTCATTCAGATTTGATGGAGAAATCAAAAGCTTTACAAACAAGCAAAAGTTATGAGAATGCAACACCACCAAACCAGCTCTACAACAAATGCTAAAGGAACTTCTCTAAGTGGGAAACACAAGAGAAGTAAAGGACATACAAAAACAAATCCAAGGGCTTCCCTGGTGGCACAGTGGTTGAGAGTCCGCCTGCCGATGCAGGGGACACGGGTTCGTGCCCCGGTCTGGGACGATCCCACATGCCGCGGAGTGGCTGGGCCCGTGAGCTATGGCCACTGGGCCTGCGCGTCTGGAGCCTGTGCTCCGCAACGGGAGAGGCCACAACAGTGAGAGGCCCGCGTATCACAAAAAAAAAACACAAAAAAACAAAAAACAAACCCAAAACAATTAAGAAAATGGTAATAGGAACATACATATCGATAATTACCTTAAATGTGAATGGAGTAAATGCTCCAACCAAAAGACACAGACTCGCTGAATGGATACAAAAACAAGACCCATATATATGCTGTCTACAAGAGACCCACTTTAGACCTAGGGACACATACAGACTCCAAGTGAGGGGATGCAAAAAGATATTCCATGCAAATGGAAATCGAAAGAAGGCTGGAGTAGCAATATTCATATCAGATAAAATAGCCTTTAAAATAAAGACTGTTACAAGAGACAAGGAAGGACACTACATAATGATCAAGGGATCAATCCAAGAAGAAGATATAACAATTATAAATATATATGCATCCAACATAGGAGCACCCCAATACATAAGGCAACTGCTAACAGCTATAAAAGAGGAAATCTACAGTAACATAGTAATAGTGGGGGACTTTAACACCTCACTTACACCAATGGACAGATCATCCAAACAGAAAATAAGTAAGGAAACACAAGCTTTAAATGACACAATAGACCAGATAAATTTAATTGATATTTATAGGACATTCCATCTGAAAACAGTAGATTACACTTCTTTCTCAAGTGCACACGGAACATTCTCCAGGATAGATCACATCTTGGGTCACAAATCAAGCCTTGGTAAATTTAAGAAAATTGAAATCATATCAAGTATCTTTTCCAACCACAACATTATGAGATTAGAAATCAATTATGGGGAAAAAAACCCCATAAAAAACACAAACACATGGAGGCTAAACAATACACTACTAAATAACCAAGAGATCACTGAGGAAATCAAAAAATACCTAGAGACAAATGACAATGAAAACATGATGATCAAAAACCTTTGGGATGCAACAAAAGAAATTCTAAGAAGGAAGTTTATAACAATACAATCCTACCTCAAGAAACAAGAAAAATCTCAAATAAACAATTTAACCACCTACAGGAACTAGAGAAAGAAGAACAAACAAAACCCAAAGTTAGTAGAAGGAAAGAAATCATAAAGATCAGAGCAGAAATAAATGAAATAGGAACAATGAAAACAGTAGCAAAGATCAATAAAACTAAAAGCTGGTTCTTTGAGAAGATAAACAAAATTGATAAACCTTTAGCCAGATTCATCAAGAAAAAGAGGGAGAGGACTCAAATCATTAAAATGAAAAATGAGAAGTTACAACAGACACTGCAGAAATAGAAAGCATCATAAAAGACTATTACAAGCAACTACATGCCAATAAAATGGACAATGTGGAAGAAATGGACAAATTCTTAGAAAGATATAATCTTCCAAGACTGAACCAGGAAGAAATAGAAAATATGAACAGACCAATCACAAGTAATGAAATTGAAACTGTGATTAAAAATCTCTCAACAAACAAAAGTCCAGGACCAGATGGCTTCACAGGTGAATTCTATCAAACATTTAGAGAAGAGCTAACACCCATCCTTCTCAAACTCTTCCAAAATATTGCAGAGGAAGGAACACTCCCAAACTCCTTCTATGAGGCCACCATCATCCTGATTCCAAAACCAGACAAAGATACTACAAAAAAAGAAAATGACAGACCAATATCACTGATGGATATAGATGCAAAAATCCTCAACAAACTACTAGCAAACAGAATCCAACAACACATTAAAAGGATCATACGCCATGATGAAGTGGGATTTATCCCAGGGATGCAAGGATTCTTCAATATATGCAAATCAAACAATGTGATACACCATATTAACAAATTGAAAAACCATAGGATCATCTCAATAGATGCAGAAAAAGCTTTTGACAAAATTCAACACCTATTTATGATAAAAACTCTCCAGAAAGTGGGCAGAGAGGGAACCTACCTCAACATAATAAAGGCCATATATGACAAACCCACAGCCAACATCATTCTCAATGGTGAAAAACATTTCCTCTAAGATCAGGAACAAGACAAGGATGTCCACTCTTGCCACTATTATTCAACATACTTTTGGAAGTCCTAGCCACAGAAATCAGAGAAGAAAAACTAATAAAAGGAATAGAAAAAAATTGGAAAAGAAGAAGTAAAACTGTCACTGTTTGCAGATGACATGACACTATACATAGAAAATCCTAAAGATGCCACCAGAAAACTACTAGAGGTAATCAATGAATCTGGTAAAGTTTCAGTTTACAAAATTAATGCACAGAAATCTCTTGCATTCCTATACACTAATGGTGAAAAATCTGAAAGAAATTAAGGAAACAATCCCATTCACCATTGCAACAAAAAGAATAAAATACCTAGGAATAAACCTACCTAAGGAGGTAAAAGACCTGTACTCAGAAAACTATAAGACACTGATGAAAGAAATCAAAGATGACACAAACAGGTGGAGAGATACACCATGTTCTTGGATTGGAAGAATCAATATTGTGAAAATGACTATGCCACCCAAAACAATCTACAGGTTCAATGCAATCCCTATCAATTACCAATGGCATTTTGCACAGAACCAGAACAAAAAATCTTAAAATTTGTATGGAGACACAAAAGATCCTGAATAGCCAAAGCACCCTTGAGAAAAGGAAACAACAAATGGAGCTTGAGGAATCAAACTCCCTGACTTCAGACTATACTACGAAGCTACAGTAATCAAGACAATATGGTACTGACAGAAAAACAGAAATATAGATCAATGGAACAGGATAGAAAGCCCAGAGATAAACCCATGCACCTATGGTCAACTAATCTATGACAAAGGAGGCAACGATATACAATGGAGAAAAGACAGCCTCTTCAAAAAATGGTGTTGGGAAAACTGGACAGCTACATGTAAAAGAATTAAATCAGAACACTCTCTAACACCATACACAAAAATAAATTCCAAATGGATTAGAGACCTAAATGTAAGACCGGACACTATAAAACTCATAGAGGAGAATATACACAGAACACTCTTTGACATAAATCACAGCAAGATCTTTTTTGACCCACCTCCTAGAGTAATGGAAATAAAAACAAGAATAAACACATGGGACCTGGTGAAACTTAAAAGTTTTTGCACAGCAAAGGAAACTATAAGCAAGATGAAAGAACAACCCTGAGAATGGGAGAAAATATTTGCAAACAAATACAAGGAAACAAAACAAAAGGAAATATGTGTTCCACATTTTTTAGCTTACTTTGGAACCCACTTTTCCTTCATATTTTCCTTCAGAGAAACCAAACCAAATAAAATATAATTATAATATCAAGGTCCTTAAAAAAACCCAAAGATTTATTGAGAGGAGAATATAATAGAATAGCAGGTTGATAATTCCTATGTGGAGTTTTCTCTGGTGCAGGTAACTTCCCCTTCCCTCAACAGGAAAAATGCTCAGGGCTCTGTGTTCTGAGTTCCCAGATTCCCTTGTCTTGGATGGGGAAAGGGCCAGTGTCAGCTCTTTTGTGTTTTAGAATGCAAACATTAGTTTTGAAATGTAAGGAGGAGCTGGAGGGAGTGAGGGTATGGGACTGAGCTTTGAGGGGAGGAAGAGGACGGCCTGGTTCCAATGGTAGAAAGAGGGTGGCAGATCTTGAGTAGCGGGCACCTGTGTGCCTCTCGCCATCCAGCACCCCAAGCTGTGATACACCCGGGCTGAATCAAGCGAATGAGGCTGTGGACACCTGGCAGTGAGCACTGACTGTCAGGACTTGGGGGCCTGGCCTAGAGGGGGTGGAGGCCACCAGAGGAGCCTGCAGGTGGAGCCAGGGGCTGGACATTGGGCAGCTTGCTGGCTACCATAATGCACCCAAGGCCCCTGTCCAGCGTTCCTGGATCCTGGAAACTTTAGAACCCTAGAGTTCTTTGCCGATCCCAAAGGAGGGGCAGGGGCAGCGTGGCTAGGGGTGAGTTAGATTTCATTTTCTTTAGAGGAATTAAGAAATATGGCAATTTTTATGCTCTAGGGTAGTGGAGTGATTCCCACCACACACAGATTTGTTGGTAGATCATTGAGGAAGGGCAGGTAGAATTGAAGTTTGGTGTGTGGAGAAAGAACAACAATGCATGAGCAGGTCCAGCAGAGCCAAAGGTGTGATGGGGGAGGCCTGAAGAGGAGCTCCTGGCAGCAGGTGTTAAAAAGGGACGTGGGGACCAGAAATCCCTACAGTTTTCTGTGGCTGTGGCTACAAAAACCTCCCCTGACTCCTCCAGGACACCTACAGTGAAGTTGAAACTTGTTCCCGATGCTTTTGGGTGGCTGGCTTCTCCTCCCCCTACTTCCTCTTAGGAATGTTTTAAAGTAACTCTGGGTCATTGTTACAAAAAATCATATAAAGAGACACTTCCTCTTATTCCTGGCCTCAAATTCCTCTCTCCAAATGCAACCGCAGTTCCCTGGTTCCTGGTTCCCTGTTTCTTGTTTCTGGAGATGGTTGTTTGTGAATTTTTTCTTAAGCAGTAACATACCGGCTCACTGTTCTGCCTTTGTTTTGGTCACATGACAGTTTATCTAGAGTGTTTGGAGCTCCAAAGCATCTTAATAATGCTACTTAGTATCCCATTTTATAAATGGACTCTAATACATTTAACCAGTTTCCTGTGGTTGGAGTTTGGGGTTGGTTCAGTCTAGTAGGACGGCTACAATGACTCTCCTTGTCCTGTGAGTGTATTCTTTCAGAGAGCTCAGGGCACTCAGAGGGGAATCCAGAGTCCACAGTGTTGCAGGGACAGCCAGCAGGGACTCAGAAACCTGAAGTCAGAGGACCAAGAGAGATTAAATGCCAGGGAATGGGGCTTCCTTGGTGGCACAGTGGTGAAGAATCCACCTGCCAATGCAGGGGACACGGGTTCGAGCCCTGGTCTGGGAAGATCCCACATGCTGCGGAGCAACTAAGCCCGTGCGCCACAACTACCGAGCCCGCGCTCTAGAGCCTGCGAGCCACAAGAGAAGCCACTGCAATGAGAAGACTGCGCACCGCAACAAAAAGTAGCCCCCGCTCGCCGCAACTAGAGAAAGCCCACGTGCAGCAACGAAGACCCAACGCGGCCAAAAATAATAAATAAAATAAATTAATTAAAAAAAGAATGCCAGGGAATGTTAATATTGGGAAACTTTGGGGCTTCTCTAGCCTGAGAATTAGAGATTTGAGGGATCCTAAAGAGATCTCAAGGACTGTTCATTCATTTTCTCCCTCCTCTGAATCCCAGGAGTCCCTTGACTAACCTACCCTAATGTGCCTGCAGTAGGGTCTTGAGAAGGAAGACTCACCTTTACAGTCCCTGCATCACTTACAGGCCCCCTAGAAAATATGATTGAATTGAATCTATCTTATTTTCTTGTGAACAGAAGTATAGCATCTACTTCACTGTTGATGTTTTCTTCCTCTGAATCTTCCAATGGAGAACTGCAGTCCTTGCAAAGACCTTCCATTTATTTCTGGGGAGCAGCAGAGGGTGTTTCACATGCCCTTAGTAATAAGCCCTTTCAGTGGCTGCTTGATGTCCCTGATACTTTTTACCTTCCTCCTGACTCTGGCTCCATCTCTTTTGGGCCCTGCTGCTGTTTTGCTGGGCTGAGCAGAAAGTTCCATACTTTCGACATCACCCTGACAGCTCTGCGCTGTGAGCCTTGCTTGCACAGATCCTGTAAGCCCCTGACATGCCACCATGCTCCTAACATAGGCAAACATAGGAGTGTTCAAGTTTGGGTGTGGTTCTATCTTCCAGGACTGGCTCAGTGTTCAAGGATTATGAAACCCAGTACCTCACTCTCTCATGACCTAAAAAGTAAATGGAAATTTCCTTGGGAGGAATAAGTGGGTGGTTGTGTAGACAGATGCTGAGTCTCCTAGTAGTTGAACATTGAGACGAGCAGTAGGGCGATGCCACCTTAATGGACTTTATGGATGATGCAACTTAATGGACCTTAGGTCCTCGTTCTGACACAGTAACACACCTGGCTATTGTTACTCATCTTTGACAATTCCACCCCTTGTGCAAGAAGAAATTGTTAGGAAGAAAGATTTACATAAAAGAAAGGTGAAAGAGAATTATGCAATCTCCATTTTTGTTTTCTTCTCACCTAGTGGAGTTCTGTGGCAAACTAGCAGAAACAGCAGGACCTGCTTCAATTATGTGCTGCCAGAATTTGCCAGTGTGCTGTAAGGACCAGCAGTGGTTCTGACTGGTTGGAGCCCATGCCATCTGAGATGTTAAATTTTTTTTTTTTTTTTTTTTTTGCGGTACGCAGGCCTCTCACTGTTGTGGCCTCTCCCATTGCGGAGCACAGGGTCTGGACGCGCAGGCTCAGCGGCCATGGCTCACGGGCCCAGCCACTCCGCGGCATGTGGGATCTTCCCGGACGGGGGCACGAACCCGTGTCCCCTGCATCGGCAGGCGGACTCCCAACCACTGAGCCACCAGGGAAGCCCTGAGATGTTAAATATTTTAAATATGCCTGGGCGTATTCTGAAAATCATATTCAATATTACACAATAATTTTATATATGGAAAATTTTTAAAGGGGATTTCTTTTGCAATTCAAACTATAGGAAGTAACGTTTGGCAAATTCTTTGGTTGGTGACATAGGAAAATGCAAAAGATAGAATGGGAAGGAAGAGACCACTGGGGACCAAACCAGAATTTGGGGTAGTGGTAGTAAGAATTTTTCACCTCTCTGATGGGCACATGGATGAAATAAATTTGAGAAACACTCAACTACTAAAAATATAGGTGATAGAGGTGATTCTGGCTAGGTACCAGTTGGGGTAATGCATGAAGGCAACCCCTATTATAGCTTCCCCACTGTATGTTGGCTGGAGAGCATGCATTTTCAGACATCAAGATTGAAATCACTCAGCCCTGTGGGCACTGGAGGTGCCAGTGGCCTTCCTGTGTCTCTCTGGGGTCCAGAGTATTCTTCCAGGACACCCTTGTTTGTTCTTGTCATTCTGTGCCTTTGGGCTTCCGTGCTGGAAAAGGACTTCCTGAAGCAGAGGTCCACGGGGGGACAGTGTGTAGAAGTTGAGAGCAGGGCTTCAGGGTCAGGAAGACCTACTTCCAGTCCCTCAGCTGCCACTGACTGGCCATGTGAATTCAGGCAAGTGACTTTATCTCTCCAGCCCCAAGTTTCCTCTTTGGTGGACAGTGTTAGATTGGATGGTGTTGGAACTTCTCTCAGAGGAGAGACGAGGATTACATAAGATGCTATCCTGAAGTATTCCCCACGGTGTCTGGCCCAGAGTACGTGCTCTCCTGGTAAGTGGTAGCTGGCACTGCTGATCCACAGGGGCGGGAGAGGGATGCTGGGAGTTTGGTTTCATGCTAGAAAGAGAAGGCAGAAATGTCAGGAAGGCTCAGGAAATCCCTGTTTAGGAGCCTGAAAAGGGTGATGTCCAGGAATAAAGACCGTAAGAAAACTGTAAGACTTCTGAATCTTTGAAGTTTTCCCATTCCTCAGTATACCTCTAGTTCTAATGAAGAAGAAAATCTTTTTCCTGTTTTTCAAGAATGTCAAAGGTAGCTGGAAAGACAAGTCTGTCTTCTGTCCTAGGCCAAAGTTAGTAGAGAAACTCAGGAAACAGAGTAGACAAAAAAACAAAAAGGGCTGGTATCCTGGGGCCCGCAGGAAGGCAGAAAAAGTAGCTGACAACCAGACAAGGCTCAAAATATGGTCCTGGGAGCTCAGCCAGCTGGAAGCCTGAGGTGCTTCCTGACACAGTGGCTCCTGGAAGCCAGTTTACCCAGGAACACTCCCTACCTGTGCAGGATCTAAGTTTGTGGCTTACTACAAATAAATATTTACTTAATGAACATATAAGTGAATGGGCAAGCTAGCTTAGCCAATAGTTTCTGTTATTTAACTGCTCTCCAGCCCACCAAAGGCATCAGGTGTGCATTATCTGATCAACACAGAGAGCAGCAGAGCTGGGCCGCCGTTGAAGAGACTACACAGCTGTGGTTTCTGCCAGGGCAACATCCCTTCTTCCAGCAAAGAGTCTATCTTTTCCTTTTTGGGAATCACCCCTCCCCTATTCTTGATTTGGGTTCCATCCTTTAAGACTCAGTTCTAGCAGGATGTGACTTCTGGTAAGTTCTTAAATCCCAAAGCCAGGGGTGGCCACGTGACACAAGCTAACCAATCAGAACCAAGCCAGTATGTTCAAGGAGGGGCACATGATACAATCCAAGACGAGATGCAACTCCTGATACCTGGCGCATTGGGACACAGGTGGTCTCTTCCTAGAGGGCTTTAAGTTTGTCTGCTTGCAACTCTTGGAGTTTTGCCTTCCCTCCAGGAGAGCCTGAGTGAGGATGGAGGCCATCAAAATAAAGTGGAGATGAGAGAGGGAGAGATAAATGCCTGATGACACCATTTGAGCACCTGCCTCTGATTGTGTGGATCCGCCCCTGCACTTTTCCATTGCCTGGGCTGGTAATTTCTCTCTTTTGCTTAAGTTGGTTTGAGATGGGTTTCTTTCACTGAAATACAGCAGGAAACTGAGAGGGCACCTTCTGTTTTCACCAGTGGAATAGAAAAGCAACATCGTCCTTTTCCTTTAGACCTACATTATAGACTTCTCTTAACTTTTTAAGAGTTAATCTCTTCATGCTGACCCTTGGTTTTCCCAACTCATGTCTTGACTCAAGCTCTTGAAGCTAGTCTGAAATTAATTCCACATCTTGTAAAATAAGGGGAAACAGAAGTTGGTGAGAGAGTATTTTACGAGATAGTTTTTTGTTGTTGTTAAACGTCTATCAGTGTGTCCTCTGCCAAGGATAATTCAGAGCCAGAGATTTAAGCCCTGGAGGAAGTGCTGCCTTCTTCACGGCATCTTTTTTTTTTTTAAATTAATTAATTATTTTTTGGCTGCATCGGGTCTTCGTGGCTGTGTGTGTGCTTTCCCTTGTTGCAGTGAGCGGGGGCTACTCTTCGTTGCGGTGTGCGGGCTTCTCATTGCAGTGGCTTCTCTCATTGCGGAGCATGGGCTCTAGACACACAGGCTTCAGTAGTTGTGGCTCGTGGGCTCAGTAGTTGTGGCTCGTGGACTCTAGAGCGCAGGCTCAGTAGTTGTGGTGCACGGGCTTAGTTGCTCCGCGGCATGTGGGATCTTCCCGACCCGTGTCCCTTGCACTGGCAGGCGGACTCCCAACCACTGCGCCACCAGGGAAGTCCCTCACTGCATCCTGACAAAGAGTAACTAATAGCTTTAAGACAGTAAGTAAAAAGATGGAGAAGAAAAAAAAAAAACATCTGGATGATGGAAATGATGATTCAATTACTTTTCAGGTTTTAAGGGTGTGGTTTGGGGTTTAGTAGGTATTAAATGTGTTTTGCATCTGAGGCTCCATGTGTGTCTCTGGGAAGAGAAAATGTCTCTTAATTGAACCTGAGAGGCAAATACAAACTGCCTTTAGTTTTACATGGTTTGACAAACGTGCTTTTCTAAGCTGTGGGTCAGGTGAGATGTGGTTCTTTCTTGTCTACGTGGACACCCTGTTCTCCCCTCTTTGGCATGTCCAAAACATTCCCCACTGTGTGTGTGACTTTGGGATGGCCCCCAGTGTGCTTTAGTGATCTCATCTGTAAAAGAAGCACTTTGGACTGGATCAGTGATTCCAACTTAAAGAAAAGAAAAAAGCAGTGGGGGGCTTGGTTTGACATGGCTTGTACAGAAGCCCACCAAACTGGAGCTGCTTGGGCTGAGGTGGGAGTGCTGGGCTGGGAGCCTGCCTTGTTTGGCCTCCCGGGATGCCTCCCCAAGCCTCTAGGACTCTGAGGGGCCTTATGAAATGCCCACATGTTCACCAAGGTCCTAGCCCCCTCCAAACATTGCAGCTCTCTCATTCTAAGTGCCACCTCTGTCATGAAACCTTTCTAGTACCCTGTCCCACACAGATTTCTTCTTTTTCTGCAGCACTTTCACATTTGTGAGTACATCACACACTCTGGCCTATGTTTTTAAACTGACCTCAGTGTGGAGATTTGTCTTCCTTTGAAGCTGGCATGTCCATGTCTTTCTTTTGGGAAGTGACTCAAAACTCACTTGGGAAGCCGAATGTAACTGAAAGAACTCCAGGAAATGGGGACAGAAGCTTTGTTCACAGACTGTGGAAGTCTGGCCTCATCACACTAGGGCAGAGCTCGGCCAGTGCAGACCTAAGGCCCCCACAGCGGTCATCCTCCTCCCAGACCTTCTCACCCTAGTGCACACATTGACCAGGCTGTGGTAGTTGGAAGGTCCTGGAAATACCTGTGTGAGCTGGGTTGTGGCCTCACCTTTCAGTATCATTGGGCCAACCAGTGATGACGGCATCCCCAGGAGGAAAATAGCCTGGGCCTATCACTAATACCCCACCTGCCTTAGTCATTTCCTTACCACTGCTTTCCTGAATAGAAGGCTTTACAATTGTCATCCTCACTCTGGCGTTCCTTGTAAGCTTCATTGGGCTTATAAACATATTTCACGCAATGTGATTTCATTCAACACGGCATTGTCTAACGTGGGACCTGACCTAGGACTGTGTAGGAAGGTTTTCGGAGGCTCATAGAGACATTGTGGTTGGAACGTCACCTAGTGGCGGCAAAGAGTAGTGCTGGTCAGGAATGAATATGAGGAATATTTCCAAAGGGTGGATAGTAAGATAAAGAGCATTCAGGGGTCTTTGGTCTCCACAATTTCATTGAAAATCTGCTTTAAAGCAAAATTATCCTGAACATAATTTTTAGTCTTTTAAAAATGATTCCAAAGACAAGTCTGTGTCACCATAATGAATACTAGCTATTATTATAGAGTTCTCTAAATGTAGGAGATTGGGAAAAATCTATAAGTTTTCCATCCCATTTAAGTTTCTATTTTTTAAAAAATGGTACATCCACATCCTCTGGGTTTCCCATGCTTGTTTTAGCTGTAGGAAGATTCCCCTGAACCTGGAGATTTGGGACCCATGGAATAGGTACCACACAGTATTACTTTAAAGGGTCTGCATTTGCTCACCCAACCTCACCAAACCTCTCAGCCCCAAGAGTGTCCAGCCTTATGTCTCATCCAACTGTGGGTCTGGATGTGGTCAATCCAGGTTGCATCTCAGCCCCTGAACGAATTTTGTAAGAATTTCTCTCTCTTTCACTGTCTTTGTTTTGTTTTGTAATTTATTTTTATAATGGGGTTTAGCTGATTTCCAATGCTTTATACCCGCTTGATTCACTTACAGAGAGATATCAATAAATACTTTTTAAGATTAAAAAAAATTGGTACATCCAGAAATAATATACCATGTAACCATTAAAGAGAAATAGGTTTATATATAGAACTGGCTAAGAGATATTAAAAGAAGGATGTAGGATGTAGAAAGTATCAAGTGAATGCTACAATTTATGTGAGAAACACATTAGAAAAAATATATGTAAATTTGGTCTGAACAAAACTTTTGTTAGTAAAGTGAGAGACTGAATTATTCAGCTCCAAAGAACAAGGGACATTTGCTGCTTCCAGCCACAAGGTGTTCTCAGGTGACTTAGAACCTAACTAGTGTCTGGGGATCAATCCTTGTGATGTGTAGTGGTCCTACAGGGGCACCCCACTAAAACCATTAAGTAAATACTGCTCTTCCAGGGCCACACAATATAAGGACTGATCATTTAGTGCTGTAAGCGCCCATGGCGTTTTTAAACTGTCACAGGGAGAAACTGAGACATTAGAAGAGCCTAACTGGCCCAAGGGTAACTCCCTGGGGAGCTAGGCTCAGAAGCAGCTCATATCCGCTCCACCACACTGTCCTCAGAAAGCTGTTCAGATCAAATCTCATATCCAAATTAGACTACTGAATTGATAATGGGAAATTGTGCCTCAAAGGCCAAACAGCTCCTGAACAGACAGCCAACTCTGGGGATACCAGCTGGTTTTATGTATGCTTTCAAGTACTTAATTGAGAATTGAAAGAAATCTTGCCCTGAAATGGCCAAGATGGGGTTTTGGCCCTCCAAAACTGCATTTTGTGCACACAGAGAAAGCCAGCAGAAAGCAATTTCTTATCATGTCAGTCAGTCTCCTGGATTCCCTGCCTGCAGGGTCTGCTGGAAGCAAGAGTGGTAAGAATTTTTCTCTTTTCTAAAATTAGATTAGCCAGAGAAAATATTTGCAGAGCTAGCTCATTGGACCCTTTGAATTGGAGTCTTTTAAATTGTTAAAATTTTAGAGGGCACTCATCTTAAAATACTTTACCTATTTTAATTGGTATACAGAAGCCCCCAAAGGCTTCAAAATTCCAAAATAGCCTCATTGAAAGATTTGTTGTAGAAGGCTAATGAAAGATTAATGATATAAAAGGTACCTAAAACAAACAAAGTTTAAGGATGACATAACTACTGCTTCCCTCTATCCTCCTTTATTTGAGTACTCATCCTAGTAATCCTCTGTCTGGGTTGCCTTTCCACTCCGAAGAGACTATTAAATGGTTACTTTAGAAATGGGACCATCTGAGGCTGTAGGCGAGAGGCTGTAGGTGAAACTATTCAGATCAAAGGCCAAACTGAGGGCCATAAATAAAGAATTTCTTAACCCAGGGAGCATCCTCAAAAGTTTTTGTAAATGGATTACCAAGATGAGGGGCCACCAGTCTGACTAAACTCCTAAATTTAGCTGATATTCAGAGCCTGATGATAGAAAAAAAAATTTTTTTTTTTACCTTCTCCTCTGAGCTAAAATGAGGGAAAGAAAAACATTCCAACGTAGGTGAATTGGTATGTCATTCCTTTGATAACATTAAGGGGGTCACCCAATTCTTTGAGGAATTAAAAACAGCTATCCTTGTTTTACAAATCTAGTATTTACAGGACTAGAAATGTGAATCCAGAAACAGTCCACAGCCTACCAATCCTTTTACCACTCCCCAAACCTCCCCTATTTATTTTAAAAGGCCTTTAAGTATTGAGAAAGGTCAATAGAGTCATCATCATTTAAGTGTAATACTTGTGCCTAAGTTTACTAGAAATCAAATGAGATCTTATTCCTGTTATTAAAATTTGTCAGCAAGAAATATAACTTGATAAGATGAAACTTTTAAGTAAATTAAGTGTAAATGAGATAAGAGTTTTTAGGTGAACTCTTTAGGAATAATTATGTTTTAGGACTGTCTACTTAAAATACTTTCTCTAGATTTTTGGTAATTTGAAACTGCTAAATGAAGTTAAATGATGGGAATTCATTGAATATTCAGATCATTTCCAAATAAGATACTGGAAAATTAATTGCTAAACAAGTCTAAGTTTACCTACTTTTGTCTTATTAGAGAAAAACTAAGATGTTTGGATTCATGGGACATGTCTTATACCCCACTGAGGAAAGAAATTAAGTTATAGAAATGTTATAAGTTTGCCAACCAGAATGTGCTGGTAAGACAAACAGTTCATAATTGCTTACTTAGTTTTCACTAGAAACTAAGATTTTTTAAGGTTAAGAATTCCAATTAAAATATGCAATTAAAACTACTAAAAATTAGTAAGTAAAGTATCTTTGTATCCAATGAAAAAGAAGGTGTAAGGAATGGAAATTTTTTTTTTAAGGGAAAAGAAAGTAATTTTGTCCTAAAGCTGGTTATTTCTAAATGGGGAAGAAAATAAGGGACAAATTAATATGGATATAGAAAGTTGTAGAAAGTTTGTGAGAAATAAAAGAATCTTTAGAAAGGAATACTATGTGTAGCCAAGGCTAAGGTTAGAATAAATTTAAGTAAGTAAATTTTAATGTTAAAGTGGTACAAAACCTGACTTTGGTTTTCTCTCTATTAAGAGGACAAAGTTTTCTTAAAATATCGATCGACTTTTTTTTGGGGGGGGTGGATTTTATTTATTAAAATTTTTATTGGAGTATAGTTGATTTACAATATTGTGTTAGTTCCTGCTATACAGCAAAGTGAATCAGTTGTACATATGCACATATCCACTCTTTTTTAGATTCTTTTCCCATATAGGCCATTATAGAGTATTGAGAAGAGTTCCCTGGGCTATACAGTAGGTCTTTATTTGTTATCTGTTTTATATATAGTATTGTGTATATGTTAAACCCCAATCTCCCAATTTATCCCTCCCCCCTTCCCCCCTGGTAACCATAAGTTCTTTAACTGGTAATCTGTTATAATTTTCTTTTGAAATCTTTTATTGTCACTTTGATTAAGTGAATAAGTACTATTCTACAGTGACCCATGATACTATTTGACCAGGTGTTTTGAAACCTTTTTGATATTTTGACAAAATTTCCAAATATAAAATTCTAATTGAAGTTCTTTTGACATCTAGCTAACTTCGGGATACCTCAGAGAGGACCCCTGAAGCATCTCAGAGAGAGGAATAATAAACTAATTAGGCTTATTTTCTATGTTAAATTACATAGAAAGCATTGTCAAATGAGTGGTGATAAGCCTTCTTAGGTTATATTGTATGGGTAAATATTATTAAAAAGATATTCTAGAAATTATATGGAATTTCTAAAAATCTGATATGTCCTGGTAAAATGTTATCAGTTATAATTCTAGTTATTATCTTTTTTTAACATCTTTACTGGAGTATAATTGCTTTACAATGTTGTGTTAGTTTCTGCTATATAACAAAGTGAATCAGCTATACATATATCAAAAATATGGAATGCTTCATGAATTTGCATGTCATCCTTGCACAGGGGCCATGCTAATCTTCTCTGTATCGTTCCAATTTTAGTATATGTGCTGCTGAAGCAAGCACTCTAGTTAGTATCTTAAATGTTGTATTCACAGCATTAATCAAGTTTCTTTGTTAATTGCATTGTAATCAGATCTTTAACTGTGCCTTTTAAAGTGTTTTGTCATTTATGGGCCATTATTGTTTTTTCTGATGCTTTTGCAAAAAATGCTTCATCTTCAAGAAGAGTCAGAGAAATGACTTTTTGACAAGTACAGGTTTCTGATAACTTTCAGATCATACTGCTGAACTGGGTAAGAAATTAAAGAATTCTAATGGAAAATCTGATAGCTTCATAAAACTGTTAACAGAAGATTAAGATCAAGGATTAGTCACATAGGACTGAGTGAACCAATGAATATGATATAATTTTTGGGTTTTGTCTGAAATATTACTGGTTTTAATCTGTGTTTTCCAGATATAAAGAAACCTTTCTCCTCAAGCTAATTATGACTTACAGCAATTTGGTAAATTATACCTTTGTAAGTAGAATTGAAACATTTATCTTTTCTCTCTACCTGATTCCTCCAGAAATTGGAAACTCTTATGTTCCCAGCAGGCTTGTTATCAGGTGAATAAGAAAGGCTGCCTCCTGGCAGGTGCAGGAATCTCAATATTTTGGGGAACTCAAGAGAGGAATCCACCCAAATCTATAGATATCGCAAGTGGAATCTGATGGCAAGCCAGATTGGTGCGGTTTTCCTGGTCTTGAGAGGCCTTTTAAAAGTTCAGTTTGCGATTTCTTATAAAAAGTTCCAGCAGAGCCAACTTAAAAGAGCCTGTATGATCAATTACATTTATGTAAATGATCAGGCCAAGTTTATTGAAACCAGACTTATTTTGCAAATAAATCAGTCTTAATTTGGCTATACTTGGTAGAAATTAGGGTAATTTTAGAGGGGAAAAATTATATTTCAGTGGGCATTAAGTAGTAGTGTTATTGTTTTTGAGGATTTTTTGCTGTGTGTGTTTATTGCCTAAGACTCACTGCTCAGATGGCTCCTTGTTGCTCTGTTACATTATTGTAAAGTTTGTTCCTGAAGCCTAGCACAGTAATTTATCTTTGGATGAAGATCAGATGCCCCATGACCTGCAACCAGGAGATATGCATTGTCACAGCTTTTTCAGTATGCCACTCTTCCTCTCTAACTGCAGGATACAGTTCACTTTTAAAGGGGTTAAGGTGACAGCCTTCTAAGGGTCTGAAGATGCAAGGAAAGGGCTAGATGGCAAACAGGTACACTTAATTTCCAATTATAAAATATTCCTGGCGTGAAATTTTAAAGTGATGGAGTTGGTAAGGTGAGGCTATGGTGAGGAATGTGAAGGAAAGTTTGCTGGTACAGCAGCACTTGCCTAAGAGAGATAACAACTGAAGATGTGTTTCTCACAGCTGGCTCTGACCAGCTGAAGCTGATAAAGGACCATGAAATTGGAGAGACCCTGGCACACCAGGCTCTCAATGGTCCTAACTGAAGACTCTTCCTAAACAGTGAGCAGTGAGGTTTGTTTTAGCCAACTGTGTTTATTTTTATTTTTTTATTGAGGTATAGTTGATTTACAATGTTGTGTT
The DNA here is from genome assembly GCF_964165515.1 of Mesoplodon bidens. NCBI lineage: Eukaryota > Metazoa > Chordata > Mammalia > Artiodactyla > Ziphiidae > Mesoplodon > Mesoplodon bidens. The sequence goes on from NC_138160.1 coordinate 78,697,117, forward strand.
AATTACTGCTGTATGGCAAAGTGATTCAGTTATACATATATATATGTACACATTCTTTTTTTATATATATTCTTTTATATTATGGTTTATCATAGGATATTGAACATAGTTCTCTGTGCTCTACAGTAGGACCTTGTTGGTTATCCATTCTATATATAAAAGCTCACATCTGCTCACCCCAACCTCCCACTCCATCTTGCCCCCAACCCTCTCCCCTTTGGCAACCACCAGTCTGTTCTCTATGTCCATGATTCTGTTTCTGTTTCATACATAGGTTCATTTGTGTCATATTTTATATAGATTCCACATATAAGTGCTATCATATGGTATTTGTCTTTCTCTGTCTGACTTACTTCATTTAGTATGACACTCTCTAGTTGCATCCATGTTGCTGCAAATGGCATTATTTCATTCTCTTTTATGGCTGAGTAGTATTCCATTGTATATATGTGCCACATCTTTATCCGTTCATCTGTCAGTGGACATTTAGGTTGTTTCCATGTCTTTAGCCAACTGTGTTTAGCCCTGTGGATCCATTCGGTCCTCTCCAGAGAGATCCAGAGTACTGGATCTCAGTCCTTAGTTAGCAATAACCGCAGGAAACCCCCTTCTGGCTAGTACTTTAAAAACTCTTTTTCCCTCTCAGTGAACTTCTACTTCATCACTAGCTTGTGTTCCTTCATCTAGCAAGTCAGTAGACTTAGCTTTTTCTTTTTATCTATTCATCTATCTGTTCCTTCATCCATTGTCCATCCATCTCTTCCCTTATTATTTATTAGCTCTGGTGGTCTTTGTTTTATTTGTTGACAGGCATAAGTAAATTAGTATATGTAAAGCACTGATAAGTAATAGCTATTATCTTATTCACTCACTGGTACCTTGCATATATGTTATAAGAACAACATGTCCCTGAAATATTTTAATTCTGTCTCTATTGGAAGCATGCATGAGTGAGTCATTGAGTTCAGCTGATAGAACGTTTCTAACCCAAGTTTGTAAGTGACGGTGTGGTGTTCAGGAATGCCTCATTTGGCATCTAGAAAGATGGCTGGGAAGATTTTAAGCCTCTTCAGTGGAAAAGAGGCTGACATATTCAGGTCTAAGTTCAGGGTCAGACGCTGACGTTCGAAAGACTCTTCATTGTGATTCTAACTTATGGCCTTTTGAAAATTATAACTGAACTCTTTAAGAAAACAGGGTTAAAAGGTAGTTCGTTGGTATATGAGCATCTGTAAGGCCTGTTTCCAAAGCTCAGCATGTGCCCACATGTGCCCACATGCACACAGCCTTGGCCTTGCCCTGTAAACTCCCAGCACAGCACACAAGTGTGGGCCCTTGTTACAAAGGAAATGGCTCTATTTCTCAGAGCAAAGAGATATTGAGGACACTTCCCAGTAAGTGGTACAGAACAAGGCCCTATTGTTTCCTAGACCTGCTGTTCTGTGTAACCGGAAGCTCCGGGTCCTGTCCCTGCCCACCTGGTCAGTTACTGCTGCAGTGGCAGCAGCCAGTCCAGGCTCTCCTGGTGAAGGCCGGCCCAGAGCCGACACCACCCTCCTTTCCTACTTGCCTGGGCTGTTGTGGCACATGTTGGAACTGGCCAATGAGGAAAGGTCATGGGCAATTCTGAATCAGCTGCCAAGTGCTGCAGAAACTTTAAGCACAGAAATGGACAGGGACCCTGAGGTCAAGACTCTAGATGCCACTGCCCTGCAGTCAGAGCACCTGCTTCTGCAGGTCAGGTCAAAGACCCCTGGGGACTGCATGACACAAATGGTAGTAGGTCACTCAAGTAGAGCCAGCAGTGCAGGCCACCACAAGCTGGGAACCAGCTCTGCTTCACGTGTGAGTTACCCTCTTCTCATTGTCCTTTCAGTTGAAGTGAATTATTCACTTGGAATCTCTACTTTTGCCAATTCTCCAACTGGCATGACTGCAGCTCCTTTCCCCAAACCAACACTGAAGAACCTGTAGAAGCAGGAAGGAAACATGGATTCTAAACATTAACAACAAACCACCCTCCCGCGTTGTGCTTCTCCCTAAGGTTAATGGCTTGAGCTCTCATATTACTGTCAAGAGAATGTCCTTTCCTCCCCTCGAAGTTCTCCATCTTGCGATGAGTCCAAGGAACCCCAAAGGCCACTTGGCCCAGTTGATTTCCACTGAGCCCCATCAGTGCTGATCTGGGGCCCTGTAGGTCGTGCCAGGAGTTGAACCCAGGCCCTGCTCTGTGCTGCGGTGGTTGAGGCTCAGGGGTACAAACTGTCCTGCATGCAGCCCGTGACTGGTCCAGCAGTGGTTGTTAGTGATGTGCGGGTTGGGGAGAAGGTCCTCCTCCCCGGCCTTTCACTGATGTCACAGCTTTTTGTCAACATCTCTTTGGCGTACACACACACATTCACACACACAGCCATTGCCCCCAAGGCATCCCCGTAGTTCGGGAAGACTGGTTCTAACCCCGACACACAGGCCCTCCCCGAGAAGGCCCTGTCCTGGAGCCTGGTCCAGCCCAGACTCCATTGTTCCTCACAGGCATTTCCCTGATGTTGCTCCTTGTCTGCTGGCCTCCTAGGCAGCTGCTCTGACCCACTGATGTGTTCAAATAACAATGAACCTCAAAAGGGAAGGGGTCAGGGGCTCGATCTGTACACCTTCCACATAACCAGATCTAGATGAATGCTGATGGCAGCCTTTGTGACCTCCCCCACCATGTCCTGTTTCACACTTCTTTACCAGGAGGAAGGCCTGGAGACATCTGCTCTGGAACAAAGATCTGTTTCAAGGGCTCACTGGGACATTCAAATGACCATTCCTTTTGTTAATTTTTCTTCACCAAAGAATCCATTGCATGCGTTGTCATTTTATATGTGTCTGTGGTCATTTTCAGACTTACTTTGTAGGAACAGAACAATTTTTCCAAAGAAAATTTAAAGAGGATCACAGTATTAAAAACACCAAAGTAGTTCTGTTCTGGCTGAAGCAGGGGTGGGAGGCGCTGAGGGCTCTGAGCTCTGCTCTCTTGCCCTCCTGCTTCCCCCCTGTAAAGCCCCTGCGCTCTGAGGATACCATCTGAACAGTAGTCACATCAAGCTTAGGATCTAGAATGAGAAACCTGAGTGTGTGGCCATCAGTCAGGGCTCCTGGCTGTAAGCAGAAAAGGAGTTTATTACAAAAACAGTGAGTAGGTCGCCACTCCCCTGGGAGGGACAGAGGACAGGTTTGCAGGGAGCAGCCCCACATAACAACACCGTGAAGACAGTGCTGTGACTGGGCACAGGGACCACGGTTCACCCCACTGCCACCACTGAGCCTGCACACAGGGCCCTGCTGCTGGAGCTGCGGCCACGGGTCCTCTGGAGGGTCCATTTGCTGAGGTTCCTGCTGCCACTGCCCCATCTACCTAGGATGGAGCCTGCAAAGTCCTTGCTTCTTCATTCTTCCAGCTTCTAAGTCACGGTCTGGGGCAAGAGTGTCCTGTTGGAGGACGTTGTACCACGTGCCTGCACTTTAGCTTTGAGGAAGACTGAGAAAGTGGGTATTTGGCATTTTCAGCCTCTATAATGTGAGATGGATCTATTTTAGGAGGTTGGAAATTCTCCAAAAGGAGAAGGAGGTTCAGATGCTGGGGGAGAAGAGGGATGACAAATATCCACTGCAGTAGCTCTGGCAAGTTGCTTTATTTCTGAGCATCATTCCTCTAGGAAAGACAATGGCCCTTCTAGGTCATCCATCCATCCATCAGCAAATGTTTCTTGAGAGCTGTTTAGTTATCTATTGTTTCATAACAAACTACCCCAAAGCTCACTGGCTGAAACATCCATTTTAATATATCTTATGATTTTGTGAGTTGGGAATTTAGGAGGGGATTAGATTATCTGAGAGATTCTTTGCTCCATGTGGAGTCAATTGGGGTCCTTTGGGACATTCACAGGGGGGCCGATCAGACCTGGAGCGTTCAAAATAGCTTCATCCATTTGTCTGCCTCTTTGGGATGGATGGCTGGAAGGCTGGGCTAAGCTGGGCTCATCTCCCTCCCCACGTGGACTCTCTGCATGGACTCTCCAGCAAGAGAGCTGGACTTCTTATATGAACGCTCAGGGCTCCAAGAGACCAAGGTCTCCTTAAGAACTTGGAGCTGCCATAATGTCACTTAACACTGTATTCAGTTGGTCAAAGCAGTCTCAGGCTAGCCCAGATTCAAAAGGAGGAGAAATAGACTCTGTCTCTTGATAGGAAGCGTCAAAGAATTTGCAGCCATCTTTAATCCACAATAAGAACCAACCATGGGGCAGGCATATATAGGAGCAGGGCATACAAAAATAAATAAGACGTGGTCCTGTCTTCAAGATGCTCAGTCATATAAGGTTACCTGAATAGCAAACAACTGAAAGCAGTAAATGAGATCAATGCGAAGATGCATTGTAGATTGCAAAACAATGCTAATATGAAGGATTAGCTCTAAAACCAGGATGTAACAAACTCTTCTAATGCTCTCAAATATGAGAAATCATTTATTGACCAGTTTGCCAAGAATCAGGAACTCAGCTAAGAATTTTCCTGACATAACTGTCCCCAATTCTCAGGCCAACTCTACTGCTGCAACTTCTACACGGTAGAATCAATGCTTCTTGTTTAATTACACAACATCTTTGGATCTTGCTTTATATCAGCACCCATCACTCTCTGCTCATTGAAGCTATTTAATAGATGATTCTCAAGATAGCCACACAGGTTACTTAAGAAGAGATTTTCAGTTTACACCCACCCAGTTATTCCTTAAAGGCTTAGATTCCTCCCTCTCGTAATTATTGCTTTAATCTCCTGAGCCACGAGACAGCAAATTAGCCTGAAAGAGTTGAAGACATATCTAAAGGTGCAAAATTTAAGTTCCTGCTGTGTAAAGAGAACTAGACAACAGACCACTTTGTGCAAATACAGTTTCTGCCTCAGAGAAGAGTCACTCAGACAAGATTTTAAAACTGTACATTTACCTGATTGATAAAGTGACATGTAAAGATAGACAAAATGAGAATGTAGGAAATTTGAGAAGTAAAAACACAAAAGAAGTTAGTCATAATCTCATCATCCAAAAATAGTACTATTGGGCTTCCCTGGTGGCGCAGTGGTTAAGAATCCACCTGCCAACGCAGGGGACACAGGTTCGAGCCCTGGTCTGGGAAGATCCCACATGCCGCGGAGCAACTAAGCCCGTGTGCCACAACTACTGAAGCCCGCGTGCCTAGAGCCCGTGCTCTGCAACAAGAGAAGCCACCACAATAAGAAGCCCGCGCACCTCAAGGAAGAGTAGCCCCCGCTCACTGCAGCTAGAGAAAAGCCCACACGCAGCAGCGAAGACCCAATGCAACCAAAAATAAATAAATAAAATAAAATTTATTTAAAAGTTCTAAAAAAGTACTGTTAACATTTTGATTGATTTCCTTCTGGGTATTTATTTATTTATTCATTTTCACTTACTGAAAGTAACAAATTTCATTTTTTAAAGGGCAGTTTTAGGTTTACAGAAAAATTGAGCCGATAGTAAAAATATTTCCCATCTATCCTCCTTTCCTGTCCTATCACTAACATTCTGCATTAGTCGGCACAGTTGTTACCACTGATGAAGCAATTTTGAAACACTTATTAACTAAAGTCCATCATTTACACTAGGGTTCACTCCCTGTGCCGTGCAGTTCCATGGGTTTTGACCCATGCATGAGATCATGCATCCACCGTGACTGAGTCACACCGATTAGGTTCCCCATTTCTCTTTTGTATTGTCAGATCCAACCAGAATACACTTTAGCACGCAGCTGTTCTCTATTTTTCACGTCAGAGCCTAACAAACCTTCCTTTACCGTATTGCCCTCTGCCTCTGCACGTCGATAAACTCAAACATCATAGGAGGCACCAGCCTGCAGGTAACAATTCCCCTGCATTAATACTGTGGACGGGTTCTTCCCTCATCATATGGGATCTTTAAAAATCGGTTCGTGGAAATAGCTTTCCACGATCTAGATAACATTCAAGGAAGAACAAACAACAACAACAACAACAAAAAGGTTTAGGAAGAAACAGCGCTGTGTGGCGTCCCCCAGCGCCTCCCAGACAACAGGCTTTCCTCCGAGGGCTTGAGGCTCATGCTGAGCGCCAGTTTCCGCGTGGCTGCCCGGAACCCGCAGCGGGGGATGGGCCTTCCCCGGAGGCCAGGGAAGAGGGGGTTGGCCGGCTCTCCTCTTCCTTGCTTCTCCGGGAAGGACTGCGCCTCAGCACCACTCCCCGCTCACTGCCATCCATCTGCGCCTCTCGGAGCCTTTAGATGTAAACCCGGCACTATTTTCTTTTGCCTTTAGGACTGGTTGGCTTCGTGGGGAGATGAGCAGTGGCGTTGGTGGAACTGAACTCGGGATGTGTGGGACGGCTGTAAGGGACAGGCCCGTCGGATAACCCGACCAGGTCAAGCTGCTTTCCGGGAAACTTCAAACTGCGGAACGCTGTCTGGAAAGTTTTCACCGGAGGGCGAAAGACTGGCAAGGTCCCTCCGCCAGCTGGCATGTAAAAGTGCGCGCCAGGATTAATGAGCATAATAGTACTTTGTGGTGGTGCTGGTGGAAGTGACATAACCCTGACGCTCTTCATCCGCAGACCCCGGAGCCCGTCCGCACGGCCTCCTTCACCGCTCACGTTAGCCCACAGCTCAGCGCCGCGTTCCTACAACGCGGTGGCGAGCGCGGAATCCCCGAAGTCCTCAGAAATGGCGCCGCCGTCCGTGGTTCCTTGCGTCTGTCTGTCACGTGTTCCACAGCTGGTATGTGCCAGAACTGGACGCTGTCTCCGGTACAGCGCTTTCCTCATCCCTCACCCCCGCCCTGCACTTAAGAATGGGCCAGGCCCGCCCCTCACACCCGGGTGCATCCCATCCAGAGAGGCATGTGCAGGCTCCACCCGTGGGGCCCCTCAGGGCACCAAGAGCCCCCCTGAGAGGCCTTGTTTGTTTTTGCCGCCAGAGTCCAGTCTGTCCCCTGACCTCTGACCCAGAAGTATTTGTTCCAACCATTCCCAGTCTGTTGCCCTGGCTCAAAACAAAGTGGATGAAAGGTCTTTCCTCAAGCCCTGCTTTCATGCTCAGGGGGTCAGTGAAAATGAGTGGTGTGGTCATGTGGCTGATGAATCATTTTGGCCCTGAAACGAACAGTAGAATATACTCTAGTTCAGGGCCTAGTAGGGCGTTGACAGCTGAGAGGCAGTAGAGTAAACGATAGGCGCATAGTCTTTGGGCCAGAGGGACCTGGGCTTGAGTCTGGCCTTGACTCCTTTGTGTTGTGTAATCTTAGGCAGACCTCTTAACCTTTCTGGGCCTCAGTTTCCTCATCTGTAAAACAGGACTGATCATAGTGCATCTCTTATACAGCATTTGTGAGGATCACATGAAAACAAACAAACAACAACAACAAACCCCACAAAGGTAAAGCACTTAGCCTACTGCCTGGCCTAAGTAAGCTCTCAAGATACTGTAGTTCTTTTTATTCAATCGCCAGGAAAATCCCGAAGAATCAATGTGTTGTGTCACTGGTGTCCCTAGCACTGTCAGCAAACACTTCCACGTTGCCGAAGTAGCAGCACCCTTCATCCAACACACCTTTGCTTTGTCTTTCAGGCCTCCTGCTTCCACAGATGCTCATGGGTTTAGGTCAGTAACCTCTTAGGCCGGGAAAGTTTCCTCATGATTGTGACATAAGTGAGCACATCTCTAACTCGAGCCAAAGAGCTTCTGGCAAAGACCTGCACAGGCCATGAGTTTCCTGGGAGTTTCCCACTACCAGCCACTTGGAAGCCGCTGAGGTTTGATTGCAGACTTCTCCTTCCCACAGCTGGCTGCAGTTTACTTTATCTCGGAGTCAGCCCTTGATCTCCTCCACGCTGACAGCCAGTTCTGTCTGGCTGGGGGGTTGTGACAGCCTTTGTTTCCATGTGGACAAAGTCTTTTGAAAAGGGGAAAGCTCATTAGTTAGCTGTCATCCTCAAACGTGGTTAAGTTATGAGTAATTCTAGGAGAATCAGGGAGGTGGCAGCTCATTAGGTTGAGGCTTTTATCTTCTTGTACAGAGTAGTGGGAGATTAACTGGGATATTGTATGTAAACGTTTCTGTCAGCTGTGGAGTTGCTTAGAAATCCAGCAAGGAGGATGACCATGATATCACCTTCCCTACCTCTGGAAGGTCAGTAGAGACACTCCTGAATATGCAATCTCGCTATACCTCCACACATGTGCACACACACCACCCGCATTCTATGGTGAGGAAGGGATGGCGTGTGGCCTTAAGGGCTGGTTTGGATAAAGGGTGCATATTTCTGCTAGTGTTTTTGTTCTTTTTCCAGTCAGGCCTGGCCGTGGCCGTTGCCTCAAAGCCAATGGCACCGACAGGACTTTTTGGTCTCCTCCATCAACTCCAGTCCGCTGCTCCGTCACTCGGCTTCCAGCAGGTGGCGCTGCTTCCCGCGTGGGCCTGGCCCGCCTGCCTTCGCTCCGAGGAAGCCAAAGAGATGCCGGGAAGTTGGGAAGCGGGTCCTCGCGCAGGTCGAGCTGCCGCCGTGGCAAACACAAATGATGACACACCGGCTTGACGAGGGCCTTTGTCAGAAACCATGGGGATCTGGCGTTTCCGCACAACGGAAAACAAACTGCTTCTGCCTGCCTGGCCAGAGTTGACATTTGCTCACCATTGATTCCGGCGCATTTACAGGCAGAATGAGTTCATGCGAGATTGCAGGACCTTGCCATGAGTCAGGTTCACTTTCTGTAAATCAGAATTAACATTACACTTCCCCTCACTTTGGGCCATTACTTGAACTTTTAGGTCACCGTCTGTATTTGTATTAACTGAAGAAATTCGGGTATTTCATAAGAACTTATTTTTTTTTAAGGGCAAAACCAGCTTAGAGCAGATTGTAGTTTTGAGATTTTTGTCGCTCTTAGCTCCAAAAATAGGTTGGCCTTATATATTATTTACATGTTCTGAAGTATGCCATGTACAAATTCAAGTGAAACTTGCAAAATATTTTCTGGCAGGAAGCCCAGGAGGGGTTGTTCAGGGGGACAATGGTGCCTGGACCGGGCATGGGAGCAAGACATGTAGGTGAGGAGACAGGCACAGAGCTTTTTTTTCAACACCGAGGAGAGAATGTAGACAGCTGGAGTTGATGTGTTCTTAGGGTTATGGCCGAATTTTGATACTGGGGGAAAGAGACAAGATGGAGTTAAAAGTCGAGAGAAACAACAGACCTGGGAGGGTTCAAAAGGGTTTGAACAGGTGAACAAGAAGGAACCTGAATAATACCCTGGATTTACATCAGGTGAAGCGCCTGAAGAGGTTTAACTTGGGAGGAGCTGGGGCCGCGGGAAAGCTTTTCATCGGCAGGAGAGAGTTGGGAACAGCCGCTGGCCTGGACTTGAAGATACATCAGGGAGCGTCCCTGGGCCTTGCAAAGGTGGTTCCCTTACCCGCCTCTCCAACAGGCTACTCCTGACCTTCTTTGCCATATTTAGGGGGAAATACATCCCCAAGAAGTTCCCTGTATCCTCGTTATCCTCGTTACTAGTTTTAGCTAATCGTTCCCCCCAGGACTTTTTCTAGTGATATCCAATCCCCTTATTCACGTCGTGCAACTATTATTATTTTGAGGGCCTTTTATGTTTTTACTGAGAAAAAGGACCTTTGGAGACCAGAGAAGGTAGGAAACAGTCTGTGGCCTTTCTTGAGCTCCCTTTTCCTTCCAGGCCTCTCGGGCGGGCGGTGGTGTCTCCAGCGGCCCTGCTCACCTCTTGCTTTAGTAGGATTGGGTGGGAGCCCATGGGAGGGATATGAGTACACATACAGCACCTTTCAGACACAAGGATATGGACGTCTCAGGTGAGTGAGCAAACAAAGAAATAACCCCAAATACTTGGAAAACCAAGTCCAGCAGAGTTTAGTTTTACCCAACTAAACTAACCCCCAAACCTAACCCTCAGGGCACACAGGAAGAGTGATGCTCATATGGGTAATATATTCTCATGAATGTATGCAACCTTATGAGCAATTCTTGGCTTGTAACAGGAATTCTACCCTTTTCTTCTTCACTCAGAGAAACATACTGGGATTGAAGAAAATGAAAGAATTCTCATTCTTTATGAGTGTGTTTGTGTGTATTGTGTTTGTACATATGTATTTTATTTGAGAGGGGAGAAATGCAAACTCACACTTGGCTAAGTAGTAGATTATGATTGATCCCAATGCATCAGGGCAGTAGAGAACAGTAAGGCCACACACACACACACACACACACACACACACACGCGTTGTCTATTCTATATCATTTTGGAAATGGGGAAACTGAAACTCCTAGAGGGCTCAAGTGAACCTCCCAAGACCATGGTATGTCAGAGGTGCAACTATGTCTTCCAATTCATGCCTTTAAACTTTTGTCTCTTATCCTTTGCAAGGTGGCTGGGAGGACCAGGTGCTGGTCTAAGTGCCTCGTTCCATTTTCAGAGGAGCTGAGGTCAGGTGTCCCCCTACAATTCGAGAAGGCTTGCCAAGACCATGCTGCATTCCCCAGCGCTCAGGTGAGTGTTCTTTGGGTGATGGCGCCTGATGAATCTGGCATTTGTGAAGCACGTAGGCCAAGAGGCTGGTTGGACTATTGCTCAATATTCTCAGGTTGATAGCATTGATTTTCTGTAATTTGAGAGGAGTGTGGCATGTCAGCCAGGTTTTTATCATGCATCTGTCTTCTCTTCCTGAGGATTGTTTGCATTGTGGAGATTTCCTGGTGATATTTTTAGTGTCTGATTCTCCGTGGTTTCTCATTTCCAAGTAACTGTGGCCATGTTTTAGTGACTCGTACAGATGCCCCTGATAGAACTGATGACTGTTGACTGGAAAGCCCAGGGATTGTCCCATAGCTCGCGTTATTGGTTTCAGCTGATTTTTCACAAGTTTTCAGATAGCTTACCTTCCAGAATTACAGATTTTCATTAGCTACCGTTCTTCATGCTGAATCAGAAAAAGGACATATTCTGGGGTAAAGCAAAGGGGATGGATGCAGCAAGTATTAACACACCATTTTTTCAGTGGTCTCCTCTTCCTGCTGCTTCTTTCATGCCAGCTGTAGTTCCCCAAGCCCTGCGTCTGTGGTTAAGGCCGCGTGGGGAAATAGCTGAGTCACACTTTTCTGCTTCTCTATAATTACACATTTTATCACCTCATCTGATATAGAAAGGGTGTTGGTTGGAAATGAAATGCACATTAGGAATAAGCTCTTTAGAAACAGCAAAAAAAAAAGACAAAAACAGAAAAACAGCTTTCATGGCATTCATAATGTGAAGGGTTTTTTTGAGTCTGGAGCTAAGGTTATGAGGAGACAGAGGAGTCATCAGCCTTTCTTACCCCTACAGTCATGGGCACAAAAATATCCAGATCCACAACACTATACATTTTCCATTCTCTCAACACATCTTGTGGTGATTTTGTTTCATCTCTTCAGCACATGTGCCTGGCTCACATACCACGGCAGCTACCCTCCCTGTCTCTTCTCCCATCTTCTTTGCTGTCCTCACTGTCACTCAAGACTATTCAAAATCACCTTCACTATGAAATCTTCTTGTCCCCCCTGTAGATGCCCCTTTATACTATATTATTTTGCTCTTGAAACTTAAAAAGCAATGCTCTCAGGTCATTCTCTGTGTCCATCACATCTCCAACAGACTGGAAGTTCTTCCAGAGCGGAGGCAGTGTCTGCTAACTCCTTTTTATTCTTCTTGTGCTTCTTCGTTCCACAGGGTAGTCTTCAGTATGATGAGCATCTGATCTCAAATCTCTCTCGTTTCCAACTTAGACCAAAATCAAGTGCCCTTCCAGCCAAGCTAAGAACAGAGCCCCCTTTCCAAATGCACACGTGAACCGTCCCTCTGAATAGCCAGGGCCTGCAAACTAATTAGGTTTCCTCTTCTTCCTCTACCCACATATGACCTTGCCGATACGATCTCCTATTAGATGACAGATGCGGATGTTTTTATTGCCTGGTTGCTATTTGCCACATGCTTCCTGGACAGGTTTCCAGGTAACCTTAATGGCTGTGCTTCTGGGGAAGGAGGAGGAGAAAATAACTCACCTCTTCAGTAAGTGGTTTTAAAAATATAACAGCATTTACAAGCTTTTAAAAAGCAGCTCTCTCTCTCCTTCCGGCTGCTCAGGCCTTGTTTGCTTTGTGATAGGAGCCCCCCCTAATGCTTGGCAACCTCTGACTAGGACAGGAGGCAGATTGAAAGACCAGAAGATTGATTTTTCTGTGGAGGGCTTTCCGTGAGGGGCGTGAGAGAGCGATCTCTTGGGGAAGCAGTGGTCAGTGAGGCTTACTTCTTCATCTGCTGTTCATTCGTGTGTGAGGCTGAACACACACTTTGTCTCAACAAGCGAATCCCAAACCACAGAGGGGAGCAGTCTATCCTGGAGGTCCTGAGACGACCGGGACCTGAAGGGTAAGAGGCTGGGGCCGTCACAGCCTCTCCTCCCATTCGCATTTCCATCCAAAACTTGCAGGGGAAATGTCCCCAAATTGCTTGGTGTTCTGCTTTGATGTGGCCACAGTGTGGCCACCCAGGCTGGCTTTGGTGCAGCCGGATCCCGTGGATCAAACTAGGCCTGACTGTCCAGTTTTGGAAACTGGGAGGCGTTTTCCCCTCTGCCAGAGCTTGGGTTTTCCTTCCCCAGAGCACTGAGCAAGAACCTCATGTTTACCGAATCCCAGCCTCATGATTTCTTCCTGTCAGGGCAGGAGGAGGAGAAGTAGGCACATAATATCAAGTAGACCTGGCAACTTCTGTCCTTTCATTTCTGCCCAACATCAAGTTACCAGGGAAAGAATTGGTAGAGGTGGGGTGTTGGGGGTCAGGGGATGGATCGGTTGTGTGAGCTCTGAAAATGTGATTTTAAGATTCTCACTGCAAATCAAATCATTAGATCTTCTGCATATAGTTTTAGTTTTTCAAAACTATTCTTAAATTAAAATTTAAAATCTACACTATACTTTAAATGCTCTGGACAGTGTACTGAGGTTTTTTGTTTTTTTAAGAAATGCTCTTGTGAGTCCTCTGAAAGATGTACATTCGCCACCTGGTTTACTTTTTGTGCAGATTTATATATGAACATATCAAAGCTTTTTAAAAATCAGACACTCACACAATATTTTACAATATCCAATAGTTGCTAAATCAACCCCGAATCTTCTCTAGATTTTTTTCACCCTTTGGTGTTGCCTCGAGCAGAAAACCACTTAAGAACAGCAGCCGCTGCCCATCCGAGTTCACTCTCATGGACATAGAGGTGGTGGGCTTTTCCACCTTGGTGTGCAGACTGGTTTTCAAGGTTTAGGGAGAGCTTGGTTACATAGCACCTCCTAGGTCTTAAAATAAAGAATGTCATTTCTCCAAAGAAGGTATACAGATTGCCAACAAACACATGAAAGGATGCTCAACATCACTAATCATTAGAGAAATGCAAATCAAAACTACAGTGAGGTATCACTTCACACCGGTCAGAATGGCCGTCATCAAAAAATCAACAAACAGGGCTTCCCTGGTGGCGCAGTGGTTGAGAGTCCGCCTGCCGATGCAGGGAACACGGGTTCGTGCCCCAGTCCAGGAAGATCCCACATGCCACGGAGCAGCCAGGCCCGTGAGCCATGGCCGCTGAGCCTGCGCGTCCGGAGCCTGTGCTCCGCAACGGGAGAGGCCACAACAGTGAGAGGTCCGCGTACCGAAAAAAAAAAAAAATCTACAAACAATAAATGCTGGAGAGGGTGTGGAGAGAAGGGAACCCTCTTGCACTGTTGGTGGGAATGTAAATTGATACAGCCACTATGGAGAACAGTATGGAGGTTCCTTAAAAAACTAAAAATAGAACTACCATATGACCCAGCAATCCCACTACTGGGCATATACCCTGAGAAAACCGTAATTCAAAAGGAGTCATGTACCACAATGTTCATTGCAGCACTATTTACAATAGCCAGGACATGGAAGCAACCTAAGTGTCCATCGACAGATGAATGGATAAAGAAGATGTGGCACATATATACGATGGAATATTACTCAGCCATAGAAAGAAACGAAATTGAGTTATTTGTAGTGAGGTGGATGGACCTAGAGTCTGTCATATAGAGTGAAGTAAGTCAGAAAGAGAAAAACAAACACCGTATGTGAACACATATATATGGAGTCTAAAAAACAGTGGTTCTGAAGAACCTAGGGGCAGGACAGGAATAAAGACGCAGACGTAGAGAATGGACTTGAGGACCCAGGGAGGGGGAAGGGTAAGCTGGGACAAAGTGAGAGAGTGGCATGGACATATATACACTACCAAATGTAAAATAGAGAGCTAGTGGGAAGCAGCCGCATAGCACAGGGAGATCAGCTCGGTGCTTTGTGACCACCTAGAGAGGTGGGATACGGAGGGTGGGAGATGCAAGAGGGAGGGGATATGCGGATATATATATACGTATAGCTGATTCACTTTGTTATACAGCAGAAACAAACACAACATTGTAAAGCAATTATACTCCAATAAAGATATTTAAAAAAATTAAAAATGTCAATCTCGGGCTTCCCTGATGGCGCAGTGGTTGAGAGTCCGCCTGCCGATGCAGGGGACACGGGTTCATGCCTCGGTCCGGGAGGATCCCGCTTGCCACGGAGCGGCTGGGCCCGTGAACCATGGCCGCTGAGCCTGCGCGTCCGGAGCCTGTGCTCCGCAATGGGAGAGGACACAACCATGAGAGGCCCGCGTACCGCAAAAAAAAAAAAAAAGTCAATCTCCATTTCATGTAGTGGGTCTTATGGGACCTAATTAAAATATGCACATAAGTCTTTCAGGAGACGTGAGAGGTAAGAGTCATGCACTGTTTTACATATGTGAAGAGATAACCTTGTATATTGGTGTTCATCAACTCCATGAAAATAGATCGTGAAGCACCACCAAAAATATCATTTGGCTTTAAAGACTGAATGTACTGGTTTTCTACAATTTCCTTAGGTTTTTGGGGTGGAAAGGTGGAACCAAAGGAGGTAAACAGTTCATATTAAGGCAGATTGAGGCTCAGCAAGTCCCAGATTTCCAGCAGGATTGAACTCCCTGCGTCACATCAACTTTGGGTGGAAGATTCACTGGGGGGTGGGGGGAGCAAAAACCAATCTGTCAGACATGAGAAAGCAGGGCCTGACGATGGCTATAGAGACCCTACAAATCAAAAATATTAAGATACATTCTCCCTCAGCATACATAATTCAAAATAAAGACTACTCAAAGCCACAACGTAAGTGTAAAATATTCTCCTATGGTAACTACCTGATTGATTAAAATATTTGTAAGTTTTACTTTCTCTCTCTGTTGCTGCAGTCCTAAACACGTCCTTGGTCTGCCTGTTAGCTACCTTAGCACTCCTAGTGAGGTGGGGAAGGGCGACTATGGGGATGGTCATTTGAGAAAAGGGAGGTGCGAGGCTGGGGACAGCTCGAGAACAGTGCTCTTGTCCAGTCACAGGGCAAACAGAATAAAGAGACACACCCAGCACGAACTCTAGAGTGGGTGGGTTTCAAAATGTATAGAACAGTTCCTTGTAGGTCCCAAGCACTGGGTACTTAGTGTATGATTTACACACATTTTCTGGCTGGAAGGCTGGAGGCAAACAGACAGCTCATTAGGAAAATAACTGAAGAGCTAAATATAATGGAGGAAGTAGGCAGCAGATCCCAGGCAGATGAGCACGGCTCACAGTCCTTCGTGGGAGAGCAGAGGCCAGGCCAAACCAATGCGTCTGTCCCTCAAAGGTCAGTCATTCTAGGGCTTTGTCAGACTAGGAAGGGAAAGGAATGTTTTCAAAGGGCCTTTTGTGGAACACACACAACTCTAGCCCCTGATATTCAAATCAGGATCTGGAAACCTGTGTAGCAACTGCTTGTATGCACAATGCTTAGAAACCAGCCAGGGCCCATCATCCTTTTTTTTTCCCCCTTTTCTCTTTATGAGCATTAAGGTTTCCCTGTAGTTGGGAAAGGGATCACTAAAAACAAAACAAGATACAAATAACCAAAACCTGAAGTTATTCCCTTATTTTTGAATAAAATCAAAGAACGTCACATAATATTTTTTGTTAGATGTTATTCAGAAAGCTATATAGGAAATATATTTTAAAAATTCAAGACATTATTATTTGTATCATAGATCATACTGCTTAGTGGGTAATGCAATTATAATCATAAACCAAACCTATGAATATATCAGCAATAAACTTGTTAAAAATTGAAATATAACTTAAAGTAGATTCTCAATTGGTTTTGACCTCTAGTTTCTTTTGCTGGATCCTATCTTCCATGTACATTATCATTTCTTTCTTTTGCTTAGAATGGCCAATAATGCTTCTTTGTCCTTTTCCATCTTCAATGAGTGCTATAAACATTAGGAACTCTCTCAAGAAAACATGGGATTTGTGCCTATGTTTACAATTTTGCACTCCCCAGTGTCATTTAGTTTTCAATCAGCACACAGTTCTTGTTTGTCTTAATTACTTGGTTTTCCTAGCTCTGCACCCTCAAGGGCTCTGGGCTCTTCAGATTTTGTGTTGTGAGGAGAAGCCCATGCCCCAAGGGTAGAAAGCTTAGCCCCCTTCCCTGGCTGGTGCCCCACTTTTTAGTCTGGGGCCTATGGGTTTTCTGAGATTCAGTTTTTGTAACTGTTTACAGAGTTGTTTTGGACATCGAACAAAATAATGACTATAAAAGCTCTACTCAGATGCAAATTATGTCTTATTATTAGTAAAGTTTCTATTTTATTCCAAGACAGAGGAACAGTGGTAGTCATTCATTTGGTATTTCTTTTATTCCTGTCACTTGTTTTACATGTTTTCCCCATCTATTTCTGTCCACGGTTCTCTTCAAATTTCGTCAGTTTAAAATGCTGTTGTCATTATTGAGTCATGACGCTGAGTCAGCCATTGAGAATATGAATCAGCTGAAATTAAGGGAAGAATCATCTCAAGTCCAGTAGGACCTGACTATATGGAGTCAACTTCTGTTGAAGACAAAGAACCGTCTTGCATTGTAAAGTTCTAAGTAAAACTGTAAGTCAGAGTAATAAGCCAGAACTTCTAGGGCAAATGACTAGGGAACTCAACAGACAATGAATAAAGAGTCAGAGGAATTTACGAATAGCTGCAGAGGGCAGTTTTGAACCTGCAGGCCTAGTAACCTATAATCATCCTTGAAGACGGGAATATTGTAATCTCAGCAAGCTGAATAAAAGAGGCCAACCAGTGAACCAAGCCTATAGTTATGCAATGGCTTGCCTTGCAGTTCCGAAAGCTTGCTGACAATAGGTTCTCTTTCACTGAAATTTCTTGACCCAGGAGGGTTGAACACCTGGTAGAAGCCCATGCCTAAATCAAATTCTGTAAACATTGGTCATTATCGTCCACCATGTTTCAATTGTGATTGATGTATTTATAAATCAACGATTCAAATTTGTCTGTGAAACCCTAGTGCAGAGAGTCTCAATCTTTGATTTTAAGCCATAGCCCCTTTGGAAGTCTGGCAGGGCCTATGGACCACTTCTTAGAATGATGTTCTTAAAAGTATAAAACGGAATTCATAGGATTCTAAGGAAACCAATTACATTGAAGAATAGTTATCAAACATTTAAAAAATGAGTGATAAAGTAACACAGATGCTTCTTAATACATTAAATAAGATGTATTGGTGGGTTTAGTAAGTACTGTACCTTCAAAGTAGTGATGAATGTGAATGATATTTCAAGGTATTGACAACAATGGTTGGTGACAAAGTCACAGGTAACTATTATGCTTTGTTGCCTATCTTCATAATTGAAAGAAATACTAAATTCCAGTTACAGGTTAGTGAAAATAAATGAGTGAGTCTTTCTCCCATCCAAATATATAGATCCCCGGAATACCATCTAAGAGCCCCCTGGGTGTCTGTGGACCCAAGGTAAGCACTCCCACCAGAGTGGCTTCTTTGCTTCTGGTCCAAAGGACAGGCACATGGACTAAGATGAACAGCATTACTTGTATCTTCTTGGTGTATCTACATATAAACCCAACTTTCACAGCTTCGCTCCAAATGGCATTCTTCTGTTTAATGGCAAGAAATAAAGGTAAAATTCATTTGGGAACTAGAGGCTTGTGCTTTTGCTAAGGTGACCAGATATCCCTACAAACAGCTGGTCAAGGTTTTAGAGTATGTGTCCAAATAAACTTTTAGAGTCACCTTGACTTTATGTGAGGGTTTCCAGGGCCCTTAGGGAAGCCAAGAAGGCTGGTAAAAAAGTGGGCTAGGGCTTCCCTGGTGGCGCAGTGGTTAAGAATCCGCCTGCCAATGCAGGGAACATGGGTTCGAGCCCTGGTCTGGGAAGATCCCACATGCCGTGGAGCACCTAAGTCAGTGTGCCACAACTCCTGAGCCTGCTCTCTAGAGCCCGCGAGCCACAACTACTGAGCCCACGCACCTAGAGCCCGTGCTCCGCAACAAGAGAAGCTGCCGCAACTAGAGACAGCCCGCGCGCAGCAACGAAGACCAACACAGCCAAAAAAAAAAAAAAAAAAAAAAAAAGTGGGCTAACAGCAAGATAAAGGTAAGCTAAGGCCCACATTAAGATGTGACAGAGAGCAGGAACAGAAAGAGGCAAGGAATGTTTGGGCTCAGGCGTCAAAATAAGCCCAGGTGGGGCAGTTTTGTACAACTTCAGCCCCAGGTCCCAGGCCTGAGGCAGCCACACGGTGTGGGCCAAACAAGGTGTTTTTACTAATTTCACAGTGAACACTTTTTCAATCACTCCCCCACATGAGTAGAAACAAAAACAAAACCTACTATTTTAGTTTGGGGGAGCTAGTTTTTTTTTTTTTTTTTTTTCTTTTTTTTGCGGTATGCGGGCCTCTCACTGCTGTGGCCTCTCCCGTTGCGGAGCACAGGCTCCGGACGCGCAGGCCCAGCGGCCATGGCTCACGGGCCCAGCCGCTCCGCGGCATATGGGATCCTCCCAGACCGGGGCACGAACCCGTATCCCCTGCATCGGCAGGCGGACTCTCAACCACTGCGCCACCAGGGAGGCCCTGGGGGAGCTAGTTTTATTTTAGGGGCTTAAAGGGAGCAAAGACTGTACTGATGTCCGCAATTAGGCAATACTGATATAGAATGTATGCTTCAGGAAGCAAAAGGATTTAACAGATCTTAGAAGTAATATACTTTAACCTTTCAGTGACATAGGTTTTAATTTTGGCATCATTTTTTTTTAGGAGATGTTGCTACGTGTTTTTCTTTTAATGTGTACAACTTTTGCAGTAACTTATATTGGCATCAGCCAAATTTTATATACATACATAGACACATACATGTATTATATGTGTATGTGTCTATGTATGTAGATACATACAGTTCTGTTTTTGTATGTCTTATTGGCTAATACCTGGAGAAAGAAGCATCCCTTTTAGAAAATAAAGGATAATAAATCAAAGGGATGATACCTGTGTGCTCATGTTTACTTACTCATTTGTTCCTGAGTCACACACACAGTATTTCCAAACAAACGTCTGAGGTTGCGGCACATCCTTTGATAAAGGTTGAGTCAAAACTGGATGAGGGAACTGCTATGAATAGAAAAAAGGGAGTTCAAGTTGTATGGTAGGTTTAGGAAATGTGGAAATGAGATCATATTCAGAGAACAAAAAATTTACTTCTGAAAATAACTGCGTTTCTGAATACCGTATCATCTAACTGGGGGACAGTACTCTGGGTGATGGAGGGACTGCTAGTGTCTCTGGGAGATGGACTTGGTTGGCTGAAGGCGGAGATCTGGGAGCAGCTGCTGCTCCTCATGAGAAGTGGGAATGCCAAGGGGGCAAGGAGGCAGCTTTCCAGGTTGGCCTCGCGGTTATCTGTGCCCTTTGTTCAGTGCATGTCTTTCATAACAGTCTGAGTGTGCCCTGTGGCATTCTCAGACTTCCTTTTGGTTTCTATGTTTCTGAGAAGTGGCGTAGTCTCACGTAGGTCCCAGCTCAGAAACTCTCCAGCCACGCTAATACCATTCTCTGCACGTGGGTGTGGTGACACTGGCCCATGGAATCCTCTCATTTTCCATCCCCTTTCACAGAAGGATAATGGTTAAAGTCCCAGCCATGGTTCTATCCAGGGATGTGGTCTCAAAATTTAACTATAGTGATATGTAGTGAAAATACCACCATGAAGTTTCCCTAGAACTCATCTTTGCAGTGTTTTAAATTTGGGGTCCTTTGCTCCCAATAAAAATGTGTTCCCTGCTTTTCTTTAAAGAAGCCATTTCCTTCCTGGAATATTTTTTTAAAAACACACTGCACACAGTGTTCTGGGAGCTGCAGGAGGATTAAGAATGACCTTTAGCCGAGGAACCAGGCAGCACAACTACAGGAGATTTTGACCTATTTTCTTTTTTATGTGTATAATATTGCACCTCTATGGAAAACACTGGCGAGGTTCTAAACCAGCCTCAAGCAGATACTAAATATTCTTAGAGAGACGGCCTTGAATTGGTAGAGAAATTTTCTAAATACACACCAGGGTAAGCCCAGTTCAAATCTGTTACAGGCATGTCCCATTCAAAGGAGGGGTTGGGATTTCTTTTATAAGGACAGAATACAAGATAAAGTGTACATTTTGATAATACCATTTCCTTACACCAGCTATTACTTGACAGTTTGAGGAGCACTTTCATGATTGTCTCATTTGATTTTTTTAGAGATAAGGTTAACAGAGCAATGATATAGTTGCGTTATATAATTATATAGCAGATGGAATTAACAAGGGCATAAGAACACTCATCTTAAAAAAAAAATCTTCCTCTGTGTTAAATAGTTAATATGACAGAACAGATATGGCAATGAAAGGATGAAGTATAATAAACAGAGTTAATTCAGAAAGAAAATAAACATTTATGAAACACTTACTATGAGCCAGGCACTGTGCAGGGAACTTGGCATGCATTATTCCATTTGATTCTGACAGCAGTTTGGAAGCATTGAGTATTTTAACAAAGACAAAACTGACGATCAGAGAGGAGTGATTTCACTGAGGGCGTAAAGTAATTGTACAATCTGAGAGGTGAGCCCATGTCTGTATTGTAAAGCCCATTGTCTTGTCATCATAACACCCTACTTCAAGTTACTTAGGATGAATTTTGCCCACCAGTTCTTCTCTTTCCTTTTAACTTTTATCATCTCTTCAGAGGGTGTGATCACACTCTCCATAGGGCCTTTCATCATCATTATCACCATCACAACAATGGTGATCATTCACTGACCCCATTTAATGCATCTTACTATTGTTGCTTATAGATTTCTCATCTTACCCACGTTATACTATATGTTCTTTGAAAGTAGGTCTTGGAGTCTTACTCATTTTTATATCTTAAGCAGCATCTTACATACTGTTCTGCATCTAATATCTAATCAATAAAAATGTTTGAATGAAACTAAGTGAAGCAAAATGCTTGTAATCCAGGGAGCCTATTAACTAAAGAGTTTGAAGAAAAAAATAATGTTCTAGCTGAAGGATGGTAGTGTAAAGTTATATATTCTTTACCTCCTTCCATGAAACCTACAAAAGGGATGAAATTTAAAACGATGAAATTTTGATAGAAAAAGTCATCTGCAATGAAACTAGGAAATAGCTAAAATCTCAAATCACATTATCTACCCAAAATAGTCAATCAGGACCGAATCGAGGGAGGCTATAGAAAGCTGAGACACACCTTCTGGGTTCCAATTAGCATTCAGATTTCTCTCAAAGTGAGTGCTATAGGGACCCAGGTGCTGCTCTTTTACTCAGAGCAAGGACTGAAGGTGTGGTTGGGACACAAGAGAAATGCACCCTCTGGGGGATTGTTCTACATAGTAGAGCAGAGAGGATGGTAGACAGATGGAAGGACATTATTGAGCAAGACATATTTATTTTTCCCCCAAACAGAATTCCTATTTAGGAGGAAAGGCAGAGAGGATGAAAAAGTGGTAATGGCAACCAGATGTGCAGTGGTTGATCAGATTCAAACAAGGAACTACAAATAAACAGAAATATCCAAACAAAAGATAGAGCCAGAGTGTCTCATGATCCTTACTGACATTGTGTTTGGGTGATCCACTCACTCGAGAGAATATGATGAATATGGCTAAAAACTGAGGAATCAGACCCAACCTGAAACCTGTAGCTGCCCTAGCTTACCCACTGACTCCCCTCCATAACTACCCTCCTCTCCAAGCCAGGAGAGAAGTGCATTCCCTTCAGAGCGGAGTCTATGTTTTCATGTAGCCTTAGGCATACTAATAACACCAAAAGCAAATTAAAAAAACAAACAGAAAACGAAAAGGAGGCAAGAAACTCAACAATCAGAATGCAGATGAAGATTAGTGTTAAAAAGAATTGTTCCAGCAAACCAAATCATCTCAGATGCGTATCTATCTCCACTCCCAAAGAAATAAAAGAAAAATACATCTTTTAAAAACAATTTGAAAATGAAATATAAGAGACCAAAGAAGAATAAGCAAAAGAAGTTAAAGTAAGCTGAGAGTTATGAAAGAAATTGAAGATAATAAAAACATCCTAGAAATGAGATCACATTAGAACAGATGTTGAAAACGTATTCAGCAAAGCAGAGGTCAGACTAGAGAGAATAAAATAGCATTTGCAGGATGAAAAAAAAACTCAAATAAATGAAATTAAGTAGAAAGAAGATGACAGTTATTAAAGACAGCCAGCATCCAGTCAGCATATAAGATAATGGTATCCCTGAAGTAGAGAACAGAACAAATGCAGCAGGAAATAAAAACGTCAAAAATAAAATTAAATTCCACTGATAAAAAGTATGATCTGACTTTGCAGATGAAGAGATTTCAGGGGAAAAAACTGATCACAGAATAATAAACACAATGACATGTAAGTCAAGTTACTGAAATTTAAGGACAATGTAAGAATTCCTAGGCATCTATGCAGAAAAAGCAAATTTCCTATAAGGGGGAAAAGAGCAGGCTGACCTCAGATTTCTCAGCAGAGGTATTCAATTAGAGAAAAAAGTGGACAACAAGGTCTAGATTCAACCACAAGATGAATCAAAATTAAGTCTCAGGAAAGGGGAAGGCATAGTGTTAAAGGATGAGGTAGAGCCTAGAATTTGTTTACTATCGAGCTAAACCAAATGCACGTAAAATTATGGTTAAAGAACAGAATGTAACTAGTGTAAATCCTAAACATATAAACATATAAAATAAACATGCAATATAATATATAACATGATGTAATAGTCCAAAATTTTCAGTAGGGAAAATAACATTTTTTCTTCTCTCCTCATTCATAGCATCAAAGTTTGCTGAAGAAACAAAATATCCTTGATCACTTTTAGAAACTGATGCACAATATTTAAAATGTTTACATTTGTAAATTATTTCTGAACATCCTATAAACAGTCTTTGTATTTTGTGTTTTTCTCATGCTTTAAGAGGATTTAGTGAGTGAGGCAAGGTAGGGATTGTCAGCAGGGATAGTGACTAAAATGTTAAACCATTCAGTTGAAAAAAGAGCATTTATTTGGCTATTGTTGGTGATGATTTCAGTTTTCCCTTACTAGGAAGAATCTGACTCTCAATCAGGAGTGATTAAATTATAAAATTATGATATAAACAGTGGAATACCATGCCGTTGTTAAAAAGAATGAAAGAAGTCAACAGGGGCTAACATGGAATGTTCAAGCAATGTTGTTAAGTAAAAAAATTAAGTTGCAGACCTATAGTTTGATATCCTATTTGAACAGAAGAAAAAACTGTGCATGCATATGTACCGTTAGTGGCTCCCTCTGGAGCCTAAGGTAGGTGAGTGAGAACAGGGGTCTTCTACTTTTTACTTTATTTACTAGGTACTGTTTGAAATTTTTGCAAGAGTAGATATAACTTTTTTTTTTAACAAAAGAAAAGACAAAGGACAAATTTTAATTTTTTCATCGAATGACCATAACAGTCATGGTCAGTGACTTAGAAAGAGAATCTGGTGAAACTGATTTGCTTAGAAGTGTCCTTTAAGATTCTGTTCCCACTCAGGTGGACACTTGGTCTGGCTCTGATGCAGTGCACCCCATCTCTGGGCAGAATACAGACAGAGGGGATGGTTGCAATAGTGGAGCAAGCCTGGGAGCACCATCAGTGATCTGTGGAATGGCCCGAGCTCAAGGGTGGTGTTAGCAGAGAAGAAGGCATTTTCAGAGCAGATTGAGGTATTCACCTGGTTGAAGGAGCCCAGGCAACGAGGAGTAGCTGGCCCAGAGCACAGCTAAGGAAATGGATATTTTACCTCCTATAAAAGGAGGTTCGTTCACTTCAGTACTCTTAGAGGAAAAACAGTTTCAAGAAGGCAGAACATGAGTGGGCTGTGAGGAGGCCTTACTGGGGCTCCTCTGTCACCAGGTAAATCTTGGGGATCAGCACCAAGTCTGGGAGGGCAAGGCACACTGACAGGAAGTGGGGTGCAGTAGGGCAACAAGATTTGTATTCTTGTCCTAGAGCTGATACCACGTCACCCTCTGGCCTGTTCTTGGTGGGATGTCCCACGCCACTCTATAAAGGATTTAAAGGGAGGATCAATTGCGAACAGCTGAGAAAGTGCTCAGCCAAGGCACAAAGCATTGTACCTCGTAAAGTGGTCTTTAAGGAGGTGTCCACCTCGCCTCCCTGCTTTACCTCATTTTATTCCCAGAAGTGCTTTTTCAGCTTCCCCGTCCTTTGGGCATCTTTCTCTCACCACTCTTGTTTTGGTTTCCTGCTTGCCCACCGATTCCCTTGTTAGAGTCACACCACACGGGTGGTTCCCCTGGCTGCTGACAACAGAGGTGACGGGTTGGCAGTTTTGATAGTACAGATGTTGCTTCTTTCTTCCTCAGAGAACCTGCTTCTAGCTGATAGGGCTCTATCAACGTGGCCAAGGCTCCTTACCAGAGCCCCAAATGCCTCCAGCGCTGGAGGGCACCTGCCAGTCGTGGCGCCCCGTGTGCACACTCTGCACCAGCCTCCGGCCTCAGGGGAGACTGTGGGCTCGCCGACTCCTGGGAGAGCAGCCACTGTTCCTCCCCAGTCCAGACCTTCCCACGGGAAAACTCACAGACCGCTTTGGGAGCCACTGGCTACTAAACTGAGGTCTCTCTATTTTGGAAACTTTCCTCAGAACTTAGTAGCCACATAAGAAGGCCACCAGGAAAGAACCTCAAGTACCCAAATGCCTCTGATAGGCAATAACCTCCAGTGGTTCTCAGGAGGGAACCATGTCAGGGCGTCTCTGGGCCTCATCTCTCCAGAATTGCTTAGCAAGGACAAAGCAGCACCTGAGGGAACAAGTTCAACACCAAAAAAGCCAGACCCTAATTGGCTCTTGTGAATGAGAAGCGATTTGCATAAACATGAATTCAGTGAGTGCTAAAGGCCTTCCTCTGGGGCCTTTCCAACATGTTCTCTCTTCCTGGTACGTTTTCCTCTCTTCTGACTCCTCTCATCCTTCAAGTATTAGTTTCCATCCCAGTTCCCCGGGGAGGCCTTGCCCCATTCCCTCACTGCCCTATGTCTCCTTATTATTCATTCTCAGAGATTTATTTTGCAGCATTTACCACAATTGGAATCAAATAATTTGTGTAATTCGCATTTGTCCTGTTCACTGGTACATTCCCGCCACCTAGCACCATGCCTAGTTGCATGTAACTATTGGATGAATGCACGAATGCTGAGACTGAGGAACTCAAGAGCATATATGACAGGGTTTAACACAGGACTCTTTCTGACAGCTTTGGATGAAGTCACAAGACAATAGATGGCATCTACCCCCATAACATAAAGCAAGATGCTGGGCTTGTAGAGGAGGTTATCAGAAAACCCAGTTTTGTTCTCCTTAGCTTCTGGCTCCACAGTGGCGTACGGGCTTGATGTTGAGCAGTCAGCTGCTGTGGGAAATCAGAGGGTTTCTATGGAGAGTTGAGAGTGTGCTTCCCCTCACCACAGGCTAATGAGAGTGGCTTCGTGGAGACCACTTAGATGTTGGCAAGGATGCAGAGAAAAGGGAACCTGGTGCACTGTTGGCAGGAATGCAAATTGGTGCAGCCGCTGTGGAAAACACTGTGGAAGTTCTATAAAAACTTAAAAATAGAACTACCATATGATCCAGCAATCCCACTTCTGGATGTTTATCCAAAGGAATTGAAATTAAGTTCACAAAGAGACACCTGTACTCCCATGTTCATTGCAACACTATTCACAATAGCTGAGATATGGAAACAACCTAAATGTTTATAGATGAATGAATGGGTAGAGACAATGTGGTAAATACATACAGTGGAATATTATTCAGCCTTAAAAAAGGAATCTTTCCATTTGTGAGAACATGAATGGACCTGGAGGACATTATGCTAAATGAAATCAGCCAGACAGAGAAAGACAGATACTATGTTTTCTCAATTATGTGTAGAATCTAAAATAGTCAAGACTCATAGAAGCAGAGTAGAACGGTGATTACCCGGGCCTGGGGTGGAGATGGGAGGCGATGGTCGAAGGGAACACAGTTTCAGGTATGCAAGAGAAATAAGTTCTGAGGTCCACTATACAGCACAGTGCCTCTGGCTAACAATACTGTACTGTATACTTAAAATTTGCTAAGAGGATAGATCTTCTGTTAAATATTTTTATCCCGTGCGTGTACACACACACAAATAATGATAATAAAGGGGGCAAGAGGAAACTTTGGGGGGTGATGGGTACGTTTGTGGCCTTGCTGCTTTCACGGTATACACTTATCCTCAAACTCATTGAATTGTACACGTTAAATATGTACAGCTTTTTACATGTAATCATTCTTCTATAAAGTCAAAAAGAAAACCTGCTTTGTGACTCTGCAAGCTTAGGGGTCACAGAGGGGGCTGGAAACTGATTTATGTCTGAGAAACCTCCAGCCCTCCACCAGAGTGGAGGATGCATTTGGAGGTCACTACACCTGCATAGGTAGCAGGCCCAAAGTGCTTACTTTTGTTTGCGGCTGGGGTGGGAGGGTGATGAGAGACCAAACACCTCTAGTTGGCGTATGCTGGCCTGGTTCTTCAGAAAAGGGCTCTAAGCTGCTAGTTTCCTGCCTGAAGAGGTCGGGGGTGTGCTGTTGGAGGGCCACCCCAAGGAGATGCCCTGAAAACACCCTGAGAGGCTGGAGAGCTCAGCAGGGTGCTGTCCCAGGCACCGGGGGATGGGCTCTGACAAGGCCCAGAAGCAGCCAAGGGCAGATTTCAGAGGCGCCGACAAATAGGCCCTCTCCTTCCCCTTATGCCTCGCCCCTGCCCTCTGTTGCTTCAGCCCTGGGAGGTGCCAAGAGGTGGGAGGAGGGGGGAGGGTGGCAAGAAGCACTTGGCTTCCAGCCTAAATCAGGCCTAAGCTGGAAGAGGGGAGAAGATTTAATTTTAAATGCATTTCAGAGTTTTGGCTATTACACCAGACTGGACTTACTAGTTTCTGAAATGAGACCTATGCTAAAAGTGACCACAGGACTTACCCATCTAAGAGTAGCTGTCCTAGAGGAATTATGAGACTTGCCAGAGATCTCATCCCTGGGGACAGAGAAACAGCCACGAAAGTGGGTTTGTGAGATTGCCCTACCCAGTCCCTCTAGTTGGATGCAACAATCTCTGTTTCATCCTAATATAACCATGGTGTATAGATATTATCCCAACCTACCAGTGATGATGGAAGGAAGATTCAGGAGTTTGGGCAAATTGCCCTGGGTCTCAGGTTGGTAAATCTCAGAACCAGGTCTCAGCCCCGGGGTGTAGGACTCCAGGTTCCATTTTTGGCTCTCTACACTGCAAGGCATTTTCAACTTTACTTCCAGACTTTGCATGTCTTGCTTGTAGGTCCCTGGTTCTGAACTGGCCTTCTCACTATTGATAAGCCAAGTCACCTTTAACCAAAAACAGAGGAGAAATGGTAATACGTGCAGGTTAACAGAAGGGAGGGGCCATAATAGATCATTCAGGTGAGAACAGTGAGTGAAGAGAAGGGAAGAGCAGGTGGGGAGGTGATAATTGGCTACCGCAGCAACAAAGGCTTGTCAACGGCCGAGAGGGGAAGGGAGAAGAGCGGAGACAGGAGGAGCTTTGCCCACTGTCCCTAGTGCCCCCTCACACTTGTTCTCAGCTGCAGAGTCTGTAGCTCAGGTGGCCATGAGAGCCCTGGAGACCCTCTTGGCACCCCTTTGACAAGGCTGCCTTAAATGAACTCTTTTCCTTGGGAGAAGGGAAAGCTTACAGGTGTAAGAGGGAGAGTCATTTTCACAGGAGACTTTTCCCCAAAGCATCGTAACTGAAATGAACCCTGTCAGCCCCCTCTGGTAACTAGATGGCGAGAAGCACTTACAGACAAGGCTCTTTTTGTTACATGCTATAACATGGATGAACCTTGAAAACACTAGGTTTAGTGAAATAAGCCAGACATAGAAGGACAAATATTGTAGATTCCACTTACACGAGGTACCTAGAATAGGCAAATTCATAGAGACAGAAAATAGAATAGAGGTTACTAAGGGCTGGTGGGAGGGAAAATGGGGTTGTTACTGTTTGATGGTTACAGAGTTTTTGTTGAGGATGATGAAAAAGTTTTGGTTATAGACAGTGGTGATGGTTACACAACACTGTGACTGTATTTAATGCCACTGAACTGCATATTTATAAATGGTTAAAATAAATATGATTTATGTATTTTTACCACAATAAAAAAAAGAGGAGTAAAAAAAAACCTCTCCCCTATGAAGACACGTGGAAAAGAGAATTAACAGAGAGAATATTAAAAGTTAAGCTTTAGTCTGGAACAAATGCATCAGCACTGTAAGTTACTGGGAGCGGTGATGTTAAGAGAAGCTATAATGTGGTGCTTGAAAAGTTCACAGAGAAAACATTCTGCAGAGCAATCAGGAGCAGAGACTTTGAAATGCTCTAGGTTGTGTTTATCTACCACAGGGACTCAATCACGGTTATGCGAAAATCTAATAGGGTTTTCAGTTCTGGCTGGCTGCTTGTTTGTCAGGTATATTGCTACAAAACTCTCCAAGTCGAAACAAAAGATGGAAAGAAATAATTAGAAAATAAACAGCAAAAAAATACGTATAGAAAACTTACTAGGTGCCAAGCACCACTCCACATGTATGTGATCACGACAACCCCGAGGCAGGTACTACCCCACTCAGGGTGGGAAGCTGCAGCTGGAGGGCTTCGCAGGCTCACCTGTGCTCTGCAGCCTGACTCTGTGCTCTGAAGGGCTGGTGGTGTGACGCCTCTTGTTTGGCACTTTCCCCCTCCTCCCTGTCTTCCTATCACTTGCCAGCAGTGGCTGCTGGGCTGTTCTCAGCTCCTCCCTTAGGAAGAGTGTAAGATCCTGAGGTCTCCTCCTGCTCTGGTGGCTGTCATTTAAACACCTTCATTTCATCATCTATGAAATGAAGACCATTGTTTGTTCTAGGTGCTGTTGACAGGCCCTGCTAGCTCTATCACTGCAGGAATTCTAAAGTCCTTTGATTATCCTCAGAGTGTCTACTGCTTGGAAGGTTATGGAAGCACCAGGCATTAAAAAAAAGGTCAGGAAAAGCACATGTCAAATTTAAAGAAACATCAGGCTAGAGACGCTTAGACTGCCATCCTCTACCATGTCCCTGAGAAGTGGGGAAATGAAACCAGAACCTATCTGTCAGTTACGATAAACAATAAAAATAACTTTTTAAACCATTTCATTTTATGTTCCAAACCATTATAGACCACGTAGATGCTCATATTCCAGAGGTGACTAGAGGTATGAATGCCAGTGTTGGAGAGAGCTGTACCCTTTGAAGGTGTCCAGTTAGTTATTCAGGGCAAAGGGATTCCCAAAGTCAATCTGCCATCAGTAACTCATTCCTTAATCATGACTTCGGGAAGATAAAGTGGCAAGGCACACAAACCTGAATGATATGGCAGACTTTCGCAGTAATCCAGATCCTCTGGCCACATGAATTTTAAATGACATATATGGATAGCCTGCCTCATTCATTCTTTCAGTAAATTACTATTGAGCACCTTCTCTATGCCAGGCACCAGGCTAGGAGCTGGGGACACACCAGTGAACAAGGCAGTCTCTACTCTCATGGAACTTATTTAATTAATAATACAATTAGTATTTAATTATAATTGTGATTAAATGCCACAAAGAAGTATAAGATGAAAGAGAACATATACTAGGGTGACCCAAGTTAGTCTGAAAGGTTAGAGAATGCTTCCTGGAGAAAGTGATATTCAAGGGGGAGATCTTAGGGGTGAGGAGGCCTTAGCTAAGTGAGAGAGGGATGGAGGGTAGAGCCGGTGGTGCAGGACTGCAAGCGCTAAGTAAAGCCTGGGGATAGGCGGAGCAAGGGTTACTCGAGACCCTGAAGGCAGGCCCTTGTGACTGGCGTGGAGTGGGAGTGGCAGGAGATGAGACTGGTAGATCATGCTGCCTATCTATACCACAGTGGAATTCTGTAAGCCCCCTGGAGTCCATGAAGTATCGAAAGGCAGTCCATCATTTCTTAGAGGCCCCAACTTTCGAACTCAAACATGGTGGCCGATAATGTGGGCTCAGTCTTCAGGAAGCACTCTCCCGTATTTCACAGACCAGATAAGGAATTCTTATCATCCTTCTCCAGATGCCCAGATTGTCCCAAGTATCAGCAAGACAAACGAGCCTGGCCACCACACTGAATTAAACAGGCAGGAGTTGTAAATAATAACACATCTCCACCATCATACAGCAGAATCATCTGACTCCAAATGGAGAATTAAGCAATCATAAAATACCAGAGCCACCTACTGCCACAGCCAGCCTCCGGCCCCAGTCTCAGAGAGGTAAAATGAGTGGGGCAGGTACGTGTAGGTCTACATCAATAAAACCCCAAACACTCCACCTCGAAAACTTAAGCTTCTCTCAACCTTTGTCCCCTTTGTAATCAATCAAAACAGACTCATCCTCACCTAGAAAAATAATGCTCCAACAAACTCTCCCTATTGCATTCAGCAGATTGCTGGTCTTCAGAACTCCCAAGTACTTTACAAACAATAATTGAGCCTCTTCCATACCCCAGTTAGAAGGCATATTTTCACCCTATAGCTGAGGAAAGAAGCTGAGTTAAAAGACAAGTACAATGTCAAATGTCCAGTGGGGGAGGGAGGGCTGCTGAAATAATTACAACATTGGGAACCTCATTCATTCCTGGGGCTCCTCATAAACCCAACCAGAATCATGGCTGGCACTGAGCATTCTGGGTTTTTCATACTAGTGCTTAATTGAGGCTTGCTTCCTTTCCTCCTCCATTAGTCATTCAGAAAACTTGTAGAAACTGCATGTTAAGGATCCAGCTAGAATGTTCTTATGTCTAATTCACACTGGATACCCCTTAGAGCTGAAGTCTTTTACTGAGACAGCCTTTTAATATGAAGAGAAAATGATGTGATTCCAAGACTGTAACCCTGCTGCTTCTCTCTACCTGCACTGCCCCAATCTCCTTCCAACAGCCCACTGTTAAGATAGCACACATTCGAAAATAAAGGACACACATGTTTTCTCAAAAAGTATTTTGGCCTTCCTTCAAATTTATCATTTCTGACAAAATCAACTCACTGAGAACGATCCATTAGGTTTCAGTCCAACACCCACATTCTAGTCTCCCTTGAATCAAAAGAGTCTAGCCCTGTGTGGTGTTACTGGACTTGTCACTTTGTGACGGTTACCCTAACCCTAAATAGGTACCAGCGTATGAGTGGCAGTATGGAAAAGTGGTTAAGAACAGATAATGGAGTCAGGCTTCCCAGTCTCCACTGTTTACTAGCTGTGTGATGGGCAAGTGTCTTAACTTCTCTAAGCCTCAGTTTACTTGCCTATAAAATGGGGATAGCAGGGTTGTGCTGAGGAGAAACGTGACAACACATACAAAGTGTGTAACCCACAGAAAACCCTCAATAAATGGTAACTGATTACTGTTCCCCTAGGAGATACTGCCTTTGGAGGGCATGTCCTCCACTTGTAAAACAGGCAGCAGGGGGTCCTGGGGCAAATACCCTGTGTTCCCACTTCCTAGAGTCACCAACAAGTAATATCTCTGTCCCAGGAAGATCATTTACATTAGGGCATCAGAGAGAACTTTGTTGTGGGATGTTTTTTTCTAAGACAAAATTAAGAGCCTTGAAATGAGACAAAGGAAAAACGCGTACCAGAATTGCAAAGTTAACATTTTTATTGAACTGAAATTGGTGTAGAACAATAGGGGCCACCCCAGCTGCTGAGCTCAGTTAACTGAAAAGTCTCTGTGACATTTTACCTTGCTAACATGGTTTGGGTAGAACTGAGAAGCAGCGTAGATCTATATGTTTATATTTTTAACACTTTCAAAATATTTTGAAATGAGCCTCATAGCCTTGTTCAGTTTTCAGGTTACAAAGAACATTGATAACATCTTCTGTTGCCTTCATTTAGTCGTGTCAGTTAATCTCTTTTCCCAAAAGGTTCCTCCCAAAGCTGGCTATAATTTTTCCCCATCTGGTACAGAATAAAAGGATTTAGTAACACTTAGGCAAGTAATAAACAGTAAGAACTTTAAAAGTAGTAAAGGCAAAAACCACTCATATGTGACTCAACACTCACACGGCTGGAAAGACAATGAACTGGCTGAAGAGTTTCAGCCAAGTTCCAGAAACAAAGGACGCGCTAGTGGAAGGGGTAAGGCAACCAAGCAGAGTGTCAGACCTGATGGACCATTTGTGTCTAAACCTCATCTCAACCCCTTGCTTCAAACATGAAAATACGCATTTGTTTTACAGAATAAGGTGAAATATTTTAAGGGAAAAGAAAACTATTAAGGTTAAAAGATCAATCAGAGATGAAGGAAAATTAATACTGGATGTTTATAATCAATGCATGGAGCTATGATATCAACTGACCACACCACTTACTTTTGTGAGAGCAAGTACTGAACATCTATCACTACTTACAGTTGAAAGTTAACCCCTCTAAAGTATTCCAGGGGAAATAAATAACCAACGAGATAGGAAGTGAAGTCATCACATGAAACAAAACCACATCTAGTTAATGTTATTTTGGGTTTGTATTAAATCAGCTGCTCGCTCACTCTGGAGTTAATTTATGGTTGTTGGTAAAAATCATCAAGAGTGCTTCCAATTATTTTAGATGAAATGTGATGAGCAAATAATAACCCAACAACTCATTGTCTCATCTTGACAATGCTATTTTACACTTACTATTTCTCTCAAAAAACCCCAAAAAACAAAAAACTAAATCAATTCTACCAGAGTAACTGATACTAAGTGGCCACCCATTCCTGCAGCAATTATTTGAGAGAATCTAAAAATCTTGCAGTAGGAGATGAAGAATGATTATAAATATCTTAATAGGCTCACGCCCATCTTTAAAAGAGATGCAGCCTTAGGTAATAGCAGATGCAGAGATTCACAACTCTCAAATTTGCAACTGATGATAGATATACATTTTGCAAGGATCTGCCCAATGTACACAACAAACATCTAAATTAAGGCTTTTATAGGTAGGTGGTCAAGTCTACGGGTGTGCAATGCTGGATTTTCATAAAGCATCTCCAGCTTCCATTATTACCCAATTTGTAAACCAGAAGATGTGCTGATGTAGATGGGTAGGAGCTCCAAGGGCTAACAATTAGCCAACTGGAAGGTTTGCCTTGTTTGTAAACAAGTTCTAAAATAAGTGTTAGCAGTGAAACAACTGAGAGGGTGCCACAAATGACGTAGAGAGGAAAAGTGAGTTGCACCTGCTGACAGGGAGGGGCTTAGGAAAAAAGCGCCAATAGCCGAACTTCTTCAGTTCAAGACTTTGAGATTTAGAGACCTAAAGGTTTAGTGTTACTTCCAAGCCAATTGTTCTCACACTTTAGCTTGCAAAACTACTTGGAGGATACTTATGAAAATGGGGCTATGTGGGCCCTATCCTCAGAGATTCTAATTTGGGTGATGCAAGTGGTCCAAGCACCTTGCTTTTGAGAAACACCACTCATAGCAAGTAGCAGCACACTATCTTTGATTAAAAGGCCATGATGTCTAAGAAATGACACCAATGAGGTCATTACCTACAGAAAAATCCCTCAGGAGACTCTACCATATGATATGAGGACCAAATTTATCCCCAATTAAGTTTCCTTTACTGCTTTTTTTTTTTCCAACTGAAAGTTTGATATCAGTGAACGCTTAGTAATGATTGTACCAATTCTGAGGTAAAAGGAAGAGCACCAGGGATCTCAATGCTAAAAGAAAATCGAATTCCCTAGGAGGTCCATGCTACATAGAAATCAAATTGCTGTGGTAATGTTACAGAGTTATAGTGCACAGGGTCTTGTTTCAGTCTTTGTATAGTATACTTTTGTATACTTTTACTATATTATCTACTCTTTCCTGTTAATGTTTTAGAAGAACTCCAAAGAGAAAATTTCATCTACATGCCCTCTCAGGTTTTCTAGACACCAACATTTTCTGGTTTACAGTGATACACAACAAAGTTATTTATTTTTTTATTGTTTTGGATGCTGGAGACAAACATCTTTATTAAAGATACCACCAAAATTTTGGCAAACATTTCAAAACATATTTGTAAACATAATGCTTCCCTTTTAAACTGGCAGCACTTTGAAAAACAATACGATAAGACAACACAACTTGAATCAACATTAGTTCAAAATCCTTATATTTTTGACCACATAACTTATGTTCCCACATGATAAAACAAATGATAGTTTAAATCAACGTCAACAGATAAACTCCATGAAATGAAAGTTTGTGCTGTTTGATGAATCACAGTATGTTATGGTTAAATATATCCACTCTTTTTTATATTCCTGGCACCCAGGATGAAAAAAAAAATCTTTAAATATACATTTCATGTAGGTAATAGCTTCTTTGCATATCTCTCTTCAAAAAATACTTTATAGCAGTATATAAATAGGTTACCTACACATTTAATTTTATAATTTTGCCCCAAACTATAGATCTGTTTCATTTTCATAACATATCAATTTTGCCCAACATTAATAAAGTTGACAAACTGTTGAAATGGAAATGCTTTTGTCTTCCACGATAGAGTAGCAATTTGATAGGAAAAAAACCCTACAGTAACACTCATCAGTTGTTTCACCTGAGCGTTTGGCCTACTGAGAGTAGCAGCTTTTTTCCTTCACGCACGCGCACATCCACACCACCTCTGCACACATACAGGTCGAGCACACGCTTTCAGACGCTGGTAGGCCACAGTGTGCTTCCCATTGCTCTAATCAAGTGGGAAGCAGTGTAGCTAATGATTAACCACACTAGGTACACAACTAGCAAACACCTTAAGGCAACCATTGCAATGGGGGGTTAATTTGCAGGGCAGATTTACTGTTCTAGATCAAGTCAGACTATATATACACATGTGTATATAGATCTATACACATACACACCTTTCTACTTCTTAACCCTCCAAAACAATGTTTTAAGTTTTTTTGTATTTTGTGCAAATTTCTAAATATTCTACCATTTAAGGCAAAGAGTTCGTATTAAGAAAGGTCAGAAAATAGGCTTATGTTTATCCAAAAGCATTTCACCTTGTACATTACTGTTTTTTTTTAAACACACATACTTTTGAAGTGTGGACACTAGATCCCCAATATCTAAAAAAAATCATTTCTAATGACAAACATAGTTTTTTAAGGAAAAAAATTGATTTGAAGTACAGACACTGGATCCCCAATATCTACAAAAAAAAATTATTTCTATTGACAAACACAAGTCTTAAGTAGGAAAAAAGGACCAGAAAAAAGCAGCTTCAAAAATGCAAGGAAACAAAGTAAAATGGGGGGGGGGGGAAGGTAACTCAAGTTTACTAATACTGAAACTTCCAACAGGCAAAGTTTCATTTTTTAGAATTTGAGAGCAACTTATTTGGAATTTTAAATAAATAAGCTTAAGTTTATTCACATCTTCTGGTCCAAGCAGAGCTCTAGTGCCATGACTCTGCTTGCTGTTGGTCAAATTCACCTATTAGTCTTTTGATGTGAGCCAGCTTGTTATGAAGATACTCGCATCTGTATTTTTCTTCATGGTAATTGGGACTAGACTGTGGATGAAAAGAACAGCGAGGGGTAAGACTGTGGAATTCATAACACTTCTCAACTAAAGGTCAGAAAACTAATAGTGATGATACTTACCTGTTTTATCTTCCGATATTCTTGTAAGACTTCTTCATGAACACTCTAGAAAATTAATAATTAGAAATCAGAAGAGAACTTTTTTCTTTGCAATGTAAACAGATAACACAATTGGCAAGGGTGTGGGAAATATTAATGATGGAAATGTAAATTGGTACAGTCTTTAAGGAGGGCAATTTGGCAACTGCATTAAAACAGCAAATGCAAAACTGACTCAGCACTTATACTTTTCTTTCAGATTTAATTGTGCCTGAGTGAAATGACACATGTACAAGGTTACTCACTGCAGCACTGTTTGTAAAGCAAAAGAAAGTAAACAAAATCTAAATGTCCATTAATCCATACAAAGGAGTACTAAGAGGCCATTAAAAAAGGGGGAAGTGCTTTATGTGCTTACATAAAAAAATTCTCTAAGATATATACTGTCTAGTGAAAAAAGCAAAGTACAGAACAATTTATAAGTTTGGTATCATTTGTGTGTAAGGGAGGAATAGAATATTATATTCTAGGAATTTTTATTGAAATCTGATAATGTATCATACCTTAACTTACTGGAACATAAGACAATGGTGCATCTTATAAATGATGACATCTTAGATTCAATTACATATGGTATATTTGTGAATTTGCTTGTGTATATATATCTTATACTCAAACAGACCTCTGAAAGAATACGATGGAAACCAGTAATACTGATTGCCTCTAGGGAGGAAAATTGGGTGGTAGGGCAAGAGAGCTAACCCTTACGTACTACATAACCTGATGTACTATGGAGCTAAGCAGTTTCCAAATGCTAACAGTTATTCTGTACAACTCTATAATCACCTCACTTTATGGATGGGCATTTTGAGAATTTTCAGTCAAGTTAAGTAGCTTGCCCAAGGTCACACAAGTAGAGCTGGGAATCAAATCCAAGCAGTCTGGCTTTGGAGCCTGCTCCCAACCATTAAGCAATTCTTAGAATTACATTTTAGTTTAAATATAATCAGGGTATACTGGTAAATAACTATATAGAAAAAAATAAACCCAAAACCATATCACTGACCTCTTGCACTGCCAACCACTCACTCCTCTGGCAAAGTTTTCTATAACTCTAGGCACCTTGTTTAAAAGATTAAGGCCCACTAATAGAAGACATAATGAATTTCTAGGGCATGGATGCTCCCAGGCTGTTTTCCCCATTGTGGGAAAACCCACCCCATTTTCTCATGTAGGTTCCTGTCAGAACAACAGTGGGCTAGGATGGAGGCACCATTTGCAGCTGTGAAGTGTGACAAAGTTATCTGTCATACACAAGGTGGGAAACATCCATTTATATCAATCCTTTGGCTAAGAACTCTAACAACAATCAGTAGGCAGGTCAGGCTTCTACTGCTCTTTGTCAGCTGTAGTAATATTACCACTTAATGTAGGCAAGTGAAAACAGATTAATACCTGTTAACAAATGGCAGTCTCGGGAAGCTGGAAGCACCATGCTTTTCTTCACTTAAACCCCAAACCTGAGTGGTATTAAGCCCCCTTTATATTCTATGCCAGACTGAGGTTTAAAAAAATTTTTTTTTTTTTTTTTTTTTTTTTTTTTAGGGCCTCCCTGGTGGCGCAGTGGTTGAGAGTCCGCCTGCCGATGCAGGGGACACGGGTTCGTGCCCCGGTCTGGGAGGATCCCATATGCCGCGGAGCGGCTGGGCCCGTGAGCCATGGCCGCTGGGCCTGCGCATCCGGAGCCTGTGCTCCGCAACGGGAGAGGCCACAACAGTGAGAGGCCCGCATACCGCAAAAAGAAAAAAAAAAAAAAAAATTTTTTTTTTAATTTACTTGAAATAGTAATTTTGGGAAGTAGCACCAGATGTAAGAGCTATAGTCTGAGTTGAGTTGGCAATGCGGTCATATATTTTGATGCCAAACCTTGCTTTTTGTTTTTCCCATTTTGTTGTCTGTATTTTTCTCAATACACTACATATTATATTACAGTAAGTATGTAAGTATATATTATACATATTATATGAAAGTATAGTTTTCTCACTGGAGGAAATATAGGCTCATCATGTTCACTTATTTTCAAGAACTATTTCAAATATTTATTTTCCTAGCTAATTTTATTTATTTCTTTATTTTTGTTACGCGGGCCTCTCACTGTTGTGGCCTCTCCCCCTGCAGAGCACAGGCTCCGGACGCACAGGCCCAGCGGCCATGGCTCACGGGCCCAGCCGCTCCGCGGCATGTGGGATCTTCCCAGACCGGGGCACGAACTCGTGTCCCCTGCATCGGCAGGCGGACTCTCAACCACTGCGCCACCAGGGAAGCCCTTCCTAGCTAATTTTAAATGAAGGCCAAAAGCTGCAGAGAGGCTGGTCTGCGAGAGGACTTGCTCTGAAGGCTAGGAGGATGGCTCGGGATGGGAAGGGCAGAGAAAGAAAGAAGGTAAAATATGAAAGTCAGTCCATCTAGGAACAAATGTGTTTACCTGATACTCCTTTGAGCCTGGAGAATGGCGCTTTCGTTGTGCATCCAGTTTGATAAATCTTCTAGCCACAGTCTCCATCCTGGCATGCAAGGCCCTATACTCATCATACTCAGCATTGAAGTCATCCTTGTAATTCTGGCGTTGCTCATAGGAGACAATAGCAATATATTTTCTAATAAAAAAGACAAAAGATAAATGGAGAGTAGCTACAGAATAAACATGATGCAGAAGTCTGAGATTTAAACCAAATATTTAGAAACTAAATCTATGCATGTTTCCCTAGACTGAATGCCACTCTGCCACTGCTTGCTGCCTTGTCACTCCTTCAAAGACCTTCCTCGTAAAATTATCCCACAGGAGAGCTTAAGAACTTCAGTGAAGAAGAATAAATGTGAAAAAAACATGGTGGCAATGGAATTAAAGTGCAACTAGAAGACAACACTTACACACATGTAGCTTCCTAAACCTTTCTCTACCCCAAATAATTTACTACCATGCTAGCAGCAGAGGCCAACCCATCTGTTACGAGTCACATGGAGACAGAAGGATTGGAGGGGTAATGTGAAACCAGGAGAATGTCACACAGTCACTAAGTGCTGAAGTCAAAGCTCTTTGTAGACCTGCTGCTTTGTTTTATCATTTTTTTAAAAATGAGAGACCAGAAAAAATTAAAAAGGGGAAAAAAGGTGTAT
This sequence comes from Mesoplodon bidens, assembly GCF_964165515.1. NCBI lineage: Eukaryota > Metazoa > Chordata > Mammalia > Artiodactyla > Ziphiidae > Mesoplodon > Mesoplodon bidens. Next base: position 78,736,625 of record NC_138160.1, read on the forward strand.
TTCTCTAGTTCTTTTCAAACACGTAATGTCATACTCTGTGTAACAGAAAGCCAGTTTTATAGTATTAGTTTATTTTCTTAATAAAAAGGCCACAAATGTTTTACTTCAGGGTGTGAATATCTCTAGGAACCTAGTGAATGAAGGCCACCTTCCCAGAGTGTCAGTTTATTCAGTGGTGGTAAGTCAAAACAGCATTTTAATATTAAAGTTAATATTATTTGTTTGTGGCTCTGGGCCTGGGTCTTTGTACTCTGTGCTCCTGTCATGGAATGCAAAATACCCTTCACTTTTTGAGATAAAAATTGAGATATCAAAGCAATTTCAGGCAGGTGGCAGGAGCTTCAGGGTGCCCCAGTGGGTATACATATACTCTTCATTGTGGAAAACTTTGGGAGTTCAGTCCTCTCCAAAATGGTTTTAGACATTCTTACCAGTTTTATTTAAAATGCAATAGCACAGATGCCTAGTTGGAAATGTGAGAAAAGTGATGCGGTGAGCAACCTTAATGTCCTCATTAATATTTTTATTCATGCTGAGTTAGACAGTGTGGAGGTTTAATTTTCTAAGTGTAATTGAGACAGTGGTAGTATGCTAGTGTCCTTGCTATAAAAGGAAAACCACCAGCCAAGCAGTGAAACAGGCGTCTCTAGACACGGGCTGTCCTGACTGCAGACCAGAGAGAGCCCGGGAGGGGCGGGGGGGCGGAGAAAGAGGTTCCTGGGGATAAGCATACATAAGCAAAATGGCTAAACTGATTGTGAAACTCAGGTCTAATTTGTTACTTTCTCAAAATCACACCTGAGGCCATACCCTCCATATTTTATTTAATAATTCCCTCAGGGAAAAGTACCAAACTGGCCAACAGTTGTGTTGCTATTATAGAAGATTATTTGGTTATACTGGCATTTTAATGAAAAGCATGTCACTATTTTTAATAAAAATTGTTATGGTTCTACAGCTGGCGCTTAATGTAGTGATGGAATAAAATGTTAAATACTTTGGATAATTCACAACCACAAGTAACAGAAGTATTCTTATTATATAAAAATTAGGAATACTGTGGTTAAGTATGAATTATTCAGAGGCTGATCATTAAAGGTTTTATAGTATGTCCTTTTAGTTTTCTTAAGAAACAAGTTTAAGTTCTGTATTTTTAGTGATTTTTCTGAAAATTCATGCTTTCTCTTCATTTTAAGAAAACTTGCAATGTTTATATAAGATAGCTTTTGTTAAAATAAATTGCTCTTAAGCAAACAATCACATAGGTTATGTACTTTCATGATTTTAAAAGAGCTAGAAAATGACAAACATACAGAAATGCACTGAGGCAGATGCAGCAACCATCTGTAGATCAGTACGTTAAAAACAAGTTATTAAATATAGAATTAACTGCTTAAGTTGACAAAACACGGCAACACTGAATCCATGGGGGAAAGGTTAGAATCATTTTTCAGTCTCCCCACATGATTTTGTCCTATGTAACAAGTATACAGCACCATTACAAAAAAGAGAAATTCAAATTCCGTCATAAGAGAATGAGAACACAGTACTGCAGCTGTTATTTGAGGGGGCCAACTTTCACAAGACTTTTAAGGAAACGCATTTGGAGAGGTGAATGCCCACGTCAGTGGAGCCAGGCACTGTCCCCCATCCAGCCCTTCTGGGGCCAACACAGTGGTAACAGCTTTTCCAAGCTCCCCAACAGAACTCTAAAACCATACACCACCTCAGATGAGAGAGTACTCAGCATGGTTTCTTGGGTTCCTTTTAGTTAAGAGATGATAACCAGCATTACGGTTTCATGCTATATCATTCCCCAATAAGTATAGCTTTCAACACTACTGTCAAGCAAAAGTAACACCCTTTTAGTATAAAATGTTCTCTACTCTGGAAATGAACATTTCATGGGACATGGCGCGCTAAACTGCATAGTCTAACTTTGTCCACCATGAGATGCTACTGATAGAGAAAAAAATGTTCATACAGCCCAGATTCCATTTCCAGTCTACATTTAAGCTATTTGTATATCTGTTCATTTTCAAAGCTATTGGTAGGCAAATCTGTTTGCTCTTTCACTCTCCATTTTTCCAGGCTTTTGCAACTTAATTATTTTCTTCTTACAGAAGCCTTTGAATCTGTAAAAAAGCTAGAATTATGTGTCCAAGTTATAATTTCTGTGATAACCAGTTATAAAAAAGTCCCCAGCTTAGCACTGAGCAACTTGTTGTCATAACAAGAAAAATACTATAACCGGTATTAAAGTGAAATGATCAAATTTTACTGCTCTCTCCTCTTAAAGTTAATTTGATGGCAAAGCTTTATTTAAATAAAAATCCATCTGTCTCTACTTTGTGTTAACTGCAGAGGTTTAAGTACTTTATCACTAATAAACTGTCCCTTTGGGGGGCCCAAGTAAATGACTGTGCATTGATAAACTGTTTGACTTTGAAAAGTCAGATCCCTGAAACCTTCCATAATCAAACGCTTGGCCTGGCCCTGGAACAAAGGACAGCCTTCTCTATACTTAAAGGCCACTGAGCACAGCTCACAGCAGGGAGAGGCACAACCTGCTCAAGCCGACAAGGGTGGACTGGGGACGAGCAGGCTTAATGGCAGCCTTTCAATTGCAGGGGTGGCTCCAGGACTCTATTTCTGGAACTTCTTACTTTTCTGATTTGCAAATTATGGGAAAAGAATTTGCACACTTTCTAAAATTAAATAGTTCTCTCCCATCAGCAGACATCTGAACTTACATCAAATAATCTGGGAGTTCAATTGTTGAAGAAGCTTCCGTGGAGGCAGTGCAATCCTCTTTAACTCCTACAAAGAAAAAAAAATTCAAGCGTTCACCAAAGGGTATGGTTACAAAATGGCTATAATTCTAAAATAGATCAGAAACATCTGGAACACTTTTCCTCAAATTCTATGCTTCCATCTCAATAAGCAATAGTGAGCAAGGAATACAATTGAACAAGAACAATAGAGGCCCTATGACCAGCGCCAGCAGAACCGACGCCAGGCATTGAAAGCACCCTGGCTACTGCAGTGTCTGCACAATAAAGGAATTCCATCTTAACCCAAGGTCAATCTTCTATTCTTTCAACAACAGTTGTGGCATCTGCCCAGCAATTCAAAGATTGTGGTGGCAGATGCAGCCAGACAATGGGAGATACAAACTTTACATCAACATCTACTTTTCATAGGATTCAAACAAGGCAGATAAGATGGTGAAGTCAGGTAGCAGACTATTTCGATGGCTGTATTTTTACTGCTATTCTTTTTGTAGGAAGACAGTGGAATTGGGCAGGAAGTTTTCCTATCAGTTTAAAGTAATTTAAAATAAGTTATTAGTGAACACCAACTTATACTCCTCTAATCTCTAACCCTCATAATACTACACAGATTTGTTTTTAAGAGGACAAAAGAAAGTGCCAGTTGCTCAGGACTGCACTGTGATAGTGTATAAAACCCCTCAGTATTCCATTTGTTTGAATGTACCATTTTCCAGAGGGTATGTTTAGACGTTTTTATGAGGTTAATTTTTTATCATTCAAAGTAGAATTAAATTAATAACTCGAACCCAAACCCTGCCTGCTAGCAAAACATACATGTTCAATATAAAACGAGTGAGAATTTAATAATTTCTTGGTTTAATATTTTAAAGGACAAAGCACACTAAACTAATTATGCAGACTCTGTGGGCTTATTTTGTGTGCGTGCGTGCGTGCGTGTGTGTGTGTGTGTGTGTGTGTGTGTGTGTGTGTATTTGATTCAGGCTTAGGTAAAAGCTTGTTTTTAAAACAGCCTGAGCCTTAAAGGAAAAGGCATCAAGTGCACATCACCTGGCTTCTCCTTTGCCGCAGACACCAGATAAATTGCAGTAGAGCAGAGGATGTGGGTCTGAATCTATCCTCAGTTTGTGATAATCTCGATTGGCTTTGAAAGGTACTACATCCTCGGTGAAGGATTCAGAGACTAGGCCTGCTTCTCTTGGCTTCCAGCTCTGAGAAAACTCGAACTCTGCTATGGTTCTCAACATTCTGGGATCCAGTCTCTGACTCAGGATTTACCATCTGATGGTGGGAAGTGTGGAGAGTGGGGCATACCCAGGAATCTGGCTTACTAACTCTGAACATGAAGTTTCATTACCTCTTTTTCTCTTCCTGATCTGGCAAATTCAAGTACGATAGTGTTTGAGGGAAAAAGTTTACACCTACCTCTTGGGCCACTATATACTACCATGCTGATCTACATATTTCAACATATATGCTTTGACAAGCAATATACTCAATCCAGGTCAATAAAGGCACTGCATCATACTATTCCATAGTCAAAGCTTCTCTCCTATGGTAAAAATGGTCAGTTAAATCTAAGGATTACAGACTTTCACTACTGTGGGCAAATTACAGAAAGATAAAATTCCTTAAAGTCTAATCATTGAAGTACTTTTTCTAAAGTTGTATTTTCCTGGGAAATTTTACCTTAGTTATGCTGGGTTTAAAATTGGCAGCAGTCCTAAATGATGGGTTTGGATCTTCTGTATGTTGGTATGCAAGACAGTAAGTTCTATATATATAAAATAAGAGAAATCTAATTGTGTCATTAGGTTTTAAAGATCACTACCCTCAGGTAAGCAGTCTTTCTACTGATTAGCTTTTCTTTAGAGGTAAAGCATTATTTTAGGCTTCTTTGGGTCTCTAGGTATTTGGCTTTGAAAGCTTCCAAAAGCTTGAAATGGTTAAATTTATTAATAACGGTTGATGTTAGCTAACTAAAAGTGTTCTCAAAATTGAAAAAAAAAATCCCAAGATCTATCAAGCTAATCACCAACAGCCTTGCAGAAGACAAATTGCTTTCACTCTGAATGAAGATGATGTTATGGATCTGCATCTATAATTTTACCTCGCCTGTTTTATAAAGAATTTGACATTTCCCCTGTGCTATTATTAATTAAAGCAGGGTTGACCCTGCTTCTTGGTAAAGAAGGAGCTGAGTACTTTTATTGCTAATTGTGTGTCTGGTTAAATCAGTTCAAGAATGGCATATAATAGGTCATGTTGAGGTTGCACAATACTGTGACAGCTCTGGAAAAGCGCAACAAAGTTCACCTTCTAAAAGGGGGTCTCTGGAGGATGACAGGGTCATTTTCAAATGTCACCATCTTAAGAAACATAGAAACCATGTTTAATAGTTGGCTAAAAAGAGACAGAAAATGACTGCTGTAAAATGCAAGAAAAAAATTTGCTCAAAAGGACAATACTAAGATTAATAACTAAACAGAAGGTCATTTGATAAAAAAGCATTACTAATTACAAGCAGCATAATCTCATATTCAGGATAGTCCGCTCTTCCCATTCATTTAACCCATGTAGTTGGTTTTTACAAATGCTAAATACCTTCATTGGAATCCAGACTGGAGTTGTTCAGCTTGGCAATTTCCTCTTCTCTTTTAAGGTCCTCTTCCTTTTCCTCAGTCATCTCAATGTCATGCTTTTTTATTTGGTCCTTTTCCTTGTGTCTTTTAGACTTCTTCTTGGACTTTTTGTGAGACGAATGGTTTTCCTCCATAGGCTTTGGACATTTTAGTAGAACTGAACCAGGTGGTAAGGTTTCCAGAGAAGTCCTAGAGGTATATTTGTCTTGCTGGTCCTCATAGATACTACCATTTTGACTAAAACTGTCAACAGGTAGGTCTTGAGTCCCCCGGCCTTCTGGAGTGCTAGGGGAATTGGAGTGAGAATTTACAGTCTGAGGAGGATTGGAGACAGGCAGGTGGGTTGAAGGCAGCGGTGGAGGCGTGGGGATGGCAGCGGCTGCAGGGGGCAGCGGGGGGCCTGCAGCAGATTTTTCACTGGTGGGATTCAAATGACCATTTAATGTTGGCGGCACTCTATTTGTCAGGTGAGATATTCGAGCTTTTTTATTCATTAAAGGATCAATGAAATCTGAATCTAAAAGCCGTTTCTGGGGTGGGGGGGGGAACAGGGAAAACAGATGAGCCAGTTTGCACTAAAATTCAATACATGTGTCACTCGTTACTAGAAGAACAACTGAGTAATTTTATTCATACTTAAATTTATAACCAATTTAAATTCATTACCAGCGTTGTGTTAACCATCCTCCAAGCTTAAGCACAAACAATCTACAATAAGTTTTCATGTCTAATGTAAAAAAGCAGAATCTGGCAAATATGTTTCTTGAAGTACTTATACTTTCTGATCATACAGCCCCACCCTAAGTTCCTTGAGAGACTAGGCCAATTTATGTGGATTATACCACTCAGGAGTATATTAAAGAGAGGTGGCCTCCTCCTTCCTCTGCTGGCCACAGCTGACCTAGTTATATTCAGTGAGAGGAAGAAGCAGTTTTTAACATTATTGGTTGTCAGAACCAACAAGGGTAAGTACAGGGCAATAAAAGCCTACACTTATTTGATCTCTTCAAATGTGCTAACATGCTCCAGTTATACATATTTTGGCTGTCTTAAGATGGCAACAACCAGCACATTCAGAATAATTTCTCTACATACCTCTATCATTGCTGAAATGCCATCCAATTTTTTCTCCCTTAATATATCTTTTCACTGAATTGAAAGATAAGTCTGAATAACTAGTCCATAAAAATTATATGGAGTTACTATTTCAAAAAATTTCAAAAATCATGCTAATATTAGCCCAATCCAGCAACAACAATAACAGTATTTAAAATAAAAAGGAAAGTCAGATAGTTGAAAAGTACAAAGCATACATCCAGTGTAATACTGTGGCTAAAACTTTAGCTTGAAAGAAAATAATAGTTAATCATCACATTAATTTATTCTGTGTTGAATTTAGGGCCACTGATCTCACACCTAGTACACAATTAGATCAGAGTATAACTAGCTTTATAGTAGTTGGCATTTGAGGCTTCTGTAGACAACATACATGCAAGGACAGAATTGCTTTTATTTTGTTCCTCCTCTGTTCCCCACAATAGGTTTCTAACATTTTCTGACATGTGAATAGCCTTTTGCCCAGGGCACGCTAACTGTTCTGCACACATCTGTCCTGCCTCCCTAAGCCTTGGGAGGGGGGTCCAGAGAGAGGAACACTCTGTCAACAGCACTGGGGTAGAGCGGTTTGTCTCACTGCCAGTCTCAAAGACCTGAGAGTTCAAGGTCGTCTGAGAACCAGGTGGGCTTGACCTCTTATGTTGCCCAGGATCTCCCCATCTTTTTCCAACTGAATCTTTTGGGGGAAACTCTAAGCTGGAATGGAGTCTCAGTGGAATATTCTGATTGGGATCTAATCAAAAAGTACTTTAAGAAAACATATGGAAATAGCAGTTTTTTATTTGCTTATTTTAAAAACATTTTTCCCCAAGAATATTTTTCTAGAACGTGCTTTAGGCAAATTTAAATATCTTCTATTTTCTATATAATCTAAGACTGGATATGGGACTGGATAAGTTAGTGATCAAATGGAAAAGTAGATAATCTTACAACAAAACGTGAACTTCAAGGATTGAAAATCAGAGTAGACGTTAAGTACCTTGACTTAATGTAGTGTTATATGGTGAAAAAGAGTTCTGGGCTGGGAGCTGGGACCTGAATTCTAGAGTAAGCTCTGCCATGAACTTTGGGTAGGGAAGCTGTGTGGCTTTTCTGGGTCTCATTTCTCTCACGTATAAATCAGAAAACCTGAACAAGGTGGCCCCTAAAGTCCACTTCAGGGCTATGATTATATAATTTTATGCAATACCTGAGGAGAAGATGCAGTGTCTCTACTAGAACATACAGGAGATTCTGAACGGCTGGTGCTGGCAGCATTCTGAGATGGATTTAGTTTTCTGGAAAGGACACACATGTTCCAGTTAGGGGGACAATTTTCAAATGTTCATGATAGAGAGCCTACCCTTGCTTCTTTTTTCCCATCTCAACACTAAAATAACAATGACTATAATAATCACTTATTTGCGTAATTTTTAAAGGAAAAAAAAATAAGAACGTACCTCGAGAGCACTGACTCTAATGACCGTCTGTCTATTTCATTATATCCAGGCCAATCTCTTTGGAGCTCTTTAAAAACATAATCCTTTAAGGTGTATGAGAGGTCCTTAGGATTCAGATTGGCTACCTGGTACATGGTATGAAAAGACAGCATTAGTTCTTTTTGCTATTTCTTAACCTAAAACAGGCAACCTTTTGGATTTATACTGAAAATAACTATATCAAATGGCTCCAAAGGGACTGCTAGCTTTGCATATGCCAGATCTCAATAAATGCTTTTTGACTTCATTTGGGGAATTAAATACAACTTTATATACATAGTTAAATATTTTTTTCCTGGATGGCCACTGCATTTGTTAAATAGTAATCCTACATTATGCAAAAAGTGGAGGAAGATTTTTTTTTTTAATCATTTTTTTTTCTAGTCAAAGGAATCCAAAACAGTTTTCTTAATATCTTCATTATTTATTTCTGGCTATTAATTCCATTACTTTTGAGTTACAAGTCCTTGATCACTTGTATTAAGTAGAAACCAAACAGTGCCCATATGTTGGTTTACAAACGTTCCCTTCCAGTAATCAACAGAAATTATCTCCATAAACAGCATCAATTCTGATAATCTTGTCTGTCATCTTCTTGGCTTGCTAAGCTTGCTCGTTATAGCTGCCAGTTCTCCTGAAGAACCACTTTTTCAAAGTCCTTGAAATTCCCCCAAACCAATAAACGGAAACAGAAACCAAAATAACCCCCAAATTACTGTTATTATTTGCAAGTGTAATCTTGTCTTATCCCTTAACTACGGTTCCTTGCGCATCCAGGCCCAGGATCCATTAACAACATGAATGTATGGATTCAGGGGCCGAACCAAGAGTCATTTTCAAGGCTGGCAGAAAGATATTCTTCTTTTCATTTCCTACTGGAATGGTCTTTTTAATAACGTCACTTCTTTCTGTGTCTTTTAAAAGTACTATAAAATATAATATGATAGTTTATGCTTTTCTCACAGCTCAGCTGAATACTAACATTAATGTTGATGTACAGTAGAAAATGATAGGCTTATCTTAAAATTCAACTTTGCAAATAAATTAACATGAGATACAACCAGATTTCTCAAAGTGGAATAAATACAACGATCTTACAATCTATATTCTGCTAGCTCCTAAGTTGTAACTCCAGCTTCAACTGTCCTCTGGACACCAGACTCATATATATATATATATATATATATATATATATATATATATATATATATATATATATATAACAACCTACTGAATATCCATCTCCATTTAGATATGTCTAATAGACATCGTCAAAATAGCATGTATGTAAGACAGGATTCCTGATTCCTCTGCATACTCTTGTTCCTTTTCCATCCCTCCCCATCTCAGTCAATGGCTCAGTATCCATTCAGTTGCTCCATTTAGTTGGTCTGGGGTGAAATCCAGGAACTGGCATTTTAAAAAAGTTCTCTAAGGGATTCTAATATGGAGCTAGGATGAGACTATGCTCTAGATTCTATCAAATAAACAACAGTAATGACACTCATATCCCACTTGCTCAGGAATTAAGTATACCTACATTTAAAAATTGTATCTATACACATATTCATGATCACATGACTACTGACATACATCAGTAGCAGCCTCTGGGTGAACTGCCTCTGCCATCATTTTGCCCTCTCATCCTCTAACCTAGGAGGTAATTTACAACCTTTCTGGAGATTCAGTCACCAAATATTTTGACTTATAACCTGAACCTCCCCCCTTCCCCAGATAAAAAACTGAACACACACACACACACACACACACACCTATACCCTCATCCTCATTCATTCTTTCATCCTGTCTCTTGAGCTCTTAAAACTGCTATGTGACAAATGGGTTTCAATTAAGTGTTTCCAAAAAGCGCTCAAATGACTTAATAAGATCCCTGAAATTGCCAAAGATACCTTGGGGATTGGTTAACCGAGAACTGGAGATTATGGTTTCACTCTTTCATGACACTTGGTATCATGTCTTGAATATAAGAGAAAACAGATGAAAAGGACTTAAAAATGTTATTCTTTGAATAATACATGAAAACCTGCAGGTTTATTTTATTTTATTTTTTAATGATGAAATTTAAGAACAACTTTGGAAATGTTACTGCTTTAGAAAAAAATAAAGAAAGCAGACTTCCATTTCTGCTGGACTTGAATACTACTCAACATTTATGACACAAAGTCATTCTCAAAAATACAGGAAGCTACAGTCTGATGAACTGTTGATTTTAACAAAATTACTTACTTTTATACTTAAGCTTGTGATCATACGGTAACTGATCAGTGCTAATACTTTACATATTCATATCCTTTAATGAAGACAGGTGACTGATTTCAGCATACCCAATGGTTGAAAAAGGCAGAGTATTACAGGCGAAAACAGCATGCAGGGCAAGACGCATTCAAAACTATTTAGCAGGTAAAAATATTCTAGCTTATACCGACCAAAGACCAATAAAAACACATTGTATAACTTCACCTACATAAACCAATAAAAATTATGGCAATAGTTCAGCGGAGTCAAGACTAAAAGCAGATAACCAAAACTTCGTTTACTTTTTTTTAATGGAATTTCAGGGCAAAGTTTGTTTAACCCAAATGAAGATAATGACTCGAAACTTGATAATTCAGAAGGCTCGAATTTATAAAACCTAGTATAAATGTCTACATTTCAGTTAGTTTTTAATTAAGTGTTTAAATCAAGATGATTTAACTTAATATTCATACATCATTGATCAAAACGAGCCTGAAATTTCTCTACCTCAATAATAATGATAACAACAACAACAGCAACAAGCCTTCTCAAATGAACTCCCCAACAAGAAGGTAAGCAGGAGGAACTCTCTCCAGCTGTCCTCACCTGTTGCAGAATTGCTCCAAGGGAGTTCTTGTCTTTCTGATTGACACCGTCTTTCTGCAGTCGAGCTAGCAGCTCAGGTTTCTTATAGGCCTTCAGTGCCAGTAAGTGAATCACCCTGTCCCGATATGGCCGCTGAGAAACACTGCTGCTGCTATGTGTCTTTCGAATGGTGTTTGCAGGGTTCATGGGGGTTGATCTTTTCCTCTCAGGCACTGCATCTGAAACAGCTTGAGGTGCTTTCCGAATTTGCACTCTTTTCCCTAAAGTCCAGTAGAAATGACATTGTTACACATTTGCGGGTGATAATATAATGAGCATCTCCATTTCCACAACTCTGATTTAGGTACCTCTTCATTCTGGAAGGAATAAAGACTTCATATTTCAGTTTTTACTTTAAAAAGATATGCAAACTGAAAGCATTCTGAATAAGTGGCCTAAAATGTGGATTCAGAATTTTGTGACAGAAGCATTTATTGGAATAAATATGTATTATAAAAGTACTTTGGCCACTTAGCTATACACACGGATAATAATTAGTGACACACACCATAGCAACACACGAAATTTTAAGGTTGTAGGCATTTGATGTTAAGTGGAAATAAAGTAATCTCCATGCTCACCTGTGCTACTTACAGAACTTAAACCTACATATTGTATGTCATTTCGTTGGCAGATATGAATACAACGAATATGTGAAATGTGAAAAATACCTGTCTATCTCACTAAGGACACACTGTTGGCTGAGCTCAGTCATTAGCTTAATTGCACAGATTCAGAAGCCACAAAGAGGAGAGTCGGGCATAATTTGGGGTCAACATTCACCAGGGCATTCATGGGTGATCTTCCTTTTCAACAGACATAACATACTCTAGGAGTCAAAAAGCAAAAACAAAACCAATCAACCAACCAACCAACCAACACAGTCTAAGAGGGCCAGACAAGCAGATCTCTCCTCTGTGGTGCTGAGACTACAGGGTGAGTTAGAGGAATGGAAAGTGGTAAAAGCAGGCATTCACACCATTTCTGCACAGGCCAGTGCCATTCACATAATTAACACACTTTCTGCTTAAACTTAACAATGACAAGTGTTTGGCAAGTGGCTATTTCTAGAAAATACTGTGGGCTGTAGTGACCTGAATACTATATGGATGTGTGAAGCCATCGGTACATGGCTGGTCACTGACAATACCTGGTAACCATTCCTTGCTGAAGAAAGAGAGATTAGAATGAAACTGTATTAGACCCTCACTTTATGATTTCTGAAGTGAAATCTCATACGTCACTACTAAAGCCTCCAACTCTATGCGCATTGGTTAAAGAGGGGGAAGAACTGGTAATGACATACAAGGTGGAACAACTGCATTAGGGACAATACTAGCAATTAGAAACAATGGATAAGTAAAAGCAGTCTCTAAAGTGCTGTTGGCTTGGGTGAAAACAGCTTAATGGGGCTTTACTGAATAGTAGTTCTGTCCATGCTGGGTTCCCAAGGCCTGGCCAGAGGGGCTGTTTGTTTGATACAATCCTACCTAAAGGAGAAAGAAAGGTCTCACTGGCTCTTATATTTCTTTACTATCTGGAGGTAACCAATTGTAAATATCAGATCAAAATACTGCACAACAAAGGAACTCAACATGAAAGGGTCACTGCCCAGTGGTAAGAAAAGTTATTAAATTAAGGTACAATTAGAGCTTTGGAGATAGATTTAGATCTGTTTTCTGTATTTTTCTTAATTCAGAGATAGTTAGATCAATGTCAGATGTGCAGGGAACTAATATTTATCTTGCACCAATTATGGGATGGGGGAGGGGCACCGTGCTAAGAGCTTTACACGTATAAAGTCTCATGAAGTAACCCGATGAGGTAGGCCTTCATCCTATTTCACAGATGAGAAAACTGAGGATTTCAATGGGATAAGCTCAAATAGTAGAGTGTTGACTTAGCATTTGGAAGGTTCTGTGATTAATATCCAAATTTTCCTACTTGTACTTCTTTGTTGGAAAGGTTTTAGGAACAAATGCCTAATGTCTGCCCTTGCTTCCTGTGGGGCTGCAAGCTTCCTGTAGGCAGTGCTGTGGCTGCTTTGTCTATCAGCAGACCTAGATTTTGATGACTTGCAAAGTGAAATGACCAGCAAAGTGTCAAAGTGAATGACAGCAAGTGAACAAGCAGACAGAGGAGGAGAATCAAGGTGGCCTGTCCTGTATTTTTGCACATTACCAGGCTGCCAGAGTCTGAAGACACATTGAAATTTCTCAAGTGGCAATGGCAAACCTTCCAACCCACCACTTCTCAGGTGCAATAGTGTCAGCAAACAGTACTACTTCCTTGAACTTTCAATAGGAATTTTTGGAAAGAAAGAATAGAGCTAGGTCAGACAAGTTTAGGAAACGCTATAAATTCCACACTCCCCTCCCCCCTGAAACCTGTTTAACTTCCACTTCCCCAAACCAAGCTGACTATGGATCCCTCTCCCACACTCATCTCTGGGGAGGGGGATGAGCAGAGAATCATTTTTAACTAGACTCACACACACCATGACTGGTCATTTAGAATGAATTCAGGCCAGCAAGGAAGGCAAATACAAATAAAAACAAAAACAGGACTATCACTGTGTTGCAGGCTGCCCTACCTCTTTTGTCGGTCTCACCAACCTGTGGTCCACAGTCTCAAGGGAGCCCCAAGGTCTCCTGAGTTTACCCCACCCTCCCACAGTAGACATAGGGCTACCAAGTAAGGGAGGTTCACTTTGCCCTTAAAAGGGGTCAAAGTACGATGTCTAACGAGAAATTAGGATGTGGGCAGGGATGTGACAGCACCGGGGTCTCACCTGGGGCCTGACGCTAGGCTATCACTGGTCCACGAATCTCCTACCCACAAAACACCCACTTCACCTTTACCTCATTTCACACGGCAAGTTGTACGGTAACCCCTTTCTTTCAGATGATGAAAGAAGAATCCAGTCACACTGGGCCACAGAGTGGTGCACAAAGATCACTTGCTCCCTGCCTCCCCATCAATGTGTGCCTATTCAACCAGGAAGGAGTCCTCTGATTTAAGGTAAGAAAGGCTATAAATGAAGAAAACATTAGTACTCTAAGCAGTTACGGAATTGAGATGCTAAAGCAAAAAAGCAGGAAAATGTGGTTCAAAGTGCGCAGAAGAAAGGCTTTATTTTTATTTTTTACATTTGCCTCAGGAAAGCCCTTTTAATAAAGCCTGTGGGAGAACCTAATTCTCTTCCCAGACCCAACTGCTAATCAATTCCCCGGGCTCCTTATATAAACAGCAGCAGCGGGTCAGACAGAGTTGGGTAATCTGGGACTATATCTGAACTGTTTGGTTTCATCACAAGGAGTCCACTGCTAGCTTCTCCATTTAATATGAGATGGTCCAAGTACTTAGCCCTCCGTCTAATGACTCTGAGTAAACAATCTGAAAGGAAGGTGTTAAGACAGACCGTCAGAAAGAGAGCAGGGACGGCAACCGTCTTCTGCAGTTGTTTTTCTGTTCCGTGGAACCTAACTAAAAGCCCTGGCAACACTGACCCAAGGTTTTAAAAACACTGGCAGGACCTTGACAGTGGTGTGACTCTGTCATGGTTAAATACATAATCCACTGCAATGGAATCCATCTCCACTACTTAGCATTTGAGATCACTTCTTCAAAAGGTTTACTATCAAAACATATATAAACAACAGTCATAGACTGTTAGAACTACAAAGGAACTTAGATGTTATTCTAAGTTCAAAACCCCTTATTTAATTTACTTTTTAATAAGTTTATTTATTTATTTATTTTTGGCTGCATTGGGTCTTCGTTGCTGCGGGCAGGCTTTCCTTAGTTGTGGCGACGGGGGGCTACTCTTCGTTGTGGTGCCGGCTTCTCATTGCGGTGGCTTCTCTTGTTGTGGAGCAAGGACTCTAGGTGCACGGGCTTCAGTAGTTGTGGTGCACGGGCTTAGTTGTTCCACGGCATGTGGGATCTTCCCGGACCAGGGCTCGAACCTGTATCCCCTGCACTGGCAGGCGGATTCTTAACCACTGCGCCACCGGGGAAGCCCCAAACCCCTTATTTTAATATTTGAGAAAATTAAGGTCTCCAGATGTTAATTGATTTGTCCAAGGTCACTCAAACATGTACTAATATCAAAAATAAGGAGGATGGGGGGAAAAGTTGGGAAAACTAGAAAAAGGATCCTAGAAATTAGGTTGGTTGGGTTATTTTATATACCTAAATAGATACTAGGTATATAAAATAACCGAAATTTACAATTCAATAAATTTCCAGAATTTAGATAGGAGTCAGTGAGCAGACTTAAGATACTGGTAAACTAGAAGTGATAAGTTTTTTTTTCTTTTTTTTAAACAAAGGGGAAGGATTATAACAACACAACAATGCTCATCATGGATATAAATGGCATAAGTAGAACTGGAAATATTACTGAAGAAATGATAACAATGTTTTCCAGGTTAAAGCTTCTCCTGTGCTCCTCTCCAGGCAAAATAGGCCTTCCCCCACTCCCACCCCAAGCCCACTAAAGGGTCACAGAAACTTACATTCCTGGTTGCCTAGGCAAGCTGACCCCTAAGAGCACAGCCTTCCCTTCCTTACACTGGGCTTGTGCCCTAATTCAACTATCAGAGGACTGGATGATGCCACCATAACCCCCACAGTGAGACCAACATTATTCCTATTTGTCCTCTACTCGGGCTGACACTATTGAAAGAAACCTTGCTCTGAAGAGGCTTCTAAGCTGGCAGAGGTCAGCTTTTGGTATCATTTTATATGATATATTCAATTAAGAACTAAAGAGGTATCTCCTATTTGTCTTATGAAAAAACATAACTTGTTAATGAGGCCAAACTCTTATCATTTGCTATTTGCTGATACCAACAACTTGATATGTAAAATGGAGAGGCAATCATAACCCAGCTCATGGGGTGATTGTGAGATTTAGATGAATAACTACATGTAAGGTGCTAACCAGTGCCTTGTGCATCGCAAGCACTTAGGAAGTGCTGAGAAATATTAGTGTTGAAGGGTGACCGACTAGCATTTTAAAGAACTGAATGGGTCAGTTTTGAGATATTGAAAAAAGCAGAAGGATACAAACTGAGCTGCCTGGAAGGAAAGAAACATGGTAAAGGCCTGGCAATGGATAAAGTTAGAAGAAAAAGATCAAAACATGCCATAATAAAGAAGAGTAAAAAAATCAAAAAGAAACACCAGAGGGCTTCCCTGGTGGCGCAGTGGTTGAGAATCTGCCTGCCAGTGCAGGCGACATGGGTTCAAGCCCTGGTCTGGGAAGATCCCACATGCCGCGGAGCAACTGGGCCCGTGAGCCACAACTACTGAGCCTGCGTGTCTGGAACCTGTGCTCCGCAACAAGAGAGGCCGTGATAGTGAGAGGCCCGCGCACTGCGATGAAGAGTGTCCCCCACTTGCCGCAACTATAGAAAGCCCTCACACAGAAACGAAGACCCAACGCAGCCAAAAATAAATAAATAAATAAATAAATAAATTTTAAAAAATTAAAAAAAAAAAATATATATATATAAAAAGAAAGAAACAGCAGAAAAGCCAATCCGGATACTAGTCTTTTGCTCTACTGTATTCAGAATTGATTAGTCTTTTCTTAGGAGTGGTGTGTGCAGTTTGGAATTCTGAGGTGAAGAACTGGAGGCAGTCCAGAGGAGAGCAATAAAAATAATTAAAGGCTTGGGATACAGGCCATATTAAGGAAAGTTAAAAGGAGCTGGGGTTACTTGACCTAGAGAATAAAGGGCTGAGGAGGTTAATGACAAGATTTAAGACCAGAGAAGAACACTGCTGTGATGGTGAGTAGCCCAGGGCACAGAGGACACAGCACACAGGAGAAGGTTAAACAGAGCACTTGGCTGGCAGAGGTCACTGTGGGGCTCTGCAGGGAGGAACATATGTTTGCTCCTCTTAAAATGGTATAGATGTAATCTGGTTCAGATTTAAACTTAGATAGCCTCAAATTCTATGTGGTCACTCTAAAAAATGTATATAAATTATTTGTAGTGCCTATAAGAAACCCTGCAAGTTCCAAAATTCCCATACCATCAGGGCATGTATGGCCTGCATAATTCTGGGTGTTGAAAAGTCTCTTGTGTAAGCTGTACCGACCCTATCAAAACAAACAAAAACACATGAACATAGGGGACGCCCAAGGATCTTTCAATGGAAAAGTACGGTGATCATTGCTAATTTTCAAGCTTTGGAATAAATCAAGGTGAAGGTTTTCAGATAGTTATGTTGGGAAGAAAAAAAATCATTTTGATTGCTGGAGTCTTCTATTCCTTTGTCAAACACACCAATTTGTCTTACTGTTTATAAATTGGTGGTATTGGACTTAAAAAACACTCTCAAAGCAATAGGGACAGCAAATTCATAGCTTGCACTTAAATTTAAGAGCAGCAGATCTTATACATTTTAAAAACAATTTGAGATTTAGCCTACTAAAGTTAATTAAGTTACCTATGAGAATAAAGAAGAAAGAAAGGAGGTTGGAAGTTGTTACCTCATTCAGCAGGAAAGAGAAGATGAAAAATCTCATTGCTAGTAACTTACTGGGCAGGGAACTGGGCCCCGTGGGTACAGATACCTGGGGAAGCCATGAATTGTTGTTAAACCAAACTAAATGTATCTAAGCTAAGCACCAAGTCCCAGGAGCACTGGCTCTGTTCCAAAGAAATACTTATTAAAGATACTAGTGGAGCTTCTCAAAGCTGAATGTATTGTAGCTGGGTCAGCAATGGGAAAATACAGAAGTAGAATTATACCAAACCATGGAAAGATGTTGATTAAGGGATCTGGTTATTCAAGAGACTTTTTGTTAGCATTTACATTTTCAAATTAATATCCTTTCATCATTTACTATCCAGTGACTTGTGTTATTAAACTGACCGAGGCCTCATAGAGCTCATCCTCACTCTGGGTGATTCTCTCTATTACTGTTAATAGTCACTGTGAATTAACTCTTTAAAACTGTCAGGGTCACTGCTTGTAAAGGAGAAACTCATCTTGCTGGTCTGGTCTTAATTCCCCTCAATTTGATGGATATTTGAGTGAGCTGATGATAAAGGTGTTGGGGGTAGGGCAGGTTCTTAATTAATGGAGAGATGAGGATGAGGATCCATAATTGAGATGACATCACAATTGAGGTACCAAAGAGGCATCACCCTAATGCTTTGCTATAAGCACATTTTATACTTTTGCAATAAAACCTCCTTGTTGTGCAAAGATCCTTTGAAGTTCTGCTAATAGAAAACTCATAAGTTCTACTAATAGATTTTACTATAAAAATAACTCTCCAGAAGTACAAAATAAGAACTATACTGTCCACCACTGAAATTACATCATCCAGTGACAAAGAAAACACAACTGTACCACTATTACAAACTCACATAGTAAAGTAACTTGAGCAGATCCCAGTATTGTAAAGTAATAACAAATGGCCAATAGAGGATCTGGGATTTATGAAAGAAATAAAACTTTTCAATCTCTTCAATTTATCAGCAGTATGAAGAGAATAAATGACTTTTGACCATGTTTTTCAAAGTGTTCTGAAAACTAATTTCTGTGTTTTCATTAAGTAATATTACCAATATTTACCTAGAGTGATCTTGAATTATTCCAATCAATCAGCAAGAAGGAGAAAGGTATCTATACAAACCTACATATGGTCCACCAGGTTTGATAACTTTTGTGCTTCGGTTGCGGGATTCCTCCTCTGCCTGGGTCATTCTTTCTCGTGTCATCTGATACGAGTCATTTGTTGCACACACTGTAATTTTATCTTGTATAAATCCCAGGCAATTGAGCTGGGACGCTCCAGAGCTGTCAGGTAAGATGGTGCCTTGTTAGATATGTCCCACATTTTGCATAATAAAGGCAAGCAGAAATTGTATAATCCTAAAACCAGCAGCTTTAATAATAACTTTGCAATTCAAAATAACTAATATTAGTCATTTTAAAATGTAAAGCTTACTTAAACATTTTTAAGTTTCTCCTCTTCATTTGATATCACTTTTTTTTTTCCATATTCTGGATAGAATGGGTGAAATGAGATCTTAGAGACCAAATCCATGAAATGTTGGAAAAAAAAAGAATCAGTACTTGGAATGAAGACCAGAGTCTTGATGGGCACTGTAGTTCTACTGTCATTTTTAAAAGAATTACCTACCACTGATGTGAGAAATGTTAAAAGTTTACTTTTAATGGAACCATAATATGTATGCTTTAGAACTGACTAGATGAAACAGACCCACCATAATAATGCTTTTTATTTTTAATAAGATATTAAGTTTAAGGCTAAAATACTGCCAAATATCATGGTTTAATTTATTACTATTCACCCAAATACCCTAAAAAATTTTAAACTTTATATTTACCATTGTTAAATCTCTATAAGATGATCTTTTGATATAGCAAATACTGAAAAATACTGGACAGGAGATTTTTGCAGAAATATTAAAAAAAGAAACCTTTTATTTACACAATCACGAATATTAACACTGGCCAGGAAGACGGCTCTGTATTCAAAGTATTATGCTAATATTAGGGGATTATGGTAACAGTTATGCTAGTATTTTAAAAAGAAATTATTATGGCCTTAAAACAGACTAGAATGTAGAAGTAATGAAAATGTCACTACAGGTCTGATATTCTATTTCTAAACTTAATTGGAAGTAGCTTTGTTATGATGCTAAGAAATAAGGGTTGATAAAATTTTTGTAAGTTGCTAATAACTGTCTGTACAAATGCTATTTAAAAAAAATCAGTTTGTTCATCTCATAAATATTTATTGGGCAGAGACTGTGTGCCAGGCAATGTGTGAGGTACCTGGGCTGTGACAAGGACTGACAGATGGGGTCCCTCCTTCAAGGAGCTCTCTAATGGGTGACAAGGATGAGCACACTGGAAATTATGATGCAGTGTGACAAGTGACAGGGGACAGGGAACCCCCAGGAAGGTACTTCACCTGGACTTGTGGGCAAGGCAAAGGCTTCCTAGAGGAAGTGGTGATTGAGCTGATCTAGAGGGATAACTAGACAAGGGGGAAGGACAAAAGTGTTCTAAAGGGATAACCAATGTGTGCAGGCTGAGAGGAAACAAGGAGAAGGTTTTCAGCTTGACCAAAGAGAGCTGGCAAGAACAATTAGAGGTGAGGCTGAAAAGAGGGTATAAGAAGTGCATCACACAGGGCTTTGGAGGTCATAGTATAAATTTTGGACTTTTCCCCAAGAATAACAGAGACTGAAAACAGTCTATTTATTCCGTAGAAAAATCAATCTGGATGAAGAACAGATTGGAAGGAAGGGGGCACTCCTGTGAAAGCAGGAGACCAGTTAAGAGGCTATTGAATGATTACAGACAAGAAGCAATGGCTTGAACCAGTGTGAATGCAGAACAGTAAACAGATTCCAGAGATAGTGAGGAGGCAGCATTGACAGGATTTGGTCAGAGATTAGCCATGGCCTGGGGGTGGGTGGGTGGGTGGGGGGGGGTCGAGGGTTAAAGATTGTGCCCAGGTTACTAGGTGTGTGGAGCTGCCATGTGAGACACCAGAGTACGGATGGGAGAGAGAAAGTGAATTCAGTGTTAGACATGGTTGGTGACTTTGAAGAAGTAAGGAGCAGTTCAGGAGGGAATGGACTGTGAATAACACTAATATTTAAAATAATCAATAGGAAGATAAAAAGGCCACAGGAGACCAAAGAGGTAGAGGGAAATTAGAAGAACAGTGTGTCATGGAAGCCATGGGAATAGAATACTTCAAGAATCAGAGAGTGGTCCACAGTGTGAAATGTTGGCAACAAGTCCAGAATAATAAGGAACCAATAAGCATCCCCTGGGTTCATGGGCAAGAAGGTAAAGGCTCCCTTCGGGGAGCGTATTTCAGTGGAATGGTGGGGACTGAAGCCAGACTTCGGGTCCAGAAGTGAGTATAAGGGAGGCGGTTTTTGTTTTTGTTTTTTTTGCGGTACGCGGGCCACTCACTGCTGTGGCCTCTCCCGTTGCGGAGCACAGGCTCCGGACTGCGCAGGCTCAGCGGCCATGGCTCACGGGCCCAGCCGCTCCGCGGCATGTGGGATCCTCCCGGACCGGGGCACGAACCCGTGTCCCCTGCATCGGCAGGCAGATGCTCAACCACTGCGCCACCAGGGAAGCCCCGTTTTTGTTTTTATTGTCTTTTTTTAATGAGGCCTACTTGAGCTGAAAAACCAGTGAAAGGAAAGGAAGGGGTAGGGAGGGAGGGTGAGTAGGAAGAAAAGACTGCAGTAGAGAAAAGTCTGCAGTGTGAAGGTCTGGTGGCAGGAAGTTTGAATTTCAACATCTCCCCCTATTATTTACTAAGTAATTTACATAGTGAGAATAAGCTGAACCTATTACCATTCACAATGAAGATACAGTTTTCACCATCCAAGGTCAAGAAACAGATCTTTACATGAAAACAAAATAGAGCCATAAACCCTGTGGGCAAGAAGGTACTCTCCAGAATTCTCCACTCATCCCTTTTGAACTTAGTTACCTTAAAAGTTTAAATACTTTGACATATGTGTATAAATGTTCCTACAGTCCTTCTCTAGCCTAGCTCACTGTTTCCTATACTTGAGTATGCATTACTTACAGAGCTGTATTATGTAGTTTCACTAGACCTGTGAACGGGCAGATTCAAGGAATTTTTGAGTGTGGGATTTCCACCATCTTACATATGAGAAAAGTGAGGCCTAAGGAGATTTAAAAAGAAAGATAAGAAAGGAGACTAGTTGATATATATTTTTTGAACATCTATTTATGGAGCTCAGCCAACACTGTAAGACTGGAAAATGGGTGTAAGAAAGCCCCTGACCTTAAGGAGCCTGCACAACTGTAGGAGAGACAAGATATATGGAAAATAAAAAATCAAACTGAATAGAAAAGGTGGAGCCAGATTATAAAAAGGTTTTCTTGCCAGGATGAAAACTGGAACTCTGAGTGCTTTTGTTTTTATGATGGCAAATTTCAATTTATATTCATACTACACTTGGATCATACGAATGTATTTATGACAATTTTCTCACAATAATTGTTTCTTTTCTGTTGGCACATCATGTATAGTTTTGTAAAGTGACCTTAAATCTTTCTCCAAACAAGGTAGAAATAAACACACAGGGTATTTACGATGTAAGGGAGAAACCATATTACCTATGATAGGCCTGGTTTTGAAGAGGGAATTAAGTTCCTTAATGAAATTCCTAATGGGACATAGTTCAACTTGATGTCAAAACGTTCTCACTGTACTAAAATAATTCTCTTAAGACAAGTGTTACAGGTAATGGCACAATTAGAAATCGGTGTGCCCTGTGGTGTGTAAAGAACACTGAAGTAGGAGTTAGAACTCAGTTCTCATTCAGCCCAGTCACTAACCAACCAGCTGTGCAACCTGTGAAGTGAAGGGGTGAAACCACACAATCACCGAGGACCCTTGTACTTGGTGATTCTATGATCTATTACAATGCTGTCCCACAGAAATTTCTGCAATTTAAAATGTTCTGTGTTTGTGCTGTCCACTATGAGAACCACTAGCCATGTGGTTATTTAGCCTATAATATGTAGTTAGTATGAGTGAAGAACTAAATTTTAAATTTTATTTCATTTTTATCAATTGAAATGTAAATAGCCCCATGTGGCCAGTGGCTATCACCGTGGACAGTGCAGAAAAGTCTACAGAGTCTAAAACACATGCAATTTATACCAAAAAATATAAGTTTGGGGGAAGGCAATTTTTAGAAAGCAAAATTAACATATACTCAGGGAAAATGGCAGATTAGGATAAAGCAAAAAGTTATTTAGTCGCCTTAAATGGGAGAAGAAATTTAGACCTCTCTCAGTGAAGTGTCTTATTTTGTATCTCTGCCTTCTGTCCTCACTTGGAACACAACTTTCCCTTCCTTTCTCCCACACACAGCAAGCAATTAAAGTTTCAAGTATGACACAGAGGAGAGATAGGGATGGACGGCCCTGGGGGCCTTGGGGAACTTTCGGCCAATGTCAGTGTTTCTCGGGAGGTTGGGGGCTCTAAGGCCTTGTCTTTATCCACAGGCAGAACAAACTCCTACGAGGGGCTGTTCTTTAATCAGAAACAACCACAGCAAAGAAGAGTGAAACAAGTAGCTTATTGTTTACAGAGGACCTAAGTAGATAAGGGTTCCAATGGGTACCCTGGGCTATGGGTGTGTATTTTTGTCTTCCTCCCTCCTTTTTTCCCCTGAAAATCAGAAATGACTGCTATACTGGGGTTAATTTCTAGTTTCCATTCTGCTGCAGAATAAAGATTTTTAAAAACCTATCTTAAAACAAGCCTTGCACAGCGAAGGAGGAAGGGGATATATAAGGCACATGTATATTTTCCTCCTTTATCTATGAGTGTGAGTCCTGAGGATACTATAAAGCACTCTTATTTATATTCAGTGAATAAAAACTTAAAAACCCCTCAAACTTGTCTTTAATTAAAATAAACAAAATAAACCATGTTTTATAGGTATAAAATCTATACCTTAAAAATTCCTCAAGGGCAAGAATCTTAAAATTTTTGTGATTGTATCCCACAGTGACAAATATAATTTCTAGCACATAGTATGTGCTCAATATTTCTCAAATAAATAAACGAGCCCTACCATTCAAGTCAGTAAATATTTAGGGAATGACTACCATGTATTTTATTGTAGAATTAAAAAAGAAAACCCTCAAAGAAAAATCATTTTCCCTTCAGCATACCTTGGAACGCACTTACCTGGAGAAGGTTTGCTGGATGCAGTCAAAGCTGCCTTGAGGGTTGTCTTTACCCACATTTGACAAATAGAAGTTAAAGGTATGCACTTCGTTGGGGGGATCATTTTTAGGGATTTTGACAAGCTAAAAGGGGGACAAAGAGAGAAACACCTCAAATTATAAATTTGCTATAGAATGATCTGATGACTGACTGACTTAACTGTTTTTCAAGTGACGTTCATTTTTTACCAAAGCCCTCTTGAGCATCTAAATTTATAGCATTTATATTACCAAATCATTCAAGGAATCTGATGAGCATGCTTGGAACTCACCACGTTCTTATTTCCATTTTCTACCCTAAAGTGTCAGTAATCATATCGGCTCAGTAATGAGTTTATAAGAGGAACCCCCTTCTTTTCAAACTAGAAAATGGTTATAGTTCAATGAAGAGTTATTAGTGAACTTGCTAAAAAGCCCTTCCTCTTTTGAGATACACAGGTTCTGCCGTTGGCTACATGGCCCGCTGCTAAATAGCTTCTAGATATTTAGATGGTCTCGAGATAGAGTCCATATCCCAATCTTTTGCTGTCTTATTACATACGCATTTCATTTTAATTCTTACTTCTTGGAGCAATATTTTTGAAGAATAACTAGCAGCATAAGGTGAATACCATAATTACATTCACACCAAAACGCAGCTGGGTGTTTCTCCCTGCCCTATGATTCTTGTACTCATCCTCATGTTTACAGAACAAGGTCAGCAGCCTACAGAGATTATTCTGCAGGGCACTCCAAGGCTGAGCCCTAGGCAACACTGTGGAACAGGCAGATGTTTCCTATGCTCTTGCTCAAGGTCTGGTTTCTCTGCTAGATGGGAAGCCCCATAAGTGAAGGGACAGGGTTGCTCTCGATTACTGAACCCCTGTACCGGGTACATTTTCCTGGCACATAGGAGGAGCTTAATAAACATTTTGTGAATAAATGAACTGGAAACTTCTTTCAACTGCTCCACTCTTCCCAGCTCCCAAGACCTTTCTTCCCTTGGGTCTACAGGGGCCACCATGGTGTTAGATGATAATTATGAATAGGATGCTTGGAAAGAAAGTAAAATATGACTTCCTGCTCTCCAGCCTCCAAATATATGGTCTTGGCAATTTAGTAGACAAGCAAGGAGGGAGAAAGTGTTTTCTAATTCTCTTTCTTCTCCTCCAAATCTGCCCTTTACACCAATGGAAGATTAAGACTAAGAGCTAACTGGCTGCCAGATATATATATATCTGGCATATATATCACGCATGAATATGCTAGTAAGCATAAGCGTGTATGAACTCTACTTGGCCCTAAGGACATCCTGCAACTCTGATTTGCTCACTCTAAAAAGACTCCTAATCTTTTATCTACAGAAAATAATTTAAAGCCACCAACTCCATCCCACACCCCTCCCCCTAAAAGAGTGAAGAAAGCTAAGAAGGGAGACAATTTGCAGTGTTTGGTACATAGCAGACATGCAATAAATGTTTGTTGAAGGAATCAACGAACAAGGAGAAGAAAAAAGAAGTCAAAGGTAAACATCTTTTCAAAGGAGATTCATTCAGAAGACCCATGCAGAGCTTGAGAGCCGAAATTTCACCAAAGATGTTGAATATTAGATAATACTCCATAGATCCTCCATCACTCATGAATTTAAACTATCTTTGACTCCCTTTTTAAATTAGTTCTAATTGCTAGAGTAACAAGCTTCTACGTTAATTATCCACTCTATAAATTATATCTCTGGGGGGCCCTAAAGTTACTCTTTTATTTCCCCTAGTTCTAAAATGCTGGAACTTTGTGAACAAGTCTTAATTTACTCTGTAAGTATTCATCAGGCTGTCTTATTGGGCATGCAAACTGAACACCTAGTCAGCAAACACACATCGGTGAAATGAAATGGAATGTTTTACTTCTTAATCCTATAGAGATAGAGCAGAGCAGGAGCCAAAGGAATGCTTGTGTGAGATGCAAGGGAACAGCAAGTCTGTCCACAGGCTGGTGTAACAGCATTCACTGACGTCTGCTTTTTTTCCCTAATAATAGCAGGGCTCTGCTGTCAGAGAAAGGATGTGCCCGGTAGCCCAAAGCTTCCTTAAGGTCTAGGACAGGAAGTAGACAGGTAATGTAGGTGTGAACACTTGAATGACATCCCTTCCTCAGCCATGACTCACTTAACTTCCATTCACCTTCCCCCTCAACTGTCCCTGTAGATCTGCATAACCTGGTTGAGGAGATTTTCCACAGTGGTTGTAGGCTCATCTCCAGGCTAGGCTCTGGCTTCAGTTTAGGCCTAAGGTCTTCCTTCCTGTGCGGCTCAGGTCTGGGAATGCAGGAGCACTTTACATATCAGAGTATGAAAGACTGTCTGTTTTGGGAGATTCTAAGTTGTATTTTAAAAAAGTAGAAGCATACAGTTTTTTTGTATTTTGCAGGAGTGACTAGAGTCTGTACTCAAATTCTACAAATGTTCGGTATTCTTTCACTGAAAACTTTTCACTTAATTACTGGAGTCCTTAAGCTCAGACATCTACTAAACAGAGCATTTCATTCAGGAAAGTTCTTAACGAACCTTTATATACTTAAATGTAGATTTTTCCTTTCTTATCATCTAAATTGTGATTCCTCTTAAGTAACATTTATACTTCTTAAGGTGAAAAATTATCTTCCTATACATTTTTTTCATTTTTAAACACACACACAGAATGTCTTTGTGTAAATTTGGAGGATTTAATAACCTAAATACCTTGTATGAATTAATTACTGTGCACACCACTCAAAGCATTAGGGTCTGGCCTGATGGTGGGCATAGAAGACTTTCATATTCTTATTCTTTAAAAGAATCTTGAATAGAAAAAAAGCTATAGTCATTTAAAAAATATCATAATGAACAGAATAGGAAAGAATCAGATCAAAAAGAAACAAAATAAAAAAAAATACACAACCCATGCTACGTACCCACTGAAGTGTTTGAAAGTTTGTATCCCACATAGATTAGAACAGCAGTTTTCAACAAGGGGCAGTTTTGCCCCCAGGGGACATGTGGTGTGGGAGGGTGCTACTGGCGTCTACTGGAGGCCAGAGACAGTGCCCAACACTTTACAGTACACAGGACAGTCCCACAACAAAGAGTTACCCAGTCTAAGATGTCAGTAAGGCCCAAGTTAAGAAACTATGGATTAGAGCTAGAGGTAGAAAAGAAGTCAGGGAATTCTGACTTTATTGACTTCTGAAAATTAATGAAGAAGTGGAGGGGGAAATGGTATCTTTAAAGAAATAAAAGTACCTGTTTAAGAAAAATAGAGGTAGTAGCATGGAGAATGACAGCAGGACTTCTCAGAAGTCTCTCCAACCCACTGTCCCACTCTGTGGTGTGTACGTGAGCAGCGAGCAGATAGGGGCCGGGGCAGGCATCAGGGCAAATTATGTTCATGATGGAACCCAAAGGTGAATCTTGATGCATATCATGGTATTTTTCTCCAGCCAAGGAGCTGGGGTGGGGTTGGAGGTTAAGGAATGATGAGAACATGAAGTTCTGAGTTGCCACAACTAAGTTTCTACATCTCCTTTCCTCTGTGGTTTTCAGATCAACAGCAATGCAGATGGTACAGCCTGACCTAATCTCAGGCTTTTCCTGTAAAAGATCTGAGAGCAAGATGTTGCCTAGCAATCTTCATATCTTTAAAATTTCAAAAGCTTAAATTATACAGTCTATAGATTTAGTATATCTAATTTCCTGAAGGAGATGGCACAAATTAGATACAAATTTTATTTGCATTAATATCTGAATATACTCTTCAGAATGAAATGTATGTACAAAAAGTACTTATGTTTATAGCTGGCCTAACAGTTTGGCTCCTTGGGCAAAGCCTTAATGGAAAGAGCAGGTTGTGTGTGACAATTAGGGCAGGCAGGAGGGGTGAAGGAGTGAACTATGGGGACCTCTGAGTGGACCAGAGCCTGTAGGACTGCTGAGGGTCACAGCTAAAGTGGGATCAGAGTCCCCACTTCAGAGACTAGACTTTCAGAGGAACTTGTGGATACTTACTGCTCCTCTCTCTAATATATAGGAACCTATTCCACAGCTTGTCTAGATGGTGAAATAGGAGTCAGTCATTTCTTCCAGAATGGTTACGAAGCATTTTCTTATAAACTGGCCTTTGAATATGGAATATGAAGAGAGGGAGTTAAAATGAAATGACTGTTATTGGCGGGCCTAGGATCAGCTTCTGGAGACAGGGCTAATCACCATGGGAAAAGAAATTCTGAGGTCTGATTTAGAAATAATCTTGGAGGAGCATCCCTTTGTACGATAGGAACTTCTCAATTTTAATTATAATATTTTGAGCTTTTCCTATAAGTCAGTGGGAATACCTTTATATTTAGCAATCCATGGTCTACTGGAAATTTTTAGCTAAATGTCTTAAGAATGAAGTATTATTTTAAAAGTATCAAAGACTATGATTCCAAACAGTTTCTTATTCACAATGAAAAATATAAAAATATACTACCATATTCTGGGCAACTCGAAATATAGATTTTAATTTTCATTCCAAATATGAGAGCCTGAAAATCAAAGGCTTAGGACCACAATCCACAACCCTCCTCCCAAACTCCAGTCTGTCTTTGATAAAAAGCTACGAAGACAAAGTTTCAGGAAACTTTCAGACATTTATAATTAACATAAACACTGTATACCAAGATGTGTAAGTCAAAGCTTCTAATTATTCTGAGACACAAGTTCAGGCATGTGGCACTGGGATCCTGCCTGAAAGGTCATTTCAATATCAAGTCACAGACCTCCTATTTACGTAAGGATATAGGACAGAAGTGCAGTGTACACACTGCTACAAATTTCTCACAGAGGCATGCTAACATCTGCTTAAAAGCCACTGGTACTTTTACTGCAGAGGTTTCTCCACTGGACTGAGGTACACACTAGATTAAAAATAGGACCATCAAGGTTTTTTTTCCCTCATTTATTTAATATAAACACTTTGTTCTGTTGTGGGTATTACAAATGATTTAAATTTAGATAAGCTTTTATTTGACAGCAATTCTATAAGTTCTAATATCCAGCCTTTCCTACTAAGGTGACTGCAAATGCTCAATGAGATGTTCATGACCCAGCAATACCACAGAGTTTGACATGACAACTCTCGGTCCTTAAAAGCAGACCTGCTGGCAGGGCCTTTGAGATCATCTAGTCGAATGTCTTCATTTTACAGATTTGAAACAGAGAGAAGTGACGTGACTTGCCCAAGGTTACGTCTCTATTTAAATTTGTAACCCCTGTACTCCTGACCTCCTGACCCTGGCTCCACGTTTGTCTAAAACACTTAGTACCTGCACTACTTACAGATTTTGTTTGTTGTCTTTCTCCTCTGGCTAGAATAATCCTTAGAAGGACAGAGGCTTTTGTCTTGTTTGTTCCCTGTATTGCCAGCATCTTGAAGTGTGGCATAGTCACTCCATATGTACTTGCTGAATGAATAAAAATGGTGATTAAAGCCTCAGCCAGGACTAGAACTGAAGTGTCTTTCTTTCCACCAATATTATAAAGCATGTTGAAGTTTCCTTATATTAAAAAGGGGTTCTATCCTCAAATAAGTTTGGGAAATGCCAGCTTAAACAAAATCATTTACTTTGCTGTAGGTTCTTTCATACTGAATAGTGGTTTCCTAATTTTTATGACCTCAGAACCCACTTCTTCCACTCCCATAGTATCTTAGGAGGCCAGCCTGTCTCTTAATATTATTTGACTAAAATATCTATTATTTTACTATAGATAAACTATATATCTTAGTTTGGATACAAAAAGTGCTACAAACACTTAAACATTAGAATTCTCCATTGTTTTCAAATCCTTTCCTGACTTTTAATAATTCTGTAATTTCTGAAAAAAAAATAATTCTGTAATTTCTTAATAATCTAGAAAATTCGGTTTAGCTAGAGAAATGTATTGATATTTGCATGTACTGTTCAGGTTCCAGAGTTTAGGGACAGAATAAACCTAGAATCAGAACAGAAAATAGAAATCTCAATCTGAAAGCCACAAGTCCTATTTTTCAAACTAGAGCTGCGGTTATGAGTTTAGGCCTAACATTATGGGTTTAGGGAAGGAAAAAAAACCCTCTCGGATCAGACCAGATGTAGAAACCAATGCTGCGGTGGAGGTGGGGGACTAGGGAGGGGAGGGGAGGGGAGGGTATCTTTCACTGGCAGTTGATCAAGTTTAAGTATTAGAGAAATCAGTAAAAGATAAATATTCCTATTGACAAGGAATGACAGCGAGTGGAGAAGATCCCACACATATCATAAACATCTGAAATTTCCACATGATAGAGGCTTTACTGAGAGTAGTGCAAAATGCTAAATTTATCTGCACAAAAGGAAATACTGGCAGTTATCCCAAAAACGCAGGCCATGTACCAATTAATATGAATAATTCAGGACAAAATAAGTCCATTTATTTCCTTGCATTCTTCCTCTTTGGCAAGATGTATAGTATTAAGGAAAAAAGTAAAGTAGTATAGCTTTTTCTATTAAGCTTCATGTAGCTCCTTAAATCCAGTAATAGAACTTCTTAAAAAATTCTCGATGAAAGGGTACAGTAGGCCAGTAACGAGACTTCTTGGTTCTGTTACTTCCATAGGATATAGTCTTATCAGAAAACTCATTCCTTTGAACTGCATTCTCATCCAAAATGTATTATTTTATATTTATGGCTGTTTTGGGGATAACATCGTTGATGGCAACATTTCAAAACTAATTTTAATTGGTTACAAGTAAGCAATACCACCTTACAGGAGTAAAGTGCTAATTTTTAAAAGTCAAATACATCCAAGTTGCTATATAACTGAAACTGAAAAAAACTGCCTTGAGTAATTTTTGGCTTTCTTAATATGGTTCTCTTTAATATGAAACCAACCTTCTAAATGTTGGTATATCCAACATATGTCAATGTCATCCAAGGTGACATTGATTAATCTGTTCATTTAATTCATTTATTCCACAAATATTAACTGATTGCCTGCTGTGTCAGGCACTATTCTAGGTTTCTGTGACACATTAATGAATAAAACCACAAAGATCCCTGCCATTGTGGCATATGTACAGAAATTCAGGAGCGGGATGATGAGGGCTTCAAACAGGAGATGGGGAGAAGTGGAGGAATCGGGATATATTTTGCACACAGAGGCAGCAGGATTCCTAGACATACTGACTGTGAGGAATGAAAGAAAGAGAGAAATCAAGGATGATACCAAGGCATTTTCCCCGGGAAGAATGGAGTTGTTTGAGTGTGTGTGTGCATACACATATACATATATACATGTATGTGTATATATACTCATGTGTGTATGTATGTGTGTGTATATTTATTCTTGGATATGATGATGAGTACCTTAATGTAACTGAATCCATACTAGCTAAGTGCACTAAAATACAATTGACCAATGCTGGTTTCACCAGCTAAAAAGGGGCTTCAAAATGAGTTTTGTTATGACTCATTTTGTAACTTCACGGCCAAAAATTATTTAGAAGGGCCCAGGTGGCTGGGTTTAGTTCGCTGGTAGCTCGGTATTTCCAGGAAAAAGGGGGGGATGACAGTTAGTGGCAGGGGAAAGATGCAAATAGCAGATACTAGAGAACAGGGAAAAGGTATACAGACTATGGAGTGTGAGAGAACAGAAAATTTGTATTTAAAAATGACTGCAAAATTGAGCTAAATGCCAAAATAGCTTTTAGAAGAAAAGTGAGAGAGCCACCAAGAGAATCTGAGAAGTTTGTTAAGATTTCATAGGACACGTGTGGTTCCTTCCCAATAGACTTGGGCCTCACTCTCCACCTTGTATTTGATGTCTCCACTTCTTATCTTGGCTTGCACTAGCTTATCCTTTGTTTAACACTCAGTTCAGGAGCCTTTCCCTTCCCCAGTGAGATGGGTTCCCTTTTCTGTCCCCACAGCTCCTTGGGCTCACTTCTACTGCATGCTAAGTACTTGTTTGTGTCTCCCTCCCCACTAGACTATGAATTCTTTGGAGGCAAGGACCATGGTCTTACTTTCATACATATCTGGAACATGACAGATACCTAATAAATATATGTTGGATTAATCTGAAGAAACTTGGGACTAGATTAAATTCACTCTGAAGAAGACTTACGCCAGGACTACTAATAAATTAGAGATATAACTGAAATAGATCAGAGGAAAACCAGGGCTCTGCAGAGCAGGCAAAATAAATAGCAAAATGAAAGGAGGAAAAAAAAATCCCAAACAGCATGCACTGTGTGGTACAAACATCAGAATGAAAAAGTTTTTTTACCTCCTTGTGCTATGTTTAGCCCACAAACCTAGGTCAAGTGGTTGCCTGGTTTGTGGAACTTAAATTTATTATATATTATACATTTTTCTTTTTTTAAAAGTATCTTCATCTTTATAAAAATACTCACAGAATACTCTGGCCTTACCAAATTCTGTTGAAAATATGATCCAGCGTCTTTAAAACCACTTTGCATTTTAAAGGACTTAGGGAAACCACACTAAATAATTCTAAACTTAGCAATTCTCCTGGTCAAGTAGGAAACAGAATTTTGTTTAAAAAACTGGTTTGTTTCTCAGAAACAAAGCCTAAACCTGAATTCTACAAGGAAAAAAAATCTTAAGTATGAATGTCAATTTCTAAATTCATTGCTAATCTTCTCTCCTTGTTCTACTGGAGTCTTGAGAAAAGCTTTCTGTAATATGCCAGGAGGAACTGCTGGTGAAACATGGGTGGAATAGAAGTCATGTATGGCAGTCAGCAATGATTGTTTAAACCTAGGAAGGAAGACTGGTACTTGACAGATGTGAACACTCAAGATTAACATAAATTGGTAAAAGTGGCCCAGGCCTTAGATTTTGCAAAACACATGGTTTCATTCCAACTCAATCAATGTTGCCATGAAAACTTATAAGTTCAATAACATAAATTGTATTTAAGTCTGAAGAATATTTCCATATAGATTTGGAAATAAATTCAATTCTTAATTTTCTGTTTTCAACATCAACTTACTAAAAAAATTTTTTTAAGCTACAGAATGCTTTTTTCAAAGTAAATCTTATGGGGAAACCCACCATGTATTACAAATAGAGTCAGAGCCGCTCTGGTTGAGCGGACTGGAACTGGGACTGCTGAGGCAGCCACTGTGGTAACATCACAGAACCCAGGCTCTGGGGACCAAAGACACAAAACCATGGCTGCCTGTTAAGGAAAGAGAAACAGCAACAAGATGTATGATAGTCAGGGGATATCATTTTATTAATTACATTTTAGTCACATCTTAAATGACAATTACAAAAGAATGTGTATAAATATGAAGCCTTATGTGCCATTTCTTGATGGGAATTAGTGCCAAATATTTGAAGGATACCAAAGATAGGAAATGGTGTCCTTCTGCCTTATTCCTTTTCCTTTTTATTTTATTTTATTTTTTTAACAAAAAAAATTATT
This sequence comes from Mesoplodon bidens, assembly GCF_964165515.1. NCBI lineage: Eukaryota > Metazoa > Chordata > Mammalia > Artiodactyla > Ziphiidae > Mesoplodon > Mesoplodon bidens. The sequence goes on from NC_138160.1 coordinate 78,769,822, forward strand.
TGTTTTATTTATTTATTTTTGGCTGCGTTAGATCTTCGTTGAGGTGCGCAGGCTTCTCATTGCGGTGGCTTCTCTTGTTATAGAGCACGGGCTGCAGGCACGCGGGCTTCAGTAGTTGTGGCTTATGGACTCTAGAGAGCAGGCTTGGTAGTTGTGGTGCACGGGCTTAGCTGCTCCGCGGCATGTGGGACCAGGGATTGAACCCGTGTCACCTGCACTGGCAGGCGGATTCTTAAACACTGCGCCACCAGAGAAGTCCTCCCTTTCCTTTTTAAAATGCTTTCTTTACAATTGGATCCCTTTGTATTTCCAGTTCTAAGTTGGGTACACCTCAATGGTTTGAGAAGAAAAAAGTGAGACCTTCTCTTTTACACACAGATGACAAGGGAACAGGGCAATCAGACCACATCTAGTATTCTAGATTACAGGCTCTGGAGCAATCCTGCCCAGTTTCCAATGCTGGCTCTGGAATCTACCATCTGTTACCTTGGGCAAACAACTTAACCTCATTAATTCTCAGTTTCCTCATCAGTAGAATGTGGATAATGATATTATTCACACTATATGATTGTTGGAGTTTAAAGAGATAACTCATCTAAAGTGCTTGCAAATAATGATGCAAATAATGATGTATTCCTCAGCAAATAATGATGTATTTGATTTTTAAAGTAATTTTAAAATGGTAATGGACTGATAAGCGCCCTGTGAATAATCAAAAGTTGATAATATACTTATTCTGAATTCTTGGTATTTACAAAAGTAAGGGGCTAGAAACCTTCAAGGTCAAAACTTACGTGTTAGCTTAAATAAAAGCCAAAGAAGCTATCTGGGAAAACAAACAATCCAAAAGACTAGCAATATTTCTAATTGTTCCAAACTCAACATACACAGAGATAAGGTACAAGAATGAATTAACCACAACAGGTGTCCATGGAAGGCTGAAAAATTACAGATGCCTGCTGCTACTCTAGAAGGGTAGCAAATACTCCTTGCTTCCCAAGTGCCCTATCCGTTAAAAAAAAATGCTACCTTCAGCAGCTACAGCACAACAAAGAAACAAAATAGAATTAAGAGCTCTTATGGAGCCACAACTTTGTGACTTTAAAGTATTCACTCTTCATAAATGCAAACAATATTTTAAAGTTTGTGGGGTTTTTTTTGTGTGTCAAAGCTATAGATAGTCTTGAAAAATGAATAAAACCTATAGTATTCTAATTTTTATAGATCTCTTTCCAAACATCTACCCTGAAAATACGTTCCTAAGGTAGGGTCCATTTCAATAGAAAATTTATTTCTTTTCAGCTTTCAAACATCAAATTCACTTGCTGATTTCCTTCAAGCCTTCAAGAAGTTTAACTATTTCTGATTTTACATTGATATGCCCAGTAGATCAAGAACTAAATTAGAAACTGCAATTCTCATTTCTAAGAGACTTAGCAGTTCTGATGTAAATAACAGGGCCTGTGAAGTCTCTTAGATCAATTGATTTATTATTGTAAGAAATACAGGACAAAAATCATTCATTTTTAAGGATAGTATGCCTGGGCCATTGGCAAAGTCAGAAAACCCATCCCTTCAAATAGAGAAAGAGACATGTTGGTAAAGGAAGGGTGAAGATATTTTACATATGAACAACTAAGGTAATTACTGTATTTTAATAATTTATATCATAAAACTGTTGATTGATTATCTTCTAGATAGTTATTTGATTCTGCTAGGAGGCAGACAACATGAGTCCCTCTAGAATAATGAAATTATACAAGGTAGCAAAACATTTTATCCTCTTGGCAATAATTCATTGCATTGCCCCTTAAAAAAGATCACCATATCACTAGGTTTCATGAGACATTTGGCTCCTCATGACTCAATCGCCTTAAATATTTTTGAAAAAAGTTATATATATATATATATATATATATTTTACAGATTCTGAAATTGTTAAGTTTAAGACTTTATCCAGAATTAATCCTGGATTCACAATTATCGTATTTTTCAAGTTCTCTAAGGAAGGAACAGAACACTATCTTCCTGAAAAAGTAAAACACCAAGCATCCCTAGTAGAAAGTTTTTCTTTACAGCCAAATACAAAACGTTTAAACAGCTGTGGAAATATGTCAGCATCATCTTACTGTTCAGTGGAAATGGAACACCTCAAGTTCCTGTCCCTCCTTCCTAATCTGTGAAAACTGACTTTAATGAATTGCTAATACAACGAGATTAAGAGAAAACTAAAATGCATTCAGATTAGTATTAAGAAAGAATTTCTTAGTATTGATTAGTAGAGTATTACTATATTCATAAATACGGCTATGCCTTACATTCTCACTCTAAAATAAGATATCCCCAGTATAACTTATTGAGTGATTATTGGACACTCTCAACTTTTTAAGTTCTATAAAAGACTGCCCTTTTCCTATGGCTGCTTAATTAAGTACCAACCCTCTAACACTGTGAGCCCAATTTAGCTATCTTTAATCAGTTCTCTATTGCATTCTGAGTTTTATTGCCTGAAGCTCCCTAGGAATCTTATCTTTTTAAATTCAACTGACTACTAATATTCATTCCCATAATCTATTCTTTCTAGACTGGACCCATTCCCAGGGCACTTCACAAGACCACTGTTCCAAAATGTCAACTGTTAACTCAGAAAGGAAAGTGGCCTCTTCTCCCATGTTCTTGATAACACCAGCAACTCTGCCTTTACCTTCCTTCCGCTGGGGAGAAAGATCACAGAGGGGAGAAAACTTTCTTTCTCCACTGATAGATGACAAAGCAACTCATTAAGTAGTTGACTAGAAAGATATTTAGCTGGTGTCTAGGTATAGATAACTTCGAGACCTGCTTTCTCTTTTCCTTGTCAACCTGTTTTTAAACCTTGAATATTCAGCCTTTCTCCTAGATTCTTGACATATTTAAACTTGGCATCTCAAAACATCTCTTTTATGCTTATAGAACAATTCGGAAATATAGATAAACAAATCTATCTCATTAGTAGAGTAATTAGTAAAGCAATGACATTCTGGTGTATAGCATTTCATTTTCTTTTGCAGATTTCTATTTGTGTTTGTGTATTTATTTTTTAAATTATTATAATGGTATATATGATATCTTATTATTAATAAGGAAGAAGAAATGACAACTTCAAAAGTTTCCAACCTAAATCCATGGACAGTCTTGCCATTTACCACTTATATATTCTCTTATACCCATCAGGAAAGTATTACAGTTCTTTAGACAGACTAACTTGACTACACTTAATATTTGGTATTTTATAATTTTTTGTTGCTACCATAGATGAGATTTTTACACTGAAACTCCTAATTGCTAGTGCTTAGGGAGGCCAGTGATTTTTTAAAATTATATATATCACTTATTGGGCACTTTCTGTGTGCCACTTTGCTAACCTCTAAGATAAGACTTTGGCCTAGGTGTTTTGACTTCAGGTTTGAGATACGGCTAAAGAAATGGTTTAACAAACAATAAGAATTTCAAAATCTGCACCCATATACATACCTTCCCACTAGCTACCATACAAGAACTTTCTTTGCTCGTATCTAAAGCCAATCTCTCCTCTGAGCAACTAGACCCCATCTCTCCAACCTACTCGAGGACATTGCTCCAGCAAGTCTTGCTCTTTCTCATATCAACTTTTGCTTTCTACTGGATGACTCCCATCAGTTTATAAATGTTCTGCTATTTCTCCCATTTTAAAAGAAACTCCTCTTCACTCCACCCTACCACTATTAAGCCAGTGGTTTTTAAACAGTTATTTCTGAACTGACCACCTTACTGAAGGAAATCCTGTAAGTTTTTATAGTTTTTCACTTGGTTTATCTGCAGATACTGGCAAATTTGCCCCCACTTATCTATTATCCATAGCTTTTAGTTAATTTTCTTTTTCATTACATTAATGAGCATTCTCCAAACAATATCAAACTACAGAGACGAGAGTGGCCATGTGTATTTTATTGCTAACATTAAAAAGGATATTTCTGGGCTTCCCTGGTGGCACAGTGGTTAAGAATCTGCCTGCCAATGCAGGGGACACAGGTTCGATCCCTGGCCCAGGAAGATCCCACATGCCGCGGAGCAGCTAAGTTCGTGTGCCACAACTACTGAGCCTGCACTCTAGAGCCCACGCTCTGCAACAAGAGAAGCCACGACAATGAGAAGTCTGCACACAGCAAAAAGGAGTAGCCCCCGCTTCCTTCAACTAGAGAAAGCCCATGCGCAGCAACGAAGACCCAACACAGCCAAACAAACAAACAAACAAATAAATAAGTAAAAGGATATTTCTGTTGTCTAATCACTAAGTATGCTAACTGGCTATTAGATTGATAAAGATAATTTTCATCATGTTAAGAAAGAATTCTTCTTTCTATTCCCTACTTAACTAAAGTTTTAATCCAGATTTAATATTGAATTTTTATCAAATGCCATTTTGGCATCTATTGAAATATGTTCTGGTTTTTCTCATTTAATCCATGAAGATGACAGATTATAAATATACAAGTATATATATTTATATTATTATATTTAAAGTTAATGATAACGAGAACTTTATGTAACATCTGTTTCTTCAAAATCAATATAGCCTGTTATGAAGTTTGACGACATAGTGAACACCTGTGAATTCACTGTCCAACTTAAGAAAACATTAGCAATAATATATCTACCCATTGCTCCTCTCCTATCCCTTCTGCCTGGCTTTCTCTACCAGAGATAACAACTATTCTAATTTTTGTGATTATCATTCCTTTATTGTTTTTAATAATTTTATCACATGTGTACCCACACAATATATTATTTGACTTTGCCTGTTATTAAATTTTATAAAAATGGTGTCATACCATACATATGTAGTCTTCTACCCACTTAAGAGTTTTCACTGCCATATTGCACAGAGCTCTAAGTCACTGCTTTTCACTGTTGTGTACTCTTCCACTAAATCAATATGTCACTGTTTATCTCTATTAGCCTGACATTGTTCTTAACTAGTGTGAACAAAATTTGGCAAAAAGGGCTTAAGAATTAAAAGTATCAACACTCATAAGTATTCACAACTAAACCAGTATTCTTAACAATTGAAAAAAAAATAAGTCTTTAAATAGAGCTTTATTAACAGAATTCCACTATAAATACACTTTTTTTTCTTCTCACTACTGGACTGCCAAGTATAATTAAATACTATAAAATGTCCTTTGGAGCAGCTTCTTGAAAATCCTTTTGTTCCAAATCCCCCAATACCAATGTCTCCTGGACAGCTCCATCTTGATAGAACAAGGTATGAAGTTATTATCTGAACACCTCATGGACATCATGTCCCAAACTAAACACCCCATGAGTTCTGCCTCAGTCTGTTCTTTCATCTATTTTAGATCTTGAATAATGGCCTCACCATCCAACCAAATGCTCATCATAAATATGGCGCCATCCTCAACTCCTCTCTTTCCTTTCTCCCCATACAGAAGGAATAACTAAGTTAAGGTAGCTACTGGATAAACACGTTAAAATGCAAATCTGATCACGACTCCCTGGCTAAAATTTCTAAACTTAAAAAAAAAAGATGATCATCTCCTGTATTGTTTTTTAAAGCACAGACTGTGACCCATTGGAAGGTTATGACATTATTTTAGTGGATTGTGATCAGGATTCTTTTAAATTGAAATAGAAAATGTCAGAGTATACTGGTAAAGGATAAATACTGTGCTGTGAAACTTTTATTTTAGCTGTGTGAATGTGTACACTGATATCTGTAAAGTGTCACAATGTAAAATGTTTTTTCTTACTGTGACTTGTTACTAAATGTGTTTGAAAGAATCTACTGTAGTCAGTGGTCCCCTTCAGAAAATGATGAAAATTATGAACCTTCTCTTGAGAAGAGAATGTGTACATACCTACATACGTGCATATTCTTATCATATTCTTAATTATAGTGAACCTAGCTATTATAATGAAATCCAGGGGGAAAAATTTTTAAAGCCAGACTTCCAGACCTCATCATAGACCCCCAGGGAGACTTTATAGATAAGAAGCACTGATCTCCAAGGTGAAATTCGAGCTCCTTAAGAAGGTGGCAACTTTTGCCACACGTGCTTACCACCTCTCTGAGACCTCCCTGACTGTTCTGCTTCCTCTTGTTAGCTGGGCAGATACTCAACAAATGTTTGTATGAATGTCAGAATAAAATGCTCATTGAACATTTATTATAGGCAGGTAGATCAGTGTAGTGATGAAAACAGGCTCTGGAACTAGATGCCTAGGTTTGTGTGCCAGCTACTTTACTCACTAATTGTGTGAGCTTTTACAAGTGGTTTAACTTCAGAGCCATAGTTAACACACTAACAGAACAGGAATATCTGCTTCATGACATCCCTGTGAGGATTAAATGAGAATAATATATATAAAGTGCTTAGTATAGGATTCTTAGCATGTAATAAATATTCAATAAATTTTAGTTATACTTATTGAAAAAAGTTGGAATCTATAAGCAAAATAATAGATGACTGTGCATTTCTGGTAAATACAGTACAAAGTATAAGACTAGTTAGAGAGATTTGAAAATTCCTAGCCTGATAAGGGCAAATTCATTAGCCTCAAAGCATGTCTATGAGCTTTTTAGGTCTTTTAAGTCAGTAAAACTCTTTTCTTCTAAACTTGTTTTCAAAACAAATTACTTTTATAAGGTTTTTAGCGTAAAAACAAATTTGAGAACACTTTAATTTCATATTCTTGTTCCTTCCAGTTTAAATCACAAGAATAGTTATAAAAATTTACCTTCCCTATAAATTCTCCAGATTATGTAACATATGGAGCTAAAAAAGCAAACCAGACCCCAGGGTGGGGTCAGGAAAGAAAACTTTTGAAAAGATTCTAGTTAGATAAAATCTTATTGCAGAATATAGGAACTCTCTAAATACTTCCACTGCATTGCTGTAGTTAAGGTGCCAGCAACTGTATGACTATGTACCACTGCATAATATAAAATGCTGACAAACTATGACACAGTACACTAAGACGCTGTTGATAATGAGATACATTCTAATTCCAAAGACGTTAAATGTTAAAAAGAAAATAAGCCTTGGAATCAACAACATATAGTAATTTTGTTGTTGTGTTAAATATTGTTTGAAATAAGATCTGGGGCTTGGACATATTCTGCTAGGTTGTTTTTCCTGCTTTAAATTTTGACTTTTCTTTTTAGTAGAGCTCTTATAACCTCTTTAATAAAGCTCTTATAAGGATAAGGCCTTGCACATAGTAAGAAGTCAAGAGATATTTACATACTGCTTGTGGCTCAAATTTAGGGGTGGGTTAGCTATAAGAACCATAGGTGTTATAAAATGGTTAAAGATTATTATTTTCCAAGCTTAAATGAAGTGCTGTTAAGTGACAATGTCTGTAACATAGACAACTGAATTTCGCAAGTTTCAGTTTTTGGTGGGAAACAAAAAGGCAAAGCCATCAGTGGCAGATTTTATTGACAAACAGATGGTGTCAGGAACAAGAGTTGGAATTTCAAGGTCCTATTTACCTTTGTCCAAACACTGTCTACCGTGGTGCTTGGTACAGTGCAAATATTCACAAACGCTTGTTGAATGAGGATAGTAAGCTTAACTGACCGCTAAGAATGCAGTTAATGGTATTTGTAGCAAATTCAGATTTCAATCATAGTTCCAATGGCTGCTTTCCAAAGTGACTGCAGTTTGGTGAAGGACAGAGCAGGATGACTTAGTCTTCAACTCCTTTATGATCGTGCTTTGGGAGGCTTGTCCTGCTGTGGCCCACACTGGAGCCTGTGTGGTGTACGCTGAGATAGCTTCCTCAGGCAACACAACCATACAGTCAAAGTCACCCTCCCACCCTCACCATTCTGCATGTCTCCTTTATGTCACTGGTGTCTGTAGTGGTACCTGGCCATGATTTGTGAACTTAGCTCTCTACTCTTTTTTATTTAGAAACCCCACAGGCAATTCTTATCCAGAAAGAAAAGGAGAGCAGAGGTGGGTGGCAACATAAAATAGAGAAGTTGGTCAATAGCTTCAAACTATTATTCAGTTATTGTTTGAAATAATAGGAGTTTCCAGAATGTCAGCCCATACCACTGGCCAAATATGACATTTTACATATATATACATATATATATATATATATACACACACACACTGTATATTATACTATATACATAAAAACTTATATAACCTTTGATATATCAAAGTTAAGTATTTCTTTCAAATTGGGTAATTTACTATTGTATTAATACCTTAGTAAATTAACATGTGGTTAATGGGTTATAATTCAACGCAAATATGTTATCTACACGTTAACCACTGTCATATTAAAAAAATTAGAACAGAACTGCCATAAAAGGATTTAATTTGAACACCTTTGTAGTATTAACTACATTCAGAGCTGAGTGTATAAAGGTAGCTGTTAGTCAGCAACCTTTGAGCAGACTGACTAAACACAACTGTTGGCAAAACCAGTGGACTAGCCAAACCAAAAACAGCAGGGGAAAGCAGAGTGCAGGCGTATCATCTAAGAAGGAATGACAGTGCTGGGATTTATTTTTATCTCTGCTGCTGTTTCAAGCAGATAGTTATCTTTGCTTCCCGAGTATCAAGTAGATTAGAGAAGGGTAGTCTGTGGGAAGTATTTTCAGGTGGGTTGAAACTGGCTACTAATTTCAAATACTGTATAATTTAGCTTTTCAAACCCAATCTTCTCTCCAGCCCCCCAAAAGGAAAATAAATAATTAACAAAATATTTCTGAATGCTTTGCTAAGTTTGCAAGTTAAGAAAAAAAAAAAAAAGAAAATCCAACTCTGTTCTTTAGAGTTAATGGCTCTACTGCAAAAATTTTAACACTATGCAAGCCTTTAAAGTTAGCAGTTAAATGCTGATTTCATCTTCAGAAGGTCAGTGTGCCTTTTTGGAAGGCGTACATTTAAAAGCTGTTTGACTGGCTGTTCCTTGCTCATTCTTAGAAATGTGTGTGTTACTCAGTATTTCACAGGAGACGTGACATGGTACTTATAGACAATATTTTCTGTCCTCATCTTAAGGTTAATTTCTAAATTACATATGCAAAGCGAACTTGTATTTTTTAAAGCCTCTGGGATTGCTGAGTCTGAAGTAAGCAATTAAATTAGAGAGAATTTTGGAACAACATTCTCATAACAAATACTGAGTTAATACTGAGGTCTGGAATCCTATTTACTGTGACAAAGTTAACATTATTTCTCACTGCCCTGGGACAATCATTCCCTGCACATGAGTCCCTGATGCCACAGGCAAGTCCACTCTGCAAGGCTGACACAGGCCAACAGATGTGGCCATTATTTGCTGTTGAAAACGTTGCCATTTCAGATTTCATCTGAATTATAAACATATCACAGATCTACCTTTTTGTGTATGAGTGTGTACATAGATTTTAATAGACCTTCTGGAATTTTACATACCTATTTCCAGGATATAATATTTTGCATCTACCAAAACCTTTGTTTAAAACCCTGATTCATACCAATCAGAAATACATAAGCCTTGTTCCTGAGAGTCCCCTGTATCTACAGAAGTTCTGAAAGGAGGGTTCTGGATAAGCCCTACATTATTAATTCTTTCCTGAGTATTAGTCTATATATGTTTGTCAGATTCTGAGTTCCCTGAGGGCACACCCCATGTCTTACCCATCCCTGTATCTTTGCACACAAAGCACTTAGGAAAGTACTTGGCACCAGTAAGGGCTAAAAGAATGTTTGTGCAATAAATAAGAAACAAACAGAACAATAAAGCTATTAGCACACTCACTGATTAGGCACCTGTTTATAGTTTATTGAGTAATTATGTTAGTAGATAACTGCATCAGTAACAACTGCCGTTACTTGAAAATACTGAGTTAACTTACTTCCAATACCTCTCCTTTTACAGCTGTGTGGTATAGTGGGGAGAATTTTCCCTGGCAGAGTATAGGCCTAGACAGTAGTTACAGCTGTGTGTCCATCAGCTGTGTGTCTTTAGATAAGAAACTTTCAACAAACATAAAAATAAAGAGTAATTAGGTGTTTTTTTGTTTTTTTTTTTTTGCGGTATGTGGGCCTCTCACTGTTGTGGCCTCTCCCGTTGTGGAGTACAGGCTCTGGACGCGCAGGCTCGGCGGCCATGGCTCACGGGCCCAGCCGCTCCGCAGCATGTGGGATCCTCCCGGACCGGGGCACGAACCCATGTCCCCTGCATCGGCAGGCGGACTCTCAACCACTGCGCCACCAGGGAAGCCAAGAGTAATTAGTTTTTAAAACTTTACTGAAACACACATTTTTGGAAAATTTTCACCTGCCACATTTTCAGTATCCAGTGAAAATATGAGACAGAACTACCGTGATTTGGATAAAGCTTGCTCAACAATAAAGATGCAGCTTTTGGAAACCATGTGCATTATACCATTACACCCCTCTGAATGTTATAACTTGAACACCTCAATACCGTAGCCATGTGAATCTTACCAGCTACCTTTTCTATTCAATTAGAATTGTCTGAAAATGTACAATCCTAGTACACCTTTAGTTATGAGTATCCTAGGTATGGATCAGAACTGCAAGGATAATTGGTTGAGCCATACTCTTAAAAATCAACAAGGTATTTTTGGCTGATTTATTCAGCTCCTGATATTCATGAGTTTTGAAAACACAATTAACTGTTCTTATAGATATTTCCTCATCTTTTCAGAATCCATAAAATGTCTTCAACGACCATTCAATTTCCTGACTACGCTTTTCCACCAAGGGAAAAGGGTGAGATGAAGTGTGAAAGACAAATTTTTATTTTTTATGCTATAAAAGCTGCTGCCCAACTGTGATGATAAAAATCCAGGTAATCAATGATTCTCAGAATTTTCACTCTTTTAAGAGCATATTGCTATACTTTGTTTAATGGTCCAGTCTGCATTTTTTTTTTTAGAAGAAAACTTCAATTTAAGAGAACGTGTTCAGGGCTTCCCTGGTGGTGCAGTGGTTAAGAATCCGCCTTCCAATGCAGGGGACAAGGGTTTGAGCCCTGGTCCAGGAAGATCCCACATGCCGCAGAGCAACTAAGCCTATGCGCCACAACTACTAAGCCTGCACTCTAGAGCCCGTGAGCCACAACTACTGAGCCCGCGTGCCACAACTACTGAAGCCCGCACACCCAGAGCCCATGCTCCACAACAAGAGAAGCCACTGCAATGAGAAGCCCGTGCACCGCAACAAAGAGTAGGCCCCGCTCGCCGCAACTAGAGAAAGCCTGCGCACAGCAACGAAGACCCAACACAGCCAAAAATAATAAATAAATAAAATTAATGAATTTATTTAAAAAAAGAAAAAGAGAACGTGTTCAGGCACAAAAAAGTAAATATGCTTAAAAGTTAACCAGCCAAGACCCAAATTCTGACCTTCTAAAGACATTACAGAGGGGGAAAAATCCTGTAATTAGTAACAAGGAACAGCATAAACATGCAGTGCTTAGCATCAGGGAAAGAGGAAATAATCTTAACACTAAATGTTCACTTTTGAAATGATATTTTAACAATATTTCAGTTGTATTTCAAATATGACTATATAGGACACTATCATGATAGTTAATGTATATTTTCAATCACATTTGATGTAAAGCCTGTAAATTTGTTAGACTTGCCACATTCTTTCTAGAGAAACTTTCAAAGTGTCTGAAACACTATATTAAAAGACAACTAAGGGCTTCCCTGGTGGCGCAGTGGTTGAGAGTCCGCCTGCCGATGCAGGGGACACGGGTTCGTGTCCCGGTCCAGGAAGATCCCACATGCTGCGGAGCGGCTAGGCCCATGAGCCATGGCCGCTGAGCCTGCGAGTCCGGAAAACGGGAGAGGCCACAACAGTGAGAGGCCCGCGTACCACAAAAAAAAAAAAAAAAAAAAAAAGACAACTCAAATTTCTCATTGAGAAAAACTCTTTTGTGGGAAATCTAAATTGAAACCTTCCAATTTAAAGTCCTAAACACTTTCCACGTAGGAAAACTCTGTAAGTATACTTCTTCAGATAGTTTTTAAAGCAATCAGCACCGGCAATGTTAAATTATCGTGGCTCTCAAGAAAAACAGAGGAACACTGTACAGAAGACCCTCACATTTGTGGCTCTGTGTATTCCCTGTGGGCTGTGCCAACCCACTCTCTCCCCAGTAATGACTCTTTGTTTTTACTAAGTCCCAAAGGGCTGGTGAGAGCGCGGCAAAGAGAAGGGGGGGAGGGGTGGATGGAATGCAGCTGCAGGCTCTGAAACAATGCTGAGTCCATATATTTTGTTCCCAGTTAGAATAATAAAAAGGGGACTGTGGTGGGGGGTGAGGGGATGGAGAAGACAGAATGCAGAATAAGCAAGGTAGGGCCAAGTATCCTATCGCTCTCATCCTGCAGCACTCCCTCCTCTCCCTACACTCATACTCTCCCAACTCCAGTAACCATTCATTTGGTTAAAAAGCTTATCTGTTAAAATTCAACCACCCATTAAGATTTACACCTATCAGTCACTTATATCTAAATTACTTTTATCAGTGAACTATACTCAGACAAAGAATAGAGTAGGAAGAGAGAATGGAGCTTGCAAAGATAAACTGGGGAAGCTTGGACACAGAGATAGGAAAGTTTGGGGGAGGTACGTAGGAGATTTCAGAAAGGGGGGTCCAAGGTTTCAAACAGAAACTGCCTGCTTTGTAAAGGTACCTAGGGCCTGGAGGGTAACTGGTATGCTACAGAAAACCATATTCCTTCTAAGACTGCTAAAAGCTACATGTTTCTGCATCAAGAGCTTGGAAGCCTGCACATATTGGTTCCTCATTATTCAGTCTAACCTAGTGCCTAAGAAAATGTCCTTCACTTGCATTTCCCTGGTCTCCACGTCCCAACTGGGAGAATGAAAGAATTAAGGGAAGAGGGAAGAAGCAGACACCAAACAAGGTGTCAGCTGCTACTGAGGGAAAAGCAGCTCAAACCCTATTCTTCTCCCCTGGGTACTGCCCTCTCTTCCCAGATAACCCTTTACTGAAATGGGTAGCCCTGCTGAGCTCAAGAAGTCAGGCCTGCCTCTCGAACATCCCTTCAGATATTGTTGATGCCATTAAAATTTGTAAGAAAATTCAAGAAGCCTCAAGTAAACAACCAACACTAATACCTCAAAAATAGTATCAGCATGTGCTAGAGACTACCTAAAAAGCTATGAAACAAAATTCAGAAGAATGCTTGTTCCATTTAGGATCCCATTCATGAACACTCAGTTACTGGGGAGAGAAAAAAAAGGACTTCATTGTAAAGCTATCATGTAGAAGCAAACCTCTGACATCCACACACAAACATCTCCTTCAAGTTAGCATTCCACAAGATTTAGAAGTACTCTTAGTTGGTGTTGAATGATACAATTAATCTCTTGACTCTTGAAATGTTTTCAAGTTATAAAGTTCAGAAAGACTGTATTTATTCACATTGAATTTTTACATTTTGTGACATAAACAAAAATTCACAAGTGTATAGATTTATAATAAATAGGAATATGATCTTCCCCCCTCAGGTTGCCTTTTCTCTAGAGCTCTAAAATCCATTTACAGATATTCCAAATCTCCATACTGTAGACAGTATATAGAGACAAATTCAGAAATGCATATTAATTTAAATGAAGGAATGATTGAGTCTATTTATTTTATTAATGTTAAATAGTAATAGTAATAATTATGAAATAATATTGACACTACTCCTGTAAAGTTTATCTATTACAAATACAAAATTCATAGGTGCATTTTATTAGGAGTTATCATTTATTATACTTTTAAATCCAGCAATAAAATAGACAATACTTTGTTTATTCTGTGTACTAGAAAAATTCAGTTTTCTATATATACATTTCATTTCCTAGTATTAAAGTCCATAGACAGCAAAAGTTTGTTAATATTAACAACAATCACATAATCATAACTTGCCTGAAATTAATAATTCTTTATGGTTACTTAATTGTGGTAAACAAAATATAATCTCATAATACTATGATGTATGTTACACTTCAATAGAAAGGTTAAAAAATCAATTATCTATGACTTGGAAAAAAACTACTCTCAATATCTATACCTGAATTACTTAACTAAATCAAGAAGATAATTCAAGTCTTAAAGGTGTCATAAATTTACATTTAGTCACAAAGTTCACAAAATATGAGTGACATTATATTAAGAGGCACAGATGAAAACAAATTTTAAGACGTAAATATAATAATGTGTAAGATTAGATTTTCTTGCCAAAACAATAAGAGTACTCACCCCTTGGAGCCCTTGGAACTGAATTGAAGGTCGAAAAGGAATTAAATTCTATTAAAAGAAACATAAGAAACAAACACATCAACCTTGGTTACTGGGACACGGAACTAAATGATTAAACTCTAAACCTATGCACTTGGTCAGTGCTATAGTCTGTGAAAACCTTTTCATTACATACTTACGTTTATATGTCATTATATTAAGATGCCTTGATAAATGATACTGCACTACTGACATTTCTCTGAATACACAACCGAAGGTATCTTTTGGCAGTGGAGCTAATCACGTTTTTGAAAATGACTGACATTATTTGGCAAAAAATGATTAGTGTACTAATTCAATTTTACATGAAAAAGTATTATTGCTTAGTTTCTTGATATGTTTTTTAAAAAGGTAGGGGAAAGCAAGAGATAGTCAAAGAAACTTTGCAAAACTCTTAAGAGGACGCTAGAAATATAAAATTAAAATATTTGAGAATGAACTGTGGTTTCCATTTTCTCACATTTTACCAGAGATTAGTTTTTAGTTGAGGGTCAAACAGGTTACCAATCTTCTCACAAGCTTCTCACCAGGAGAATATAATTTCTAGAACAATGTTTTGTTTTATTATGAGCTTTGTCCTGTTCATAATTTTTATATTTTCTCATACAGTTGTGTATTTATTTATTTATTTATTTATTTATATTTTTTTTGCGGTACGCGGGCCTCTCATTCTTGTGACATCTCCCTTTGCGGAGCACAGGCTCCGGACGCGCAGGCTCAGCGGCCATGGCTCACGGGCCCAGCCGCTTCGCGGCATGTGGGATATTCCCGGACCGGGGCACGAACCCGTGTCCCCTGCATCGGCAGGTGGACTCTCAACCACTGCGCCACCAGGGAAACCCTAGAGTTGTGTATTTAGAACAAAAGCTGAAACTGTAAATATCTACCATAGTCTCAGGCATGATTTCCTGTACCCAAAGTCACCAGTATGGGGCTGGTTCACCACTATTGGAACGCTTTTCCAAACTGCTAACAGAAATTCATGGGGAAATCAGATTTGGGTAACATTTTAATAGTAACACATCAGCCTGTAAACTATTCTTCATACCCTCATATCCAAACCCAATGCACAAAAACAAAAGCAGTGGTTTCTGGTCTCAACTCTACCTTAAAGAAAAATACAGAGGCACCCATGTGCCCCTCCCTCAGCCACTGCACATTAACTACTACTTACTAGGTACTTCCCAAAACTTCTCTACAAATTTAAAAGTTTACTAATCAGGATTACAATAAACTAAAGAGAAATAAGGAAAGGATAAGTACTTTAAAAGACAGATCATCTGAATATAAAATCAAGTGGTAGCATTAACCATTCTATTATTATTTATAAAAATGGATAAACATCTTCTTGAAGAAAACATAATAGATACTATTACCATTGTTCTACCACCATAAAAAGATTATTTAACTTTAGACTTACCAGCAGAATCAAAGCACTACTGGGTGACAAAATTTATTTCTTGGTGTGGGAGAAGTAGGTAACAATTTTTCATAGTGATTCATTCTAATTCAGGGTGTTTTATGAAAATATAAAATATAGATTAACGCTAACTTGAATTTCCTTAGAGGGAGAAAACCTCACCCAAACCTACCTTCCATAGCTAAACCTCTACCTGAAGTAATGGTAGCTTGTGTGCAGAAACCCTGGGGAGGCCCGCTTTGTGTGTAAGTAGGTGGCACTACAATTTAGGTAAGACAGGTCGAGGTTCTAGCTTTCAGAATATTTCAATCAGCCCTGCCTCCTGCTCTCTCTTCAAATCACAAACACTGAACATCTCCTCTGAGGCTGGTTACACTTTCCTCTCTGACTCCTTGCAGGCAGGTTATCTTCAGCTCACCACTGGAATTTGAACTTCTCTATCAAGTTCATCAATTCTTCTTGGCCAAACAAATGCTAACTTTCCTCAATTTTCAAATTGCTCACTTCTCCACTGGATGTCACTTGGAGACACCACTCCTGGCTCTTTGATCATGCCTTTCACTTTCCTCTTTCTAGATCCAGTCTCTCCTGGAGGCTCACCTTGCCTATTTGGTGATGACTCTGAATCTCTTCCCTATTCCTCAACTTGGCATCTCTCTGCAACTTGCAACTTATCACAGCCTTGGACATTTTGCATTAGAAACTCTCAATGACAGCAAAATTGGCAAACACTAAACCACCTCTGCCCCTCGCCAAACTGGCGCCCCTTTCCTACTTTCTGGCAAGGGTGCTTCTATCTTTTTGGTTCTCCAGGCTCACAACCTTAAGTTTAACGCACAGCCTCTTCTCCCTCTCCCCTCACCACATTCTATTAGGCAATCGCACACTGCTAGAATCACAGAATTCCAGGTCCAGAGGTACTCCAGTTGGTGCCCAGCCCCACCCCCCACCCTTAACCACAATGGGCCATGTGTCCCATTAATAACTAAGCTAGGACCAGAATCTAGGACTCAATCTTCCTGTTTTGCCATACTGTTTTTCTTCTACTGTCTTGGGCTCCACACACATCTGTTACGGTAGATCCATGGGCACTTACTCCTTTATGCCAGTGAGTTCGCATTTTAGTTGGAGAACATTTGAAAACGATTAAATATTGTACTAGGCTAAGTACTGCTGGGAGGTGCAGTAAGGATTCTCACAAAGGAGAAAAGTATCGGTTAGAAGAGATACTAGAGAAGAGAAAAGGCTCATGGAAAAGATGGCTCTTGAGTAGCAATTTTGAAAAGACAAACTCCAGGGAGAGGGAGTGTCCAAAGCAAAAAAGCAAGGAGACAGGAGTGGGTACTGTGCAGGCAGATGGCAGGTCTTTTCGCACATGAAACATAACATAAAGGATGAGAATTGGACCTGGTGATCCCTGGCTAATCTCTCCTTGACCTCAAAATTTGTCTTCAGTTTTAGCTTCTACCCACTACAGAATAAATAGGACAGTAATTTAAATTTCAGACCTCATAATTTCTAAAGGTTCATCACCCTGTGAAATAACCCTATCCTAATCCCTTCCATTACCCCTTTAGGGATGGCCTTTAAGTCTTGTCTTTGACATGATAAACAATTGGAGGCTCTTCTGATTTTTGGAATAAGAAAGTGAGTTGCTGAAAGAATGAAGTGTTTCAGGGAAAGCAGCTCTTTCAGTCATGTGCAAGAAAGACAGAGAGGGAGATCAATCGGGGCTAGGGAAAAGGATTAGACATCAGCTCCAGGGGATGTTTTATTTAGGAACACTCTGGTGATAAAGGCCTAAATTAGTATGGCTTCATCTGGAGCAAACAGGAGATGGTGGAACGAGCAGACCTTCCCAAGAAAGAATGATAAAATGTGATGAAAGCTTGAATATCAGGTGTACACGCACACATATGCACAAAAGCAGCAAAGGTGGCTCAGGGCTCTCAATCATCATCTGGGGCCAGTCTGCCCCAGGCTCCCTCATATTAAGCTTAGTCTCTACTTTGAAAGCTCCTAGCCTGTTTCAGGTCCCTATCACCAAGCAACTAGACAAAGGCCTTCCTCCCTTCCTTCAGTCCCTTCCAAATGTTACTCATTCAAATAGCTAACAGAAGCTTTCTCAGATACCACCCTCAGCATGTCACATAGCCTGCAGTGGGTTCTATCAAAGCAAAACAAACTCCTCCACGTAGAAAGCAGACAGTCCAACTATAGGACCAACCAATTTCATCTTCCACTTCCCAACTGTGGCTCAGCAGTATTAACCTTTTTCAGTCTGTTTGTTTTGTAAACAATTTCCTCTCTATTTCTACCTCCTATCTATCTGTTCTTTCAACCTGGCATACCTTCCCAAACACTATTTTGCCAATCCATACTAATCACTTAACATTCAAGCTTAAGATTAATTTCCTCAGCTAGGCCTTGTTTTAGATAAATCAGAAATCAAAGACTCAATGAGTTTAAGGACCCATTGCAGGTAAATGTGAAACAGACTGGGTGTAAAGCAACAGGGCAGTGGCGAGTACCTGGGGAATGAATGCCCAACTGAGAAAGGACTCAAATTTTAAAATGTTAAACCTTTTTCTCACCAAACAAAACACTGCTGCCACCATTTTGCTAACTCTGAACTATGCCCACTTTAGCTACCATTAGCTATTGTTTTTTTCCAGATGCCTGTGTCTATCGTACCACTACACTGGGGGTGTATTTTTTTCATAGGTTTTCTTACTCCTAGTTGTTATGATACAAAAGAGTCTAACACATATTTAACTTACAAGTATTTATCTACATTATGATAAAAAAGTATTATAAAATCACTTTGGCTATGTTCTCTTTATATATGCGGTATACAACTATACGCATTATATACTTTATAGATTACTAGTCTGGGTTGTATAGACAAAACAATACCACTATGCTTTACATCAACTTAGGGATTCTCAAGAGTAATTTTTTTAAAAAAATAAATTTATTTATTTATTTTTGGCTGCATGGGGTCTTCGTTGCTGCACGCAGGCTTTTTCTAGTTGCGGTGAGCAGGGGTTACTCTTCATTGCGGTGCGCGGGCTTCTCATTGCGGTGGCTTCACTTGTTGCGGAGCACAGGCTCTAGGCATGCGGGCTTCAGTAGTTGTGGCTCATGGGTTCTATCCAATCTTTTGCCTCATGACCTGAATTTAGGACCTAACCTCCTGATATGCTTAGAGTTCTATCTGTATTGCTTGCTTCCTCAACAAAAATTATAACTTGTTTTTGTTTACATAGTTTTGTAATGTACAGAGTATTTTTATATCCATAGTCTCAAGTGAGACCTCCTAAAACCAGCCGTGGGTGGTAGGAAGACACCATCATCCCCCATTTCAGAGGGAGATAAACGAGTCTCCAACAGGCAAAGTTCATTGCTCAGAATCACCAAGCTAGTGGTTAGCAGAGTTGGACCTCAAATCCAGACTTCTGAATTTCAAATACAGTACCCTTTCCTTATCTTGCCTCTGTAACAGGTTACCTCCTAGGGCTGAACATGAAAAGCACTTAAATGCTCATTCAATTCTTCTGGCATTTTGTTTCCAAAGAAAATGAATTTTATAAAATCATTATAATTTCCAAGGTTCAGCTTCTGATTAAATATAAACTAAAAAAACAACAGTTTTTTTTTTTCTGTAAGGACCATGTAGAGTAAAGGAACATATATAAATATTTGTGTTAACATTTTTCATTAAAAAAACAAAACCCTCATCTATGGAGTAGTTGTGGGTGCTTATCCAAACAGGATAAACTAGGATTACTGTTGCTGAAAAACTTTAAGATATCTAACAACCTAGAAGAGAAAAGTATATAAGAGAACCTCAAATCCTTTATTGATTTTAATCCCAATTTTAGACAAGAAGATGTTAGGTACTATGCTACAGTTCTTGAACGTTTTAAAAAATGCAGCAAGAGAGCCAGCTAGAACGCTATACCACTTTTTATGCTTCTGACGACTGTGTTAATGGGAAAGGTACCCGGAATAAGTTGTAAAAGTCAATACCAGGACTTACCTGGTAGTCCAGGGGTAAAGAATCCACCTTACAATGCAGGGGACGTGGGTTCGATCCCTGGTCAGGGAACTAAGATCCCACATGCTGTGGGGCAAGTAAGCCCGAGCGCCACAACTACTGAGCTCACGCACCTCAACTAGAGCCCTCGCTGCAAACTATAGAGCCCATGTGCCCTGGAGCCTGCGTGCCACAACTAGAGAAGAGAAAACCCGCAGGCCACAACTAGAGAGAAGCCCGAGTGCCACAGTAAAGATCCCGCGCACCACAACGAAAGATTCCGCATGCAGCAACTGAGACCCAACGCA
Source organism: Mesoplodon bidens (assembly GCF_964165515.1). Classification (NCBI taxonomy): domain Eukaryota; kingdom Metazoa; phylum Chordata; class Mammalia; order Artiodactyla; family Ziphiidae; genus Mesoplodon; species Mesoplodon bidens. Next base: position 78,789,932 of record NC_138160.1, read on the forward strand.
GCCAAAAATAAATAAATAATAAATAAATCTTTTTTAAAAATTGAACATTTAAAAATAAATAAATAAAAGTCTATACCACTATAAGCAAATGTCTCAAGCACGTTAGTTTTTCACCTAAATGTTTTTTAGTCTAAGTTTAACTGCACAAACATAACCTCAACTCATTGTATATTTTTTAATGCGATCCAGTTTTACAAGATAATGTAATTACAGGTGGCCAAATATGATAGGCATGTTTTAGAATAATGTTTAACTTACTAAGTACAGTTCCATTACAAATGGAATTTCAACAGGACTTCAACTTTTGATTTTTAGCTTTAATTAAATATTTGCACCAACTAGCTCTTTTGAAAATCAAGTAACTCTAGGGTTTAACTGACTAGTACTTGAGCTATAAATAAGATAGTGATCTAGTATCTTCATCCATCCAAGAAACAATGCAGACTAGAACTGGCTAGGGAAACCGTTTTGAGAAATGCTTCAACAAGGTGATGTTTTATAGTCAAAAGATTCTGTTAAAACTCTTGGTCGGTTCACTGATTTTAGATTTCCTTGAATTAACCCTCTGTATTTTTCAGAGAATGTAGGGCATTCTTAAGCTTAGAATAAAAGTGTAGACAATACTAAAATGCTCAAAAGTTTAGTTCTTGACATCTGCCACTATAATAAGCCAATTCTACTGCAATAAAAACTGCTCTATGGGCTTCCCGGTGGCGCAGTGGTTGAGAGTCCGCCTGCCGATGCAGGGGACACGGGTTTGTGCCCTCGTCCGGGATGATCCCACATGCCGCGGAGCGGTTGGGCCCGTGAGCCATGGCCGCTGGGCCTGCGCGTCCGGAGCCTGTGCTCCGCAGCGGGAGAGGCCACAGCAGTGAGGCCCGCGTACCGCAAAAAACCCCCAAAACTAACAAACACAAAAACCTGCTCTATGACCAAAGAAATCTATGTCCACTTATTTCCAGGGACTATGTCTTGCAATATATAAGGACTATAAAAGTAATATGTAATTTACTAAGTAATTTTACTAAGTAATTTTAATTGTGCTGAGTAATATTAATTTCTGACACGATTCTTTTAGGGTAGGAGGGAAGAAGCAAAGCTCAGGTTTCTTTGGGGATAAATAAAAGAGAGTTACTTATCCTATAAAAGTTGTTATAACCATCTCTTGATTATTTACATATTGTTTATCCATCCAAATTAAACCTATGGTTACTTTTATTCTATCAACCACTATTGGTTTTGTCAACATACAACCATAAGAAATAGCATTCGTTCTAGAAAAGAGTGATTTCTCTAAGAAACACATTAAAGAGATCTTTCTAATTTTATTCTCTAAGGTTAGAGATGTACTTGAAATACCTTCAGCTTCCCTTCTGAACCCATCATGGAGCTCTGACTCAACTTAAGGTGAACTCTTGAATTATTTAAAATTAACCAATAGGTATTTATTAAATACTTCATATTTTATTTGCATACCTAAGCTGCATTATAAGTCAAGCTAAAGACAGTGCAAAAAGGGCTTCCCTGGTGTGGCACAGTGGTTAAGAATCCGCCTGCCAATGCAGGAGACATGGGTTCAAGCCCTGGTCCGGGAAGATTCCCACATGCCACAGAGCAACTAAGCCTGTGCACCACAACTACTAAGCCCGCGTGCCACAACTATTGAAGGCCACATGCCTAGAGCCTGTGCTCCTCGACAAGATAAGCCACCGCCATGAGAAGCCCGCGAACCTCAACGAAGAGCAGCTCCCGCTCGCCGCAACTAGAGAAAGCCCACATGCATCAGTGAAGACCCAAGGCAGCCAAAAATAAAATAAAATTAATTAAAAAAAAAGAATATTTAAAGATAGTGCAAAAAAAAATTCCAAAGTCAAATATAATTTTGGAACTTTATGTCAAAACCAGAAAACTGTCTATAAATGGTGATGGGTCAGGTGACTGCTTTAAGTGAGATTATTTTAGGAAATGATTATAGCCACCTAGTTACTATTTACTGAGCACTTAAAATGTGTCAGGCCAGTGTAATCACTTTTACTATCACCTGTGGGAATTCTCAGAACACCCTTGTGGAGTAGATACTATTATTTCCACAGGATTCCACAGGTAAATCCTGTGAAATCACATAAGGTTACACAGCTAATAAGTGACCTGGAGCTCAAACCCTGGCCTGTCTCCCTTTAAGAACTAAGCACTCTACACAGCTAGCCTCTCCTGCTCCTTCTTAACAACAGTTATATAAATGTGAAATATCTGAATCCTACAGAATTAAGAACTGATAAGAATCAATAGCTCTTTGGGGATCACTTTTTTGGTTTTGCACTACAACTTAAGGAAAATATCAGGCACTTGAATTTCTTTTCACTTATGCAAGTAAATAGTAAAAAGTATATATGACTTATCCTGGGATACAATTTAAGATAGATCTTTCTTTCCTAAAAGAGGTACTATACCATTTAATTGTGGTTATAATTCTTGCCCCACTTTTTTTTTTTTTTTTTTTTTTGCGGTATGCGGGCTTCTCACTGTTGTGGCCTCTCCCGTTGCGGAGCACAGGCTCCGGACGCGCAGGCTCAGCGGCCATGGCTCACGGGCCCAGCCGCTCCGCGGCATGTGGGATCTTCCCGGACTGGGGAACCCATGTCCCCTGCATTGGCAGGTGGACTCTCAACCACTGCGCCACCAGGGAAGCCCCTGGTTATAATTCTTTTATTTAAGAAGTCATTTAATTCTGCTCTTTAAAATATCATCTGATAGAGAAACCAAAGACTATCCAACAATTATATTTTAACCACGGTAATAAAAATAAAATCTAAGCAGGGAAAGAAGAGGAAAAAAAAAAAAAGATGGGAGTATAAGTAGACAGTAGCACAGGAAATCAGTTAATCCTGAAATCAAATATACCCAGCTCTCGTCAAAAGCTGGTAATATGTTTAGAATGATAGTATGAATGTGAAATTTTGAGGTAATCCAAAGATACCTTAGTAAACGGTATCTCCTTCTTTGCCCCATTCTTTTATTAGATGCTCCCCCACCCCCCGGGGGAGAGAGAGGGAGTCATTAAGTTTCACAAAATCTAGTATTTTGCTTTGTCAGTCAATCCAACCTTACACATCGCAGAAACTCCTTCTCTGCAGATTTGGAAGAACCAGATTAAAGAGCATTTGGAATAAAGAATAATTTCTTTCTAGCCTTTACAGCATAGAAAAGAATGAAATATAAAGGAGATTCTTGAAACAGTAGGGAGAAGTCAAAAATCTAATTTATTTAACACAGTCCTTGTTTTTAAAGATAGTTTCTGGAAAACTGTAGCTATCTGATGCAGGCCAAATTTAAAAAAATTATTATTGTCTTAAACGTCACTATTTCATACAACTCTTTAAAGGAATATGGAAGGCAAAAATCCAAACTGAACAACCACCTAAAAAGTTAGTTACTGTGAACAAGCCCTTATAACAATATTTGAAGCATAATATCCCATCATTTTTTTCTAAGAGAGTGCTTAATGTGGACTTTATAATTGTGTAATTAGCTTACATGTCAAATCTGATTATAAATACAAATGAAGATTTGTTCTTTGGGATCATGATCTCTAGTAAAGTATAAGGAGAAACAGTAAAATAAACTTGGATTGGAAGATGGGTATTATTTTTAAAATAGTAGAAATTTGTAAAATGAAGCATCTACAACAAAGGGAGCCATTAGAAGGCTTGAAACTTGGAAACTACATGATCATACACACTTAGTGTTTTAAAAAGATCGCTTTGGGTGCTGTGTGGAGAATGGACTATTGGGGGAAGAGTGGAAGCCTGGAGGCTAGCTGGAAGTCCATGGCAGTGGTCCTCAAGAGAGATAATGGTGGCTGGGACTGGAGTGGTGGTGATGGATGAAGTTAGATTTCAGATTTTTGAAGACTGACAGAACTTGCTGATAGATCAACTAAGTCAAGAAAAGAGGAGATAAATCAAGGAATACTAGTCAATTACTAGTCAACTGGTGATGAGTACTGCCACTTACTGAAATGGGCAACACTCATGAAGATGTAGGTTTGAAGGGTGAAATCAAGAGTTGTGCTTGGCAAAAATAAACTCAAAATGGATTAAAGACTTAAATGCAAGGCCAGACATTATAAAACTCTTAGAGGAAAACATAGGCAGAACACTCTGTGACATAAATCACAGCAAGATCCTTTTTGACCCACCTCCTAGAGAAATGAAAATAAAAACAAAAATAAACAAATGGGACCTAATGAAACTTAAAAAGCTTTTGCACAGCAAAGGAAAACATAAACAAGATGAAAAGACAACCCTCAGAATGAGAGAAAATATTTGTAAATGAAGCAACTGACAAAGGATTAATCTCCAAAATTTACAAGCAGCTCATGAAACTCAATATCAAAAAAACAAACAACCCAATCCAAAAATGGGCAGAAGACCTAAATAGACATTTCTCCAAAGAAGATATACAGATTGCCAACAAACACATGAAAGGATGCTCAGCCTCACCAATCATTAGAGAAATGCAAATCAAAACTCCAATGAGGTATCACCTCACAACAGTCTGAATGGCCGTCATCAAAAAATCTACAAACAACAAATGCTGGAGAGGGTATGGAGAAAAGGGAACCCTCTTGCACTGTTGGTGGGAATGTAAATTGATACAGCCATTATGGAGAACAGTATGGATGTTCATTAAAAAACTAAAAATAGAACTACCATACGACCCAGCAATCTCACTACTGGGCATATACTGAGAAAACCATAATTCAGAAAGAGTCATGTACCACAGTGTTCATTGCAGCTCTATTTACAATAGCCAGGACATGGAAGCAACCTAAGTGTCCATCGACAGATGAATGCATAAAGAACATGTGGTACATATATACAATGGAATATTACTCAGCCATAAAAAGAAACAAAATTGAGTTATTTGTAGTGAGGTGGATGGACCTAGAGACTCTCATACAGAGTGAAGTAAGTCAAAGAGAAAAACAAATACCGTATGCTAACACATACACATGGAATCTAAAAAAAGGTATGAAGAACCTAGGGGCAGGACAGGAATAAAGATGCAGATGTAGAGAATGGACTTGAGGACACGGGGAGGGGGAAGAGTAAGCTGGGATGAAGTGAGAGAGTGGCATGGACATATATACACTACCAAATGTAAAATAGATAGCTAGTGGGAAGCAGCCACATAACACAGGGAGATCAGCTAGGTGCTCTGTGACCACTTAGAGGGGTGGGATGGGGGGAGGGTGAGAGGGAGGCGCAAGAGGGAGGAGATATGGGGATATTTGTATATGCATAGCTGATTCACTTTGTTATAAAGCAGAAACTAACACACCATTATAAAGCAATTATACTCCAATAAAGATGTTTAAAAAAAAAGGAATTGTGTTTGGGTCTGTTAAGTTTAGATAACCTACTAAACTTTGATAAAGAGATCAGGTGTTGAAAATTAGTGCCTGGAAATGGAGGAAGGTCAGAGCTGGAGATAAATATTTGGAGGTCATTAACATATAGATGACATTTAAATCCATAGGACTAGATGAGCTCACCTAGGGAAGTGAATAGATAAAGAGAAGGGAACTGGGATCTCCAACTTTCAGAGGCCAGTCAAGCAGTGGATAATCAGCAGAGGAGACTGAGAAAGAATGGCCAGGGAAATGGGAGGAAAATCAGGAAAGTGTTTCTAACAGGAAGGAGTAGTCAACTGGATGGCATGATGCTGAGGTCAGGTTAAGACAGGAACAGAGAGATGACCACTAGATTTGACAACAAGGGACCTAGTCAGGTGCAATCTCAGGGATGTGTTGGACACAACCCAGCTGGAGTGGGCTGAGCAGAGGATGGGAGATGAAAAAGCAGACACTATTATTTCTCAGACATATCCTCAAACATAATCCTCTCTTTAGGTGTCCCCTTGCACAGAGACTTTATTGTATGTATGTATGTATGTATGATGTCTGCTTGTTTCTACTAAGGCACGAGCACTTTCTGGACCATCCTGACTTATTCAACTTTATATATCCAGTGCCTAGTACTATGCCTGGCACATATCAGAAGATAAATAAACATTGGCTAAATGAACAAATGCATATTTGACAGTTATAGTTATAATTCCTGTTCCTACCTCTTCGTCTTTTATTAAAGAAAAAACATCTCAAGACACTCAACTGAGTTTTTACCACATGGATGTGTTTTCTGGCTATCTGAGGCATCATGGTTTCCAACAATGAAAACCAAAAGCCATGATACTAAGTAAATGTCTTTTAAAAATCTGCTAACATGTAAATTTACAATTAAGCATATTTAGATCCTAAAGAATCTCAAAGAATCTTATTAGAAAGTTCATGCCTGGCTCCACCCTTGAACAAGCTCACTCTTCATGGGAAAAGTCTTCTAGCCAAGGTTATCTCCATGGACCATGAACCAAGTGCCCATAACCAGTCCATAACAATGTATATGTATAACAGAAGTTTCATGTACTCATGATTATTTTTTGGTTTGTTTTTCACAAACTGTCAAACAAAAAAAAAGAGAATCAAAACACCAAAACAGAAATGAAAGTAATCTGGAAGTGAAAACACTGACCCTTTCAAGGCCTTTAGGAATCAATTAAAAATGACGCTTGGGGCCTCCCTGGTAGCGCAGTGGTTGAGAGTCCGCCTGCCGATGCGGGGGATACGGGTTCGTGCCCCGGTCCGGGAGGATCCCATATGCCGCGGAGCGGCTGGGCCCGTGAGCCATGGCCGCTGAGCCTGCGCGTCCGGAGCCTGTGCTCCGCAACGGGAGGGGCCACAACAGTGAGAGGCCCGCATACCGCAAAAAAAAAAAAAAAAAAATGATGCTTGAAATGTAAATCCAGGCACATTGTAGAGAGTTACTTAATGTTTCAATAATCACTTGGGACAGAAACCATGGAAAGTCTGATCTTCACGTTAAAATCAAATTCAATTTTCATATTATCTGTACTCTATGACAGTCTTAAGTGCAATTTATAGAGAACGTTATTGGATAAAGGAAGCCGATAAAAATCCGAGCAAAATTTGAAAATCCCTGTTTAAACCCAAAATTTCTTCCACCTAATAATTTCAACTTCCCCCAAAACATTACCAATCCCCAAAATTTCCATCCAAATGGAAAAGTTTGAGACATGTAAATAATATGGCATTGTTCTAGTCTAGCCTCAGACCCAAATATACTTCTCAAATATAAAACATCTAATCAAACCTAAGTCTCATCACCAAACAACACACTGAGTGAACGTCCACTAAAATGGTACTTTATCTCCCCCACCCCACCCTCCCAACAGCTTCTGATTTCCCTTTTTTTACTAAGGGTATCCCTCCTAGTGCTGATGGCTAGAAATTTCCATTTAACTCTGTTCCTTTAAAATCTGTTATTGAATTCTATAGATTCTATTCATCTGTAATGTCTTGTCTCTCACTAGCATCCTAGTTTAGATCCCACTCATCTCTGACCTGGACCACATACTTCCTCCTAACTTGTCTACTGCCTTCCAGATTCATCTTATACTCATCATGCACACTGAGGCCAGTATAATCCTAAAGCATTAGCTCAAATCAACTTAAATTTCTACTGTCTCTCCAGTTTTGAAAGAATAAACTCCAACCTGCTCCAGTCTCCCTTTCCTCTCTTAAATCCAACTATATTTTCTCCTACACTCGAGGTTAAGTGGAACAAGGGTCTTCCTTGCTATTCTCAAAGCCTGCCTTAGCTTTTCTACTGCTGTCCTTTCCTTTCCTGTGCCATTCCTTCTGCTGGAGATGTGATTCCCCCCATCTAGTCTCTGCCTGTTAAAATCCTAAGACCCAAAGATGTTTTTTAGACCAATAACATATAGGATCCCCAACAAGAAAAAAACTTATGGGGCTTCCCGGGTGGCGCAGTGGTTGAGAGTTCCGCCTGCCGATGCAGGGGACACGGGTTCGTGCCCCAGTCTGGGAAGATCCCACATGCCGCGGAGCGGCTGGGCCCGTGAGCCATGGCCGCTGAGCCTGCGCGTCCGGAGCTTGTGTTCCGCAGCGGGAGAGGCCACAGCAGTGAGAGGCCCGCGTACCGCAAAAAAAAAAAAAAAAAAAAGAAAGAAAGAAACTTATGCTCTTTGTCTAACAACCTAGTTATTATTCAACTAGTAGCAAATGCTCTGACTACTGAGTTCAATTCAACGTGCTAATTTGATTCATGAATCTTTTGGAGCATATAGTCTAATTAATAAGATTCTCTCTTTTTATATCCTATATTAAACTGCTAGCCATGAGATTCCAGGTTTGGCCTTTGCTGGCAAAATATTAGTGGAAGCCCTTAAACCAGTTCTTCCTAAAGATTTAACGTGGCTCTAAAGAGCCATAATGCCACAACCAAAATAGATAGATAGGTAGATAAATTGAAAGGAAGGGAGGGAGGGAAAGAAAAGAAAGCAATTCTCCGTAAATCTGACCTGATTTATGCCATGTTTTTCAGCTTCAATTTGGCTGTAGAGACACAGTCATTAATTTACTGTATTCTACTCCAGACCTGCTTTTCTAGATTTTTGCATTAAGTCATGGGAAATGTCCTATGGAACTGAGGTATGCAGGAGAGTCAAATGTGCTGTGGTTATATACATGCTCTTTTCTTTATTCTAAAACTCAGCTCACTTTACATGAAGAAATGCCCATATCATCACATTTTAGGGACATCTTCTCAAATACTCCAAATACATTTGACCCAAACTGGCAAATAATTGGGCTGAACTCTGGTGCCACAGTCCTGAGCCTCTCTGTAGTCACTGCAAGTTGTTAAAAATGACCCAGCAGTGGTTCTCCTGAAATTCTCATTTTCCTCACTTTGCCGGCTTTATCACAAATTACCTAATAAGCGCTATGAGCACAGCTTCCATAGTTTTTCACAAGTGCAAATGGAGCAAATGGAAAGGTTGGATCTGGTGACTGTCCTTGATAAGCTTTCCTGTAAATCATTCCGAGAATTTTACACCCCTTTCCTTTTAAATTCTTTTCTTGAACATGTTCCAATCCTTCACATATGTTCTTTCTTTCTCCTCTCAGTTCTGGTGCCAAGGTTCCCTGTCTATCTCTTTGGGCAATCTGGCTACTGCTTTTCACTAGGAGGAGCACCCTTCTTTGCACTGAACACCTGATCAGCTGAAAAAACTTTTCAAACACTTATTGCAAAATGGGGCACAAACTTGACTTTACTTGATAAAAAGCATTTTAATATCAAGTTCAGCCTGAAGATGGGTCTAAGTTAAAGTCAGTAAGATTAACTTATTTTAATTAAAACTGGCTATATTTAAGAACTGCAACAAAAGGAATCTGCTAAGGCAAACCTCATTGTTTTACTTAGTAAACATGTCAGCAGCAGCGGCAGCTCTCTGCTGGCAGGTCTGGATGCTTGAGTGGTGCCTTAAGGAGAACAGGGTCTTCTGTATTTGTAAAAGCAGATTATTGAACACACATGTACACACTCAAAATTGTTTGAGGGCAGGCACAAAAAGGAAGAGATAGGAAAAAGTAAGGTGTGAGTCTTTTTGTGCCTTAAACCACAATGAATCAAATGCCGATATGTTCACGAGGTAAAAAGATAGGAAAGGAGAGGATATCTCCTACTCCATGACCTGTGGGATCAGTGATTTTATAAGATCACGGAACACATTAAAGGGAGCTATTGTCAAGGACAGTAACTTTAGAGGTTTAAATAAGACTTTATGCTTTGACTGGAAATAACAGTATCTAGTAATACTGAAAGAGACTGAATTCCTCATGCAAAATTAAACGTAAGTATATTTGTACAAATTTTCAAAACACTATCATTTTCCTAGAAGACACTAATCAAAGCAGGGAAATTTAAAGCCAATAATTGGAGTTGGCAAGAGAATGTGTTAACAGAATCCTTCTTAAAGTCATCTCCTTTCTCATCTTCAGGCATAGAGAATGAATGGCCCCTGCTTCCAGATGCATCTATGCAAGACTTTTTATGTAATAGTTGGATAAACATGACAGTATTATTTGAGCCACCACCTTTGAAACTTTGAGTAAACATTAAAAAAAAATCAACAGGCTCAGCAATAAGAGAATCTGAAAACAAAATTTTGATAAGATTTTTGTTACTACCAAATGAGTTACTCAAATGTCAAAATAAAGCCAGCTACAAATTACTGAAGGAATTGGCTAAAATAAATTTTAGAATTTTGAGGTTTAATTTGAAATAGTTTTAGGATACATTTGGGAGAAATATGTAATTACAGTAACATATGTTCATTTAAAATATGTGAGGCTTATATAGACCACAAATTCAGACATCAGTTTAGAATGACTATAAAGTTGTAATACGTGATTTTTATTTAGTAACCTGTACCTTCATTCAAAATAACTTATCTATAGGAAAAAAAAAAGTAGTTTTGCAATATATACTAAATATCTGTATAAGTATTCTGAGTTCATTCTGCAAACCATGAAAATAACTTTCCAGTTAACACTTTTTTATATATTATCAACTTGAAACTGTCTCTGTATTCAAACTGAGTGGAAAACAACTTTTAGGAGATATTTACTCCAACTGTAACTCCCATTCCTGGAATCACAGTGTCTCTATCCCGCACCCCAGTCTGTTTAAAAGGTTCCCAAGTTAGCTTTCCTCATTTCTTCTCTAAAAATAGAAAACTTGAGTAATGAAGGTCAATTAGGTTCGTTTGTCTTTCGAAACAGTGAGGAATTGTTTCTAATTAAAAGATTCTGTTTCCACGAACTCTAATAAGTTCAGATACTTGCTCAATTGTATCTAAAGAACATCTGTATTTAGCCTAGGTCATAGTTTCCTAAAATTCTTAAATTTACCTCCCTGAAGTCTTACGTCAAGTGGATTAATTTAGGAGAGTAAATCCAATGGACAAAATAATCTGGATAAAAATAACTCTCTGATGCTTAATTTAGGAAATTAACCTGTTGAAATTTCTGGCTCTTAGAAAGTCATCAGAAGAGGAGGCATAACAGTCATAACATTGCATGGGCCAAAGCCACTTGGAGGCCACTTGTCAAGCATCAAGCACCTTCCTATCTAAGCACAGGAGTGGTAGGGGCAGTTTTATATGAGAAGTTAAAGCCATCCTGCCCCCATCCCCAGGAGAGAATAGAAACTTCTCCCTGACTAGTCAATGCATTCCAACATTTTTCCAAACGCAGCTACAATTTAAAGTTAGGAGCCCTAATTTGATAAGGGTGGAAAGTGAAAGCGTAAAAGACCAAGTATGTATCCTTCTACTGGAGGATAAAAGCTCGGCCATATGCCCACTGCTGGCAACTTTACTGTGTTGATGGGGGAGCCCTGGTCTGGCCCTAGTCAGGAGGTGGGACGCTGAGGACACATTGTGGGAGACTTGGCTGAACACACCAGAGGTTACTGTAGTAAGTTCCAACAGTACCTCATTTCTTTTTCTTCTGTCTCTTCCCACTTTTCAGCTGTCTGCAGTTAACAGTCTCACCCCAAATCCTGCTTTTCTAAGCCCCTTAAGAAGTGTTTCTGTGGCCAAAGTGACAGTGAGGCCTGGGGACAGGAACTGGTTAAGTCAGAAACAAGGCAGTGTCCAACTGCAACGGCCAAGTCAGCTTATTTCTTCCTCCTCTCCCTGCATAGTACTGCTTCTACTACCAACTTTTAGAAGAAAAGGAATCCACGGACTGTCTCAATCTACCTGGGTCCAACTCAGAAGGGCAGAGGGAGTTGGAAAAGTCTTCTCCCTTTCCCTTCTCTGCCTCTGTACTGATTGACTAGATACATTAATTTGCATGCACAGAGATGGAAACAGATGGTAATGATATTAATAGGCAATAGAAGTAGTCAGGAGCAAGGAAAGCCATTGACTTTGGTACCTTTGACTGTAAAAATAAATAAATAACTTTAAAAAAATGAAGAACTAAGTGGTGGGTTGGAAGAGGAAGAATTTTTGATCTGCTGTTTCTTAAGACAGTGGGGCTTTTAGAATCCAAGCATTCCAACTTTAATCCCAAGCACATACTCACTAAGGTGCAGGAGGCAGAAATGAAGGGAGAAAAATAAACAGCATTCTCAGTGAGCACTGGGGGCTTCTCTGTCACCTCTCTCTCCCTGGGTACCGTCCCTTCCCTGTGCGGGCCTCCTCACCCACCTCTTCCGGGTCAGTGTCTGTCAATCTTGTTGTGATCAGCTGTACAGTTCGCCAGTTGTCCCCCCAAGGTGGCTGGCTGACCTACTGTCCCCAGAGATGCCTCTCCCCACCCCTGTGTGTCAGTCTTTATCTGCTCCCTGGGTCTGTTTCTGACTGGAGGTTGGCCTCCTCCTTGCTGGCTTCTTCCTCTCCGGTTTTTCTCTTTACATACCCTGACCTACCTTCTTCCCACTGTCATTCCTTCCCACACCCTCCTCTTGGAACAGGCAAGCTTATCTCTCCATCTTGCAGGGCTGAGTTTCTCTCCAGTGTCTGCCCCTGTGTCCCTCTGCCTGCCTATCTGGCTTCCCCCAGATGGGCCTCCCACTCCATGCTGGTGCTGGTGCTGGTGCTGGTCTCTTCCCTGCAGATGAACCTGTCTGGGAGTAGCTACTGACACATGTAGTTTTTATTTCTTGTATTTCCTTGCATTCCTATCGCTGCGTGACTTCCCAGTCATACATGAGACCTTTTTTCCCTGAGACTTCATGGTGTGTAGGAAAAGTATCTTTCTCCCTGTGCATGCACTCCTCCCTCCACCCCCGAGTCTCAGTGTTTTTGGCCTATGCTTCTCTGGTGGGTAACTCATATGCCCTGGAATGTACATCCATGTGTCCACTCAGTTCTGTGAATGCCATCCTGAGGGCATGCTCATTTCTGAGTCTCTCCTGCTGTTTACATGTACACTATCATGTGAGCTCATGTACTCCTCAACCTGTGCACAACTGTGTGCCTCCTCCTGTGTGCATGCTTATGTAAGGGCCCCCTGAAGGTAAGTCTCCCTTGGCCCAGGTTCACACCTCTCCTGCAGTTTTGCCTCCAACTCTGGGCCTTCCTTCCAAGCATTTAAAGGGCCTGGCACTAGTGGGAGCTCAACAGATGTTAATTCCTTTCTCCACTTTTACCTGAATAACTATGAGCGTGTCCGGGTGTCCCTCTGGCCTTGCTTTATGAGATCAGTTAATCGGAGCGTGTTTGCTTGACATGAACTCGGCTATTTGTCGGGATGCCCTGTGGGTTCTCTGCTGCACGGACGGTCTCTCTTCTCAGAGTGACTGTTACCGGTTCCTCATATGGTATATCCCTCCCCTTATGCGATACGTCCACTCTGTCTCCCTCACCCATTCACAGTACTGCATCTCCATAAACGGCTTCCCCAGGCACTCCGGTTGCGGCGTTTCTTCGCTATGCCTCCCACTCTCTCCCTCACTTTTTTTTTTTTTTTAAACGTGAAAACGCGTCCCTGGGTTTGTCCTCCGACTACCGAGTACGTGGGCCTTCGCTGTGCTCGAGTTGTGTGTATCCATGGATCTCTCTCCGGGACGCGGTGCGGGGTGAGAAACCCGAGTCCGCCCGGGACGCAGTGTATCCCCGCCCCCGCCCCTCGATCCAAGTCTCCATGTCTGTGAATCCGCCTCAGACGCGAGCGACGCGTCTTTCGGGTATGAGGAGCCACGGAGACTCTCTCTCCTCAGTAACCGATGTCTCTGCTCCCGGGTGAGCGCTGGCTGTGTGTGGCTCCCGCTACGCGGTGTTGTGTCTCTGGGAACGAGAAGCGCCCGTATGCCCGAGTCTCTGGAAGTGTAAGGTGTGTCGCCCTTCTCCCTCATACGCGGAGCGTCTGTGCCTCAGCCTTTCCGAGTACACGGTGCGCCCCCCGCCCCGGTCCCATACGCTCAGCGCCTGTATCCCCAAGTTCTTGCGAGTACAATATGTGTCCCACCTTCATACGCGGAGCGCCTGTGTCCCGGTCTCTGCTGGTCCGCGGTGGTACCCCCAAAACGCTGACGGTTAGTGCCCGCCGGTCCTCTCGGGTTCGTTACCCGGACGCTGCCCTCCGAGCCCTCCCCACCCCCGACACGCCGTGGGCAGAAGAGCCATCTCACTCGTCTCCCTGTTGCCTTTCTCCCTCACTGGGACAGAAAAGGCTAGAAAACCCGGGCGCCGTCGGAAAGTCCCGCAGCGGCTGCGCAGCCGAGCCAGGGCTGCGGCTGCCTCGGCCCCGCCGCCAGGGGCCGCCCGCCCGCCCGCCTCCCAACGCCCAGGCGCCCAGCTGGCCCGGGACGGCGGCGTCAGCGACCCTGCCCGGCCCTGCCCAGCCCTGCCGCCGCGGGCGCTGACGGCAGCCTCGGCGAGCCCCTGCTCCACCGGCCCCGAGCCAGGTGCCGGGGGCAGGGAGAGGCGCGGCGGGGCGGCGCGGGACGCCCTCTTCCTTCCCGAGCCCGGCCAGCTGCCCAGCTCACCTCGTGGCTCTGGTAGGTCTCGAGCGCGCGGATCGCCGTCTCGGTGAGCTTCACATGCAGTACGGTGGTGTTGTCCTGTCCCAGCCTCCCGCACGACAGCCCATAGCGCTGCTCCTCCCGCAGGCCCGCCGCCCCCCCTGCCGCCATCTTAAACTCCCCGGGGTGCCGCCGCCGACGCCGCTCGGGCTCTAGCCTCCACTGCGGCCGCAGCTGCTCGGGCTTCTGCAGCCGCCGCCACAGCTACGGCCATCCCGCTGCTGACGTACTGTCATATACTGCGCGCAGCCAGACCTCGGGCTGCCACCGCCGCCACCCGCCCCACCCTCCGGCCTCGTGCCCCGCCCCGGGCTCGTCTCATTGGCCCCGGTCCCCTCAGAGCCGTCCTCATTGGCCGCCCTCCACTCTCACGGGGGCGGAGCCCAAAGTCGCTGGAGTTTGCTCCCGGGACGGGACGTCCGAGAGGTAAGAGGCTGACGTCGAGGTGACGCGCCAACTTAATCGTACCTGACGTCACGTCTGGTCGTCTTGGCCCACTGGCCGCTATTGGCCAGGCTGGTTTGGGGGATCCCCTGCTAATTGGGTGTCCAGATTGCCTGGTCTAGTTACCTGGGGTCGAAGCCCCGCCCCTTGGGGGTATAATAGTAGAGAGCCGGGAGTGTAGGGGAGAGTCTCTTCCTGCGCTGGTGGTCCTTGGAGAGGAGGATCCCCACCCCAATTGTGAGGCCAAGTAAGGACTTCGTCCCCCGACGGCTGCGTTAGTTTGTGGAGTAGGATGTGTGCGTGTGAGGGAGGTCGCTCTAGGCGGAGTCACTGGAGAGTCTCTCCTCAAAACTCATTGCTATTGCTGAGCGACCGAAATGGGGGAGGGTGCCCTTCTCCGTCATTTCACCCTAAATTTGAAATTAGTGAGTTGGCCCTTGGTTTTAAGAGTTTCTGCTAGATTGTGTGGAGCATCTTAAGTACAACACCATGCCTAAAGGTTAAATCCCTTTGGTGTGGTGGGCATATACTAAAGAAAACGGAATTTAAAGGTTTTTCCCACGCCATGCCCTGTTGTGATCCCAGAGAAACGGTATTCCGTTCCTTTGGAGTTCGCCATAGGAGCAGGGTTGTGCCTTTTAATGGGACTTGGAGCGGCAGTTAGGATTTTCCTTTCAAAGGGCAGTAGAAGAGTGTAAGTGTCCTTGACCTAAATTAAGAGAAACAGCGACATCATTCTCCGGTTCGTTTGAGTTCTGTCCATTTCATTTGACAGGGATGTGGGAAAACCTAGAGTTTAAGCTATTGATGTTAAGCGTAGGAGATGGGTGTGTGAGGGGCTGCGGAGGCTGGGCATACTTTCCGTTCCTCGCGATGCTCCATGTGTAGGCGTGGCTAAAGGAGGAAGCCTAATCAGGATCCCTCTTCAGGCTGTGTGTGGAGGGACTGACATGCTTCCCGTCAGAGGGGATGAATTAACAGGGTGACCAGCACCACCAGATAAAAACAAACCGTTCAAAGCCTTGAAACTGTTGCAAGGCAGTTTTTAAAAATGATTATTTTTTTTAAATTTGAGACGATTTTTGTTTCCTTCAGATTGTAAAACCTTGTTGTGTTTTACAGGGATTCCCCAGAAAAATTTATAGGCATTTAATCAGTATTTCCCATACTTTTAAATTGGATAGGGCTATGATTTTCCAGAAAGGTCCAAGTGGGATTTTTTTCATGATTCACCCCCTCCCCTTAATAAATCCTCTAGCCTACATGTACACTACCTCTTGATCAGACCCTCAAGCATTGTATGTGTATAATACAAATTACAGAAGAATTCTCCTTCCACAGAATATGGGTTAAGTGGAAACACCTGTATTAAGTGTTGTTACATCACAGGAGAGCATTTTTAAAATTGATTTAGCTTCAATCCACTAGATTCGCTAGCTGTTAAGGCGTGATTAACACTTGTTAATTTAGTTTACTAGAGTGTTAATTATCTTAAATTCATTGAATAAATTAAGGCAATCACAAAAAATTTTTTTAAAGTAATCTTATACTTGAATTATTCTTTTCTCCTGTTTGCTTTGCTCTTTGATAGGGAAGGACTGACTGACCACATATCTAAAGTTTTAATTATTTGGAGGTGGGGAGGAGAGTTTGACCAGAACAAGTAAAACCTGTATACCATTGCTTTTCTGGTGAAGGTGGGTAAATCCCCGCCCACATGGCATCTTAACTTGGCCTCCTCTTACTCAGAACGTCTGATGACATCCAAGGGGTGGGGGAGGAGCAAGGGTGGTTTTCACTGTAGTTTTTAAATGTCTGACCCACAGCCCCTTAATAGAAATTGATTTTCTTAATTGTGGTAGGAAAATTTTTCTCATGCTGTATTTTAGTGAGTAACCTAATCTTTCAGTGAGTAATACAATATATTATTGTAGTGAGTTATTGTTTGTATTTTTCCTCTTTTGAGCATTTCGACTATGGAAGGAAGCAATGAACATGTACAAAACAATAGGGTAATCTAGTTGTGTGTCTCTTCATTGCATAGCACACATTATGCCTGCCTGAATCAAATGGGCAAGTTGTGACGCTGATAAGTTTAATTCCTTCTCAGGAGGCTGGTGAAAGTTGCTCTTTGGGAAGTTTGCCACTTTATAGATATTTTCTGTATCATTCAGTTTAATTAATAATTATTGAATGCTCAATAAATGTAAAATACTGTTGAAGATTTAAAAAATAAACAGTGTAGTCTCTTATTTAAAGAGATCTGTTTGAATATGGGGAATGAACCAACAAACTCAAAGTGATTAGAGAATTAGTAAGTGCTAATTTGGGTGGTAGTGTTTATGAGCTTAAAACTTCAAAGAAAGAAGTCTGCAGAAGTTTCGTGGCCCTGTGGAACTTGAAGATTTTTTGAGGGTTGAGTAGATACATTCTAGATAAGTAGAGGTGGTATAGATGGGGAGAGGCCAACTAAAAGTGATCCTAATGATCATTCTAGCTAAACTCATTCATTTTACGAATGAGGAGACTGAGACACTTAGTTTAAAAGCAACTTGCCTAGGGGCTTCCCTGGTGGCACAGTGGTTGAGAGTCCGCCTGCCAATGCAGGGGACACGGGTTCGTTCCCTGGTCCGGGCAGATCCCACATGCCGCGGAGCGGCTGGGCCCGTGAGCCATGGCCGTTGAGCCTGCGCGTCCGGAGCCTGTGCTCCGCAACGGGAGAGGCCACAGCAGTGAGAGGCCCGCGTACTGCAAAAAAAAAAAAAAGCAACCTGCAAAACTTATTACAACCAGGAGAGGCAGGGTCTGAATCAGCTCTTTAAGTGTCATTATAGTCACTATATACACTGCGTAGCTATTGTTTGGACTTAATAACTGAGAAGAAATCTGTCTTGTATGATAATTCAGTGGAAGAAAAAAGTGAAAAGGAAGTAACCTTGTTCGGGACTTGCTCCATCTCTGATGTCTAGTGTGCGGTGCAGAGAGAGGTGTGAACATCAAGGCCATCGCTGGTCTTCAAGTGCTGGGCCACCCTTCATTCTGGGTTGCCACGTATTTAATGAGCATTTCTTACTTATCCTTTGGAACTGAGGTCACCATTTCAGATGCCTTCAGGGACCATTAGGTACCCGAAATGAGTGAAGTGGCCAGTTTGCCGCAGGGACTGAAGGTGCTGGACTGTGGTGAGCTGGGGGTGTTTAAAGGGCTCAGTGATTTTCTGGTTTGGCTGATTGTTGCCAGGTGAACATGCAGGGACCCAGTGTTGTCCGATCTTCTAATTTTTCAAGAAAAGCTGTAAATCGAAGATTTTTACATGGGCTGTCTGAGTTTATTTGTTGGCACCTTACTAAAAATGTCAATAAACGTTTTGTGGACGTTAAAAAAGTCTCTTGGCCTGAGTTAGCCCACAGCTTTCTAGTTTTCAGTCTCTGCTTTTCAGTGCTGAAGGCCATTCTGTCTTATACACGTCTTAGTAGTTTTTTGAGTTATTTCTTAAAGCCACTTATAAAATAGTTTCTACTAATGTCTTTTTTTTTTTTTTTTTCTGGTACACGGGCCTCTCCCGTTGTGGAGCACAGGCTCCGGACGCGCAGGCTCAGCGGCCATGGCGCACGGGCCCAGCCGCTCCGCGGCATGTGGGATCCTCCCAGACGGGGGCACGAACCTATGTCCCCTGCATCGGCAGGCGGACTCTCAACCACTGCGCCACCAGGGAAGCCCTCTACTAATGTCTTAATACAAGGCAGTGGCTTCTGTTATGAAAAGAGAACACAGACGTTATGGAGTTACAGCTGAGAAGCAAAAGTCTCCTTTCCTTGGACACAGCTGAAGTAGGAGCTTGATGGTTTTAAAGGAACTTCACTAAATGTTCATAGAGAATAAAAGTGAAATACCTACAGAAGGGACATAAATATTTGTTGCCTAAACACAAATTTTAAGCTGAGCAATTGTATTACGTGTGATTGTTTTTTACTCCATTCCACTCAAGTGTAAGAAATGTCATATTGCATTATTTATCATCATCATCATCATTAGTGGTATATGTGGCTCTGAGCCCCCCATCTCTCTGTGTGGTAGAACAATAAATCTACAGGTGTTACAGAGGTCCCATAATATATGTGGAAGGCTCTCTGGTCTATGTCCGTTGGTGCTGGTATAATCCATTAGAAGCTCAAGAATTTCCCTTTAGGAAGGGTTTAAGATTGGGTGCAATCTGGATGGAAGGAACCAGGGGATGTGAATTAAAACTGGGTTTACATAGCAAACATACTGGTTTTACTTTAGATTGTGTGTTTATATGGCCATTGTGTTGAGGGTGGCGTTGATAAGGGATTATGAGAAGGGAGGCTGAAACTTTCCCTAGTCACTACTTAGCACTGAAACATTTATGATGGTGGTCTATGTGATTTCCTGAGAGGTATAGCTCATCTGGGAACTGGGATACTAGGTCCAACTCTCCTCTCCAGGCGTGTCCTTTCCTGGGGAGCTGAAAAGACAGTGGACTTGGGCCGAACCCTTCCTGATATTGGCAGCCTCTTCGCCTTCCCAATTTTGGGGGAAGCTATCCCAGCTCTAGACTACTCTCTCTACAGTCTCTTAGTCTCCAAAGTCCTTTCCTCCTCCTAGGACCCTCTGGTTCTTTTCAAAAATTGTAATCTGGGAGTAAGTATCCCCCTGCCCCCAACCCCCTCTCACTTCCTCCCCTCCAGTTCAAATTCCTTCTTTCTGTGGGTGGTGCTGTGTAGAAGGTGAGGTGGGCGGGGTTCTCTCTCACTCTCTCAGCTATATGGAAAATACAGCTCTGGCTTCTTAAGACAGAGATATCCAGTCTTGACTGACACTTTTCTGGGCTTCTTTCCCTCTTTGTTCCTTGCCTTTCCCACTTGAAGAGCAGTCTCTAGGAAGTTGTATGTCTTTTGAAAGCGAAATGACTTTGGTTTAATTCTCCTGCACACCAATAAAACTCTTTCCCTCTGTACCGACTGAGAAAAATGTCCTGTCCACAGAATTGCACAATATAGTGATCAAAATGTCCCTTTCTCCCACATGATAATTGTTTTTGTGGCTTTTCAGCATAGTGCAAAGTGCCCTGAAAGGTGTCAAATAAGCTCTGAGAATGAGAAGCGTGGTAAAGAGTGGCCTCACAACTCTTAACTGTTTCCATGCTGTTTTGTACTGAAAAGGAGCACATGCATTTCTGAATAAACTGAGGAAGTAGGAAGATTAGATGGGGCAAAATGCCTGTTCAGCTTTTCACTTTAAAACATACTAATAGTAGGGCTTCCCTGGTGGCGCAGTGGTTGAGAGTCCGCTTGCCGATGCAGGGGACGTGGGTTCGTGCCCAGGTCCGGGAAGATCCCACATGCCGCGGAGCGGCTGGGCCCGTGAGCCATGGCCGCTGAGTCTGCGCGTCTGGAGCCTGTGCTCCGTCCGCAACGGGAGAGGCCACAACAGCGAGAGGCCCGTGTACAGCAAAAAAAAAAAAAAAAAAAAAAATACTAATAGTGGACCAAATGCCATCAACATCTAGAACAATATTGATAATTAATAATAGCGTGAATTCCTGATGGGACTTTGCATTTTAAAAACAATTAAGTTATATTATCTCTTTGAATTTTCTCTGTACTCTGCGAGATAGTCATTGTTTTATACTAATTTTACCTTTAAGGTAACTGAGGCTCAGAGAGGCTGTGATCACCCAATTGGTAAGTGACAGAGCTTGGTCAGAACCTAAAATTTCCTTTTCCAAATCTAGCACTTCTGTCTTTGAACATGGCTCTAAGTTCTGAGGAATTACACTGAATGTGTCAGGTTGTCACAGTAAAATTAATAAAAAGGAAATGGTTGGTTCTACTTTGGGGGGCAGCTTGGGGGTTGGTTTTGTTGTTGGTCTCTTTTTAAATTTTTTAATTTAATTTATTTTTTTATACAGCAGGTTCTTATTAGTTATCTATTTTATATTGTTGTTGGTCTTGAAAGAAGGACTTAAGTTCATTTGAATCACCCCTTCCACACAAACACCAAATGTTCTGTTAAATAGTTAGAAAGTAAATAAAATGTTTCATTTAGCTTTGGTTTATTATAGCTAGCATATTGACTTTAGTGAGATTTATGAAAGCTAATTCTATTTTTATGTGTGGCATAGATAATTTGTTGGAACCCTTGGTATAACTAACGTGTGCACAGGTGCCCATTTAAAATGCGCATCTTGGGAATTCCCTGGTGGTCCAGTGGTTAGGACTCCGGGCTTTTACTGCCTAGGGTGCAGGTTCAGTCCCTGGTTGGGGAACTGAGATCCTGCAAGCTGCCTGGCACAGCCAAAAAAAAGAAAAAGAGAAAATGCTTGTCTTATAATTTTAAATTATAAGGATTTATACTTGTTATATCTTTGCTTTTATTGCATATTGTTCATATCTATGATTTATTTGATAATGAGTCTTTGGTCAAAAGCACAATCCCCAATGATATCACTTTTTCCAAAAGCAAAATACCACTCACTTTATAGCATGGTTTCCAGAACATATTATGGCAAAAAGTAGAAAATATATATATCACACATATGAACACAGAAGCTTTTCTGTTTCTACTTAGAGAATTAGAATTGCATTTGCCCGGATCCCATTTTGTTTTCAGTCAGCAGTTTATTCAAGTATCATATTTATCATCTTTGATCTTTTGATCTGTCATGGCTTTCGTTGTTGCTTTGGATTTTGGAAATTTAAAAACCAACATGATCCTTATAGGTTAGAATATTTACAGAATTCAAAACAGGGCAGTATAGTCTAACAGGGGATGTAAGATATGAGAACAAGGGATATTAGATGAGAAGCACCATTCAGGCACTAATTCCTAACCAAGGGGGGAAGTGGCGGGGGGGGTGATGAATTGGGAGATTGGGATTGACATGTATACACTAATATGTATAAAATGGATAACTAATAAGAACCTGCTGTATAAAAGAATCAATAAAATAAAATTAAAAGAAAGTGATTATTTGCAAAAAGTATCTAAGAGTAAGAGATTGTTGCTACCGGTAGTAGTCACATATTTACTGAATACAGTTTCATGGCTGTACATTGACTATTGTCCATCCTGAGTGGATCAAAAACTTCAGTTCAATTGTAGGGAATATTATACGCCTGGAAAAGGAAAGGAATACATTTTTCTCCAAGGGCTGATATGGTTGCATAGTACTGCCCCCTTCAAATTGTTATAGCAAATTAATTTTAATGATGACTAATTAACAGAAATGTGCTTATAATCTGTAGTCTGGGGACTTCCCTAGTGGTCCAGTGGTTAAGAATCTGTCTTGCAATGCAGGGACGCTGGTTTGATCCCTGGTCAGGGAACTAAGATCCCACATGCCATGGGGCAATTAAGCCCGCATGCCACAGCTACAGAGCCCATGTGCTCTGGAGCCCTCACGCCACAACTAGAGAGCCAACACACCGCAACGACTGAAGCCCGTGTGCATGCCAGAACTAGAGAGAAGCCCATGCACTACAACGAAGGATCCACGTGCCACAACTAAGACCCGATGCAGCCAATCAATCAATCAATCTGTAATCTGGTCTTGGAAGCAGGGCCATTAACTGAGAATGAGGAGAACTGCTCTCTGTTTCTTATTCTGTACCTCTTGATTCTCTATCTTTGCCTTGAATAAATCACTTCTCTTATGTGTAAAATTATTTTAGGTAATTTAAATACTCCGGTTATTTGAATTGTGATAGTTCTCTTCAATATTTCTCAACTGAGGGACTTCCCTGGTGGTGCAGTGGTTGGGAGTCTGCCTGCCAATGCAGGGGATGCGGGTTTGAGCCCTGGTCCAGGAAGATACCTTATGCCACGGAGCAACTAAGCCGATGTGCCACAACTACTGAGCCTGCGTGCCACAACTACTGAAGCCCGCATGCTTAGGGCCTTTGCTCTGCAACAAGAGAAGCCACCGCAATGAAAAGCTCGTGCTCCTCAAGGAAGAGTAGCCCCCGCTCACCGCAACTGGAGAAAGCCTGCACGCAGCAACAAAGACCCAACACAGCCAAAAATAAATAAAGAAAAAAAAATAATAAAAATCTTAAAAAAAAATTTCTCAACTGAGACAACATAAGAAATATTAAAAGTGTAAAGTATGATTTGATTTACCTGCAAAAGAGTATTAGCCTCATCATAATATAAATGTATCAAAATCAATATGTTGTACACCTTAAGCTCACACAATGTTGTATATCATTTATATATCTCAATTTTAAAAAAAAGTATTAGTCTCTAACAGGGATAGTCACATTTCTTAAAAACAACAGTCCAGAATGTTAATGATCTATTGTAACTCTGACCCGTGGTAAAAAAAATTGTACTGGCGTCAGCAGATTGTATTAAACTTCAATAGTATAGAAAGCCAAGCAGCATGATTTAGCTTTGTCAAATGTTGACATTTCTTGTATTCTGCATGGAGGAAGAGGTTTGTCCTATGTAGATTTTGAATTGATCAGTATCTTTGCTTCATTTTTAGTTTCCTGAATCTTAAAAAAAAAATGTTTCTGTCTTGTGGTTTTAAAATTAACCTGTTTTTTACACACTCACTCTAAGCATATCAGTTTGAATAGATCAATTGAATGTTATTTTTGACTGTTTTCCAAAACAGAACATGGCATTGGAAATTTACTTTGAAAATAGAAAATTTGAAGCATGTCTTGGTTTGCAATGGCAATTCCAGAAGATTTGCTGTAAAATATTCAAGTGTTAGCTCAGAAGAAACTCTTTAAAATTTATTTTTAATTTACGTACAGTAAAATTTACTTTTGTTTTAGACAAACAGAATAGTTCTATTACTCCCAACAAACTCCCTCATGCTGTTCCTTTGTAGTCAGACCCTTCTCCCCTCCCTCTTAACCCCTGACAACCACTGATCAGTTCTCTATTCCTACAGTTTTGTTTTATCAGAATGTCACATAAATGGAATGTAGCCTTTTTGGTCTGGCTTCTTCCACTTAGCATAATGCATTTGAGATTCATCCATGTGGATGAATATATCTGTAGTTTGTTTCTTTTTATTGCAAAATAGTATTCCATTATGGATGCATCACAGTTTGGTTATCAGTTGAAGGATATTTGCATTCTGTCTAATTTTTGGTGATTCTGAATAAAACTGCTATAAACATTCACAAGTGGTTTTTATGTGAACATGAGTTTTACCCCTTTGGGCAAATACCTAATAGTGGGAATAACTGCATATAGTGTGTGTTTAACTTTATAATAAACTGCCAAACTATTTTCCAAAGTGGCTATCCCATTTCCTTTTTATTTATTTATTTATTTTGGAGTTTGGGCTTCTCTGTGTACTTACCAACACTTTATGTTGTTAACTTTTTGTTTTTAATTTTAGTCATTCCAGAGGATGCATATTAGTGTCTCACTGTGGTTTTAATTTGAATTTCCCTAATGACTAATGATGGAGGGTACCTTTTCAGGTACTTATTTGCCATTCTTATATCTTCTTTTTTGAAGGGTCTTTTCAGATCTTTTGCCAATGTTTAAAATTGGGTTGTTTGTCTTCATATTGTTGAGGTTTGAAAATTCTTTGTGTAATCTGGATATAAGTTCTTTGTCAGGTATGTGATTTGCAAATATTTTCCCCCAGTCTCTGGTTTGTTTTTTAATTCTCTTAAAGTATCTTTTGCAGAGCAAAATGTATCATTTTGAAGAGCAAAAAAAGTTTTTAATTTTGATGAAGTCCAATTTATCAAAATTTTTTAAAGACAGTACTCTTAGTGTTAAATCTAAGAACTCTCTGCCTATCTCAAAGCCATGAAAATTTTCCATATGTTTCCCCTAAATGTTTTACATTTACGTTTAAGTCTGTGGCCCATTTTGAGTTAATTTTTGTAAAAGATGTGAGATAAGTGTCTAGGTTCATTTTCTTTTCCCGCATAATAGATTTACACCATTTGTTAAAAAGGTGGTCTTTTCTCCATTGAAATGCCTTTGCACCTATGTCAAAAATCAGTTGGCCATAGTATTGATGTGGGTCTATTTCTGGACTCTTTTCTTTATTGATCTATGTGTCTATCCTTTTCCAATACCATACATTGTCATGATTATTGTAGCTTTACAGAATTAACTTTAAACACCTCTGCTATGAAGAAACAAATTCTCTATAGCATTCTAGTCAATTTCCTTTTAAATCTTATTATCTAAGCAAATGGATTATTTCTCAACAATTTCAATGTCTTCTGTCTTCATTCAGTTTATGTATTGATTATAAATTCAGCATGGGTTGTAGCCATACTTCTTATATTCCTTCCCTGGATAGAAAAAGACCCCAGTGGACTATGACATTTAACTAGAGCTTTCTCTGCATCACAGTCTAAATGCAAAAATTTGCGAAAGAACCGTTTACTAAGCTAGTACCAGCAAAACTTCCCTAGATGGGCTTCCCCTCCTCTCACGACCCCCACCACCACCCTGGCTGAGCTGCCCGGACAGTGACACCCTACCACCCAATTGACGACCAGCTTCCTGTCTGGTGGAGTGGCAGTTGGTGGAAGTCAGCTGTTACGATTCATACTATTTAAGATTTCTGCCTTTTGAGAAGTGACGCTAATAGAGCCATGCTGAATGGTGTCTGATTGGGAGAATTTTCTTTATGAAAGAGGTTTGATTTCTAGTGCCTAAGCAATTGAACTTTTTTTTTTTTGACAGGTATGTTTCAATTTCTAGTTTCTGTGTGAGCTCAGTTAGGTAGATAAATGTTGTTTTCATCAAGTGTTTGTACTTGCTGTATTTCTTCCTGAAAAACAAACGAACATGGAAACTTCTGTAATAAAAGGTTCTTGCCTGTTACCAATTCTTTAACAGTTTTATAAGTTTTCAGGCTTCTGATATTCTCCAAAAGGCAAAAAATTCTCTGCCCATGATAGGATTACACGTTGAATTGGGTGAAATAATTCTCATGTGCCTGAGGGGATAGCTTCATATATCTTGTGGACATGGTCTTTCTCTTAGGCTGCTGAACCCAAAATCCTGGGTTTTTTGGTTTGTTTGAGTTTTTTGTCATTTTGTTAGCTCAGATAGACTTATGAATATTATTGAAAAGCAGAATATTTGTTAGGAGGGCAAAGAATTTTGCCACCATAGGGACAAGTTTTTGTGCTGTTCAGTCAGTATATATACTGAAAAGAACAATATAAGAAAAAATTTTAAATATCATTAAAGGAAAAGTGTACTGGCTTTTATGTGATACCCCAAATTAACATTGTCCTTACTTTAGAGAAACAGAGAGAACATGATGATGAAGGAAAAAGACAGTGATGAAGTTTGGGTCATACCGATCATAGTACCAGTCAAGAGGTGGAGAGGGAGCCTGTTTGCAGCAGCCTTGTACAGGATGGGCCAGATTTCTGTAGGGATGCTGATGACATCTTTGCTACTTGCTGAATCATGCCCCTAAATATGAGAAAGTCAAATTGTGACTGGAATTTTGCTAATACTAAGAAGTGCTGATTTCCTATAGCCAATTAAAGTTGTGCTAAAAGTTCAACATTTTATAGCATTTGGTAGTAAGAGGTGATTTTTAGCTTTGATTTAGTGATACCCTAGGGCAGAAGTTCTCAAACTTTGCAGTATATAAGGATCCCCTGGGGAGCTTGTTAAAATTTAGGTCCCTAGACTCCAGCCCTGAAGGTTTGGATTTAGCAGGTCTGGGGAGTGGCCAAGAATCTGCATTTTAACAACCTCACTCTGTTTGGCACCCTGAGTCATCTCTCAAGAAGTTACAAAATTCTCCTAACAAAAACTATTGTCACTCAACTTAACTTTTAAAATACTATTTCACTTAGAACAAGTAGGTGTTATGAAACCTAATGATTGATCTTCAGAGTTCCAAAGCAATTAGCCATAACTAGTTTAGATTCCCTAGGTGTGAACTAAGATGTAACATGCAATGAGCAGTATACAGAAGCTTACATTAGATTTCTTTCAATTAGAAGTTATTAGTTACACAATTTCCATTTCCAGGTCATCTGTGCATCAACAGATGGCATTAGATAAGAGAGGTAGACCAGGCATAGCTACCTAGGGAATTTCACAAGGTTCTTAATAATCATTTATTGCCTACTGTGCCCTTAATGATGTTGCTCAGGATCCCATTAAGTTAGCTGTGAATATAGTAATTGGTCCCTGGACAATAGCCAGAGGGTGTTGAATCCTGTGTCTCTACCCATTCTGGTCATGTTAGAGACAAGATAGAAATTGTTGCATATATTCCTTTCTGGGGACAAGGCTGCCTGTGCTCCAAAGGAGATTTCTTAAAACACAGCAGGAGTCCCTAGAGAGTCTTCCTCTAATTCAGGCAGGCACTTATGACCTACTTTTGAAGGTAATTTGAAAATCCCATCAAACACAAGCAATCAAAATCCAGCTTCTCCACAAGGTATTTTGTAGACCTAGCACTGCATCCTTTCTATCTGCTCACACCAACAGCTTGAATATATTTTGGTTAGGATTTTCCCCTCCCTTTAAGGATAGTTAGGTAAGATGGAGAATTTCTAGTTTCTGGACACAATGCAACTGCACAAATGAATATGATAATGATGTAAATTGGTTCTTCCTGTATGTAACAAAAGGAGTCAGATTTGTTGACTTGGTGTTCAAATTCAGACAAAGTTCTGCAGATTGCAGAATAATAACACCCAAGCCAGATGTTCTTTCTCCTCCTTGGAAGCCCCATGCTTGTGGTTTATGTAGTACCTTCTGAAACTTTTCAAAGCACAACTTTGGTAAGGCAAAAAAGAGATTCATAGAGTCTTCCAGAGTTGGAAGGTACTTTAAAGAACATCCAATTCTATCTCTTACCTAATTTTTGAATCTCATCTTGCTCTACTTTAACTCTCCCACTTAATTGTCAGCCTCTTAAGGAAGAGAAGTTTCTATTTTACTCATGCATTTTTATTCAACATGAAATTATATTAATAATCAAGTTTAGCTGATTGAGAAAGAAGGCTTCATTTTGCACAGTTGGCCTAAATAAATATTTGTGAGCTTCATCACTAAGTTGGCTTGTTTTTCTCATTCCCTGTTTTCCGGTTGCATGGGTTTGGCTGCCACATTTCCTCAGTTTAGATCCTTGCCCTGTCACTTACTAGTTGTGTGATCCTCGGCAAGTTACTTATCCTCTCTCTGCCTTAGTTTTCTTTTCTCTAAAATTGCACTCAATAAATGATAGCATTATCCTGATTACTACCAGCCAGACTATGCTGTCCTAATTTTCATTGTTTCAAGGTGTCTTTTACAAAATTTATGTCATCGCCTCTATTTTACTGGTGCTTTTAGCTCTCCCTAAAGCCAGTCTGCATTTTATACATTTATTCACTTCTGACTGTTTCTTCTGAGTATATATATCCTGGGTAAGAATTATATGGCAGTGTTCTAGTCTTTGGGAGGATAGCTTGAAGGGTTGTGAAATTCATAGCATAACGCAGGTTGTGACGCAGCCTGGAATGATCCTAGATCTGTCGCTTACTTCAGTTTACCTCCTTAAACCTCAATTCCTCACAAGTAAAGTGGAGATGATGATAAATTGTACCTATGTTATGAGGTGTAGTATTAAATGATTATGTAAAAGCATTCAGAATGGTGACTAGTATATAAAATAGATTGCCATGCCTAATCCCCTCTCTAAGAGTCTGATTTAATTGACCTGGGGTTGGGCTCAGGCATCTGTATATTTAAAAAACTTTAGGGGACTCTAAGGTGCAGTGAGGATTGAGGACCACCAGACTGGATTATTCTCAAAGTCTAGCCTCATTAGCAGTGTTACCCTCTTAAATGCTTGTGCTTCCTGTCCTTTCATTTTACAGTTTAAGTTCTGTCTAAAAAATACTGTGGGAAGACAGAAGTTATTTGAAAGCTGTTGAAAGTAGGACAAATTAATAGTTACAATTATTTAGTTAGTACATACTGAATATACTTTATTATGGTAGTTTCCCCATAATTCTAAGACAAGCAATTTTTCAATTGAAAAGATACTAAGGAGTTTTTAGGCTGCTTTGACTCACTGCCCTACAACATAATATGGAAATCACTGGTTTAAAAAAAAACAAACTTCATGATTCAGTTAACAGAGTCAGGATATGTATGCTCGTGTAGAGCAGAGGAGTTAATTAACTGGGTGTTTGGAGTCTGATATGTTGTAATAAATTGGGTTATCAGGTGGTGACTTAATTGGGCTGTTGAATGAATTAGCACCCCTTAAATGTGGGAAGTTCATACTTAGCTTTATCACTCCTGTTAGTGAACGGATGGCTGTATCCAAAAGATCAAAGTACATTTCTGAAGAAAATCCAAGTAGTTAGTATTAAAGAATAATGAGTATCAGAGGAATTATGGCCCTATCATGTAATGTTGCTAATGCCCCCTATAATACTGACTGCAGACAAATGGGGAAATAGTAAGAGGAAAACTAAAATCACCTGTAATTCCATATCCTAAAACAACCATTACTAAGAACTTTCTACAAGACAGTAAATAATAAATGATGTGTGTTATTTCTGAATATCACTTTTTTATTCATAAATAAATTATGGGGAAGAGTTGAAAAAGGCAAGGATTTAAATTTATTTACGGAAAGAGTGCAGGATTCCAAAAATGCTTCAGAGGAAATTAAATTCACTAGTGATCTTTTAGGGCGTGGCTCAATGAGTAATTATTTTATGAATGAATTAAGGAAGACCTAAACATATAGGAAAATAAATATAGTCTCTAAAACCTTAAGTCCTTTCTTTCTCTCTCTCTTCCCAGACTTATTCCAAAATCCCACTTTTTTTTTCTGTATTCTTCCACTTGGGAATTTTAATTTTTAAAAGTGGAAGAAAATTTACTGCTGATTATGTCTTTTCTTACAATTAGAAAATATGGAAACATGCCTGGGTAGAAGTAGGCATAAACAGAAAGAATAGGGAGAACTGTGCTTACAATTCTTGGTGCTGGCTGATGTTTTCCGTTTTGGAAAGTCTTCTTTAAAGAGAGGGACAAGCACACCTTATGTTGCCAAAGTATTCCTGGAGCCATCTTACAATGAAGGCTGCTTTTGGTACCCATTAGAGTTCACCATTGGGCCCAGGTACTTACCATGCAGGTGCTGAAAGTTCATTTTCTGATTCCCAATCCCTCTGTGGCACTGATTACACAATTTGCCAGGCCTAGTACAAAATGAAAATGTGGAGCTCCTGTTCAAAAAGCAAGAGAAGTAAAATATAAAGCTTTTTTCTTTCTTCCACAGTCTTTCCAATTTGTAACGTTGTTTTTATTTGCTATTTAATGTTTCACACCTGCAGGCATAGGGATGCTTAACCTGGCAAACGCAGATTCTGAAAGAGTCCCATCCTGTGACTAAACACATATACCACCCACCAGCTGCTGGCATCCCCCTTCCACCAGCCATGGGACAGACCCATGTCCTGGAAGGAGGCAGAGAATTCTTGCCAGATATCTCCCTTTCCCCTGGGCTTACTGCCCGCGGGAATCCATGGCGGACGGGGGACCGCTGAGGGTAGTGCCACCTCCATGCTGGAACTTGCTAAATACCTTGATCAGAGGTGGGTGAGAGGCTCTCTTTCACCCACAGTTACATTGTGAACACCCTGTGGCACTGCCAGTCTGGGACTGGGATGCCTGCCACATGCATCACCCTGAGATGTCTCAGGGAGCTATGCAACCCTTCCATCTATGCTCAGACCCCTGCTGGGTCTGGAGTTCAGTAATAGCTGGGTGAGGACCAGGGGGGTTGGGGTGAGGGTTCTAAAGTGCCAGGGCAGCTGAGAACCCATCTCAGTGAGGCAGGGAAGTGGGCTGGTGGGTAAGTTGAGGCTCCAAGCTCCTAGTGCATGGGCTGTGGTCTCATAGGACTTCACTTAAAAAACACAAAGGCAAAGATAAAATTATTAAGAATTTCAAGATAGAGTATTAAGGGGAGGAGGGTCTTCTGAGCTGGTACCCTG
The DNA here is from genome assembly GCF_964165515.1 of Mesoplodon bidens. Classification (NCBI taxonomy): domain Eukaryota; kingdom Metazoa; phylum Chordata; class Mammalia; order Artiodactyla; family Ziphiidae; genus Mesoplodon; species Mesoplodon bidens. The sequence goes on from NC_138160.1 coordinate 78,820,851, forward strand.
TGTGACCAAACTGGTTGAACACCAATGAAGCAGGCCTGGACCTCTGGAATAACCTTTCTGACACTGAAATGAAGAAACTTTTTTGAAAGAGTGAGAAATACTTGAATATGACTTTTATTTATTGTATAGCAGTGCTTCTCAACTTTAATGTACATATGAATCACCTGAGGTTCTTGTTAAAATGCAGATTCTAATTTAGTAGGTCTGGGGTAGGGCCTGAGATTCTGTTTTTCTACCAAGTTCTCAGCTGATGGCCAGAGCTGGTCTTGGAACCACTTTTCCACCCTCTCCACCCCCCCACCATTAAAACATTTTATTTGAAAATAACTGTAGACTCACAAGAAGTTGGAAAAATAGTTCACAGACTCCTACGTACCCTTCACCCAACTCCCAGTGGTGACATCTTATGTGTAATACAATAGGTAATAAGATTGTAATATAATATCAAAACCAGGAAATTTACATTGTATAATAATGTTAACTATACTACAGACTTGATTCCATTTTCATCATTTTATACTTGCATACATTTGCGTGTGTGTGTGTGTTTGTGTGTGTGTGTATGGAATGCAGTTTCATTCCATGTATACATCTGTGTACCTACCACCGTAATCAAGATATGGAACTGTTCTCTCACCACAGAGAAACTTCTTCATGCTACCCCTTTAATTCATGCCCCCAAAGGTGTATACAGTACATTGGAAATTCTCAATAATTCATATAATCATAATGCCTATTCTTTTCTTATAGTGAGAATTGTCTCTAGAAGGCAGCAAAACATGAGGTGGCAGTTCCAAGTTCACTGAAGCAATGAGGTAAGATGAAGCTTAGGGAGCAAAAATAACACTGGTCATTGGAGGGAAATACAACATTCCTTGTCCTAGTACCATCCACTCATCCTGGAGTGTGCCTTGCATGACCAAAGTCAAATGCAAATTTGGGAGAGTCATTTTACTTAAAGGGGCCATGATGAAAATAAGAACCAGATATGCCCAGTTGAGCTCCAGGACTTAGTATAGAAATTGATAAATATTAATTGATAATGATGAAGTAAGACGTTTGTCGTCATAATGTTCAGAGGACTTGCTAATTGCCTTATCTGTGTATCAGACAGCCTCCAACTTCCCACATAAAACTTGTTACCTAAGAAATACCCTGTAAAAAAGGCAATATGTATCAGAACTTTGGTAAATATGACTCATAATTATCAGCAGTCCCAAGAGACTATGCCTGCTTCTCTTTGCATGTTGGTGGTATAGGCTAGTGGTTAAGCATATTACTCTTATCAGCCGTGTGACCTTGGCCAAGTGACTTAACATCTCTATGCCCCAGTTTCCTTATCTGTAAACTGAAGATGATTGATTAGAGGGCCTAACTCAGGGTCATTGCAAGGGTGAAGCACTTAGAACAGTGCCTTACAGAGTATAAATGCTCAGTGTCAATTAATAGTATCATTAATATTAGGACTGGGCCAGCCTTGGGTATCATCTCCCAACAATTGCCCCAAATTTTGCTTCTTTCTGTCAAAACTATTAACATCAGTAAATTTTATATTGAACATATATAGATTTTAAAGGATAGATGTTCATTTAAATGTAATGCTTCGCTGTACAGACTAAAGTTAAGCACCTAGGCTCTGGGTTCAAGTCCCAACCCTTACTAATTATAGACTAATTGTACAGCTTGGTCAAGGAACTTCCCTAAGTCATAGTTTCCTTATCTGTAATCAGGGGGGGTAGTAAACAGTACCTTAAACTTGTTGTAATGATTAAATGAAGTAATTCATGTAAAGTTCTTGGTATATAATTAGCACTTTATTGATATTAGCTTTTTTTTTAAAAAAAAACTGATTCCTGGTTTTCTTAGTAAGTGTAGATAGCTCACGAAGTTCCAGGGGTACTTGGGAGAAGTGAGGTTAAACCAAATATAAAGGAGCATTTGTCCAGCCCAGTGACCGGTCACACCTTGAGGACAGAGGACTTGGAGCACCTAACAAAGTAGATTTCCAGGTGCTGCAGAGACTAATTGTACCCCCCCCCACCCAGTATCCATCCTCTTCTTCCTCTTACTAATTAAACCCTGCCACTTCCAGTGTTAGGAGGGCACATGGCCAGCAGAGCCAGAAGCCACCTATTCCCAGCTTGCCTTGTAACTAGCTGTGGCCATATTTTTCTGGGAATGGAATGTGCACAACTTCTGCACTTCCTGACAAATGGTTTGCCCTCTACTTCCTTGCTTTTCCCTTCCCTCTGATAAGAATGTGATAGCCCATGGACATGGTCAGGCACCAGCTTCTACCATACAAGCAAGGCCATGTCCCAAAGATTGGCAGAGTAACAAGACAGCATTAATTTGATTCCCTGGACAGCTTTGTGGAATAGAGCTGCCTTCTCCACATTGACCAGCCTGTGCTGTACTGAACTGTTAAATGAGAAGGACGTAAACTTCTATCTTGTTGGTACCACTATGTTTTGTAGTCTCTTGGTTATAGCAGTTTAGACTGTATCTTAACTAATTTATCAGGCCCATCTCCAAAGATATTGAATGCTGGGAAATGTGCATTTTAATAAGATCCTTCAGTAACTGTGGTGATAGCAATTTAGGACTATACTTTGAAAAACACAACACCAATGTGCTCTAAGCAAAATGTAAGTTTTGGAAAGCAGTCTAGAATTTAGAAGACAGGATCATCCCTTGTTAAAATTTTATTGTATTGGAACTGAAATTTGTTCAAGAATTCTGAAATAATTAACATGCCACCTCATTTCATTTTATATTAGCAGTAAAATTACTTTTTGAGTTAAAGTAGTTGATTTGTGAAAATGAATGCCCAACGTGTTATTTATAACGTTATTCATAATGCTCAAAAAGAGTAAAAATAGGGCTTCCCTGGTGGCGCAGTGGTTGAGAGTCCGCCTGCCGATGCAGGGGACACGGGTTTGTGCCCCGGTCCGGGAGGATCCCACATGCCGCGGAGCGGCCAGGCCCGTGAGCCATGGCCGCTGAGCCTGCGCGTCCGGAGCCTGTGCTCCGCAATGGGAGAGGCCACAACAGTGAGAGGCCCGCGTACCGCAAAAAAAAAAAAAAAAGAAAGAAAGAAAAAGAGTGAAAATAATATGGTATTTATCAGGCCATTTGTTCAATTCTATATCATGGAATTAAAAGGATGAGGTAATTCTCTATATATTGACTAAGATTCCCAAGATGTATTAAGCTAAAAATAAATAAATATTGCAAATAAAAGAAACAAGACACAAAAGAATGCATATAGTATGACTTCATTTATTTAAAAATCTGAAAATAGGAAAAGTTATAGTCCTTAATGATGTGTGCTTAGGTGGTAAAATTAAAAAGAAAAACAAGGAATTGATTACCCTAAAAGTCAGGCTAGTGGAAGTCTTCGAAATGGAGGGTGCGAGAGGGTAGTGATTAAGAGTCATAAAGAGGGCTTCTAAGAGGCTGGCAATGTTTTGCTTTTCCATCTGGGTGGTGATTGCAAGGGGGTTCACTTTGTTGTTTTGTATACTTATCTATGTATGTACTGATTTCACAGTAAGAACCTATTTCATATCTACATTAAGCATATATATATTTTATATATATTCAAGTGTATATTGGGCATATATATGCATATGTGTGTGTATATGTATGTGTATTGTTGTGTATTCATAGAAAATTTCACAAAGGGAACACACACAGAAAGAACTATGGGCATTTTTTATTCCCATATTTCGGTAGTGGGACTGTGTGATAGGGAAATTTTTACTTTGTATTTTACAACTTGCTTTTTACCATAATTTGCAGTTTCTCCATAATCATGTGTTACTTTGTTTTAAAATACTCCCTCAAATATTCTATGTGCATATGATCACTCCATTTTTATATGCTTCTGTATTATTTGCATTTTCTTCATAATCATGTGTTACTTTAAAAATACTTTCTCAAAATTTGCATATGTATATGTCTGTGTATACATATTTATATATGCTTGGAGAGTTCTGGGATGATATTTGTAAAATTCTCTATGTGGTCACCTCTGAGGGGTGCATCTGGGAATAATGCATTAAGAGAGGGGAGAATTTTCACTTTTTACTTTATATACTTCTGAGTTGTTTGAATATTTTCTTTTACAATGAATATGCAGTACTTTTAAATTTATAACACACACCCAAGGTGGTATATAGTATATTTCAGCATATTTTGTTTTATAGGCAGAATAGACTTGGAGAGATAGAAAGGGTTCTATTTAAAAATGTGTCTGACTTGGCTGGGGGTGGGGTGGGAGTGGGGGAAGGCTTGTCTGTAGGAAAAGATACCATAGAATACAAACTTACACTCTTACCCCAATACATAAATTCCAAAGCCTCTGATAATGGACTACTCTGATGGAATCTTTGAAATTAAACCACCAAGGTAGGAATCCTCAAAACCAAGCACAGGTCTTGGCCTATGGAAGGTAATCAAGTGTTATTTGTTGAACTTATTAATAAACAGTACAATGTTTAAGTGATGTTTCACTTGCTAGACTTTCATTGCTTGGTAATGCTATATGCTTTATAATATGTTAGGTATTTTTTTAGTAAGAGGATTGAGAGGTGGAGAACATTATTGATAGGATACAAGTGAGTGATTTAATCTGCTTTTAAAAGCATAGGATACTTTTCAAATTGTTAATTAACAATGATACTCTGTCCTAATTGTTCTGTGAAGCTCAGGGTAAGTAATCTAAAATTCAATAGGAATGACTTAGCCAGACAAGAAAAATTCCCTTGAAGACGAAATGTATTATAGGGAAACAGCACTAGGTTTAGTCAAAGCTCTGATACTGAAACTCTATGTGTAGTCTAGGTAGGTTGAATACTTTTTCACTGATAATTAGATATTGTCAACAAATGATAATCAATAATAATGTTTTGTTGGCAACAGAGGCAATCAAGTATAGAGATGCAGAAGTGAGCTACTCACTGAAATAGAGCTTTTTTCAAATAACGTCCAGCACTGATATAAAACTGTGCTGCTCAAACAGTAGCAATTATCCACATGTGGCTTCTGAGCACTTGAAATGTAGTTAATCTGAATGGAGATGTCTTTTGTCAAATACACACTAGATTTTGAAGACTAAGTTTGAAAAATAGAATGTAAACTGTTAATATTATTGTTAAAATTTTAATGTTTTAATATTGATTACATGTTGAGAGGGTAATATTTTGACTGTATTGGGATGCAGTTATTAAAATTACCTTCATCTGTTTCTTTTTATTTATTTATTTATTTATTTATTTTATTTTTTTGCTATACGCGGGCCTCTCACTGCTGTGGCCTCTCCCGTTGCGGAGCCCAGGCTCCGGACGCGCAGGCTCAGCAGCCATGGCTCACGGGCCCAGCCACTCCGCGGCACGTGGGATCCTCCCGGACCGAGGCACGAACCCGTGTCCCCTGAATCGGCAGGCGGACTCTCAACCACTGCGCCACCAGGGGAGCCCTCTTTTTATTTTTTAAATGTGGTTATTAAAAAAATTAAAATTACTAACTTGGCTCTCATTTGTAGCTCATTTGTGTTTCTGTTAGACAGTGCTGGTACAGAAGGTTTGAGTTCAAAGTGAACCAAGAACCAGCGTTTTCACCTTCCTTATTTTCCAGACCGGGAAAAGCATCCCAGGGAGGGAAGTGCTTTGCTTAAAGGCGTAAAAATGGTTGGGGAGAAGTGAGGAGTAGAGCCTCCATCTTTTGATTCTTTGTCTCCTGTTTTCTAGCTTATACAAGTGGCCCCTAATGGAAAATCTGAGGCTGGAGAAACAGACTCACTACACACTGGACACAGCGTTCCTTTAACCTTCTATGAGCTAGACAATGATTTTTTTTAATTTCTAGGTATTTAGAATAGGATTGAGGGTAGATAGCGGTTATAAGATTTTAACACTTTATTTTACATACTTTTGTGTTATATTTAAGCCTTGGGCATATATTACTATTAAGAAAGTGGGGGAAAAGGCCTGGAGTGGGGACAGGGAGTGAGGTAGATGTAAGATTCAAAAGAAACCTTGGCTTATAATTCCAGTCTGGAGATGTTTGAAGTGGCTTTTTTCTACCATTATCTTCTTTCACATCTCTAACATCCTTAGCTAATTCTTTCTGTTCTCTTTGGGGTGTTTTACTTTTTATATTACTAAAGCAAAATCTACTGGGACAATTTTTGAATCTGCAGCTGTAGCTCAAAAACCTATGTTTTGTAACTTTTGTAAGCAGCAGGCCACAGGAATGATTGGTGTTTTTGTCTCAAGAGAATTCAAGTCCTGCCTTCTAAAAGGCACTTGCCAACAGACTAGATGTTTCTATTTGAAGCCATTTGCTACAATAATCCTTGAGATTTTTTTGCTCATTGCTTTCAGAGCTGTTAGTTCTAAAGGCAGATTCTTAGAACACAATTTCAGTTAGCTTCAGAACATACACAGCCTCCTTATTGGCACAGCTGTGCTGAGTTCCTGAATGAAGAGATGATTTCCATAGTGCATTTTATAGCCACGCACCATTCCTAAGGATAATTTAAACCACAAATTATTTTTATTTGTTATTTCTTCATTGTAGGAGAGAGAGGCATACTTGGCTAGCAGCATTTTCTATTTTTGTGGCAGTTTCCTTTGCATTGTTGACTTTCTTTTCAACCCCCAGAACACAATTTAGTGGTCTCCTAGCCCAAGACAAGGATAAATACAGGTTTCCAGTGCTTATTAGGACTCTTGGAGTACATATGAGTATGGTATAAATTCCTCTGTTCAACTTTTGGTCAATATTCTCATTTTCTCTTCTTATTCAATATTCTCATTTTCTCTTCTTATTTTATCACTTTCAAGCCTTTACTACCCCTGAAACAAAAATACAGGCATGTCTAAGAGATTTCACAGGTTTGGTTCCAGATTACCACAATGAAGAGGATATCACACTAAAGCAAGTCACACGAATTTTTTGGTTTCCCAGTGCATGTAAACGTTGTGTTTACACTATATTGTAGGCTATAAAGTGTGCAATAGCATTAAGTCTAAAAAAACAAGGTACCTACCTTAATTTAAAAATACTATATCTCTGGACTTCCCTGGTGGCTCAGTGGTTAAGAATCCTTCTGCCAATGCAGGGGACATGGGTTCGAGCCCTGGTCCGGCAAGATCCCACATGCCGCGGAGCAACTAAGCCTGTGCGCCACAGCTACTGAGCCTGAGCTCTAGAGCCCGGGAGCCACAACTACTGAGCCTGCGAGCCACAGCTACTGAGGCCCATGTGCCTAGAGCCCGTGCTCCGCAACAAGAGAATCCACAGCGACGAGAAGCCCGTGCACCGCAATGAAGAGCAGCCCCCACTCGCTGCAACTAGAGAAAGTCCATGCGCAACAATGAAGACTCAACACAGCCAAAAATAAATAAATAAATAAATTTATTTTAAAAAATAATAAAAATAAAAATACTGTATTTCTAAAAAATACTAACCATCATCTGAGCCTTCAGCTAGTTGTAATCTTTTTGCTGGTGGAGGGTCTTACCTTGATATTGATGCCTGTCTTAAGGTAAGACAGCAATGAAGTTTGCCACATCAATTGACTCTTCCTTTCACAAATGAGTTCTCTATAGATTACAATGCTGTTCAATAGCATTTTACCCACACTGGAACTTTTTCAAAATTGGAGTCAATCCTCTTAAACCCTGCCTCTAATTTATCAACTTAAGTTTATGTAATATTTTAGATTCTTTGTTGTCATTTCAGCAATTTTCTCAGCATCTTCTTCTACCAGGACCTGCTTCTACCACAGAACCTACTTCTACCAGGAGTAGAATCCATCTCAAGAAACCACTTTCTTGGAGAAGTTTCCTGGAGGCCTAGTGGTTAGGATTCAGTGCTTTCACTATGGAGGCTTGGATTTGACCCCTGGTCAGAGAACCATTCCACATGCTGCACAGAGTGGCCAAAATACCAAAAAAAAAAAAAAAAAAAAAAGAAAGAAACCACTTACTTTGCTCATCCATAAGAAGCAACTCCTCATCTGTTCAAGTTTTTTTTTCATGAGACTGCAACAATTCAGTCACATCTTCAGGCTCTAATTCTAATCCTAGTTCTTTTACTATTTTCACCACATCTGCAGTTACTTTCTGCGCTGAAGTCTTGAACCCCTCAAAATCATTTATGGAGGTTGGAATCAACTTCCTCCAAACTCCTATTAAGTTGATATTTTGACTTTTCCCATTAATTACTAATGTTCTTAATAGCATCTAGAATGGTGAATCCTTTCCATAAGGTTTTCAGTTTACTTTGCCCGGATTCATCACAGGAATCACTATCTATGGTAACTGTAGCCTTATAAAATGTTCTTAAATAATAAGACTTGAAAGTCAAAACTACTTCTTGATCCATGGGCTGAAGAATGGATGTATTAACAGGCATGAAAACAACATGAATTTCACAGTACACCTCCATCAGAGTTCTTGGGTGACCAGATGTCAATGAGCAGTAATATTTTGAAAGGAATCTTTTATTTTCTGAGTAGTAGGCCTCAAAATGGACATAAAATATTCAATAAACCATGTCGTCAACAAATATACTTTCATCCAGGCTTTGTTGTTCCCTTTATAGAGCACAGGTAGAGTAGATTTAGCATAATTCTTAAGGGCCCTAGGATTTTTAGAATGATAAGTAAACATTGGCTTCAACTTCAAGCCACCAGCTTCTTTGGCCCCTAACAAGAGAGTCCTTTGAAAATTTAAAGCCACACACATTGACTTTTCCTCTCTGACTATGAAAGTCCTACAGGACATCTTTTTTCAATAGAAGGGTGTTTCGTCTACATTGAAAATCTGTTGTTTAGTGTAGCCACCATCATTAATGTTCTTAGCTAGATCTTCTGGATAATCTCCTGCAGCTTCTACATCAGCACTTGCTGCTTCACCTTGCACTTTGATGTTATGGAGATGACTTCTTTTTTTAAACCTCATGAACCAACCTCTGCTAGCTTGAAACTTTGCTTCGGCAGCTTCCTCACCTCTCGCAGCCTTCATAGAATTGAAGAGAATTAGGGCCTTGCTGTGGGTTAAGGTTTGGCTTAAGGCAGGGGTCCCCAAGCCCCGGGCCATGGACTGTTACTGGCCCACGGCCTGTTAGAAACGGGCCGCACAGCAGGAGGTGAGCAGTGGGCGAGCAAGCAAAGCTTCATCTGCCGCTCCGCATCGCTCGCATTACCGCCCGAACCATCACACACACCCCCGCCACCACCCCGCCTCCTCCGTGCGTGGAAAAATTGTCTTCCACGAAATTGGTCCCTGGTGCCAAAAAGGTTGGGGACCGCTGGCTTAAGGGAATGTTGTGGCTGGTTTAATCTATCCAGACTACTAAAGCTGTCTCCATATCAGCAAAAAGGTTGTTTTGCTCTCTTATCATTTGTGTGTTCCTTGGAGTAGCATTTTTAATTTCCTTAAAGAACTTTTCCTTTGCATTCACAACTTGGCTGTTTGGCACAAAAGGCCTAGCTTTCAGCATATCTCAGCTTGCAACATGCCTTCCTCACTAAGCATAATCATTTCTAGCTTTTTTTTTTCCCTGTACGCGGGCCTCTCACTGTTGTGACCTCTCCCATTGCGGAGCACAGGCTCCGGATGCACAGGCCCAGTGGCCATAGCTCACGGGCCCAGCTGCTCCGCGGCATGTGGGATCCTCCGGACCGGGGCACAAACCCGTGTCCCCTGCATCGGCAGGCGGACTCTCAACCACTGCGCCACCAGGGAAGCCCAGGGATGAGTATTTTTGAAAAGCACACCAGCTAATATCCAGCCAGTGTTGAGAACAATTGGTAGTGAAAGCATCAGGCCTTGAGAGGGACAGACATGGCTGGAAAATCCAGAATTTACCACTTAGTTGTAAAGCCATGAGCAAGTCACTTATTCTCTCTTAGCTTCAATTTTCTTATCTGTAAAATGGGGACAAAATTGTACCTTCCTCAAATGTAGCCTTATAGCACATAGTAGATACTCAGTGAATGGTAGTTATTGAGATGAGTCTAGAGCTATTCTGTCCAAATGATAGTCATTAGCTATAGGTGATTGTTTAAAATGAGAAAGTTAAACAGTTTGTTTCCAAGTCCCACTAGCCACCTTTCAAGTGCTCAGCAGTCACATGTGGCTAATGGCCTCTGTATCAGACTGAGATGTTAAACATTTGCTTCATCACAGAAAGTTCTTTAGACTGCAAAATGATAGCCTACGGGATCTGCTTCACTAAGAGCTAAGTTTATTTAGAGAAAATTCTTTTTTTTTTTTTTTGTGGTACGCGGGCCTCTCACTGTTGTGGCCTCTCCCGTTGCAGAGCACAGGCTCCGGACGCGCAAGCTCAGCGGCCATGGCTCACGGGCCCAGCCGCTCCGCGGCATGTGGGATCCTCCCGGACCGGGGCATGAACCTGTGTCCCCTGCATCAGCAGGTGGACTCTCAACCACTGCACCACCAGGGAAGCCCGAGAAAATTCATTTTTAATTCGGTTCTGGAAAACCCACTACATTTGTTTCTGTCAGGTAAACAGCAGGCCTTCTGGCTTGAACAGAGAAGTGAAGGAAATCCAGGAACCAGCTGTTCTGTGGAGACTTTTTTTCTTGTTCCTATATACCTGTAAATGAGTTTACCTAGAAGTAAACAAACAAGTGGGAACAACTAATCAATTGTTCAAATAAGGCTCTCTCTTCCTCTCCCTACCCCACAAGCTCTGAGGCCCACTTAGCATTTAGTCCATTTTTTGAAGTAGAACATTAGCTTTTTCCTGCCCTATTTTTAAGTACCACAGGTACTATTAGTGAAGCTATGTGTGTGTGTGTGTGTAAATGTGTGAGTGTGTATATGCATGCATGTGTGTTATGGAAGAAGAAGGGGCAGAGGGGGAAGAAAGAATTAGCACTGGAAAGGGAAGTCACTAAATATCTGTCAGCAGGAAAAGAAAGGCCATAGATAGGATGTGTTTTATGATTTTATTATCAGTAATGTTTATTTCAGGTATTTTGATATATCTTCTATTCTAAAAATTCTTTAGTGTCATTTTGATTTGCCCACAGTGAGTAAGAGCACAGGCTCTGAAGTCAGACCTCATGAGTTCAAACCATGTTCCAGTATTTCATAGTTGAGTGACCTTAAGTCTCAGTTTCTCCATTTACAAAATTAAGATAAATGTTAGTATCTACACCACATGGGATTGTTTCAAGGATTAAATGAAAGAATACATGTCAAGTTCTTAGTACAGTGTCTAACACCAGATAGATGCTAGATTAATTTAAAAAAAGTATTTAGAGAAAAGAAAGGATATTTTATTTTCAGTAAACAAATGATATGATGCTTTTAACTACAACAAGTTTAAGAGATATATTCCTCACAGGAGTTCTAAATCTGTTTGAAAATGTAATGCTCTTAGCCCTTTGTCATATCTTCTAGAATGAGTAGGCCTCTTTGTTTCTCAAAGAACATTTATAGTTTCTGTGTTACATAAATGTTCTACTTGCACTACTGTACTTGTTTAGTTAAGCACAGCCCTAGCAGCTGGGGAAGTGTCAAAGTCTGAAGAGCAAATGAATTGTTGATTTGAGCTACTGTCTGTTAAAAATTGCTAATAAAACCAAGCAGTCTTACAAACAAGGAAAGCAGTGGTTCTTGAAGGCAAAGGGACCACAGCCTACCTCTGAAATTCACTTTGTATTTGTTTTGTCTTCCTGCAATGATGTTTTTGTTGGCAAAATTACTTTATTATTTTTTAAAATCTGAAAACACGGCATGTCTTTTGGGTTTTTTATTATTGAGATATTTCACGCTCTTTGGTTTTGTTATGCAGTGTGACAGTGTGACATACTTAAAAACTAACTCCTCAGTGAGTGGAAACTGTTATCACTTATTTTTAGTAGGGAAACTGTATTGGTTCATATAGCTGTTTTCCCAGCTGAAATAACATAGCAGATTGGTGCTGTTTGAATACTGTTAATTGCTGAAAGTTCTTAAACTAGTAAATAGGCCTGATTAGCTGGAATCCAAACAGTAACCCAAAGAGACCAGACAACTTTTGATAAGATAAACACTCTACTTACCTTATACATTCCCTTTGGATTATCTTCCAATGGTATGAAATATTAAACTAAGATTTTGTTTTTATATTTAGAAAGACTTCAGGAAAAATTGTTTGGGATATTTGAAACCAAGTTAAAAGTTGTTATGTCCAATGTATGATTTAGTAGATAATTATTAGTAATACTGGCCCAGTATCATTTAGTTCATGAGAGCTGAACAGTAAAGGTGAACCAGTTCATAACAGAAAGTCCTGATTTATAAGATCACATTGTACCCTGTCATTTCTGTTTGGGCAATCGCAAACAAACAGTAGTAACTCTAACAAGGGAATGATGAGCTTTTAATAAATAAATATAATATAGGTTCTTTATTAGGCATCTTAAATCTCAAAACTAAAAAGCTTTCTAGGATAAAACTCCACTTTTACTTAGCATTTGAAATAGTCATTGGAAAAACAACTCTAAAATTCCTTCCATTTTCCAGGTTCTAGAGCATTTATATTAAAATTAACCTTGTTTGGGGTGTTTTATTTAATAAATTTTAAATGGTTTTAATTAAATATTGCTCATGTGAACCATGCCATCCCCTTAACCCTAGAAATGGAGGCTGGGACACAACAAAAATGACCAGAATGTGATATCATATCCAAAGAGTCAGGAGACAATCAGTTTTAGAGTACTACCAACTCACTTTGTGTACTTAGACAAATATTTTAAACTCTCTGTGCCTCCTATTGATAAGGAAATTTTCTTATCAATGAAGTACAGGGGGTCAACTAGTTTTCTAAAGTTTTTTCCAGCTCAGAAATTCAATAATAAGGTAAATTTTTTTAAATTGAAAAAAATTTTGTTGTTTTCTTGCCTCACTATTAAAAAATAGCAAATAGGAAGAAGAAGAAGAAAACTACTACAGTCTCACTATCCACCATTAAAATTATGCATATTAACTTCTAGTCTTTTGTTCTATGCTTAAAAAAATAGAGTTGAACTCATATAGCATTATATATGCTTAATATTATAATACTGAAAGCTTTTTATAAAATCATTTTAATTAATTAATTAATTAATTAATTTTTGACGTATAGTTGATTTACAATACCATATTAATTTCAGGTGTACAGTGTAGTGATTCAATATTTTTATAGATTATACTCCATTTAAAATGATTACAGGTTAAGGGTTATAATTCCTTGTGCTATATAATATATCCTTGTTTCTTATCCATCTTATACATAGTAGTTTGTATCTTTTTATCCTATACCCCTAATTTGCCCCATCCTCTTTCCTCTCCCCACTGGTAACCACTCATTTGTTCTCCATACCTGTTGAGTCTGTTTCTGTTTTGCATATACATTCATTTATTATTTTTTAGATTCCACATATAAGTGATATAGTATCTGTCTTTCTCTTTCTGACTTATTGCACTAAATAAGCATGATATTCTCTAGGTCCATCCACGTTGTGGCAAATGGCAGAATTTTATTCTTTTTATGGCTAATATTCCATTGTATATTTATATACCACATCTCCTTTATCCATTTGTCTGTTGATGGGCACATGGGCTGCTTCTGTATCGTGGCTGTTGCAAATAATGCTGCTGTGAACATTGGGGTGTATGTATCTTTTTGAATTAATGTTTTTACTTTTTTCTGGATCTATACCCAGGAGTGGAATTGCTGGGTCATATGGTAGTTCTATTTTTAGTTTTTAGAGCCTCCATACTGTTTTCAATATTGGCTGTACCAACTTACATTCCCATCAACGGTGTCCAAGAGTCCCCTTTTCTCCACATCCTTTCCAACATTTGTTTTTTGTAGACTTTTCAATGATTGCCATTCTGACAGGTATGAGGTGATATCTCATTGTTGTTTTGATTTGCATTTTCTAATAATTAGTAATGTTGAGCATCTTTTTGTGTGCCTATTAGCCATCTGTACATCTTATTTGGAAAAATGTCTATTCAGGTCTTCTGCTCATTTTTTGATTGAGTTGTTTGTTTTTTTCATATTGAGTTGTATGAGTTGTTTATGTATTTTGGATATTAACCCCTTGTCAGTTATATCATTTGCAAATATTTTCTCCCATTCTGTAGGTTGTCTTTTCATTTTGTCAGCTGTTTCTTTTGCTGTGCAAAAGCTTTTAAGTTTAATTAGGTCCCATTTGTTTATTTTTGCTTTTATTTCTTTTGCCTTAGAAGACAGATCCAAAAAAATATTGCTATGATTTATGTCAAAGGGTGTTCTGCTCATGTTCTCTTCTAGGAGTTTCATGGTTTCAGGTCTTACATTTAGGTGTTTAATCCATTTTGAGTTTACTTTTGTACATGCTGTGAGGAAATGTTCTCATCTCATTGTTTTACAAGTAGCTGTCCAGTTTTCCTAGCACACTTGTTGAAGAGACTATCTTTTCTCCATTTTATTTTTGCCTCCTTGTTGTAGAATAATTGCATAAACATCATTATTAAATGGCTGTGTGAATATAATTATTTCTTTTCCTATTGGACATTTAAGTAGTATCATTTTTTTTACATTATAAAAAATGTTTTAGTGAAAATATTTGTATAAGGGTCACTCTTCTCTCTGACTCTATTTAGCATTGTTTTCATTGGATAGAGTGTCAGAAGTGGAATTACTAGGTCAAAGATAATAATTTTAATGCTTTTTGTGTTCCAAAAGAGTTAACCAGACTGTATTCCCATTAAAAATATATTACTCTACAGAGTGATGCCCATTCTACCACAGTGTGGGCAGCATTGAATAATTTTACCAAGATTTTAATATTATTCTCCCATGTTTGATCTTTTAGGATTTGAAATTTCAACCAAGTATAAAGCCATCAATTTCATATAGTCAAATTCATTTGCCTCAGAGAAAAAGTCTGTTTTATGATCGCAAACTATCTATTGATTGTTGGTGAACTTTAAGATTGCAGGTTGGGTCAGCACAGATTGTGATTATGACTCTATTATAAGGGTATTTTAAGGATAATAATATAAATTTGTCTGTCCACTTTTTCCTGTCTACCTTTAAAAAGTTTGAGGCAATGTTGGGCTCTGTTTTCAGTAATGGCTGAGTTAGATCTTACTGAACTGACCTTATTCCGGTTAACAACTGTAGACTCTGGGATATGTGAGTAATAATAATAATAATAATGTAGCTACTTGAAGGCACAAGGCAATGAATGGAAGCGGGCAGATCCTGGTAAGAAATACATTCTTAGAGGAGGTGAGAGAAATTAAAAAAGACCTAAATAAGTAAAGAGATGAACCATGTTCTTGGGTTGGAAAACTCCACATCGTTAAGATGGTACCTCTCCCCAAATTGGCATGTGGAGTCATTGCAATCCCAATCAGAATCAAAGCAGGCGAGCTTCCCTGGTGGCGCAGTGGTTAAGAATCCACCTGCCAATGCAGGGGATACAGGTTCGAGCCCTGCTGGGAAAATCCCACATGCTGCGGAGCAACTAAGCCCGTGCGCCACAACTACTGAGCCTGCGCTCCAGAGCCCGCAAGCCACAACTCCTGAAGCCTGGGCGCCTAGAGCCCATGCTCTGCAGCAAGAGAAGCTACCACAATGAGAAGCCCATGCACTGTAACGAAGAGTAGCCCCCGCTCACCACAACTAGAGAAAGCCCACGCACAGCAACAAAGACCCAACGCAGTCAAAAATAAATAAAATAAATAAATAAATAAATAAATAATAATCAAAGCAGGCTTTTAAAAAGGAAATTGATTTCAAGGTTAACATCATTAGTGATGCCATGTGGATAGTAGGTCTCCCCTGATATTATGTGATGAGAAGTACACTTAACCTCTGTGGCATTTTTTTTTTTTTTTTTTTTTGCGGTATGTGGGCCTCTCACTGTTGTGGTCTCTCCCGTTGCGAAGCACAGGCTCCGGACGCGCAGGCTCAGCAGCCATGGCTCACGGGCCCAGCCGCTCCGCGGCATGTGGGATCTTCCCGGACTGGGGCACGAACCCGTGTCCCCTGCATCGGCAGGCGGACTCTCAACCACTGCGCCACCAGGGAAGCCCTGTGGCATTTTTTGAAAACCCATAACACCAGTCTAATCATGAGAAAATCATTAGATAAACCAAATTGGGAAACTTTTTTTTTTTTTTTTTTTTGCAGTACGCGGGCCTCTCACTGTTGTGGCCTCTCCCATTGCGGAGCACAGGCTCCGGACGCGCAGGCTCAGCGGCCATGGCTCACGGGCCTAGCCGCTCCGCGGCATGTGGGATCTTCCTGGACCGGGGCACGAACCTGTGTCCCCTGCATCAGCAGGCGGACTCTCAACCACTGTGCCACCAGGGAAGGCCTGGGGACATTTTACAGAATACCTGACCAGTACTCCTCAAGACCATTAAGATCATGTGTGAAAAACAAGGAAAGTCTGAGAAAAAGAGAGAGGGGAAATGTGATGACTGAAAGCAATGTGGTATTCTAGATTGGATCCTGGAACAGAAAGAGGATATTCATAGAAAAAACAGTGAAATCGAAATAAAGAGTTTAGTTTAGTTAATATCAATGTACCAATGTTGGTTTCTTAGCTTTGACAGATGTACCACAGTAATGTAAGATGGTAACATCTGGAAACAGAAACTGGGTGAGGGATATATGGGAGCTCTCCATACTATCTTTGCAACTTTTCTGCAAATCTAAAATTATTCAAAAATAAAAAGTTTATTAAACAAAAAAGAAATTGACAAGCTTGTTTTAAGATGCATGGAAAGGCAAAGGACCTAGATTAGCCAAAACTTTTTTGAAAAAGAAGAATGAGGTATTTAGACTACCTAATTTCATGATTTATTATAAAGCTACAATAATCAAGACTGTGTGGTATTGGCATAAGGATAGACATACGGAAATGGAACAGAACAGAGAGCTCAGTAATAGATCTCCATTATAAGATCAAATGAGTTTTGAATAATGTGCCAAGGTAGTCCAATGGGGAAAAGGATAATCTTTTTAACAAATGGTGCTAGAACAATTGAATATCTGTCTGGAAAAAGGGAATTTTGATTCTTACATTAACCTTACACAGGAATTAACTTGACATGAATTGTAAGCCTAAATGTAAGAGCTAAAGCTATAAAACTTCTAAAAAAAATAGTAGAAAATCTTTGTGACATTGGGTTAGGCCAGTGGTTCTCAACCAGGGGCAACTTTTCCCTTCAAAGGACATTTGACAATGTCTGGAGACATTTTTGATTGTCACAATTAGGGTGGGGAGCATGCTATTGGTATTTAATGAGTAGAGGCCAGACATGCGGATAAATGTCCTATGACATACAGGACAACCACACAACAAAGAATAATCTGGTCCAAAATGTCAATAGTACGGAGGTTGAAAAAGCTTGGGTTAATCAGAGTTCTCAAATAAATCACAAGAAATCAGAATCATAAAAGGAAGCAATTGACAAAATTGACTTTATGAAAATTTAAAACTTTTCTTCCATGAATGATGCAGTTAAGAAAATGAAAAGGCATCACAGACTGGTTGGAGGTATTTGCAAAACATATATCTGACAAAATGCTTGAATTCAGAATATATAAAAAAAAAACTCTTATAACCAATAATAAGAAAAAAAACAACCTAATACAAATAGGCAAAGGATTTGAACAGATACTTCAGAAAAGAATATAAGAATATGACCAATAAGCACATGAAAAGATACTCAGCATCACTAGTCATCAGGGAAAAGCAAATTACTACACATATGATAGAATGACTAAAATTAAAAAGCCTGTCAACATCAAGTGTTGATAAAGATGTGGAGTAATTGGAACTCTCATACATCGCTCATGGGATTGCAAAGTGGCTCAGCTACTTTGGAAAACAACTTGACATTGCCTTATACAATAAGCATTTACTTACCATAGGACCCAGCAGTCCTACTTCCTAGGTATTTACCCATGAGAAATGAAAACATATTTCCATACAAAAACTGTGAGAGTATGTGAATGTTTATAACCCCAGTACTCATAGTAGTCTCCAATGAAACAATCCAATTGTCCATCAACTGGTTAATGGATAATCAAGTTGTAGCATAACCATACTATGAAATTCTATTTGGTAATTAATAATGGAATGGAACATTGATACAAAATAACATGGATATATTTCAAGAATCTTAAGCTAAGTGAAAGAATTCACAAAATTATATTCTGTATGATCCCACTCATGAAATTCTAGAAGAGGTAAAACTGTAGTGACAGAAAGTAGATCAGTGGTTGCCTGAGGCTGGTTGTCAAGGGAAGGGATCACTGCAGAGAGGAAATTTTTTGGGGTGCTGGAAACGAGACAGGCTGGGGCCTGGGACCCTTTGCTGCAGAGCTTGCACCTGGACAAACATCTCCTCCAGCAACAGTATGTAAAGAAACTATAAGGGACTAAAAATATCTGCATGCATGTGCAGTTGGGGCAAATTATGGACAACAAGATACAAAAAGCCCCCACAAATCCAACTGCCACTTCTGAAGAGCTGGCAGCAAAAACTGGGTGTCGGGAGCAAAAGTAGGGTACTGTGCCTGCCCCCTGCACTCAACACCAGCAAAGGAGTGGGCAAACCTAAGCCACCCCTTCTGGCCTGACCCCTGGACATACCCCTATCCTCACCCCATATAAGGAACCAGCTTGCACCCCCCTTGGGGAGCAAGCAAAGGAACGTGTTACTTGCTTTCACTACCCCCTGCTACAGCAGGGGCCCCAGTAAAGCCTTGCCTGAGTTTCTTGTCTCACCTCTTATCAATTTCTGTTGATTGGGGAAGGCCAAGAACCCTGATCGATATCAGAAATGTTCTATAACTTGATTGTGGTAATAATCTACAATTGATTACATGCAATTGTGAAAACTTATCAAACTGTACATTTAAAGGGAGTGAATTTTATGTTAAATTTAACCAATAGAAATAAAAACTGAAAAAAATAACTTGAGACTTTGAAATTAATAACACGCTAGTAAGAGAATATGAACCAAATAATAAAGGAAAAAAGTTAATTATACCAAAAAAAAACCAGCTAAAGGTAATTATTGCAATTGAGCAGTAAATTTAGTTTCAAGGTTCCTGGTAGATAGTAAAAAAATGAAAACTGCATGTTCTATATACTTTTCA
Organism: Mesoplodon bidens; assembly: GCF_964165515.1. Taxonomy (NCBI): domain Eukaryota; kingdom Metazoa; phylum Chordata; class Mammalia; order Artiodactyla; family Ziphiidae; genus Mesoplodon; species Mesoplodon bidens. Next base: position 78,840,036 of record NC_138160.1, read on the forward strand.
TTATGTCATAAATGGAAGAGTATTTGCTGTCAGAAGACTACACATTTTTACAAGCGGGAGAGTAATTTTATGTGAGAATCTTCACATAAGAACGTTAAGTACCACACTGGGCAATATTTTCTAAAGGACTTTAAAAAGTTAGAAATATTCTTCATATGGTTGATTCTTATAATGACCATGAAGAAACCTTTTTTTTTTTTTCTGGAAACAAAAGTAAAGTACATAGCTTCCCATTGTTCAACCCCTTGGAGCAGCTTTTTGGATGTCAGTAACCTGATCAAGACAATTGATATGAGCTCAAGAACAAAGGAGTTGTGGTTTAAGTGCATGGAGAAGGAGTGAGGTATGATCTAAAAATGAAGCTTGTAGGTGTCGACAATTTTATAAGAATAGAACACCCACCCCAGTGGAACTCATCCCACCCCACATAGGGTTTTATATGCTTAAATGTTTAGACAAGCATGGTGTTGAATTCCTAAATTTTATATCACAAGCAGAAAAGACAAGTTCCATTGATAAGTATCAATAGTTACCTGCTGCTTCTATAGAACTTTAATATGAATCATGTACAATGTTTTAATTTGAGCTGGTCTGCAGCCTGATAAGGCTGCCAAATTATCTTCAAGGTATAACCTCAGATAATTACATTAGTTGGCCTATTGAATTATTTCGTATTTTCCATCTGAGTGCTGCTAAAATTTGTAGGTGGAAAATGAGTATTTGGGTCTTGGCATACATGATACTGGATTATTAATTTCTGAAGCAATTGATCAACAGATTCAGTTACTTCTTGTGGTCTTAGGTCATTAGCAAAGGGGAGGATTTTTGCATTCACATTTACTGTGCCAGTTCAGATTGCTTAGGTATTATTAAAGGAGAGGGGACTTTGGAAATAGTTATATTAAGTCTTTTTGGGGGTTAGGCTATCTGCTGTGTAGTGCTCATCCCTTCCTATTCCAAACACTTCTGCAATTGATTGAATGTTTATGCCTCTCCAAAATTCATACATTGGAATCCTAATCCCCAAGGTGAAAGTATTGGGAGATGAGGCCTTTGGGAGATGACTAGTTCATGAGGGCAGAGCCCTCTTGAATGGGATTAGTGCCTTTATGAAGGAGACCACAGAGAGATCCCTTAGCCGTGTGAGGATGCAGGGAAAAAGACAGTCTATGAAACAAGAAGTGGGCCCTCACTAGACACCGAATCTGCTGGGGCCTTTGTATTGGGCTTAGCATCTAGAACTGTGAGAAGTAGTATATCTGTTGTTAGTAAATCACCCAGTTTATGGTATTTTTGTTATAGCAACTGGAACAGATTAAGGCAACCTCCTACATTCTATGCAAGACTCAGATCTGGGCAATAAGAGTACTGCTTACCCCTGGCCACAGTACGAAGCAGTATAGCAGAGTGGCTAAAACCCTAGATTCTGGAGTTAGACTCTGTGGTAGACATATGACATTCATAGCAGCTCAAAATCTCTTGACTATCCACTCCATGTTTTGATATTTCCCTCCATTGTGAATTTCACCTTCCCAAGGTCGCATAAAAACAAAACTAAAAAGTTACTTTTCCCATTCTCCTCTGTAGCTAGTGTCTAGATATGTGGCTTGAATGATACCAGTTTGCTGCGTCAAGGAAGACCTTGACTCAGAAGTGAGCTAAGGGAGGAAACAGCCTGGTCACAAGGCATCATTCTACTGGTGCCAGAGTGGATGGCAGAAGCCAAGTCTTTTTAGGATCAGCAGTGGCAACAACAACTTGATTCATCCAGTTCTTGAGTGTGATGCTTAGAGAATCCTGACTAAGACAAAGCTTCAAAACTGGTTGACCCAGCTTAAAGTTCTAGCTGTAAGACCCAACTCCAGTATTTCCTCTATGATACTTTTCCTGGCTCTGGTGGATCAATTTCATCCTCCTTTGTGTCCTCCTTTAACGGTGATCATTATTTTCATGATGTCAATAATTTTATAGTGGTTTCTTTGGAGACTGTTTATTCTAGAAGCTTATATGTAAAAATTATCATCACTGAAAATATTATACAAGAGCACTCTGGCACATAATTACCAATGAACCTAAGGGAGACATCTGTTATTCTACTGTGTTACATTTGTTTGTGATGTGGGTCTCTCTAGGAGCACAGCAATGATTCTTATTTTGTGATAAGTACATTGTTATTATGGCACATGTCTGATTGTTATTACTATTGAGTTCTGTATATAAAGTACTGCATTTCATTAAAAATTAGGCTTTCAAAAAAAAAAGATCACCTGTAGAGCTTGTTAAAATGTGTATTCCTGGGCTCTACTCACAAAGATTCTGATTCATTTTGCCTGAGAGGGGTCCAGGAATCTGCCTTTTAAAACTCTTCAGGTTATTCCGATGCAAGCGGTCCACTGGCCATACTTTCATAAACACTGAACTATACTTGAAATCCTTACACATCTTTCATCCTTATATATCTCATTCATCAATGTTAGCCCAGTGTCTGGTATATTGTACGTACTCTGTATTTGCTTAATAACTGAATTTGATCATTGCATGATAAATAGTAAAGGACAGAAATATGGAAAACAGTGACACTTTACCTGTTTTGTTCAAAATCTAAGAATTCTTTGGAACCAAAGAAGCAAATTAAGTAATATTTTTCCATACAGTGATTCAGCAGCTTCTCTAAGGGTCAAACTTCTGGTTCATTGGGTTTCCCACTAAAGCCAGGATTCATTTTCTGTGCGTGGTCAAACATAAGATACTGCATACTGATTTTTGATTCACACTTATCAGGGGAAAGCGTACCCTTCTGACATGTTTATCACTTAAGAAGGTGTCTTTTTCCAGAGCTTTAGTGCTTGGGTTCTGGCAGGACTTCCCCTTCTCTTGCTCTTCTAGCCCTCCCCTCTGTGGCACCATCTCTAGGTGACAGGAGCTTTAATTTGAGAAAAACAGCATTTGTGAAATAGTACTTTCTAAGACACAATTATGTATTGAGGATGTGGAGATAACAATCACAGGGCTCAAATGAAAGCTCAGTTATTTGCTCTTTGTCTGCCTGAGTTTGAGTAGTTAGGCATGATAACAGAGCCAACAGCAGGTGAACATGGTTGGGCAAGAAAAGAGGAAGATCAGGAATAAAGATCTGTAGCTCACAGCACTCAAAAGAGAGGTACTCAGCCACTGGCCCTGGTCAAGGAGGTCTTGCACTGCGCATTTCCAGGTGTGGGAGTTCTGACTTGTCAGGCAATGTCTTGTTTGGATGACATCTCTTGCAGAAAGACTTTCTGTTTTCTCGCATCCACATCCAGTAGGATCTTGCCATCCTCAGAACCTCTATTTCATAGTTGTTTATGCGAATCCTATCTTTTCTGTCCAACAGTCAGCATTCTGGGGGCCAGGGACCTGTACTGAATAGAGAGGCTCTATAAAAATATGGCTGAGCCATTGTCAAAGGACACATGTTTGCCTGTGAATGGAAGGGCTGGGGCAAGTGTGTTAAAATATACTAAGGGATTTTGAGAGAGTTTTGGTGGGGGGGTGGAGAAGGGTAAGAATCTTAAAGATAAGGAGAATAGAGAGCTTCTAGTAGTTGGTGGTATATCTGTATAACGGAATACTAAATGACAATGAAGACAACAATCTTTTCAAGGGATATAAGTGGAGCCGTGATCCATTCACTTGTCTTTTTCAAAAACCACATAGAGATATATATTTTACATATCATAAAGTTCATCCATTTCAAGTGTATAATTCAATGATTATTAGTAACTTTACCAAATGGGGCAACCATCACTATAAATCAGTTTTTAAACATTTTCATCCTCCCAACAATTATCCCATTTGCAATTATCTCCATTCCCACTCTCCAGCCCAGGCAACTACTAATCTATTTTATGTCTATAAATTTGCCTTTTCTGAATGCTTCATATAAATAGAATCATACAATATGTGGTCTCTTGTATCTGGCTTCTTTCTCTCTGTCTAATGTTTTTGAGTTCATCTGTGATGTAGCTTGTGTTGATAGTTCCTTCCTTTATCTTGTTGAATGGGATTCTGTTATATGGATATACCACATTTAGTATATCTAGTCACCTGTTTATTGGGAACATTTCTGTGTCAGGCTTGGTGGAGACATATGTTTTTATTTCTTTTGTGTAGATGTCTAGGAGTAGAATTGCTGGTTCTTTTGGTAGTCTTATGTTTAGCTTTGAGAAACTGCTAAACTGTTTTTTATAGTGGATGCACCATTTTAAATTCCCAGTAACAATGTATGAGGGGTCCCATTTCTATACACCTCACCAACATTTGTTATTGTCTGCCTTATTTATTATAACCATTCTAGTGGGTGTGAATGATATCTCATACTTGTTTTAATTTGCATTCCCCAATGACTAAAGATGTTGAACATCTTTTCATATCTTTATTAGCCATTATCTATTTGCATATCTTCTTTAGTGAAATATCAGCTCTTATATTTTGCCTTTTTTTTTTTTTTTGCGGTACGCAAGCTTCTCACTGTTGTGGCCTCTCCCATTACGGAGCACAGGCTCCGGACGCGCAGGCTCAGCGGCCATGGCTCACGGGCCTAGCCGCTCCGCGGCATGTGGGACCTTCCCGGACCGGGGCACGAACCCGTGTCCCCTGCATCGGCAGGCGGACTCTCAACCACTGCGCCACCAGGGAAGCCCCTATTTTGCCCATTTTTAAGGGAGTCATTTGTCTTTTTATTATTGAGTTGTAGGAGTTCTTTATATATTTTGGATGTAAATCCTTCATCAGATATGTGTTTGCAAGTATTTTCTCAGTCTGTAGCTTGTCTTTTTATTTTTTTCATGATGTCTTTTGTAGTGCAAAAGTTTTAAAGTTGGTTGAGGTCCAATTTATCAATTTTTTTGTGTTTTTGTTGTCTATCTAAAAAAAAATCTTTGCCTAATTTAATACCTTAGAGATTTTCTTCTATTTAGCACTTATATTTAAGTTTAAGATCCATTTGAATTAATTTTCATGTATGGTGTAAGGTGAGTATCTAAGTTCATCATCTTGCATGTGAATATCCTCACTTGTTTTATAAACTGACATCTCCTGAGTGCGTGGCTTTGGGGTAGGCACTGGTGATACAAAAGTGAATGATATAATTTCCAACTTTAAGTACAGTCTAGAGAGGTATATGTACGTAACTAAGGAGCATAAAACAGAGGGACACACCAACTCAAGATCTGGTGACTTAAAGAAGAATGACTCTGAGGTAAAATCAAGTGGGTGGCTTCAGGGAAAAAGACCTGTACATATTAGTCTAGTCTAGTTTAATGGTTTCAGCTTGTTTGGTGCCTGAACACACTAGTTTGTCACCATCTGTTTTAAGGCATATCTCTAAAATTTTATAATTATTAAGAATTCACATAATGATGCTTGCTAATGATCATTAAAAAGAAAAAAACACTTGATATACTTAGAGTGGGGACTATAGTGATATTTTAGAATTGACCACATACCAGGCTATGCCCTGAGAACATGTCTCCCAGGTACATATTATTAAAAAATGGCTGAAAACTCTTGTTTAGTGGATGAACATTTCGGATCAAAAAACTTAGTCCTGAGATTCCCATTAATGGCTTTGTGTTCTTGGAACATTACTTAACATCTCGGACCATCAATTTTTCTTCCATTATAATGTGCCAGCTCATTTCTAATGTCTTTTCCTTGGGATGCTCTGTTTGCTCGTTCAGTCAACATTTTTTGAGTACTCACTCTGAGCCAGGCACTGTTAGACACTATCAAGCAAAGGTAAGATAAAGATGCCAGATAGAGAGGGATGTGAAAATAAATCATTAAAAGATTATGTTGCACATTTTATGCTAGTTCTATGATTCCTTGGGTCTAGAAGTACATTCTTTTGACTGAGGAGTTAGCTGGGGAGAATGAAGCAAGAGGGAAGATGACCCAAGGATCAGGTTACAGAGCGTGCTCTGCAGGAAAGAATTCACACGTCAGACGTGTGACAGGAATTCCTGCCCATACAGTTGCAACCAAACTTTGGACAATGAGATTTTTTTTTTCACACTGTGGGAAAAAGATATGTTTATTTCCCTAAGAAAAGTAAAAGAGAAAGATATATAACACTTGGGACTATATAAGGAACTTAGCAGATATTGGGTATCCAGTTCTCTTCATTGCACTGAAAATTATAATGGCTATTTTTTATGTATCAGGTTTTCCCAAAGAGCAAACCTACAGTATAAGACATTTTGTTAAGAAATATGTTTTTAATATATTGCAGGAACATGAATCTGCTAGAAATCATGCCCCCATTCCCAAGACTTGCCTTTCAGATTCTGAGTCACATTCTCTAATACATTTTCTGAACTTCCTTTTATAACTACAGCACCTTCAGACTTGAACCTAAATAACCTAATAATCTTTTGTGTAGTGTACAAGACACTGAGCCTTTGACTTTTGAAGCTTTTCAGACCAGGGGAGTCTGTGCTCCTTTGTCTTAAGTTCCCCTCTGATTCTCCCCTCTTTACCTCCACAAGCTTCATTTTCTCTTCTTGTCAATAGACAGTCTGGGGCTGCTAATATGTGAGTAGTGGAAATGTTTGCAAAGTTGTAAGAAAATTAAGCTAACATTACATTACATTCATTTAACTCTATAATCTTTATTTGGTAGATGCACCATTTAGGAGCAATTGTTGTTCAAGTGTACTTATATATACCTTAATTACACATTGTGTTTTGAAAAGGCCTTGCTTTGGTCTATTAGGATGCTTTGTTATGAGTGACAGAAATCCAACTCAAATGAACTCAAGCAAAAAAAGAGAATTTATTGGCTCTTTTAACCAGAAAGTCCAGGTGTGGAACTGAATTTAGCACAGCTCTATCTAGAGACTCAACAGAATTCCTGGCTCTCTTGCCCTCTGTCACTCAATTCAGCATTCCTCGGGGTATTGGCATCATTCTCAGACAGATTCTGTGTGTGTGGTAGTTAAAGATGGCCGCTGGCACCTCTAGACTTATCTGGTCTTTATAAGTCGAGATCAGAGAGAGAGAGAGATCCCATATACTGGATCTCATCAGGAGACCGTGTTGGTCCTGTGTTAGTCATATGCTCACCCTTTGCACTAACCTCTGTGAACAACAGAAGAAGGTATAAAGATTTGCTAGCCTAGGAACTGTCCCAGCTCATGAAGCCAGAGCCGAGTGAGGCCCTCTGATTGACAGTCTCCAGATCCACATGGGGTGAAAGAGGAGCAAGTGCCTAGTGGATGCTGGGCAGACACAAACAACAGATGTCCACTGCATTTGGTAAGGTGTTATTAAACACTTCTAAGTGAAAGGAGCACTGGCTTTCATTTGCCACAAAAATGCAAAGCTGCTATTAATAATATTGCTGTGTTTATTTATCTTTGTAACCATCTCAAATATTCTAGGGATCTATTTAACTCATTCTCTCTTAATCTTTCTTATGGTAATATAATACCTTTTCACTGGATTAACATTCAGTGTCAATTCTTAATATCAATTTTTTAATTTTATCGAGCTTTTGTAAATATTCTCATTGTGATTGCTTGCACAGACTGTGTTTATTTCACAATAAAAATCACAAGTGTCCTAGTTAGGAGAGATCATTTAAGAAGTGGTTCCTCTTTGATAAGTTAAATATTGTTGATGGTGTTTGTTTACCTAGAATTAAAAAAATTTTTCTGAATGGAATTTGTCTCAAATTCTTGCTAAAGACTAGAAAACAGTTTTTAAGTGACCACCGTTATAAGCTTCAAGTAAACCACATTTCCCTTGTATAGGACATTTTCAATTCTCAGATCTTGACCCTGATAAACTTTCTGATGGGGGAAAATTCCAAAACACATATGAAGGAGAGAATTACATTCAGGCATTTTAAATAGCAAGTCCAAATACAGTAATCTTTTTTTTTTTTCTTACTCATAAATTAGGACAGCTCCAGCTTTTAAAATAGAGTGAGAAGAAGGGGTGGCATACATACAGAACAAACCAACATTTAAATATAGCACATTAGAATTCTTTGCATATCAAAGACAAGTAATAAAATGTAAGTTGATTTTGGCTTTAGAAAACGTGTTCGATGTTGGCTGGTTATACCACATTGCTATCCTCTAGAGCTTGGCATGGGCCCTCTGTCACAGGAAGAAAGAAAAGGTGAAATCGTTACAAAAAGGCCCTGCTGTATTGTTATCATTAAATCTCTTTGGACTATGTCCAGTGTAGATACATTATATACAGAATTCCTATGCATGTGGTTAATTTTAGCAAGAGCATATCTTGTTCCCTCAATCTACTGGCCATAAGTTAGAAGCATTATGTGATAGAGTGACTTGTTCTTAGGAAATACATACTGAAATATTTAGTGGTAAAGGGCACGATGTCTCCAACTTGTTCTCAAATGGTTTACAACAATAATAACATGATGTTCTTCTATCTAAATGTTTAATAATTTATTTAATCAGTCCTATGTGGGTAATTACATGTGAAGGCAGATGAGAAAACTGGATAACTTCAACTCAGGTGACTGCGTTTTCTTCCAGTAGCTTTATTATTTGGCTTGAAATGCTATACATTCCAAAATTTTAGACCCTATTCCAAAGACAATATACATGCTATTAGAGTTAATAATTGTGTTGACTATATACTTAAAATATTACCTCAAATGACTTCTGATAAAATGTGGGAATGGTGTCATTAATAGATGAGAGATTTCAACACCATTTTAGAAGATAGGAAGCAGAGAATAAGATGCTAGAACCTGAGTCTTCTGTTTGAAAAGGCCCACTGAGTGCCTAGAATAGTGAATGAAAAGAGACCCTTATAAAGCAAGTCTTCATAAAATTTTAGCACCCTATATGATTAAAGAGAAAATGCTGGAAGACCAGGTCATGTGTCATAGGTAATAGAATGGCATAGTACATCTTAGTAGAAATTTTGGAAGGTAGACAACAATGAAGCAATGCCACTAGAATTCTGAGAAAAATTGGTTTTCACCCTAGAATTTTATATTCAGCTGAGCAATCAATTGTAAAGGTAAAGACAATTTTAGATAAGTGAAGTTTAAAAAAATTAACCTCCCTTGAGCCTTTTCTTAGGAAGTGACTAGAAGATCAATCCCAACAAAATGAGGGCACAACCCAAGAAAGATAAAGTCCCAAGGCCCAACAAACGCGGGATCCAACAAAGGAGATTGGTGAAGGAAGTCTCAGCTTTGCATCAAACCTAGAGAGCCACCAGTTGTAGACTGGAGCAAGAGGGTGGGACTTCCCTAATGGAAGCAGGGAAGAAATGAAATGGATGGATTATCTGATAACACTAGACTGCTCAGAAAATAATGTTGATAGGTCTGTGATAAATCTGATGAAGCATTTGGAAAAAATTGTCAAAATTCCTAATATTGATGAACTAAGGAATTTCAGTATAAATAGGTTACTTAGAAGCACAAAGGTTAAATAACTAGAGAAATAACTATACAGATGAAAGTTGTTATTCATGGGGAAGAATACAGCAGGGTCTGATGAATTTGATTATCAGCTTTTTAGTACCCTGTGATTATATTATCAAGTATATCAGTTATATTGATTAAAAATCAAGTGGAAATAAAAGCAGTTCAAACTGAAATAAACCATTGAAATATGTTAGGGGAAACTGGGTGTGGGGTATATGGGAACTCTGTCTTCACAATTTTCCTGTAAATCTCAATCTGTTCTGAAAGATAAAGTCTCAAAAAATTTAATTGGAGAAACAAGAAAGATGAAACAAAGAAAAGAGTACAATATAATATGCACTATATCACATATTAAATATAGTATAATAAAATTAATGAACATCCAGATATACAGAAAATAAAATTAATTTTATGATTGATTTTCAGAACAATTAAGATAAAATATTGCATTATTGTTAATAAATATTTTTTATACATCTATGTCTTCTATTTTGAATCATTCAATATTACCAGTCAGTTTATTCTGCTTCATGGAAACATATATTTTAAATAATGAATGAGTCCGTGTTTAAGATTAAGTGACTAACATTTTTTTTTCATCAGTGGATTACTATAGTTTTGGATTATGGCTATTTAAGTTCACTTCTTCTCTCCCGTTTAATCATCCTAAATCACTAAGAGTAGACCACCTTGGAAGCTGTGTAGGACTAGTTGGGGGCGGGGTGGTCAGTGGGCGTATGTGGCTAGGCCACATCTTCAAATATCGCGCTATCTGTTGTTGAGCGTTTAGCTCCCCTGTTCCTTTCCATGTGTTTGGCTAAATGGTAGACTGAATTCATAGGAATTACGTGATTTATCTGCTGATCTACTGGTACAGTGGGGCTTAGAAATCAAGCTTCTGATGCCAGGAGCAGGAGTGTAACTGTCTCAGAGCTCCAAAGATATGTGCTGTTTACTCTTGCTGTCATGAGAACAGGCACTAAACTTGCAGGCATAAACCCCAGCACAGTGAGTTTGACTTTGAAGCAAAACCGTGGTGAGCTTACAGTGCCTGCACTGGGCTCTCTAGCAAGTTTTACGGCAGGTTTACTTATTTCCTTACTATCTTCTATACTTTTAAAATCTCTTTTTATATTTTGAGAACTAGACATTGCAGGAAACTCCTCTCAAACCTTGTTTTCTCTCTGTAGATCCAGCAAACGAAAATGACAGCCCTGCAATAGCTAAATATCTAAGCTTTAAAAATGTTTTAAAAGCCCTAATTGGCATAATAACCTGCAATTTTCTTCTCTATTTGGCATTACCCATTTTATATCTTGCACTTCCAGTTTCCCTCAATCACACAATTATCAGATATTCTTGTGGATTGTAAAAGATGGTTTTGATGTCATATTCTTCAATTAATTGACCAGTTTGCTTCCATTTTCTGTAATCTCTTGTTGCTTGGGCTTCCTGCCTGTGGGACATAGTTTAATTTGTAGTACCCTCTGAGGCCTTTTTCCTTGATTTATTGACTTCTATACTAGTTCCTGATCCAAGTGAGAAATCTTAGAAGTGCTACAGAGAATGTTTTTCTCACTGTATGTGCAGATTAAGCTTCCTTAAGAGTAATACCATTTCTGGGTGCAAGACTGAATTGACCATCTGTTCTGTTGATTTTTATTATTTATTTATTTATTTTTTGCGGTACGCAGGCCTCTCACTGTTGTGGCCTCTCCCGTTGTGGAGCACAGGCTCCAGCCGTACAGGCTCAGCAGCCATGGCTCACGGGCCTAGCCGCTCCGCGGCATTTGGGATCTTCCTGGACTGGGACACGAACCCGTGTCCGCTGCATCGGCAGGCAGACTCTCAACCACTGCGCCACCAGGGAAGCCCCTGTTCTGTTGATTTTTAGTGTGTGAATAATTGTTAAATAAACTTCATTCTCTTGGTCATTCCCTTGACTTTTGGACTTGTTTACAGCTCTTTTGCTGGTTGTTATATACTGAATGTGTGTGTCCCCTCAAAATTTTTGTGTTGAAGCCATACCCCACAATATGATAGTATTTGGAGGTGGGGCCTATGGGAAATATTTAGGTTTAGATGAAGTCAAAAGGGTAGTGCCCCCATGACGGAATTAATGCCCTTATAAGAAAAGACACAAAAGCTCTCTCACTAGCACATATGGAGGAAAGACCATGTGGACACACAATGAGAAGGCAGCTGTCTACAAGCCAGGATTGCCCTCACCAAGAACTGAATCTGCTGACACCTTGATCTTGGGCTTCCTAGCCTCCAAAACTGTGAAATAAATGTTGTTTAAGCCACAGATCAGTCTATGGTATTTTGTTATAGCAGCCCAGCTGTCTAAGACACAGGCCTTCTCCAGCTTCTACAGTTTGGGGATTCAATATGAATAGACTAAGGAAATTAAACCTTAGGCAGTATTGAACATGTGGAGGTGATATTCTCCTACTTCCTTTAGACCTAACACTCATTCATTCATTTTTCCTGGGACCATACTCTAAAACCAAATATAAAAATAAATTATTTTTAGAGATAATATCTTTATGTTTGTAAGTATCTTATTTATCCTTTCATTTGGCCATGTTGAGCATTTTTTTGGTCAACAGCCTAAATGACTGCTGTAGTGTAAGTATCTCATTTTCCCTTTCTCTGGTGTCCATTCCCCTACAACCTGGTTACAATGTTTTGTTTTCTTTGGGAAATTACCTTTCCCTATTCTCACTCCCCAGTCCATGTGGTTGGATGGAGACTTACCTTGTTCATGGCTCCAGACATGAGTATGTTATTCAGATTATTCAGACCAGGACATTCAGAGAAATACATTCTCCTAACTCCACTGATTGGTTCTGAAAAGGACATGTGACTTATTTCAGGCAGGCCAATGGGAAATAGGTCCAAGTCTTTTGCTGAAATCACTAGGACGGAGGCTCTAGCCATAAAGAGGAAAGCAATGCTGAGGGGTGGAGGGAGGGAGAGCACTCAGGTGGCATTTGATTACTTGGATCCAGTTGTAAATGAATCCACACCAGATTTTTTGGTCATATGAGCCAATAAATATCCTCTTTGGCTTAGGTCAGTTTTAATTGGATCTTTATTAATTATAACTGGAAGAGTGCTAAGTAGCATGATTACTAAATTCACAGACAGTAAGAGGCATGAAGAGTTGATAGAGAATCTGTTAGATGACAGACTCAAAATCCAGAAAGATCTTGGCTAAAAAGAAGAGTAACAACTAATAAAACAAAGTATAATAGTGATAAATGTAAAGTCCCATACTTGCTTCAAATCATCAACTGGGTGAAATGAGGCTCGCATGGATAAATAGTTACCCATATGAAAAAAATTTTGGGGCTTTAGTGAACTGTTGGGTCAATCACAGTTATTAATGTGATGAATCTGCTAGGAATATGTTACAGTCTGTTCCATCAACCTATTTGCCTGTCCTTGTGCCCATGCCACACTGTACCATACTGTCTTGATTACTATAGCTATATTGTAAGTCTGAAAAATCAGGTGTAACTCTGTCAACTTTGTTCTTCTAAATTGTTGGCTATTCTGTATCCTTTGCATTTTAATATAAATGAAATATTTTGAGTTTCCTCAAATCAAGATGAATTATATAAGAATTGCATAAGTTTTCAAGCTGGTGGGCCTAGTGAATTCTAAATTGTTTTTAATGCCATTTGACACTTTAGCTGGTTAAAAAAAAATACCTGTTATCTTTTAAGAGTCCTATGGGAAAATAAGTATTGAAATATGCCAGGTCTTTATCTCTATAAACCTATAATGCATAGTGAATTTATGGAGTAACACATAAGATACAGCTAAGAGTATTTTGCTGTGGTGCAGGGAGAGGATGAGGATGGAATCAGTGTCTGGTAGAGAAGACTTACTTTTTTGTGTACCCTTAAAATCTTTTAATTTAAAAAATGTAATAAAAAATTTCAAAATAAATATGTAATATACGTTATTATTCATGTATGTTTGAGATCTATCTCTAAATCAGAATTCCTTTGTATGCATGAAATCTGTTTATATTTGTGACTGTGGGTGCTGTTTGTAGTTAATGTTACGGTACTTTGCCCTCTTTATTCTGCTTTATTCCGTCGGTCAGCCAATCACCTGGACTTTAAGGACTTTAATCAATTGATCTCTTATATTATGCATCTTTGATGTACCTCCTAAGGTACATTTTTATGACTGCTCTTTATTCCAAATAAATAATTATGCTTTAGGGCTTAAAGCTCTTTTTAAGTGCTTCCTGTTGTTGCTCAGCTTATCTTACAGTTTCTTGTGTACCCTAACTTTATTTAATTTATCCTGGCCTCAGTTGCCTCATCTGTGAAAGTTGTTGGGTAAAGTGTGGTCCAAAGTCCCTTCTAGTCCTGTGAGTTCCTAAGTCTGTCTTCCATTTCATTTCATTCCACTCCATTTATGACCCAGATAGATGTGGATGACACAAATCTTCAAGACAAAATGTGACTGACTTTCACAGAGTGTTCAAGCTTCAGAAAAGTTATGTCACTCTTTGCTACTCCTTAGGCCTATGATTCACAGTTCTAGTTTTAGGATGTCCATAGTTATCAACAGGTGTGGTATATTGAATCATTGGCCCCTCCTTGCATCCACAGTGTTGTCATGACTTTGTTGTGGGCAGACTGTACTTCCTCAACACTTGACTTACTTTGGCTCATGATGTATGGGCAGAAGTTGTGCCGTTTTTCAGCCTAGGACTTGAGAGGCTTTACATACTTCCAGCAGTTATCTTGTGCTTCTGTTTCTGCTGGTTCAAGGAGAATGAGACTTACGGGGAGCAGACTTACAGATCCAAGTGAGAATCAGGGCTATCCTGGGCACTGAAGCCTGAAGCAGAGCCTCTCAGTTGAGCTTAGTTTGGATCAGCTGACTCCCAGCTGACCTGTAGATCTTCAAGAATAAATAATTATTATGTCTTGGCGTGGTCTGTGACAGCATTTTTGTGACAACAAACTGATACAACAGGCACCACAGACTTACTTCTCTCAAAATGTATTTTTAAAATAGGAAACATACCCACATAATTCAAAAGTAAAAATATAAAAAAGTGTACAGTGAAATGTTTGCTCCAAGCCCTGTTCTCCACTCACCTAGGTCCCATCAATGTCCTGCCACCACAAATTGCCCATTTTTTTTGTTTCTTTTATATCCTTCTAGAGTTTCTTTATGTAAATACAAAGAGACATGAATTTTATAATCTTGGCCCCCATCCTCACCCATTTACACTGTTTTATGCTTTGCTTTTTTCATTTAATATATCTTGGGTATATTTACATACCAGTATATAGAAAGCTTCCTTATTCCTTTTTACAGCTGCATTGGACAGACATACCTTGGACATATTGTAGGTTTGGTTCCAGACCACTACAATAATGCGAATATTGCAATAAAGCGAATGACATGAATTTTTTGGTTCCCCAGTGCGTATAAAATTTGTTTACACTATACTGTAGTCTATTAAGTGTGCAATGGCATTATGTCTAAAGAAACAAGGTACATACCTTGATTTAAAAATATTGTATTGCTAAAAAGTGCTAACCATCATCAGAGCCTTTAGTCCGTTATAATCTTTTTGCTGGTGGAGGGTCTTGCGGGGATGTTGATGGCTGCTGACTGATCAGGGTGCTGGTTGCTGAAGGTTGGGGTGGCTGTGGCAGTTTCTTAAGACAACAGTGAAGTTTGCCCCATTGATTGTCGCTCTGTTTCATGAGCAATTTCTCTGTAGCACGCAATGCTGTTTGATAGCGTTTTACCCACAGTAGAACTTTTTCAAAATTGGAGTCAATCCTCCAACAGATTGTGTGAGTTTCTTTGCCTTTAAGTGACTTGTATTTGCTTTTGAGATCTTTTGTAACTTTGGTTAAGGAATAAGTATTGTCTCACAGTGACCTATGATCTTATTTGACCAAGTGTTTTAAAACTTTTTGACAGACTTCCCAAATACCAAATTTTAATTCAGTTTCTTTTGATTTTCAGCTAACTTTGGGGGTACTTTAGAAGTCCCCTGAGGTATCTTAAAGAGAAATACTTAGCTAGGATTATTTGGTATGTTAAATTAAATGTAATCATTCGTAATTTTGGTTATTGTAACCAAGTTTCTTTATCGATTACATTGTAATCAGATGTTTAACCATGCCTTTTAGGTCTTTTGTCATTTATAGATATTTTTGTACTCTGATGCTGTTACCAAAAGTGCTTCATCATCAAAGAGATTCATAGAAAGGCTATGGAAACAATTACAACAGTTCCACACCAAGATGATGGCTATGCAAGGATTCCAACCCATAATGACTTAAAACAAGGAGCTGCCCTGCCCCTGGTGCCCCTAGATCAGGCATCCAGAGATTTTTACTCCCTGACAGACAGGGTCGACGCCCCTACTCAGCCTTGAAACAGTTACAGAAGACAGACCATCACCCTTCTGCTTCTCATAAGGATATGGGAGTAAAAACTCTGAGGGGGGTATGAAACAGGAGGGAAGGAGGCAGGGAGCAACCTTTGAAAGAATGACATAGCCCAAGGACATGACATAAACTAATTAGAACCAAATGGGTCCAAGATGGTGGACAAGTCGACCTCCACTAGACCTTGAGCCTCAGTATACGCTCACATCAGTAAGCTAAATGACACTCCCACAGGCACCATGACAGTTCCAAGACTGACCATAAGGATCAAAAAGTGGGTGGTGGCCCAATTCTTGGAAATCCCTACCCCTTCCTAAAGTAACTGGAATAGTCCTCTCACTCATTAGCCTATGAAATTACCCACTCCTATAAAAATTGGCAACCCCATACCCTGGTGCCTTTCTCACCTTCTGAGATGGCCCACACACTGTCTGTGGAGTGTGTTTCTCCCAAGGCCGCTCTTGCCTTCTGAGATGGCCCACAGTCTGTCTGTGGAGCGTGTTTCTCTCTAAATAAATCCACTTCTTACCTAAAAAAAAAAAAAAAAAAAAATTGGAGTTAATCCTCTCAAACCCTGCCACTGCTTTTTCAACTAAGTTTATGTAATATTCTAAATCTTTTGTTGTCATTTCAACAATTTTCACAGCATCTTCTTCTACCAGGAGTAGACTCCATCTCAAGAGACCACTTTCTTTGCTCATCCATAAGAAGCATCTCCTCATTTGTTCAAGTTTTTTCATGACATTGCAGCAATTCAGTAACATCATCAGGCAGTACTTCTAATCCTAGTTCTCTATTTTCACCACATCTGTAGTTACTTCCTCTACTGAAGACTTGAACCCCTCAAAATCATTCGTGGAGGTTGGAATCAACCTCTTCCAAACTCTTGTTAATGTTGATATTTTGACTTATCCCATGAATCACTATTTATGGTAACTGTAGCCTTATAAAATGTTCTTCAATAATAAGACTTGAAAGTCAAAACTACTTCTTGATCCATGGGCTGAAGAATGAATGTTGTATTAGCAGGCATGAAAACAACATGAATTTTGTTGTACATCTCCAACAGAGTTCTTGAGTGACCAGATGTCAATGAGCAGTAATATTTTGAAAGGAATCTTTTTTTCTCAGTAGTAGATCTCAACAATGGGTATAAAATATTCAGTAAAGCATGTTGTGAACACATGTGCTTTCATCCAGACTTTGTTATTCCATTTATAGAGCACAGGTAGAGCATATTTAGCATAATTCCTAAGGGCCCTAGGATCTTTGGAATGGTCAGTGAACATTGGCTTCAACTTCAAGTCACCAGCTTCTTTGGCCCCTAACAAAAGAGTCCTTTGAAACTCTAAAGCCAGGCATTGACTTTTCCTCTCTAACTATGAAAGTCCTACAGGACATCTTTTTCCAATAGAAGAATGTTTTGTCTACATTGAAAATCTGTTGTTTAGTGTAGCCACCATCATTAATGTTCTTAGCTAGATCTTCTGGATAATCTCCTGCAGCTTCTACATCAGCACTTGCTGCTTCACCTTGCACTTTGATGTTATGGAGATGACTTCTTTTTTTAAACCTCATGAACCAACCTCTGCTAGCTTGAAACTTTGCTTCGGCAGCTTCCTCACCTCTCACAGCCTACATAGAATTGAAGACAGTTAGGGACTTAATCTGGATTAGGGTTCGGCTTAAGGGAATGTTGTGGCTGTTTTGATCTTCTATCCAGACTACTAAAGCTGTCTCCACATCAGCAATAAGGCTGTTTTGCTCTCTTATTATTTGTGTGTTCACTGAAGTAGCACTTGTCATTTCCTTCAAGACCTTTTCCTTTGCATTCACAACTTGGCTCTTTGGCACAAGAGGCCTAGCTTTTAGCATATCTCAGCTTTCAGCATGCTTTCCTCACCGAGCTTAATCATTTCTAGCTTTTGATTTAAAGTGAACCTCTGGTGTGACTTTCTTTCACTTGAACACTTAGAGGCCGTTGTATGGTTATTAACTGGCCTAATTTCAATATCATTGTGTCTCGGGGAATAAGCAGGCCATAGGAGGGTGAGGCCTGCTGGTCAGTGGAGCAATCAGAACACACACATTTATCCATTAAGTTTGCTGTCTTATGTGGGTGTGGTTTGTGGCACCCCAAAACAATTATAGTAGTAACATCAAAGATCACTGATCCCAGATCACCATAAATAATAAAATAATAATTTAAAAGTTTGGAATATTGAGGGAATTACCAAAATGTGACATTGAGACAGGAAGTGAGCAAATGCTGTTGGAAAAATGGTGCCAATAGACTTGCTCTACTCAGGGTTGCCACAAACCTACAATTTGTAAAAAATGTAATACCCCTGAAGCACAGTAAAAAAGAGGTGTGCCTTATACATAGGAGGGATAAACAAGGTCCTACTGTATAGCACAGGGAGCTACATTCAATATCCTGTGATAAACCATAATGGAAAAGAATATATATATATGTACAACTGAGTCAATTTTCTGTACAGCAGAAATTAAATGCAACGTTGTAAATCAACTATATTTCAATAAAATTTTAAAAAAGGGGGTGTGTGCCTGTATACCGTAATAAAGAGAACCCAGTCCCCTACTGATGGTCATTTGGTTTGTTTTCTATCTTTTACTGCAATGCAAGTGTATCTGTATGATAAATTCTCGGAAAAAGAAGATGTATGTAAATGGAATTTTGGTAGTTACTGCCAATTGTCCTTCATAAGGGAACAAATAAATTTTAATTTGGAAGAGATATTGTAAATATCTAACAGCCTTTTTCTTTAATCTGGAGGAAGAGTGTAATATTTCACACAGGAAGCCATCCCATTGACCTTTCAGGAGGACATGATATGATCTTTTCAGAGAACTGACATCAAATACCAGAAAGTTCTCAGCACTTTACAGGTATCAGCTTTTTAAATCCTCACAACATCCTATGAAGAAGGTACTCTTACTACCCTCATCTTAAAGATGAGGAAATTTATGTGGAAGGAAGCTGAGTGACCTGCTTGAGTTCACTCAGCTAGAAAGCATTAAAGCTAGGATTCTAACTCATGTAGACTTACTCTAGGGTAAGACAGCTAAGCCATAACTTCTGTAAAATTGCTTTTAAAATAAAGTCATAATTAAGCTAATATTACTATAATAGCCTAAAATATTTTTTCTCACATGTCCTGTTTTGATAATATCTTTCAAAATGTAATCCAGGGGCTTCCCTGGTGCTCCAGTGGCTAAGACACCACACTCCCAGTGCAGGAGGCCAGGGTTTGATCCCTGATTGGGGAACTAGATCCTGCATACATGCTGCAACTAAGAGTTTGCGTGCCACAGCTAAGAAGTCCGCATGCCGCAACTAGAAGATCTGCATGCCGCAACGAAGATCCTGAGTGCTGCAACTAAGACCTGGCGCAGCCAAAATAAATAAATAAATAGTTAATTAATTAAAAAAAAAAGCAATCCGTGGGCTTCCCTGGTGGTGCAGTGGTTGAGAGTCTGCCTGCCGATGCAGGGGACACGGGTTCGTGCCCAGGTCCGGGAGGATCCCACATGCCGCGGAGCGGCTGGGCCCATGAGCCATGGCCGTTGAGCCTGCGCGTCCGGAGCCTGTGCTCCGCAATGGGAGAGGCCACAACAGTAAGAGGCCCGCATACAGCAAAAAAAAAAAAAAAAAAAAAGTAATCCGTAAATTTTGTGTGTGTGTGTGCATGTGTGCATGTGTGCATTTGGATGTTATTTGACTGTACCTATAGGACTGTGGGAAAATTACACTTATAAAACTGAAGGTACATTAGAAACCATTATAAACTGACCTCATTTTTAAAAGTCCATGATCCTAATTATTGGTTGAATTTTTAGAAACTGTGTTTTCTAAAACATGTTTTGGAAAATGAGTATAAGTTTCTACAATTTGCTAAGTGGCTAATTTGCCTTTGGCACAGTTAAAAAAATCACCTCCTATATATTCATTTAACATTCATATCACTTCTGTGAATTGTAGGTGTTAATATTCTGATTTCACAAATGAGAAAATTGAAACTCAGAGACAGGGGTTGATTCGCCCAGATAGCGAGGATGATAATGATGATGGGTGAGTTTTCTGAGTATTTACTATACGCCACGAACATTGCTAGACCTACTTTACATGGACCTATTTAATCTTCACAACAATTCTGTGAGTAGTTACTCTTACTCTCCTCATTTTACAGATGATAAGATAAGGATTTAAAGAAATTTAGAAGCTTTCTCAAGGCCGTGTAGCTAGGAAGTGGTAATTAGGCAGTTAATCCAGGTTTGTTTTGATGGTCAGTTTAATGTGTCAATTTAGCTAGGCTATGGTCTTCACAGTAATACTCATTCAAACACCAGTCTAGGTGTTGCTATGAAGGTATTCTGTAGAGGTGATTAAAGTCCATAATCACATGACTTAAAGTAAGGGAGACCTAGAGAATCTGTGAGGGTCTGACTCAACCAGTTGAAAGGTCGTAAGAGCAGAGCTGAAGCTTTCCTGAACGAGACATTCTGCCTGTGGACTGGAGCTTCAGCTGCCTGAGAGTCTAGACTGCCCTTCCTGATGGTTTGCCCTGTGGACTTCAGCCTTGCCTAGCCAGTCCTCAATTCTTTGAAATAAATCTCTTAATATAAATCTCCTACTGCATCTGTTTCTCTGGTTGAAACCTGACTGATCCATTTGTCTAAACCCAAAGCTCAAGCACTAATTAGAATGCTATACTCATTCTTTGTATATGGCAGGTTAGGAATTTGAACCTGAGTCCAGAGCTTGTGCTGCTGTGCATCTGAACCACACATTACACTTATACCCTACCTCATACTGTTAGCTTTTATATTTTGTACCCTCAAGCTTGATAAGCATTTTGAAGGCAGACACCAGATTTTACTTATCTCCTCTTTCCTATATGTGTATCATGCACATAAGACCCACAGCTCTGTTGTCAAAATGATTTCTGTCACACCTGCACACAGCCATTTGTCATTTGCCTTCTTGCTTTTGTCCTGTCTCGAATTTGGAGGCCATTGCTATTTTTCCTTTTCTAACTTTTCTTTTACTTTTCTCTTTTAATTCTTAACTTACAAGCTTTTAGGAACTTAGAACTTTAGTCAATATTGCTGCACCCTGTCTTATCAATTATTAGGGAGTCAGAAATACAAAAGATCATGAGAGATTACTATAAGCAACTCTATGCCACTAAAATGGACAACCTGGAAGAAATGGACAAATTCTTAGAAATGCACAACCTGCCAAGACTGACTCAGGAAGAAATAGAAAATATGAATAGACCAATCACAAGCACTGAAATTGAAACTGTGATTAAAAATCTTCCATCAAACAAAAGCCCAGGACCAGATGGCTTCACAGGCGAATTCTATCAAACATTTAGAGAAGAGCTAACACCCATCCTTCTCAAACTCTTCCAAACAATATCAGAGGAAGGAACACTCCCAAACTCATTCTACGAGGCCACCATCACCTTGATACCAAAACCAGGCAAGGATGTCACAAAGAAAGAAAACTACAGGCCAATATCACTGATGAACATAGATGCAAAAATCCTCAACAAAATACTAGCAAACAGAATCCAACAGCACATTAAAAGGATCATACACCATGATCAAGTGGGGTTTATTCCAGGAATGCAAGGATTCTTCAATATACACAAATCAATCAATGTGATACACCATATTAACAAGTTGAAGGAGAAAAACCATATGATCATCTCAATAGATGCAGAGAAAGCTTTCGACAAAATTCAACACCCATTTATGATAAAAACCCTGCAGAAAGTAGGCATAGAGGGAACTTTCCTCAACATAATAAAGGCCATATATGACAAACCCACAGCCAACATCGTCCTCAATGGTGAAAAACTGAAACCATTTCCACTAAGATCAGGAACAAGACAAGGTTGCCCACTCTCACCACTCTTATTCAACATAGTTTTGGAAGTTTTAGCCACAGCAATCAGAGAAGAAAAGGAAATAAAAGGAATCCAAATTGGAAAAGAAGAAGTAAAGCTGTCACTGTTTGCAGATGACATGATACTATACATAGAGAATCCTAAAGATGCTACCGAAAAACTACTAGAGCTAATCAATGAATTTGGTAAAGTAGCAGGATACAAAATTAATGTACAGAAGTCTCTGGCATTCCTGTACACTAATGATGAAAAATCTGAAAATGAAATCAAGAAAACACTCCCATTTACCATTGCAACAAAAAGAATAAAATATCTAGGAATAAACCTACCTAAGGAGACAAAAGACCTGTATGCAGAAAATTATAAGACACTGATGAAAGAAATTAAAGATGATACAAATAGATGGAGAGATATACCATGTTCTTGGATTGGAAGAATCAACATTGTGAAAATGACTCTACTACCCAAAGCAATCTACAGATTCAATGCAATCCCTATCAAACTACCACTGGCATTTTTCACAGAACTAGAGCAAAAAATTTCAAAATTTGTTTGGAAAAACAAAAGACCCCGAATAGCCAAAGCAATCTTGAGAACGAAAAACGGAGCTGGAGGAATCAGGCTCCCTGACTTCAGACTATACTACAAAGCTACAGTAATTAAGACAGTGTGGTACTGGCATAAAAACAGAAGGATAGATCAGTGGATCAGGATAGAAAGCCCAGAGATAAACCCACGCACATATGGCCAACTTATCTTTGATAAAGGAGGCAGGAATGTACAGTGGAGAAAGGACAGCCTCTTCAATAAGTGGTGCTGGGAAAACTGGACAGGGACATGTAAAAGTTTGAGATTAGATCATTCCCTAACACCATACACAAAAATAAGCTCAAAATGGATTAAAGACTTAAATGTAAGGCCAGAAACTATCAAACTCTTAGAGGAAAACATAGGTAGAACACTCTATGACATAAATCACAGCAAGATCCTTTTGGACCCACCTCCTAGAGAAATGGGAATAAAAACAAAGATAAACAAATGGGACCTAATGAAACTTCAAAGCTTTTGCACAGCAAAGGAAACCATAAACAAGACCAAAGGACAACCCTCAGAATGGGAGAAAATATTTGCAAATGAAGCAACTGACAAAGGATTAATCTCCAAAATTTATAAACAGCTCATGCAGCTCAATAGCAAAAAAACAAACAACCCAATCCAAAAATGGGCAGAAGACTTAAATAGGCATTTCTCCACAGAAGATATACAGACTGCCAACAAACACATGAAAGAATGCTCAACATCATTAATCATTAGAGAAATGCAAATCAAAACTACAATGAGATATCATCTCACACCAGTCAGAATGGCCATCATCAAGAAATCTAGAAACAATAAATGCTGGAGAGGGTGTGGAGAAAAGGGAACACTCTTGCACTGCTGGTGGGAATGTGAATTGGTACAGCCACTATGGAGAACAGTATGGAGGTTCCTTAAAAAACTAAAAATAGAACTACCATATGACCCAGCAATCTCACTACTAGGCATATACCCTGAGAAAACCATAATTCCAAAAGAGACATGTACCAAAATGTTCATTGCAGCTCTATTCACAATAGCCCGGAGCTGGAAACAACTTAAGTGTCCATCATCGGATGAATGGATAAAGAAGATGTGGCACATATATACAGTGGAATATTACTCAGCCATAAAAAGAAACAAAACTGAGCTATTTGTAATGAGGTGGATAGACCTAGAGTCTGTCATACAGAGTGAAGTAAGTCAGAAAGAGAAAGACAAATACCGTATGCTAACACATATATATGGAATTAAAAAAAAATGTCATGAAGAACCTAGGGGTAAAACGGGAATAAAGACACAGACCTACTTGAGAATGGACTTGAGGATATGGGGAGGGGGAAGGGTAAGCTGTGACAAAGCGAAAGAGAGGCATGGAAATATATACACTACCAAACGTAAGGTAGATAGATAGTGGGAAGCAGCCGCAGAGCACAGGGAGATCAGCTCGGTGCTTTGTGACCGCCTGGAGGGGTGGGATGGGGAGGGTGGGAGGGAGGGAGATACATGAGGGAAGGGATGTGGGAACAGATGTATATGTATGACTGATTCACTTTGTTATAAAGCAGAAACTAATAAAAAAAAATTAAAAAAAAAATTATTAGGGAGTGTCCTTGGTAATGCAAAACTTTAATGAGAGCAAGTGGTGATATTCTCTGCGAGTTGAGAGGTGATTTGATTTAGCTGTTTTAACCTGTGCTACAGTTCTTCCAGGGCTGGACCTCTGACAAATATTTTTTGTTTTAATAAATTTATTTATTTATTTATTTTTGGCTGCATTGGGTCTTTGTCGCTGTGCGCTGGCTTTCTCTAGTTGCAACGAGGTGGGGCTACTCTTTGTTGCAATGTGCGGGCTTCTCATTGAGGTGGCTTATCTTGTTGCAGAGCATGGGCTCTAGGCGCTCAGGCTCAGTAGTTGTGGCTCATGGGCTCTAGGTGCGTGGGCTCAGTAGTTGTGGTGCACAGGCTTAGTTGCTCCTCAGCATGTGGGATCTTCCTGGACTAGGACATGAACCCGTGTCCCCTGCATTGGCAGGCAGATTCTTAACCACTGTGCCATCAAGGAAGTCCCTCTGACAAATATTGATATGCAAAATTCAAAACTTTTAAATTCCCTAATGAGTATAGTTGGAATGGGAGGAATATGTTCCTTACTGTAGATAAGCACTAATTCCAAGGTCAAAATGTTATCAAAGAGCAGATCCTAAGGGTTGATTAAGGGATAGGTCCCAAAAGACAACACTTTTTTGTTTTTCTTTTTCTCTATTTGTATTTTATTTCTTAAGCAAGATCCTTCTTTAACATTTTCTCATCTCCTGTCAATTAGGCTCAAAGTAAATCCTTTGCTAAGAGAGTAAGAGGTCCTCCTCAGACCTTTTTATAACTTAACTGACCCATTTTCAGTGGTAATAAATTCCTTAACTTTTATGTACTGTGGTCACATTTTTTCATAGTTCTTAAAGATATTGCTGATATTAAAAATAATTTGTAGTTATGTAACACTTGGTGTTATTATTATGAGTCAATAAATGTTTTCTTTGGGGCACCAGATAAAAGATCTGTATGCTTGTTGCTATTGTAAATACTAAGAAAACACGATATAAAAATAGTAGGTCCCCTCTTAGCATTTACTTCAGTCATAATAGAATTAGACTAGAGCTTAAATTTTTGACTCTGGTTAGAGATTAAGGCACTAATTTTATTTGTTTACATGGATCACAGACTATGTAAGCTGAGCCACAAAATGTGGAATGTCTCACTTTCCTAAGTTTACAAAATTTTATGTTAAATTTTATTTAGGCTACATTTATTTTGTATAGAAAGGAAAACCACATACATGTTTCGAAAAGCCCTGAAGTCAGTATAAAAACCAAATTAATTATTTAAGTTTACTCCAAGTTATTTAGTTGCTGGTACTGTGTAGCCTCCCTTAGTTTGCCCTGTGGAAAAAGTAGGTATCTATGCACTTAGTCCCCTTGCTAATCTTTCTTTTCTTCTGCAAGAAATTTGTAAAGAATATTTCCCTACGTTGGAGTCATGCAGAAGATATGTAAACGTCCAACACACTTCTGCAAATCAGTAAAGTATAAACTTGGGCATGTTCATTAGAGGCTACCAAGGGAAAAGTGCAGAAAAACTATTTTGAAATCTAAACCAGTAAGATCCAATGCAAACTATCAAAAGACAAAGAAGGAATCAAACCTCATTTGCTTACTTTCAAGCACAAATTACTTGATAAGGAAGCTTGTTTAGATTAAGTAAGCATAAACATGCTCCAGGGAGGTCAGTGATTATTGTTGTTGAGCATGCAAGGTTATAGAACGCTTCATTATACTAAAGCCAGTTTCTTTTCCTAAAGGAGTTCCATTTGTGTTATCCCTAGACAATGCAAAAGGAGCATTTCACCCCCAGAAAGTAAATAAAAATGATTATTCTGCGTTGCTTCCATTGGTATTAAAATGTAACTGCTAACCGCATGACTTGTACTGAGGGCAAGGCTGCCTTGAAACTTTATAATTTCTCCAATGTGATAGCATTTAAGCAAGACCTGGTAAAGGAAACTTTTGCAAAGAGAGAATGGAACTCTCTAAAAGATGTGACCTGCTTCTGCCTTCTCCTACTCACTCTCCTTGGTAGGTACACAAAACTTAAGAGACCTCTCATTTTTTTAGGATGCCTGAGTTTGAATCCTGCTCCCCAACTTTCTAGTTATGTGTTTGTGCCTAACAGTCACTTGGGCTATTCACTAATATTCTGGTCTCCTCCTTTGGGCACAAGGTAGGTTTGTATTTTTCTTCTTTGAAATAGGTCATGGGGCTTCCCTGGTGGTGCAGTGGTTAAGAATCTGCCTGCCAGTGCAGGGGACATGGGTTTGAGCCCTGGTCGGGGAAGATCCCACATGCCGCTGAGCAATTAAGCCCATGCACCACAACTACTGAGCCCGTGTGCCACAACTACTGAAGCCCGCATGCCTAGAGCCTGAGCTCTGCAACAAGAGAAGCCACTGCAATGAGAAGCCCGTGCACCACAATGCCCCCACTCGTCGCAACTAGAGAAAGCCCACGCGCAGCAATGAAGACCCAACCCAGCCAAAAATAAAATAAAATAAAATAAAACAAAAAGAAATAGGTCATGGCCACATGACTTGTAGGGAGGAGCCAGGGCATAAGTCACCATCTTTCTCTTCTCCCTGCATGGCAACTAGCTTTGTTTTAGACAGCAGATGCTCCATCATTCTACAAAGAGCAGAGCCCTTGCCGCGTCATATGGATAGGTAGCATGAATGAAAAATAAAACTGGGGCTTCCCTGGTGGTGCAGTGGTTGAGAGTCTGCCTGCTGATGCAGGGGACACGGGTTCGTGCCCCGGTCCGGGAAGATCCCACATGCTGCGGAGCGGCTAGGCCTGTGAGCCATGGCCGCTGAGCCTACGCGTCCGGAGCCTGTGCTCCACAACGGGAGAGGACACAACAGTGAGAGGCCCGCGTACTGCAAAAAAAAAAAAAACCCACAAAAAAACCCACAAAAAAAACTGTTGTCTTAAACCACTGAGATTTTAGAGCTGTTTGTTATTGTAATCTCATCTACCTATCCTTACTAACAAAGTGACTTTGAATAGCTACTTAACCTCTGTTAGTTTTCTTGCCTGTAAGATAGGAATGATAGTAGCACCTACCCTGGGGTTTGGCATGAGGACTAAATGAAATTATCTAAGTAAAGCAGTTAGCATGGTGTCTGGCACGTGATAAATCCCCAGTCCGTGTTGGCTGCTATTGTTACTATCATTAGCATTATCCAGAATCTTCGGGGCTAAGATATTATATATTTATTCCCAAAGTTTACCTCCTTTAAATGCAGCCTCTTTTTAAGAATTACTTTTCTTACATACGTTTCTAAAAAATATCACAGTCTTTTCTATCTTAAATAGAGTTCTTAAGGACTTAGGTTCATCATTATGAGTACCAATTATTGTACTGTAGTGTGATATATATAGACTTCCCAAGGACTTAGGGTCATCATTATAAATGTCAATTATTATGCTGTAATGTGATATAGTTCAGGACACTTTGAGGTGTGTAGTGCATCTGCTGTGATGTTTTTGGGTTTTTGTGTCTTTTCATGGCAATTTTTCTTTTCTGTCCCCTATTTGCTATTCTCAGTGTACTTTTGACAAAATTTTCTTTCTAATCCCATTAACTTCTTAATGTATGGCTTTCAATCTGCTGCAAATTTTGTAAGGAATTAATCAGTGTTGTTAGGATTATATATAACATAAAAGAAATTAGTGCCAAGTAAGTGACCACTTGGTAGGTATATGTTACTGTAATTCCTTGTAGTGGCTTAATGATACTTTTTTTAAAAGAAAAAATCCCATCTAATCCTCTGTTACTATTGGGAAAGTTTCCACTTTACTGTAGTTGAGAAGCTAAACAGAGTCTAAATTGGGTAGTATTCATATTATATCAATTTTACCATCCATCAGAAGTATGAGATCAGCATCACTAGTACACCTCCAGTGTAAACAAATGAGCTTGAGTGTTTGTGGAGGTTCAGGGACCTGCCATTATTCCCTGCCTCTCAAGCTCATCCAAGCTGAAAAATGGAACTGGAAGATAGTGCCACCATTCCTGCTACTTTCAGAAGCCAAGGTGGCAAAGACCAGTAAAGGGGGGAAAAGAGGTTGGGGAAGGAGAGCAGATTTTCCCAATGCACTCTTATTGGATAAGTGGAAATGGAAATTTGTCATTACTCCTTCCCAGGGATACCAGCTTATTTGGGAGTATTGCACAGTTACCCAGAATCCTAGGTTCTCTACTATCACTGTTAGTGTGTTATGTATATTGGGCATTAAAGAAATAACATAGTTTCTGACCCTTATTATCTATCAAGGATGTGTGATTATTGTGAATTATCAGGGCATGTGATTTCTGAAAAACAATAAAAGGCAATACTTTTATACATATAGGGCATTTGTTTTCTCATTGGCACCTCTTTCTCCTTTCTGTAGAACAGCCCTTGGACTTTGCTTGTGGGGGGCAAATCAAATGTGACTGTGGAAGTTCTACTTTGCTTCAACCAGTCTAGAGTGCTTAGATGTTAGGAATTTGAATCATGAGTGACAGAATGACTGAAACACGTGGAATAGAATTGTTGTAGCAGCAAAATCCTGAAGAGGAGGGGCTTCCCTGGTGGTGCAGTGGTTGAGAGTCTGCCTGCCGATGCAGGGGACGCGGGTTCGTGCCCCGGTCCGGGAAGATCCCACATGCCGTGGAGCGGCTGGGTCCGTGAGCCGTGGCCGCTGAGCCTGCGCGTCCGGAGCCTGTGCTCCGCAGCGGGAGAGGCCACAACAGTGAGAGGCCTGCGTACCACAAAAAAAAAAAAAAAAAAATCCTGAAGAGGAAAAGTCTGTTTAGACCTCCAGAACTGCCTGATTCCTGATCTTTCCATGGTTTCTGGGGGTATATCACACCTTCCAGAAGTTCATTTTCTACTTTAGTCCATTTCTGTTGCTTATAACCAAAAAAGTTTTGTGTTTTATGTTTCACAGTGATGACTAAAGCTAAACAGACATTTTGTATGTTATTTAGTTTTAAGATATATTGAACAAGAAGATGTATTTTCTCAGAATAGAACTTTAATGATTTTGGGTACAAACAATTTCTAAATTGGGAGGATATCTACCATTTATTGAGCATATACTACTTGCCAAGTACCATGTTAAATGCTTTATGTATGTAATGGGTATGTGTGAATAGTTACTTGTTTTTTTGTTTTTTTTTGCGGTACGCGGGCCTCTCACTGTTGTGGCCTCTCCCGTTGCGGAGCACAGGCTCCGGGCGCGCAGGCTCAGCGGCCATGGCTCACGGGCCTAGCCGCTACGCAGCATGTGGGATCTTCCCGGACCGGGGCACGAACCCGTGTCCCCTGCGTCAGCAGGCAGACTCTCAACCACTGCGCCACCAGGGAAGCCCTAGTTACTTATTTTTAAATATATATGTATAAAGATTTATTTGTCATTACAATGATTCGGCGAGTAAGATATTACTATCCTGATTTTTACATATGAAGAAGCTGAAGCCTAGACTAATTTGGCAGTCTCACAACTGGAAAGTGGTGGAGCTAGGATTTATATCAGGTCTGGTTACCTTAACGACATGATATGTTGCCTCCTATATCAGAAATAATATGATTTTTTTTGGACTCAGTTATAAGCAATACCTGCTCAGAAATTAGGTATATATTCTCTCTCTTTTTAAAATGGCTCTGAAAGCAAAGAAGACTAAATGCCAATAAAAATAAGAGCAGATTTACAACACATGTCAAAAGTAAAATGGTTGTAAATAGATCAGTCCTCTAGTCTTGTATGTTACTACATTTGTTTCACATTTATTTTCAAAAGAGAGATATTTAATTCAGTTACCCTAGATGATTCTAAGATTAGTCAGAACTTTATACTTAAAAATGTATTTAAATTTTAATTGAATTAGAATTTCATATCCTATTTTGTAGGATCTGGTATTTTTTTTCCTGTTTCTTTATAAATGATTGCAAATTTAGAATGTTCATAATGCGATATAGAGCAGGGAAGCAAGTGAGATTGTTCAACTAAGAATCATTAGTAACTTTAGTATCATGGAATGAATGCAGAGAATTTTATCAGTATAACTTTGTACTTTCTGAAGTTCCTAAACATTTTATGATGGAAGGTTAGCTGACATGACAGATTTTTTCATACAAAACAATAATTTAAAAAAATTATAGCTTCCTCCCCCTATTTAGGGTTCTAGAAGCATGCCACAAGAAACCAGCTTTGTTCATAAAACATCCGATCTTTCAGTTGTTTAAAGCTAGTATTATTTACAAGATCCCTGTTGATCAGTATTTTCCACTTTCACAATTCAGTTAGTTTTTGAAGTTTGTGCAAAGTTTTCTAGGAAATGGCTTTTCATATTAAAAGAATGACTGATTTTCAATTAACTTGAATGATCTAATTAAATATAATTAGATCAAATACATCTATACCCAAACACTATTAAAATGAAATATTTAGATGCCAAAATGTATGTCATACTGTCAAGAATTATGGGTTTATATAACAAAAATAACTAATTTGTATTGTAAATATTTGCCAAAAAATTGAGGCAAAATTGTGAGACCTTGCCTGTAGTGCAAATACAATAACATATTTAAAACAAGGCAAACAAAGGTATAGGAAAGGCATCTAATGCAGTAGTACCTCACATATACATAGTCAAACATGGGGGAAAGCTTTGTTCTGGTTTCCTCCAGGAATCCTCCCGAGTATTAAGCATAGTTTTTAGAACTGTAGTTCTCCAACATGAATAATCTTGTCTGTTCATGACTCCTCTTAATTCACAATATACAACCCAATAAGGAAGGAGCAGGAATGGAATAAGGTTCTGTACCAGTCAGGATTTAATTAATTAATTGGAATTATGAGACTGTGGGGACTGACAAGCCTGAATCTGTAGGGCAGACAAGCAGGGCAGCTGGAAACACAGTCAGGAGTTGATGTTTCAGTCTTGAGGCAGAATTCTTTCTTCCACCGGAAACTTCAGTTTTTGCTCTTAAGGCTTTCCAACTAATTGATGAGACCCACTCACATTATTGAGGATAATCTCCTTTACTTAAAATCAACTGATTGTAGATATTAACCAAATCTACAAAAATACTTTCACAGCAACACCTAGATTAGTGTTTGATTAGATAACTTTGTACTATAGCATAGCCGAGTTGACACACAGACCAACCATCACCAAGTCTCTATGTGGCAATAGTGATGGTAGAAGGAAGTCTCTGGAAAATTTTCAGACATAGCCCAACCTGTTCAAGGGTAGCTGGGGGAAGGAGGTAGAACAGGTGTCATCTCTTGCCCTCTCTTCCCTCCAGGCATCTCCCACACTACTTCCCATGTGATTGTGGAGCCGTGGTGGTAAGCAGAGGGAAGGATGTGCTCTAGATAAAGTAGGAAATGATGGTTTAATCATTTGTGTGAAACATGGGTTAAAGGGTCAGTATCTAGATGATTTTATGATGGCTCTTGACAAATAGCTCTTGTGGGGACAGGGTGAAGGGCATTATTTTTTGGTGAAAATGATGTTCTTGGTTTCACTTTGCTGATGAGAGTCTTAAGTTTTTACTTTGAAATACCACTTGTGGAAGTTGTTTGGGCCTCCCCTCTCACCTTGGCCCAGTAATAAATTAATACTATCAGACTATAGCTAGGCTCAAGACTAGTGGGGGGATTTGAGGTTTCCAAATCTCTCTTGTTTTCAGAACCTCTGAAATATGTTTTCTTCTTATGGCTGCTTTACGCTAAAAACCTATGAACTGGGACACAGAAAACAGGAACAGTAATGGAAAGTTTGGGTCCTGGATAAGCATAAAATTATTCACTATTTAAAAGTCTTGAAGGTATAATCCAAAATATGGGTCATGGAAAATTTTAAGGACATAGCAATGTTATGAGACAATCTTACAATCCTATTTTGTATAACAGGCCAGTTAAATAATAAAGGGTAGGAATAAAAAATAAGGCTTAAGCAACATGATAAGGAGAAGAAATTTTGTTTCCAACTTTACCTTTAGAAACATGGATAGTTGATAAAATCTCTTGGAAATTACTTTCCTGTCTCCCCCTAATAAAACTGACCAACGAGACAATGCAATATATAACCCACTAATGAAATAGTTACAAAATAAACACAGACTTTCCTTTATTTCAGAGTAATTTTAGCCAAGAAATGAAATAGCTAACGAAAGCCACAGAGTTATTATCATCCACTGGAGGCAAAGTATTTACTAAAACCATAATCCCTAAAGTTAACACTAACTGAAAATACTGCAGAAAGATTGTCTGGTATTTGCCTCAAGTGACTTTTTAGCAATCTATACCTCTAGAATATCATCAAAGTTTATTTTGTTATTTTAAAGGAAAAGATTTCAATTTACTACTCATATTATATCAGGACAAGCACTTAACAAGTTCAGTCATTTCTTTATTTACCCATGGTTAAAAAGTAACTGAAAAACAACTAATCCAAAGGAGGGGAAAAAAGGAAAGAAAAGCATACTTACATGAAGCATACTTACATGATGTAAAGGCAAAAAGTTAAAACATTCCTGCACTTGAAAGTGATTGAAACATTTTAATAATCTTTCAATTCCCAGTTGAGGCCAGGTGGGAAGCAATATGGCAGTGCTATTTGGAACTCCTGGGTATTGGACAAGGCTTCAGTAGGACTCCTTCCTTGACTCCTCTCAACCACTAAGAAAAGTGCTTTGTTTGCTCTAAAGAGAAGCTAGAATCTCAGGAGAAACATCTGCTGTTTTACAGCAGATAAAACTACTGATGTATGTCTCTTATAGCTAGAAGCAAGGTAATAGACAGTTATTAGGACCTCTATTTCCATTGTATTACCGGATAAAAACAGATGAGCTAAGCTCCCTCATCTAACATGTTACCTTGATTTCAAAAAAAAGATTAATGCTATTTTGTGTGAAGTAAAGACCTCAAAGCAATTTTGGCCTTGTTTCCGTATGAGTAGAAAAAAATGTAGATCTTTTGCCTCCCCTGTTTCTAAGGCCACAGAATTAGGATGTGCAATACACGCTTTCTCAGAACTTGATGGTACACTTTTTTTGCCAGAATAATTCCAAATGGAGGTCAGGCCTTCTGGCATGAGATTTTTTTTTTTTTTTTTTGCCGTACGTGGGCCTCTCACTGTTGTGGCCTCTCCCGTTGCGGAGCACAGGCTCCAGATGCGCAGGCTCAGAGGCCATGGCTCACGGACCCAGCCGCTCCGCGGCATGTGGGATCTTCCCGGACCGGGGCACAAACCCGTGTCCCCTGCATCGGCAGGCGGATTCTCAACCACTGCGCCACCAGGGAAGCCCTGGCATGAGATATTTTTGCTAATTTATTTTTTAACACATTAACACATTTTGCTGCTGAGTCTCACTTAGTAAAGCTTCTGATTGAGCCAATGAACCAGAGCTTGATCATTTGAGTTTGAGTGTAGTCTGATGCTTTCAGACTACACTCTGATGCTTTTTAATAAAATCCTTCTCTACCTTTCAGTCAATTTGGGTAGAAAGTTCAGCTGTTTGAGACAACCTAGCCAGTCCCCCAAGACCACATGGACACTCAATAACTCATGAGAATGAGGTACCCCATTTGACTATGTCCATCTTGATTTGCCATTTCCATTATGCCATTGCTTAAAATAGATGAAGACTCAAATGGGGAAAAAAAAAATCTAGTGAAGAACTTTCACTGCTGATTCAATTCAACAGCAGTTATTTTGTGGATTGTGATGTCAGTGTCCAATTATTATAGTCCAGTTTTGCTCTCTCTCTTTTTTTTTTTTTAAGTACAAGGAAAATTGTGTAAAGAGTCAGGGACCAAATATCCTACAGAAGTGTATAGGAAAGCAGAAGAGGCAGGGATCTAAATTAAAGTTTGGTCTGTGTCCACTAAATACTGGGAGTAGTGAGAAAATGGAGAGAGACACTTTACCATCATTCATTGGTTTCTCTAGTTTTTCAAGTTCTCAGCAGAACCAGGATGAAAATCATTCTATAATAAACAAATGATTTCATGGTAATGAAGTTAAAATTTGCAAAAAAGGAGTCAGGAAACTTTCCAGAAATATTTGTTTGTGTTTCCCTGGCTGCTTGGTGTCCAGGTAAAACTGAGTGCTGAGGATAAATCCTGAACTACCTAAAGAAATGTGATCATATTAGAAAATGTATTTCCTAGTTCCCATGTCAGTCAGTGTTCAAAATATTTGATTTGGGGAAAATATACCTATTGCTAAAATTGGCCATGCTCTGTGGCCAAACTTCAGGTTTTGCTAAGCGAGTGAAAATATTCCTAAGAGTGTTGTAATGCACTTTGCCCACCACACAGCCAGTCTTTTTAATACAGTATTTTTCACAGCTTTGGGGAGAGTTCACTGGAGCACAGGTGCTCAGGGGTAAGCACATGATGTGAAATCATGTCGGGAGGCCAATTGGAGTTTACACTTTTTTCCAACATAAAAAAACAAGGAGATTTGAATTAGTTAGGTGTGGGAAAGCTTACCCAAGAAGATATTATTAAGCTGAGATCTAAAAGACAAATAGATTTTTTTTTAGCCACATGATTGACTAACGTCTAAAGGCAAGAAAGAAAACAGAATGTAAGATGCAGCTAAATGGCTCCCAATTAATTAAATCTTCAGTGTCTTCTACGTGTACAACATGGGCTAAGCTCTGGGGATGTAATGGTGTGCCAAAACACACTCAGACACAGTCCTAGTGTCAGTTCCTCTCTATGGAGCGAGACAAATGCTAACCAAATTACAGAAATAAATATAAAATCCTCTCTCTGTTACATAGAACAAGATGCTAGGGAAACATATCCAAAGGGGATTTGAACTAATTGGGGCTGCCAAGGAAAGCTTTTTTGTGGAAGTTACAATTGAGCTGTGATCTAAATAAGTCAAATATCTGAGGAGAGGAGAGCACAGTGTTTCATGTGAGGGAACATCATGTACAAAAGTTTGATAGGCCATCCTCACTAGAGGGACTTCTGCCCTTCTCACAAAGAATGTACAACTTGTGAGAGTCTGAAGAACTTTTTCAGTTCAAATTCTAAACAAATCATGGAGTGGCTGAAAGAGTAAATTAATTAGTCAGGGCCTTAAACTGGGCTGGGAGTAGGGACTGTGATTTTGATGTGCACTGAGGCAGTGGACTAAGAAAGGAGGAGAGGAAATATAGAAAGATGAGCTCAGTACCATACTTAGATCTGGGAAAAAGAGGCTCTGGGCCCTGTGCTTCAGAGGACCCTCAAATCACAAATGTATACAACACATAAACAATAAATTATTAAGTTCCAGTAGACACTTCTGGCACTAAACATTCATGCTTGTGCCTAACACTCATTAGCAGTTGCATCCAAATGCTATGAAGTATTACGGATTATGCTACCCTCACCATAACAAAAGGAGAAAGCTTCAACCATCCAGGGAGGATTTGAACAGCAGAACACTTAAATAAGAGAAAAGATAAATTAATTAACTTGTCAAATCCTTCTCCTAGCATGAATACAATGGGTGCTTGCATTATGAAGTTTCATTTCCCACTACTGCTGAGTATCCATTTTCTTGCTTTTCTCCACATAAAGCAATTCATGGTTCTGGACTTACTCCAGATATTCTTAGTATTTGAAATTATTGCATATGATGGCTGAGGAATATTTTGCAATACTAAACAATCATATAGCTCTTAAATTTGTAAGCATCTAGGTCTAGATGTAATATACTTAAAGTGTGATACCAGTTCTTAACATTGACAACTAGATGGATGTTGAATGCTAGAAATGCAAATAGTTTTATTTTTATAAAAATGTTTAATAAGATTAATTAAATTTTCAAATATTAAAATAAAAATTCCAGCATTATTTAATTTCACTTTATAATTTGATATTCACTATAGTTTATATTTTACCTTCTAATTTTAATAATTTTGTATATTTTAGAAGAAAAATAGCTGTTAACACATGAAAAGTTTTCATTTTTCTGCATTTTAAATTTACTTTACATTTTTGATTAAAATATATTCAAATTTTATACCCTTTATACGGTAACATTTTACTTTTAAATCTTTTAGATCATTGAGATTGAGGACAGGTGAAGAATAGGGAATTGTGATATAAATAAAGGATTCAAGAATAGAGATTAGAAAAGAAAAAAAGCTGGAAAGAAAAAAGAAGTAGAAAATTTTCAAAGAAGAGTTCTACTTAATTAAAATAAAAATATAGAAACAATGGAAGTGAGCAGACTTCTGTTGAGCATGACCCTTATAGAATTTGTAAACAAGAGATTACAAGTTCTTATTTAATTAGGATTTAACTACTGATCAAAACAATGCAAATTAACAAGAACATTATTCTCATCAAATCTACAATGTAAGTGGGTCAGATAAAAAAATTCTTTCAACTTTATATTCTTCATTAATTGAAGATTTAGTTACTAATTAAAACAATGAGAATGAAAAAGAATCAATTTTATATCACTTTCATAACCCAGAAACAACAAAAGTAACTCTAGCCTACCCTTTAGAAGCTAGAGAAACAAATGGTCTTGAAATCAGCAAATACAGGAAGAAATGCTCCAGAGCATTTGACTGAATGATGTTCTTGGAAATGGTGACGCCATGTCGTTCTGACAGTTTGAGAATGTTGCTAGTAAAACACATTCAGTTTCAAATTAATGATTACAATTTTCTATTACACGAACATGGCAGAATTTTTATATTTCATTTTATTCCAAACTTCTTTCAAATAGAAGGAAGTTGTAGAAACTGGCTTTTATAGTCTCTATTTAGAAACTATTTTGTTATCACTGTTAACATATTTCACAACCAATCTTTATGATAGACTTCAGCCAATGAATGTATCTGTGATAATAAACTTAAATTCTCAATTAAAATACCATGAAATGACCTTTGCACACAGAAAAGTACAGATATAATTACTAGAACTGAAAAAGTAATCAAACAACGAGCAAACAACCAATAATATTCCACAAATAAAAGTAAAAGTAAATCATCTTTAAAGAATAATTGTGTGTCTAATATTCAGGCAAGTTTAATGATGCCTTTCATGGTAGAACAGCAAAATATTTATAGAACATAATGGCAAGTGTCTAGGATTTGTAGAAATGATTTCAAAATTTGATGAAAGAATGACCAAAAACTTAAGATGGGTAAAAAATAATGAAGCAAATAATAATTCTCTAGTAAGGGGAGTTAAAAATGAAATTATTAATTTAAGAGATAATAAAGTGAGATAAAAAGTCATCTCCCAAATTTTAAAAAGGAAAAATTATTCAGTTCAACTTGGTTGTACCAGGATCCAAAGTATTACTACATAAATAACCTTTATTTACATATATGTTGAGTGACCAGGAGAAGAAAACAAGGAAGTTTAAACTAATGAATATTTCATTGGTTTCAAACCTGTTGTAAAAAGTACAGCTTTTTACTTGTAGGAAGAATTGAAAAAACAACTTCAATTTTAGGCTCTAATTTAAAAGATTGTTGAGAGCAAAACTATGATACTGGTAGTAACATGGTTGATAAGAACAAAAGTGATTTTGGTGAAAAATCCAGAAGGATTCTTTATGCCATTTACAGTACATGGTTTGAATTTGTTACTAAGAGACATGGTCTCAATACTGTTGATATTGTTGATATTCTTTGGAACAGTTTAAACATTATATACAATATTTTCAGGGTCTGTCCAAAGGTGGAACATCTTGAGAAAAACAGAATTTGACCTAATAGGTACTCATGGATAAACACTGGGAGTGCTGATCAAATGCTGCTAAAGCAGTTAGTTTTAAACAAGATTCAAAATGTACTAGGACAGTCAAGTGAAATAACTGAAAAATTCTCAAATAGTGAATTGTGATTTTTGGCAGAAAATGAAATTAATTTTGAGTAGGTCTATCCACATATTTATTTGCTATTTTAATAATATTAGCAAAAGTTTAAAGAAAAAAATCTAAATTTGGCTACTTTTAAAAGGATTGAAAAACTTAAAATTTAAAGAAGTTGTTTATATAAATAGAAAGAAACTACATGTGCAATATGCAGCAAATGTGACAATCCAAAAAAATTATAAAATTAAAATGAAGAAATAAAAATGTTCATATGACTCCAAAGAAGATTCACATACCAAAAAAAAAAAAAAAATCCCCAAACTAACTTCTGTAAAGGCTATTTTCTGACCATTAGAGACCAAAGAAAGATTTGAACAAATTGAAGAACAATGCTATTTTTAATTTTTTATAATATTCCAGAATTGAAAACTATGAAAGCAGAAGAATTAAGAATTATTATATGAATCTACATATTGTCTTAAGAGATCCTGAAAAATCACAATGTGATAGCAACCTATATGATGAAATTAAAATACTTTGTAATTTTTTTGAGATGATAATTTATCATATGCAAACCCATTACAGTGTTTGAGCATGATATGTGAAATGAATGGTCACTTCTGAACTGAACGTTGCTTTAAATATTTTACTGACAATTCCATTTGTCACTATCTCAGCAGAGCTAAGTTTTTTCCAAAGGGAATGAATAAAAACTATGTAACAATTTCAACCCACTAAAGTCATTTATTTGGCATTTCCTCTCATAACTCAAATTATGTGAGAATCTTTTTTGGTTTTGCCACGGCTTGCGGGATCTTAGTTCCCCAACCAGGGATTGAACCGGGGCCCTTGGCGATGAACGCACGAAGTTCTAACTACTGGACTGCCAGGTAATTCCCTGAAAATCTTGATTTAACAACATAATTAATCATTTTGGTGAGCCAAAGGCAAGAAAAATGTATTTTATAGAATAAATATATAATATTTTATTAATTATAGATATCTTTATTACTCATCCAAGTATCACTTAGACAGGTGCAATAATTACATTTAGTAGTGCTTGTTATTTTGCTGATTTTCAGTCATATAAAACTCATAGCTTTGCACATACTTAAAAATTTTTTGTTGTTATAAGATAGTCAAGATGGGAAGATAAGACATATTTTAGCTAACAAGTTTGTTATCGTGATCCGTGACTTTTAAATATGGCCCTCCATTTGTGTTCTTGCTCCATTCCTACAGATGTTAAAGATAGACCTGGGTAAACTGCTTCTCTCATATGCCTGAGATTTACTGCATAGAGGGCAATGGACCTGCCTGTTAGACAGTAACCTGGAGGCCCATGATGGGTCAGGCTCATTTAGGTTAATGATTTGTAGGATGGGATTGTGGACAGTTTGGATTTAGGTCATAGGTATATACAACAAACAAGAGTATTTGCAATCCCTTGAAAGATTTAGAGCAGGATGGAAAGAGCTTAAGAATACCAGATGCCTGGGGATGAGGGTAAGGGGGAAGATGTTACTTTTAAGTGGTTCTCTTCACCACCTCTTTTCCCCTTCATCCTCCACCCCTGTTCTGTGACTTGCCATACGAAAGACAAGCACCCAAGAGCTAGATAATATTACCCAGGTTTAGCCCTACTGTTTACAGAAACCACTTTTATACTTATCTAGCCTGTCCAAGTTCTCTCATTTAGCAATTGTGAGTTAGAGTATTAACCTATTATACCATATTGCTTTGATAGGTAGTAGATAAAAATAATTACAAAATATACTTGGCAAAAATAAAGCACAAATAAATGTATCATGGTAATATTTGGTATCCCCATAATACAGTGAAAATTTATCATGTCATTATGACCTGTTTGCTATATTTCACTTAGGTATTAATTCCTTTCTTGGAAACATTTTTATATGGATGATCAAGAAGTTATCACAGATTTAAATGAACTTTCTTTAGACCTAATTATAGCTTTCTTTTCCCAGACCATGACCAAAAAAAAAAAATTAAAAACAGAAAAAGAAAAAAAAAAAAACACCTTGGACAGGGGAAAATTCAGTTCCATTTATTTTCTCTCTCCAGGTCTTCTGATGGTAATTAACAGATGGTCCTTGTTTTCTAGTTGATAAACCAGCGAGCAAACATGTACTACGCCTTTAGCCTGCAGACATAGTTTGTCATCAGAAGCTGTATGCCAGAGTCTGGCACAGCACTGAGCTGGATTTACAAAACCACTTCTCCCACCCACTTGGTAGGTTATTTTATTTTTCAGTCATACTGGTTCAAACATCAAATTCATGCAGATATTTACCCTCACTATTTAGTTGAAGTGACCTTGCCCTGTGGTTTTTGTTCTATTTTCAGTACCAGTCCTTGATAAAGCAAACTAAAAGGTTAACAGTGTTTGGAAAGTATAACAAAAATCTTTTTAAAATATTTCATTTATTTATTTATTTAGAGACAAAAATCTTGCTTTTTTTTTCTTCCCTCAAGTGGCTATGGAATATATCAATATAACAGAGGCAAATATCTACTGTGTTTTGTTTTTCAATCTATGTAATAGAAACCTGTACTAGTTATATATTGACGTATAACAGGTTACTACAACAGTTGGTGGCTTAAAACAATAAACATGTTATTACCTTACAGTTTCTGTGAGTCAGAATCTGGGAGCAGATTAGCTGGGGGGCTCTGACTCACGGTGTCTCATGAAGCTGCAATTAAGAGATCAACTGGCATAAAAAGAAATGAAATTGAGTTATTTGTAGTGAGGTAGATGGACCTAGAGTCTGTCATACACAGTGAAGTAAGTCAGAAAAAGAAAAACAAATACCGTATGCTAACACATATATATGGAATCTAAGAAAAAAAAAAAAAGGTCATGAAGAACCTAGGGGAAGACAGGAATAAAGACACAGACCTACTAGAGCATGGACTTGAGGATATGAGGAGGGGGAAGGGTAAGCTGTGACAAAGTGAGAGAGTGGCATGGACATATATACACTACCAAACGTAAAATAGATAGCTAGTGGGAAGCGGCCGCATAGCACAGGGAAATCAGCTCGGTGATTTGTGACCACCTAGAGGGGTGGGATAGGGAGGGTGGGAGGGAGGGAGATGCAAGAGGGAAGAGATATGGGAACATATGTATATGTATAACTGATTCACTTTGTTATAAAGCAGAAACTAACACACCATTGTAAAGCAATTATACTCCAATAAAGATGTTAAAAAAAAAAAAGAGAGAGAGATCAGCTGGGACTGCAGTCATCTGAAGGCCTGACTGGTACTGAAGGAACTGATTCCAAGATGGCTCATTCCCATGACTGTTGGCAGTTCCTCACCATGTGGGCCTCTCCATGAGATTGCTCAAGTATCCTCACCTCATGGGAGCTAGATTCTCCCAGAGTGAGTGACCTAACCTATGAAGTCACATATCATTGTGTCTGCTGTATTTTATTGGTCATACAGACCAATCCTGATAGAATGTGGGAGGAGGAATACCAGAGCATGAATACCAAAAGGCAGTGTCCCTGGGGGCCACTGGGAGCCAGCTTGGAGACTGGCGACCACAAAGAGAATTGTGTTATGAGTACCAGCAACTAGGGTTGAAGCCAAAATATATCCAGGAGAGGTTGTGTCATTTGAGTTTTTCTTGAACATTCCTTAATCTTTGAGATATATATTGGTTACCATTTGAGGCAATGCTAAAAAAGTTTTGGATGTGGGATCCAGAAATGTCAGTTCAAATTCTAGTTCTTGACTCTACCTTTGGAAGAGGTTTGATCTAAAACCAACTGTCTTAGTTTGTTTTTCTTTAAAATGAAGGAAGTAATACACATCTGTCTATGCTTAGTAGATTGTATGCAAGATAAAAACCTTAGTTTTAAGCATAGCACCAGGCATACAAGAGCTAAACAAATACCAATTTCCTTTCTCCTTCCCCTCAAGATACTCTAAAGCAAAATTTCCTAAGCACTGTACTATGAAATACCACTTTTTTTCTTGCCGTCCTTCTAAAACCCCTGGATCTGTTGCTTCTGGCTGACAGTGGCCTTCAGTGTGCCAAACAAGTATTAACTTTTTATGTTATCACCGTGAAAAACTGTGAGAAACTGTGAGAAGCTCTTCTCTAAAAGATTTCTTTAAAATAGCTGTTAGAAAAGACATCTAATAAGGTACTCAGGATCTAATTATAATGACTAGTCCCTAAGAGAACTGTTTCAACACAGGCATGTGTACGTATTTAGCATCTTAAAATAAAAGATTCAGAACCTTGATAAGAATATCCAAGGGATAGGACTGGGAATCCGAAGTTTTAACAAGACTCCTAAAATTCTTGAGTCTGGGAAACACTACATCTGGTGAATTCACTTCTGGAAAGTGTGTTGTGGGGAGTTGGCATAGAGGGGTTGGGCACTTAGAGAAAAGGGAGGGAAGTGTTGAGATTTTATCACTTAGGAATGCTGACATTGTCACTGATTTAGCATTTCCAGGTCTGTGTGTGTGTGTGTGTTTGTGTGTGTGTGTGTGTAAGGTGGGAAGCGGGGCAGCTAACAATCTGTGGATGTTGTATTTGTAATTCATTCATTGTAACTCACGTAGGAGGATGAGCTTCCTATATTTAAGAAATCTTACTATGTAGTGGCCTCCCCACTCCTGCTCAGCTATTCTGATGTGACGAATTGGGCAAAACAAGTCTGTTCTCCCACTCTGCCTTTGGTAGTATTACTCTAGCTATAACTCAAATGCCTACCATGGCTGGACACGAAAGCAGTGAATGAAATTGACTAGTTTAGGGTGATAGAGAAAAAGATCTCCAAGTCTAAATTCAGTGAAAAAAGGATGATAAAAACATCATGTATAATATTCTACCTTTGTGTAAAAAAGGGGAAATTAAGATTATCTATGCATATTTTCTTACCATTGCCCTAAAGAAACTCTAGAAGAATACACAAGAAACTAATAAAAGAGAGATGACCTTGAGAGAAGTTGGGGGCAGGTGGGTAGATAAGACACAAAGGTGGGAGTGAGACTTTTAACTATATACCAGGGGTCCCCAACCCAGGGCCATGGACTGGTACCAGTCTGTGGCCTGTTAGGAACTGTGCCGCACAGCAGGAGGTGAGTGGTGGGCGAGTGAGCGCAGCTTCATCTGTATTTACAGCCGCTCCCCATCGCTTGCATTACCGCCTGAGCTCCACCTCCTGTCAGATCAGCAGCGGCATTAGATTCTCATAGGAGCACAAACCCTACTGTGAACTGCGCATGTGAGGGGTCTAGGTCACGTGCTCCTTATGAGAATCTAATGCCTGATGATCTGAGGTGGAGCTGAGGCGGTGATGCTAGCACTGGGGAGTGGCTGCAAATACAAATTATCATTAGCAGAGAGGTTTGACTGCACAGAGGCCATAATAAATCAATTGCTTGAAGACATATCAAAACCCTATCAGTGAGTGGCAAGTGCACTCACTGATAAGCTGCATCTTACGGAGTAGCCTGGACATAAGCAACACACTTCAGGTGTCACTGTCTCCCATCACCCCCAGATGAGACCATCTAGTTGCAGGAAAACAAGCTCAGGGCTCCCACTGATTCTGCATTATGGTGGGTTGTATAATTATTTCATTATATATTACAGTGTAATAATAATAGAAGTAAAATGCACAATAAATGTAATGTGCTTGAATCATCCTGAACCACCCCCCCCCACCCCCACCCCAGGTTCGTGGAAAAAGTGTCTTCCATGAAACTGGTGCCTGATGCCAAAAAGGTTGGGGACCGCTGCTATATACCATTTTTAACTAAATGAATTTATTACCTTTTTAACAAAACAAAATATAACAATATACAGACAAACCAGACAAGAATGTGGACTGAATTTGGCCCATGAACTGCCGTTTGAGACATCTGTTAAACAAATCCCTAAACTTCAATTATTGAAGTCTGAACCTTTGATTCATTCATTCAGTTCACATCTATTAAATGCCTCCTAAGGCCCAGGCTTCATGTTCAGGGCTCTGTCTCTGGTTTCAGGGAAGCTTCTTTCTCTAGACTCCAGTGGCCCTTCTTGGTGAATATTTATTTATTTATTTGTTTGTTTGTTTATGGCTGCGTTAGGTCTTTGTTGCTGTGTGCAGGCTTCTCATTGCAGTGACTTCTCTTGTTGCAGAGCACGGGCTCTAGGCATACGGGCTTCAGTAGTTGTGGCACATGGGCTCAGTAGTTGTGGCTCACAGACTCAGTAGTTGTGGCTCACGGGCTCTGGAGCACAGGCTCAGTAGTTGTGGCACACGGGTCCAGTTGCTCCATGGCATGTGGTATCTTCTGAGACCAGGGATCGAACCCGTGTCCCCTGCACTGGCAGGCAGATTCTTAACCACTGCACCACCAGGGAAGTCCCCCTTCTTGGTGAATATT
Organism: Mesoplodon bidens; assembly: GCF_964165515.1. Lineage (NCBI taxonomy): Eukaryota > Metazoa > Chordata > Mammalia > Artiodactyla > Ziphiidae > Mesoplodon > Mesoplodon bidens. Next base: position 78,884,327 of record NC_138160.1, read on the forward strand.
TAAAAAGAAATATATTTTTATTGTTTTGGCAACTTAAACTAATTAATATGTGTTTCCAAGTTGACTCTCCTGTGCATAGGTAAGACTTGTTTGCAGATTAGCAATATGTATTTGTAGACACACAGTTAATATTTAAGACCAGAAATATTTTGATCTTAACTATTTTGAAATAAACTCTTCTTAGCCTTGTTTATTCTATTAATTTGTTAGGCAAATACTTTGTTCATTATCTCAAGATAAACTTAAACCCAAGCCAAGTCAAATTATTTCAAATTTAGATATAATGAATACATAGTAATGAAGCTTAAATATATTTGCAAATAAAATGAGAGCAAACTGTTCTCAATGAGAGACAGAAAATATGAATAAAGAGAGGAGGGGAACCAGGAATAAAATAGAAATCCAATCTATCTTCCCTTGAAGAAAAAAAAAAAAAAGATGCTACAGCATCCTTGTATCTGGTAATCTAATCTCGACACTTGTCTCTTCCGGAAGTGTAATTTTGGCTTCTTTCCTCACTGTGTACCCATCTCTTCCACCGCCCCCCGACCTTAACTCCTGGAAATGTATAGTTCATGTAGAAAAGCAACATGTTCTGCCCTCTGGTAGAATGCCCCTGTAAAGGTGCCAGTAGAAGTTAGATTGTCTCAAATGTAGAAATATATTTCCCACAATGACACTGGGAAACCTTTCAGGTTTCTGGATTCTTAAAAATTCTGCCACCTCCCTGGGTTCGTGCCCCGGTCTGGGAAGATCCCACATGCCGCGGAGCAGCTGGGCCCGTGAGCCATGGCCACTGGGCCTGTGTGTCTGGAGCCTGTGCTCCGCAACGGGAGAGGCCACAACAGTGAGAGGCCCACATACCGCAAAAAAAAAAAAAAAAAAAAAAATTCTGCCACCTGAAAATTCTATTCCAAAATCTACTTTGCTGTGACTAATTGTTAGGCAGGCAACAGAGTTATTCAAGACTAATATTACTGGTTTTGAACTGAGATTAATATTTTGAGAAAGCCTAACTATCTCTGTGGAACAATGTTTCTGATCAAAATGTTACCTCAAGAGCCCCAGAAGGTAAATAACTTTATTTGAGAAGAAAAAGATCCATTAACATTTTTGTCACATATGTCTGGTTAAATGATTTCTTCTGGGTGATAAAACAAGAAAATCATCACCATATGCTGCTTAATAAAACTTGTTCTAGTTTGAGAGTTAATACCACAGCTGATAGATTTTTGCATCTGTTTAAGTTATCTTTTACTACATAAGTTACCTTTTACTACAGTCACCAAATTTAGTGACTTAAAATAGCAATTCATTGATATCGCAGATGGTTCTGTAGGTTGACTGGGCTCTACTGAGCTTGGAATACTTGCTTGGAGCCTCTCATGTGGTTGCAGTCGGATGGGGGCCGAGCTAGAGTAATCTGAGGCCTTGAGTGGCTTGGACATCTAAGATGGCTTCTTGACTCACATATTTGGCTCCTGGGCTAGTATGGCTGGAAGAGCTAGAAGGTGGTCTCTCTCTCTTTCTATTAACACATGACCTCTTCACATGGCTAGCTTGGGATTCCTCATAGTAGTACAATCTCAGGGTAGTTAGAATTTTTACATGGTGGCTGTTTCTCCTAGAGTAAAGTTTCAAGGGACTCTTGCAGAAGCTGCAAGGCTTTTGATAACCCAGCTTTGGAAGCATCACTTTTGTTTCATTCAGTTAGTAGAAAGCTAGTCATACACAGGTGCCAACCTATGTAACTCCCGACAGCAAAAGCAGGAACAATTTGAGCAATAAAATAAATACATAATATTGGATTATCAACCAGAGTACAATATAAGATAGGGATCCATTGGGTCCATACTGATATAAATGAATGATTAAATAAATAAGTAAGTAAATGTGGGAGAAGAGACAAATCTCCCTTGAAGCGGCACTCCAAATAATTTATGTATGTAGATATTCCACCCTCAAGAAGGGGAAGCATGAACCCCTACTCCTTGTGTGGGCTGTTCCTATTGACTTCCAAACAGCACAGAATAGAACAGGGGAAAGAAAGAGTATTTCAGCCATATGATCAAGGTCAGTATCAACAGTGATAAATCATGTTGACAATATGTATCCTTGATATGTTGTGATAAAAATGACACTTTACTCCTGTGATCTTCCTTCCAAAAACCCATAACCCCCAAGTCTAATTATGAGAAAAACATCAGACAAGTTCCAATAGAAGGACATCCTACAAAATACTTGATCTATATTCCTCAAAACTGTTAAGGTCATCAAAAACAAATTCTGAAAAACTGTCACAACCAAGAGGAAACAAAGGAGACAATGACAAGTAAATGTAATGTGGTATATTGGATGCAGTCCTGGAACAGAAAATGACATTAGGCAGAAACTAAGGAAGTCTGAATAAATTAGTATGGACTTTAGTTAATAATACTGTATTAATAAGTTTTCATTAATTGTAACAAATATACCATGAAAATATAAGATGTTAATAATAGGAGAAATTCGGTGAGGGGCGATGTGAGAACTGTGTGTACTATGACCTTAGTTTTTCTATAGATCTAAAACTTTTCTTAAAAATAAGGGTCTATTAAAAAAAAAATCTAGTCAAAGGGCCCAGATTTGAAGGGAGGGGACTACAAAAGGTGTGAAAAACAGGAGGTGTGGTTCATTGGAGGACCATCTGCAATAGCATTCGTTTCACTGATTTTCTTCTGAGGACCCACCTCTCTGCCCCTATTCCCAGTTCATATGGCTGAAACCTCACCCTTTGGTCCGAGAGGTAGAGCCAGGACTCTGGCCTAAGGCAATCAGTGAGTTTCCCTGTCCCCACCAAAATCTCCTTACTTGTAACCAAAAGTAAGGGAATTGCATCTCCTTTGACTATTGTCAATAGTCTCTTTTAAAGTCAATAGTCTCTTTTTGGCTTAAGTCAGTTTGATTTGGGACTTTTTTGGTCCATTACAATAGAAAAAGTTCCTAGGTGATATAATGAAACAATAATTGTCCTCCAGTTTATTTCTATGTTAAATATGATCAGAATATTATTTGAGTCCTACTCTTCTTTGAGGCTGCTCTGTTTATTCTCAAATAATTCATTATTTATCTAAAGATAAATCTGGCAAAGAGTAAATTGGTAAATATGTTTAAAGCATTCAGAACAATTGCATAGCACACAGGAAGTGCCCAATAAATGTTAGATATTATAATTATTGTTTTAGCTTACTTTAAATGGCTAATACTTTGTTATGGCACCTCTCGTCTGGTGTTAAATATGCATGTAGTTATCACAGTAAAAAATTAGATGAATCATATAGCAAAGTGGCTAAAAGCATGTGTTTTATAATCTCATGGGGCTGTGTTCAAATTCCAGCCCTGCTCCTTACTTATGGGAGCTCCTTACTTACTTATGTTCAAAGTCAACTATGTTCTAAAATTATAAATGAAAAAGTTGCACATGCTGAACAATAAGTTAAAAGAGATACTGTTTGCTAGGTGATCAGTGTCATAAAATTAGACTCATAGTCAATAAAGGGCATCAAACTGAAATTATATAAAACAAAGTAAAGAGGCTGAGATATAGTGTTATATGAATCTACTTTAAGTACAAAATAGCTTTTAAAGAACAAGCCAATGCTAATATTTTAATTGTTGTAATGGGACCATTTTGGTTGCAAGTAAGAAAATCCAATTAAAATAATTTTCTCATCTAACAAGTCTGGAAGTAGCCTGGCTCCTGGCTTATTGCTGTAATGATTGACTCAGTTTTTTTTCATCTTTCATCCAGCTCCCTCCCTGGTCACAAGATGGCTGCAGCAGTTCCAGCTATCACAATCTCACACCAATGTCCAGGTAAGAAAAGAGAACATCTTCCTTGTGTTTCTGTAGAAAAACTAAGTAAGAAACCTTTGCAGAAGAAGCATGTTTCCCACTGTTCCATCCTGCACAGACTTCTCTTCAAGTCTCATTGGCCAGAAGAGGGTCACAAGGGAAATAAAAGTACTGGATTTGTTTGGATGACCTAAGAGTCACCTCTGAGGGCTGGGGCTGGAGCACTTGTCTGTGTAGATGAGCACAGTTATTTGTCAGGATGGAAGAAGAGGGGAATGGTTGCTGGGCAGGCAGACAAAAGCCTGCTACACTGACAAGCACCATTCCAAATAATCAGAAAAAGAATTCAATTGATGGAAGCATAATACTAAATATTATGCAGTAGTTAGAGGGAATAAGCGTACAGCAACATATATAGACCTTAAAAGCATAGTATTCAGTGAAAAAAGTGGGAAAGAGAACAAAATCTATTGTATAATATTTACATTGCTTACAAATACATGAACACTGGAACTTTGACCTCGTGCTATAAGGAGTGTAAGCTGGTACAACCATTTGGGAAAACTTTTGGGCAGGATCTACTAAAGCTAAACAAAAGCATGCCTTATATCCCAGTAAACTCATCTTCTAGGTATATACACATGAATGCCTATGTGCGCCAGACATGTCTGAGAATATTCATAGCAACACCATTCATAACAGTCCCAAACTGGAAACCAGCTACCCAAGTGTCCATCAGCTAGAGAATGGGTAAATAAATGATGGTATAGTTCCACATTGGAAGACTGTAATGGAATACAGTATTCACTGGAATACTATACAGTCATGAGAATGAATAAATGACTGCTCCATGCTACAACTAATGAAAGAAGTCTGTTACAATAGAGTACTAACTATATGATTCTATTTACATAAATTTAAAAACTGGGCAAAATTAATCTATAATGATAGGAGTCAAGATAGTGGTTTCCTTTTGGGGGAGGTTAGAGTTATTGGGATGGGCTTCTGGTGAGCTGGTAATGTTTTATTTCTTAACAGGTGTGGTAGTTTCATTGGTTTATCTGTGAAAATTCACCGAGCTGTATATGTACTATGTTCATTTTTCTATATGCATGTTATACCTAAAATTTTTTCTTTAAAAAACCATGCACATGCAAAATAGCATTTATTTAATGAGTAAACGGGAATACAAAGAAAACTGAGTCCCTGCTTTCATGGAGCTTAATTCTAATAATAAAAATAAATGTAAAATAGTAATAGCAGGTAATACTTAAATAGTGTAGCTTGTGTGGCAGATCAAATTGTAACCATATGAAGTAAATACTATCATCATCCCCATTTTAGAGCGGAGGAAATTAAGGCATAGGGCTGCCTGCTGTGTACTCTACCACATAATAAGTGGTAGAGTGAGAATGCAAGCCTAGTAACTCTATCTCTAGGGTCTGCCTTTTAACCACGATGCCCTATTGCCTCTCATGCTAGTGAAGGAGAAAGACAAAAAGCAAAGATAGGTACAAAAAGTATCTCAGGTGGCAATAACTACAACTGAGTAAAACCAAGGTACAGAGGCAGAAAGTGATAAGGGGGATTACACTTTAAAATAGGATGATTAGGGAAAGTTCTCTCCCTCTGCCTTTTTAAAAACAAAGTGACATTTGGACACATGAAGGAAGTGAGTGAGCCAGGTGGATTGATCAATAAGTGTGTCAGGTAGAAGAAACAGCAAGGACAAAGGCCCTGAGGTGTGCATAGTAAGTTCAAGAAATAGCTAGGAGGCCAGAGTGGCTAAAGTAGAATGAGATGTGGGAGAATGGGAGGAGACAAACTCAGAGTTAGTGGGCACCAGATCATGGATAGATAGCCTTGTAGGCCAGTGTTTGTACTTTATAAAGATACATATATATATCCAATGACTTAGATAGTAAACATATTAGAGTGAGTGCTTCCCATAGGGAGAGGAATGGTTGAGGGAATCATGACTAAAAGAAATAAATACAAGGGAGGGACATAGCACCAACCTATTAGGCCAGAGGGTTATGAGTATTATTAACTCAGTTCTACACCTGAGTTGTGGGGCAGAAGTGGGAACAGCTCTGGTGTAGCCTTTAACCAGAGAGGACTCTATACTCCATCTCCACATCACTATAAATTATCCAAAAATTAAAATGATTGCATCAAATCTCCATTTCAGAGAAGAAAGTTATGCCCTAAGCGTGTTAGGACTTCTCTGTTTCTGATGATTCATTCCCATGCAAGTGACAGGATTTGTAATGGATGGCACTGCCTTTGGCCTGCAGTGTGGCAAAAGACCTCTTTTCATTTTGGCAAAGCATCTTACCAAAAGATTAATAAGACATAGTTCCTATAAAAACATATTAACATCAATCTTTTAAAAACTATATGATTTAATGGTTTAATTTTTTCCTAGAAATGTCAGGAATATGACAAACTACATGAATTGATGCTTAAAACATTGTGATTTCTTTAAAAACAAACATCCTGCATGCACACCAGTAAACCCCAAGAAGCATCAAGCCTCATTATTTGTATTTAAACCTAAACAGGTTTTTTTTTGTCCAGAAAAAATTTTATACTTCATTGGTAATATGAAATATCTTGCTTTAGGTTAGAGAGATATTTATTTTATTCAGGCTAATTATTGCCAATTTTGCCTCCTTCTTTATTTTTGGGATCTCAAAACCCAGAAAAGTATCTTTTAAAAAAAGACAATTGATCCTGGGATATTTCATTCAGATGAAATAATATTTAAAAGCATTGTGTCCTGGGAGTTCAGAAGTTGTACTTTTGACTTCATTAAGGACTGTCAAAGAGAAGAGAGTAGAAAGAGGACCATTTTCTGTGATTTGACTCGCAAATAAGCTTCTAGGTTCCAGATCTATATTAAAATGCAATTGTAAAAGGGGTGGGCATGCTGCACATTAATTTATAATGTGTCTATTAATCAGTTCACTATTTATTGAATGTCTCCTGAATGTCAAACACTATGCTAAGTGCCTGGGATATATTGATGAGGGAAAACAGACACAGTCCTGCCTTCATAGTGCTACAGGCTAGCAGGGCAGTGGGCATCAGTAAAGTCATTACACAAGCACATATAAAACTGCAAATGTGATGAGCACTGTGGAGAAGAGGCTCATGATGCAATGAAAGCCTGTATGGAGGACTTTGGACTAGACAGGTTGGTTAGGGAAGGCTGCTCTGGAGACATGATGGTTACATTCTGATATGAAGGAAGAAGGTAGGAATTAACTTGGAGAAGGAGGAAAGACAGAGAGTGAAAAACAGAGGGAAAAGCCAAGTGATTAGAGGGAACATAGATCTGAAAGGAAGTCAGTTCTGGAATTCTCAATTAGAGAAAGGAAGAGTATAGATGAAGGTTATATTCATTTATTCATTTAATTAAAACATATTGAATGCCTACTGTATGCCAAATCTTGTTCTAGAGGCTGGAAATATTAAAGAGCATTGGCTTTGTCGTATAAGCAAAGACATTAAAAAGTTTAATCATGCAGGGATTAAAGGGTGGGGTGGTGATACGATCATATTTGTGTTTTGAAAAATTAGCTCCAAAATGGAGAATGGATGAGAAGAGGCCAGAGTGTATTTTGTGGACCAGCCAAGAAGCTAACCAGGTGCTCCGGCTGAGTCACAAGGGTAGCTTGCATGAGGAAAGTGATGCTGGAGATAACCAGCATCACCAGGTGCGGACAGTTTCGAAAGATAGTTTAGGAAGCAAAATAGGACATTGTGATAGGTTGAGGGGGCAAGGAGAGAAATGTCAAGGATGTGTCTGAGGGTTCTAGCTTATATAGCTAGATGGGTTGCATAAAATAATGGCAATAATGATTAACATTACTAACCGCTTTGACCTGAAGGGCTATGAGTGGAAATTACCGAAGTGTAGTCTTTAGTCAAAGTAGAGTCCTTCTTCCAACTCACCATAAGTGACCAACAATGATTGCCTCAAATCTCCACTTTTTTTTTTTTTGGACAGAGTAAACATGTCCTAAGTATGTTAGAATTTCACTGGTTTTGATGATCCATGTGAACAGCAGAGTCTTTTATAAGCTGCACTACTTTGTCCATGCAGTGATGCCAAGAGTCCTTTTCTCTTTAGACACAGCATCTTCTGAAAAGAACAGTCAGACATAGTTCCCGAAAAGCAAAGTAAGTATCTAGTGGAGGGGGTATAGCAAGGAGTGGAAAAGAACACACCCCAGATGCTCAGCTGGGAGCCACGTCAGATCAAAGCCCAGAGCATGGAGATGCAGTCTGTGAGGCTGGAGCACAGGGTGGGACGTGTGGCCTGGCAGGAGATGAGGCGGAGGTGCAGGCCAAGGTGGCATCCCAGAGGACCCTCTGCACTTTGCTGAGGTTTGACTTTACCCGAAGGGCAGTGGGGAGACTTTGAAAAGGTTAGGAAAATGTCAGGAATAAGATTAGATTTGCATTTTAGAAAGATGACTTTATAATAATGTAAGCTATCCTTATTTTATGAACTTTTTCTGAATATGTATTATTTTCACAATAAAAATGATTTTAAAAAAGGAAAGCCGATTTTGTCTGATAGATTGGGTTAGACTCGGCATGTGAGACAAAATATAGGGAAACCAGTTAGAAAGCTATTGCAACAGGAGGTTGCTAAAATGGAGGAGAGGATGAGAACTTTGCAGCCAGGAAGACTTAAATTTGGATAGACCCCGGCTCTACCACTTCTTGACTGAGTGAACTTGGGCGTCTGGTTTTCTCTTCTGGGTGTCAGTTTTTTTCATCTGTAAAAATATGGGTAACAGTACCTTCGTACCTATTTTCCGTTGTGAGAATTATGTATGTGAAGTTCTCAGCATACAGTACTCTCAGTAAATGTAGTTCTTATTAATGTTAATGATGAAAAGAGTCTGAATTAAGGCAGAAGCAATGGGAATGAAGAAGGGGAGAGTAGATGGTAATGATGTTAAGGAGGTTGAATATATAAGCCTCAGGGACTGACTGAATGAACGTGGAGGAGCTGCCATCAGACTTCTCAGGGATCCCACTTGGGTGGAATTAGGCAGATGGAGCTCGCATTCACTTAGAAAGAGAAATCAGGAGGGTTGGGTTGTTGGTTTGGGGGGGGTGGGTAGGTTGAGAATGAGGGGAGTTATGTCAGTGTGAGACTTGTTACACTTGAGATGCCCCGAAGACAGCTGGCTGTATGGGTCTATAGCTCTGTGAGGAGTGGTCTGTAGCTCTTAGGGAGGTGGAACTTTCTAAGGAACATATGCTCAGAGTAATGAGTAGAAGGCCACCGTTAGGGCCATAGGGAGCATGAGCATTTTAAGAGGACAGCAACAGAACAGGAGGCAAGAAAAGGGGAATGAGAAAAGGAAACAATAGTCATATATGATAAGAGGAGAAGCAAGAATTATAAGCCAAGAGAGAAGAAAATTTCAGGAGGAAGGGAGTGGTTAATACTGTCAACTGCCACAAAGAGGTCAGCTAAGGTTTTCACGGAAAGAAGAAAAAAGCATTTGATTTAGCACCTGGGGGGTGTGTGTGTGTGAGGGTGGTGTTACAGTCTTGCCAGATCCCCTTGAGTGGAGCGGTAGGGTTGGAATCCAGATTGCAGTCTGTGGAAGAGTGGACAGGACGTACGAAGTGGACCTGGGCTGGAATTGTCCTCTGTTCTTTTTGCGAGGGGAAAGGGAAAAATAGGGATGGTGGAGTTTTGTTTGTTGGTTTTAAGAATGAACTCTTGGGTGTGCGAGGAAGTAGCGAAACTAGAGAGGGAAAGAATAAGGGTGATTCTGCACTATGTGGGAGGGGTAGGATTTGCCAGCACAGGTGAAGGAATTAGCCAGAAACCAAAAAAGGGAGGTCACTTCCTTTGGAATGAGAGGAAAGCTGGCACAGATGGATACGGATAAAAATAGGTAAAAGCGTGGTCTGGAGAGGTGTGAGATGTTGAGGAAGTTCACAGTGATGATCTCAGTAGTCTTTGTGAAGAGAGTGGCACTGGCCACAGGGCAAAAAGGTTAGGAAGGCTTGGTTTTACTAAGCTGTTTGGGAGGCCAGGAACCGTTAGTTGCTCACAAGTGGGCTCCAGAAGGGACCGTTGAGTAGCATTCCAGTTCCTGCTGGGGTTGAAGGTAGCTTGCTGGCTGGCTGTCCTCCACAAGAGTTCCCCGTTGCAGCCACGCAGGACTGAGGAAGGGGCTATCAGAAATGACAGGGCTGAGGGGCTATGGAAGGGCAGGGCTGAGTGTGTGCAGGAGCTGACGGGGAGGCAAGGTGGACGGTTGTTCCTTGATCTGGAGAATGTAGGCCATGGTGGCGAGCAGGACTGGTGAGTGTGTGTTTAGGAATTTGAGGCCATGGTTTTAGCAAAACACATACCCTAACACTTAACACCTGTAATCTGAACAGAGAGGTGCAGGGTGAGGCCTGTGGTTATCTACATGGCTATTTTTAGTTTGATGGTCTCTGGTTGGTGGTCTCTCTTGTTTTTGCTTTCCTAGGTGGAGGCAGCAACTTAAAAAAAAGCTTATTAGGGACTTCCCTGGTGGTCCAGTGGTTGGGACTCTGTGCTTGCACTGCAGGGGACGCGGGTTCAGTCCCTGGTTGGGGAACTAGGATCCCGCATGCTGCGTGGCATGGCCAAAAAATAAAAAATTAAATAAAAACCTAATTAAAAAGAAATGATTTCTGTAATTTGAGGTTTTTGGGCAATGGGAACACCAGAAAAGATCGTAAAATACTGATGAGACCAAAGCAGTATTTATACAGGCATTACAAACAACTTGGGCGCTATTCTAAATTAAGTTTAAAAAAAATCATTACAAGACAATGCATAGGTTATTCTTTCTTCTTTTCCTAAATTGCTTTAAATCTTTTATGTCATATCTTAGTGAGAGGAAATAAAATGGGGTATATGTAGCTACTGATACTAGATTTTTTATTCAGGCTAGTGTTTGTGTGTGTGTGTGTGTGTGCATGTGTTTACCAGTCAAGGAGCCCCTCTGTGCATTTTTTGGCATTTGATGTCAAGTATTAGTGCTAAATAAGAATATCTGTTGGAGTTAATAACAGTAGCTAAAATTCTCTTTGCAGTTGACTGCAAAGATGAGAATAAAGTATTGAAATCAAACTGTTTAGGAATTTGTCTTTCAAATAAAAATATCTTTAAAATTCTGGCAGGTAGGCAAGGTAAGCAGCCAGCCTGGGGTTGGAGGTAACAGAATAGTTCTGGAAGGGGCCAGTTATACCAATAAATGTTTGCTGCCAAGTGCTGCCTTTTAAAAGGAGTGCTTGCCCCTTTTATGAGTTCCCTCTCTTGAACCAGTCTGGTTGGGGGAGGGAGTGGGGAGAGAAAATAAACCTGTTAGGGGAGCCCATCAGTGATTCTTGTAGGTGATGGGGTTAGTGTGATGGCAGCCAGGTTTCCTGCCAGAAGTCGACCTGGTGCTATAAAAATGTCAGGAAGAGTGTGCACAAAATGGAAACACAAAAATGCTGACTATAGGAGAATAGATAAATATATTGTGGTTAATTCTCACAATGTAATATTTACTTGCAATGAATGAAAGTACAAATATACATGACACTTGGATGAATCTGTCACAAAATGTTAGTGAAAAAAGAAAATCACAGAAAACTATATATAGTACAATACCATTTTTGTAACATTGAAAAACAAGCTAAGGAATAATAAACACAAGGTTCAGGATAGTGGTTGGTTACCCCTGAAGTGGTGAGGGTGGGGGGCACACAGAGGACGTCATGGGGAGAGCATATAAATAGATATTAGTTATTGTTAATATCATTGTTTAGGTTCGATGGGGGTATTCATGAGTGTTTATATATCATTTAAAATAAAGTAAATAAAATGAAGAGAGCCATGAATCGATTGATTGAGATAGTGCATTGGAAACCAAAGAAATGTATATTTCTAGCAGCATGACATTGTGGGCAGCAAATATGAGCATAACATGGGCCCTGTTGGCAAGCCCGGCCCTTCTCGCTTGGTGAAGAAGGCTGAAGAACCTCTTCCCACAGGGCTTTACCTTCTAGTATGAAGATGGACTACAAACAAAGAATTTGACAAAGTCATAAATTCCGTGAAAGAAAAACAAAACAAAAACATAATAATATCTCTTTGTGTAGTTATGTGCAGGTATGTCTCTAGGATAGATGTCCAGAAACAGATTAGTTAGATGGAAGGTATGTACATTTAAATTTTTGATAGATACTGTCAAATTGCTCTCCAAAAAAGGTTGTATTAATTTACATTTCCACAACCTTCTTTTTCCACATTCTTGCCAACACTGGTGATTATCAAATCTTTTGGTTTAGCTAACATTCTTGCCAACACTGGTGATTATCAAATCTTTTGGTTTAGCTAACTGGCAAAATATGACATCTCATTTTTGCTTCAACCAACCAATTTTTACATGGGCTTTTGGCATGAGGGTCATTAGTGAATTGAAGACTCTGCATATTTCTTTTCCATTATTGGCCAAAGAATGGCTGTAATTGTATTTGCCTAAAAATTCTTTGGGAGGGGCTTCCCTGGTGGCGCAGTGGTTAAGAATCCGCCTGCCAATGCAGGAGACACGGGTTTGAGCCCTGGTCTGGGAGGATCCCACATGCCGCAGAGCAACTAAGCCCATGTGCCACAACTACCGAGCCTGTGCTCTAGAGACCGCGAGCCACAACTACTGAGCCTGCATGCCACAACTACTGAAGCCCGCATGCCTAGAGCCCGTGTTCAGCAACAAGAGAAGCCACTGCTATGAGAAGCCCGCGCACCACAACGAAGAGTATCCCCCGCTCAGCGCAACTAGAGAAAGCCTGCGTGCAGCAACAAAGACCCAACTCAACCAAAAATCAAAAGAAATAAATTTGAAAAATTCTTTGGGAACAGTTCTGCCCTGTGTTTAGATCTATTAGTCTATAATCCATTTGGTCAGAAGTAGTGTTTACCTAAAACCCTTGGAGGGATGGAAGGGGAGGAAAGGGAGATTTATTCAGTGCTTTTATGTAGCAAGTAGTGGGCTAGGTGCTTTCACGTGTTCTCTCATTTAGTTTCTTCTTCATGGCAGGCCCTTTGAGGAAGTTTGGAGACTCATAGAATTGAAGACTTGCCTTAGGCATGGAGTTAGGCAGTGATTCAGCCAGCTCTCACTTTGTTTAACATAATCCCCCCACCACCCTGCTTAAGCCTAACAGAAGATAGCACCATTTGAAGGATTTAGTCTTTTAATGGTTCTATTCCAGTTGTTTCCAACCTTGACTGTACATTGAAATCTCCTGGGGAACCTGAAAAAAATACTCATACCTATGTCCTACTCCCAAAGATTCTGATGTAAGTCATCTGAGGTGTTTAAAAAAAAACTCCCAGTGGATTCTACTGTTCAGCCAAGGTTGAGAACCACTGGTCTAATTGATCTCCAGATTTCTTTTTAGACTTGTGATCTAATTGATCTCCAGATTTCTTTTTAGACTTGTATTCATTACTTAAATGCAATTTTGTGACGCTCTTTTGCCACCTTATCTCCTAAAAGTTTTTCAACTTCTTTTTTTTTTGGTTTATTTTGAGACTTTTGGAAAAATTCCATAATAGGCTTTGGAATAATTGCAGATATCCTGGTGTGAGATGGGTAGAAAACTGCATTACTAAATTGAGGTCAGGAATTGCTGAGCAAATTATTTCTCAGGTCTTTATTTTGCAGTTTTTAAAATCAGTAAACCAACTGCAACATGACATAAGCAGTCTTCGTCTTGAAGAAGAGTATCAGCAGAATATTAGTATCACTTATGACTTTTCACAAATACATTTTCATCTGTTATTGAAGATGAAATAGTACAGAACAGGGAGCTCAATAAAGGAAATATGTCAGCTGCAATAAATGAAATCTTATTCAAATGTTATTCAGTTTTCCTGGGAATGTTTACCCACTGCCCTATAAAAGTAAAATACCTGCTGATTGTCTACCACATATATGATGAGCTTAGTCAGTAAAATCATTTCCCCCATCTGTGATATCAAGATGCCTTCCCCCCTGCAGTACAGCTTTAGAAAAACTAGACACAATTATTTTGGCAGCTCAGATGGGGATCATCATGCCTCTTATCTATTCAGTTGTTGTTGTTTATTTATTTATTTATTGCAGTACGCAGGCCTCTCACTGTTGTGGCCTCTCCCGTTGTGGAGCACAGGCTCCGGACGCGCAGGCTCAGTGGCCATGGCTCAGTGGCCATGGCTCACGGGCCCAGCCGCTCCACGGCATGTGGGATCTTCCCAGACCGGGGCACGAACCCGTGTCCCCTGCATTGGCAGGCGGACTCTCAACCACTGTGCCACCAAGGAAGCCCTGTGGTTTATTTTTAATGTATGTTGATTTTTGATGTTACATTTCTTGGTGGTGTGGGCAACAGTTATAGGAGAGCTGTGTGGTGATTTTTAGCACAGACCTTGTTTTTTCCTTTCCAAAGCACTTATTATTGTTGTTGCTATTAATATTTTAACTTGTAGGTTTTTTCAAACCAGTTTAATGTAACTTCTGAATATGGAATCCTATTCGATTTCTGTGTGTCCTGTGAATATTTTGCTTCTCCTTCCAGTCTTCTTTTCTGTAAGTCTCATTCATCATGGTCTCACTCAACCTGATATCAGCTTTGCAAAGACCACTCACCAGGAAAGGGATCCAGCATGGTAGCATAGGAAAAGCCAGACTTGGTGGACTTTACTTGTAGTTCAACATCAATGCTTTCTTATAGAATTTTGAGTTATTCTATGTCACAATTTCCTAAATCTATAAAATGGAGATAACAGTTCCCGAGGAGCAAACAACAGACTGTGAAAGCACTTTGAAGTGTATAAAGTGTGGTATATTCAGTACTATTTATTTTTAACTAGTCCATTTTCCATCTAATATCTGCAAAGTTGGTAAAATAAACCAAAAACCATCTTGAAGCTGCTCTCTGGTGTGTGATGAGTGTGTGAGATTGGAATTAAAAGACCTCATGTGAATCAGGGCAAATCATTTCATCTCAGCTTTGGTTTCTACCTTTAAGATGAGAATAATAGATAGATGCCAACTCGGATGGTGGATGGATTAAATACTATCAACAATATGAAAGTACTTTGTAAAGGGCAAAGCACTTCACAAACATTAGCTAATTCCTCATTTAAATTTGGGTGCATGACCCATCCTTCAAGTCACGCATCTTTTTCCTCAGCACCAAGGCCCAGAAACTCAGTGCTACCTCCAGAATTCCCACACCCTCTCCCATTTTGCTGCTCCTTCACTAGGTCCTCCCATCTGGACACCTCCACCTTCTGACCTTCTTTCACCTTCTTTACTCCCACGCCTCTCCCAGATTATACTGATGTTTTCTTTCCCTGGGCTTTATTTTCTTCATTATGAAATTACACTTCTATTAATATAGATTAAGATTACACTTACTTTTAATGCTGCTTGTGACTAGCATTTAAGATGACTAATCTTGATTAGTTGATTATCCCAAAATAAATGTTACTAAATTGTGTTGTTCTTTCAGAGAGTATACTGTATTTTAGCAGTGACCAGAGTACCAGAACACACGGTAATGACAAATATAAATATTTCAGATCTGTGTTAGATTTGAGGTACATGTTTAAGGAGGGATGTGCCTTTTATTACCGTCCAAGGTACACCTTCTAGTCAGCTCCTCACTCTGCTAACTAGAATGCAGCTCCTAGATGGAAAGAAAAGAAAATACATTTTTTACCTTTTTCGGCCGTGCTGCATGGCTTGTGGGATCTTAGTTCCCCTACCAGAGATCGAACCCAGGCCCTCAGCAGTGAAAGCGTGGACTCCTAACCACTGGACCACCAGGGAATTCCCTTTTTTCCCTTTTTTGGATTCAGATGAAAAGTTATTTAATAATACCTTGATTATATTTTAAATAATTTTAATAACATCATATAATATATATTTTAATTCTTTTGTTGAACTTTGATTCAAATATAAGATGATAAACTTTTAAAATATTATACAAATCTCCTGAAACACATGTGTAACATAACATACCTGTCCTTAAAAAAATCCCAGTCAGTTCTGTACCTATCTTAATAGTATTCTACAATGTTTTCTACCCCCCCCCAAAAAGTTTCCCAATGTCCTCTCTTTTTTTTAAAAATAGCATCATTTTTAGGTGGATATTCTTTTTCACACAGAGTTCCTAAAGTCAGCTGACTTCCCCTAGTCATGTATACCTAATGTAGAGCAGTTGATTTTTGAAACTTTTCTGTGAACTCACAGGAAAAAATAAAAATGAGTGAAAAACCAAACCAAACAAACATCTCTGATTATTCTAGAGATATTTCTTTCTGGGAGTTCTTTATCTTTTGGGCTCTTGCAGGTGTTTTACTAAGTCATAGATTTTAACAACAAACAGATCTTCTATGACTACTTTGTGTAGCCAAAAAAAAAAAAGAAGTTGCTTCTGGATAACTAATAACTTTTAAGTCATTCTTAATAAAAACAATACTCCTTCCCTTGGGCTATGAGACTGCTTGGGCTGAAAGAGATTGAGGCATTACTTAGCCCCAACTCCTGTATTTATTCCCAAATGGGGAACTGGGCCCCAAGGAGGTGACAATTTACTTGAGTTCACACAATGACTAGTTTTATTGGGGAGTTCTTAAGAAAGAGTAGGGATAGGCATATCTAGATAAGAGATATAAAACATCTGAGTTATATTGGTTTGTTAATGAACTGTTAGCCATTTCATCTTTCAGATGTTATTTATCCATGATTCTGTCCTCTTGGCAAGGGGAATAATAGAAGCAGGATTCCTGCCCTCTTGCTGAGCTTGGAAGAGTTATGTGTGTGTGTGTGTGTGTGTGTGTGTGTGTGTGTGTGTGTGTGTAAGGAGGAGTAAAGGAAAATTAGCCTCTTTTTTTGAAATTTACTTCTTCTCTGGCCTGGTATGGTCATAGTTCTTAACCCCTGACCTTAGAAAAATACGATTTTAAAGTGTATGTTTTGGTGCAGGGTAGGGGGGCTCCCAGCATCCCTGAGGGGAGCCTTGACTTGGATACTTTCAGGGTAGGGCCAATCACTGCTGGTTCTGGTGTTGAACCGTTCTAATTGCTTGAAAATTTTTCATTATATTGAGTTGAAATCTGTTCCCTGTAATTTATACCCACAAATCCTAGTCCTTCTTTCTGGAAAAACCCAGACCCAATATATTCAATCGACTGCCTTCCTCCTTATGGAGGCCTCTTCTTTCTGGAGTAACCACTCCCATACCCTTCAGCTTTTCTCCATAGGGCATTATTTTCAGACCTCTGATTGCTATTCTTAGGACTCAGTCTGGTTTTGAACTGTGTCTTTTAAAATGTGAGGTTGAGAACTGAGTATCTCTCCAGATGTGGTTGTCCATTATGGAACATATGGCAGAACCATAACATCTGCTAGCAACTACATTTCTATTAATAGAGACTAAATACATTTGCTTTCTTGGTAGTTGCCCTTATACTCTTGACACATATTAAGCTTGGGAGCAACTAACTCCCCTGTCTTCTGTGTGAAATGTTATCCTATCAGGTCTCCTCTTGTCTATGTTTGTGCAATTAAATATTTTGATCTGACATTTATCTATGTTAGATGTTATGTTATGGTTTCATTGTATCAAGAGCACCTAAATTCTTGACCTTGTCCTTGATTTATTATAAATCATTTGTGCACTTTCCTTGTAGTAAAAGAATAGTCTTAAGCATTTTGAAGGGTGGGGAGCATTATTTTTTTTAGAAGTATCTAGCAAAAAATGCATTGTTACTTGACCTTATCCTAGGTCTCATTAAAAAAATAAAGGTGTGTATGTGTAATGTAGGGTTTATACTACATAGTGGATGCTGTGGTGTACTACCTAGATCTCCCCTTCAGAACCAAGTCACTAATTCCCCTAGTAACTGGGAAAGTTGAAGCTGAAGGCCCTGAGCTAAATCCCTCTCTGGGAATTGCCCTCAGGCCAAGGTATATCTCACACAAATCATACCACCTTCCCAGGGGCAGCCTACATACAATGACTGGTCAGGCAGGGGACTAAAGGCTCAGTCTCTTTGCTTTGAGGAAGGGCCATCCCAGCTCCAGAGATTCAGTGTGACAGCTGAATCCTTTGTTGCGACTGCACTGAAGTTCAACTCTTCTCTCTGTCCACAGCTACGCCCCCAAACGCGTGGATCCAAGGATCTTCCTCAATGAACTTTCTGCACTCAAATTTCCTTCAGAATCTGTTTCCGAGGGAAACAGACCTAAGAGATTTGGTAACAGAAGTGCTCTGAGGAAGCTGCTCTAAAGTGGGATTTTGGACCTTGGTTAGTGCAGATGGCTGGCAATGGTGTGTAGAAAGAGAAGTAGCCTGAAGTAAGAATATTTATAAACTCATAGACTGTGGAAAATGGTTTATCTGGTTAGCTAGGGGACTGGAAGGAGAAAGATTAGAAGATAGAGGATAAGGAGGTCTGGAGAGGAGCATATAGATGGACACATGGGAGTGGGCATAGTGTGAAGATATTTATATCACATGTTAATCTCCACCAGAGAGCATACATAGTGGAAGGGGCACTAAACAACCAAGTAGACCAAATTGTTACCAACCTGGGTCCTTGGACTCTTTAATCAACAGAAATTGCTAAGAGGCCAGATGAGAAATTCAGGCAAGGCTTTATTGGGACTCATGCTCCAGCATGAGGGAGTGAGAACAAGAAACAGGTTCCCTTGCTTGCACCTCCTTGGTGGTGCTGTGTGCAGGGATCATGTGCAGAACCCTGATTTTGCTCTTGGCACCTCAGAAGTGGCAGTTGGGTTTTGGCCTTTTTGTACCTTATTGCTCATAATTTGCCCCAACTTCACATGCATGCAGTTATTTTTAGTCTCTTATAGTTTCTTTGTATTCTGTTGCTCAAGGAGATGTTTGTCCAGGTGCAAGTGCTCCAGTAAAGGGTCCCAGGTCCCAGGCCTCAGCCAGTCTCAAAATGACTTAGCTGATGTTAGCCAGCCTCTGTCTTTGGTCATCTCAATGCTGACATAACAGGAACGTAAGTGGAATAGCCATGATGGCTGTGATGGAGGCTACACATGGGCCCAACAGCATGAGCTCTCTTTTACAATGTTCATTTAGTTACTGCAGCTGCTGAATGGCCAAATTCCAGCAATAATACTGTCTTAGTTCAGGATGTTATAACAAAGTGCCATGGACTTGGTCACTTATAAACAACAGAAATTTATTTCTCACAGTTCTGGATGTTGGAGATCTGAGATCAGGATGTCAGCATAGTCAAGTTCTGGTGAGGGCCCTCTCCCAGGTTGCAGACTGCCAGCTTCTCATTGTATCCTTACATGGCGGGGAGCAGAGGAGGGAAGCAAGTGCTCTTGTGAATCTTATATGGGCACGAATCCCATTCATGAGGGCTCCACTCTCATGACCTCATCTAATCCTAGTTACCTAATATCATCAAACCTTCTAATATCACGTGGGTGGGGGTAGGGTTTCAACATATGAATACTGGGGGGACGAAAGCATTCAGTTTATAGCAGAGACCAATGCTGAGTCCCCTGTATGGCACCATCCCTCAAGAATACCTACCAGTAGTTGGTGACAGCTTAATTACATTGAACTCTTTTCACCCTGGAATCAGCATATGTTCTGGGTATGGGTTTGCCTTACCTTCCTGCAGGACGTCAATTGACACCACTATCCTGGAGCTAGAGAGTGTTTGGTTCACCAGCAGAGGGTTTGCATGACACTGTATTAAACCAAGGTACCCTATCTACAGCAAAGGATGTGTGGAAGTGGGTACATGATCATAGGATTCTCTAACCTTATTAAATACCACACCATCAAGAAGCTGCTTGCCTAGTAGAGTGATAGAATGACCCTGTGAAAGCACTATTGAGGTGCCAGCTTAGAGATGATAACCTTTAAAGATGGGGTGTAAGTGCAGTATGTCCCCTCAGTCAACCATCATTATATAGTTCCATGTGTCTAAGAGGCAGAATACATGGACCCAGGGACCAACGGTTGGAAGTAGGAACAGCCTCATTTACCACCTGTCTCAGTGGCCTACTCAGTGGGGAATTTGGGCTTCTTGTCCCCACAACTCTGGGATTTATGGGTTTAGAGGTCCTGTTTCCCAGAAGAGGAGCACTTCCATCAAAGAACAGTATTACATACTGTTAAGCTTTAAGCTATGCTGAAACTCCATCACTTCAGATTCCTCAGGCCAAGAGACCGGCAGTCACGAAAAGGAGTCGACCCCCTGGCAGGAGTAATTGACCCTGCTGCTACATTAGTAAGGTCTGGAAAAATCTGTTTGGCCCTTAGGTGATCCATTGGGGGAATTTTTAGTACTTGTTGCCCAATTTTAAAAGTCAATGGAAAAATATATCAGTCATGGCCTGAGAAAGGCATGATGACTAGGAACTCAGTCCCTTCAGGGATGAGGTCTGAGTCACCCCATAAATTAAACAACCTATACCAGAAGAGCTGCTAGTTGAGGGTAAGAAGAATCTAGAATGGGTAATAGAGGAGGGATACAATGACAGCCTCAAGACCAGCTGCAGTGAGTTTGTCCCACTAACCTCTTTCAGCATCCTCAGAAAAAAGAGACCAATCAGCATCTTGGAGGATTTTCCCTAGAGCATATCATATGAAGCCAGTGGATACAAGTGGCACAAGTACTGGGCTGTAGTGGATGTGGGGCACTGCTGAGATTCTTCTCTTCAAGACTGAGGCACTCAGTTGCTGGACTATTGATGGCTGATAGTTCTCAGCTGAATCCCTGTCTGGACATTACTTTCAGCTGAAGGGAGCCACCTCAATATTATGCCTCTCCCTGGGAAATGGCCTGTGTTGAATGACTGGTCACTGTGGGGTTATAAAACTCAGTCCCTTGACTCAAGTGGTACAACTCAGAAGGACCATCCCAGCTTCAGAGAACCCTGTGGGATTAGCTGAGTCCTTTGTTACAACTGCAATATAGTTCAACTATGCCCATTCCTATTTACTTTACTCCTCTGTAATTGTTGATCCTGAGTGCATTTCTCAAGAACTCTCCTGCATAGCAACAGCCATCTCAGAGTCCATTTCCCAGGAAACGCAAGTCATACCATGTCTTATTCGGGTAGATCAGCAAAGATCAGAGACTCTATATGAAGTACACACAACTGTACTGCAATATACAATCCTGATGTGTGGTCTTATTTAGTTGGGGGCTGCAGTAGGCACTTTACATGCCTTACTTTATTTAATCCTTTTAGCAACCCTGGGAGGTGGCTACATGTCATTCTCAAGTTACAGATGAGAAACTGAAGCACAGAGAAGTGAGGTATGTTGCTAATTTCATACAAGTAGTTAGCACTGAGGTTGGAATTGGAGGTTCATCATTCTGCCTTCTACTATACTATGCTGTTCTAAAGGCTTTTTTTTTTTTTTTTTGCAGTACGCTGGCCTCTCACTGTTGTGGTCTCTCCCGTTGCGGAGCACAGGCTCCGGACGCGCAGGCTCAGCAGCCATGGCTCACAGGCCTAGCCGGACCTTCCTGGACTGGGGCACGAACCTGTGTCTCCTGCATCGGCAGGCGGACTCTCAACCACTGCGCCACCAGGGAAGCCCTAAAGGCTTTTGGAACACAAGATGGTAGGTGTTTGCTGGAGGCTCCCAATACATCTGAACTGAGTATGTGAGACTGTGCGTAAGGGGCTCCCAAGCAGTACATGATCCATTCATAAGTTTACATGTAATTACCTACTGGTCATTGTGGTTTATCCTCTGATGGAGAGAGGGGAGTAATTTTACTTGTTAACTTTTTTGGGATGGATTAGCTGTTAAGGAATTTTAAGTGACATAGATTTGTGTGTCCTATTGACCATGAGAATGAGAAAGAAAATGGTAGCAAAGGGACAATAGTTTTTTCTGCTTTGACTCTAGTATTTCTTAATGCTATTGACCAGGTGGTAATTGGAAGCCAGGCTTGGTGTCCTTGCCTCTTGTTGCCATGGACAATAGTGAATGTTGAATAGAGGTTATGTCAGGGAGTGGAGAAAGTTACAGACCCTCATAAACCCAGGGAGAGTCTTAAGCTTGTATCTAAGTTTCTTTACTCAAAGCTAATTTTGGTTATATCATGTTGTAAATAAAGTTGGCATTAGAGTACTGCAGACAGCTGTTGAGAGATGGGCAAAAGTATGTAATTGCGGCTCTCATAAAGATTTCAGTCTTGTATTTTCAGTAAATAGATGATAATTAAATTGAAAAACTTTAACCTTCACTAATTACAGAATGTGCTTCAAACCCTGACCATGGCGGTAGTTATTGTGGTGAAGTCTCCCGGTTCTGTCTATAGTTTATTGCACTTGTGAAACTTCTCTTCATTTTGCCTGATTTTTACCAGTGATATTTCTCGTCTGTGGTTTGTATTATGTGGCCTGCAGGGGAAAAAAGCCACCTGCTTAACTATTTAAATAGTCGTAGGTCTATAGTTTCCTGAAATAACCCAGTCTAACTTTCTCAGGAAGGTGTGATGTTCCCTTTTCTAGGAATTGCTTTTTGCTTCTGATTCTTGCCCTCAGTGACATCTATGCCAGTATCTTATGTCCATGCTAAGTGAGATAAAGTTAAAGCATAAAAGGTAGCAAAAGACGTCACCAAAAAATAGCCAGGCAAGGTGTCCACTTTGCTCAACTCCCTTTATCCTCTTTGCACTGACCTCACATGTTGGTAATGGCTATATATTGGGGTATATTTCTGACTTAAAATTTTTAAAGTCTAGTAATTGTCTTCTGGTACTTGTTATTCCTATTGTCAATATTTCTTAGATATGATATTCTTCTAAAAATATTTTTTAAAAAAATCCCTAGTGAGTGATTTCAAAAGGCTGGGGTTTGATGTGAGGGGTAGTACACTTTTTCTTGGTGTAAACCAGGAATACAGGTAATTTTTTTTTCTTTTCCATCGCTATTTCTTGGAACTTTGAAAGCACATCAGTGAATCAAATCAGCTTCCCCAAACATCAGTGGATTGAGCATAGCTGAGAGTTATTGTTTCTAATTTTAATTTTTATTAAAAAAAACTTCAATGCTATGAAGGAAAAAAATTATTGAGAGGAGGAGCACAAGAGAGTCTTTTGAGCTGGAAATGCCATATATCATGACCCTGAGTGGTGGTTACATTCATTGAGCGGTATGCATTAAGACTTGGGCTCTACATTGTATATACATTACACCGCAATAAAGCAAACTAATATTTTCTGGTTTTGAAGCATCTTTTATTTGAAAGCATTTAGAACATGAGATAAAGTAAGGGAAAGACATTTTTAAAGTGTAAAGTGTAAATTTTAGTTCCATCTATGGAACTAAAAGATATCATGATCTAGAAATATAACTAGCATATTTGGTATACAAAGTGGATTGCCTTCTACCCTCTAGCCCTGGATTTTTAAATTTTCTATTGACGTATAGTTGATTTACAGTGTTGTGTTAGGTTCAGATGTATAGCAAAGTACATATATAGTGTGTGTGTGTGTATATATATATATATATATATATATATATATATAAAATGAATGTGTGTGTGTGTGTGTATGTGTGTGTGTATACACACACACTTCAGTCCCTTGGCCTGGTGCCAGAGAGGGAGTGCTCTTTGTGCCAGATGATTCTTACCTCTGTCCCTGCTGTGGGACTTAAAGGTTTAATTCTAGGGCAATTAACCTGCAGATCTTTCTCCAAGTCTGTGACCTTACTACAATGTAATGAAACAGCACCTATTGTCCCTGGGATGGTCATGGACAAAATTTCCAACCATTGGAGGGGAATTCATTAGAGTCAGGGGTTGTATTAAGGATATCTATTATAGAGATAGAACACATCATAAGGGTGTAATGAGGATGAGAACAGGTTGGAACACTTACATTCCTGTCAACACTTGGCTAAGCGTTTGTGGCAGAAAACTGCTAGTGCTGGCAGATTAATGAAGAGAGAAGAAGGAAAACTGCTCCGTGAGTTACAGACTAGGTTCATCATTAAAACAGGTTTGCATGTCACTTGGACACTGTGGAGTTGTAGTATACCATTTCAGTGTGAATCCCGAGAACAGGGAGAGCCTGAACAATAGGACCCAAGAGCCAGCAAATTCTTGCCTTTCCTCCTCTCATCTACCTCTTCTTCGGCAGCTAGCTCAAGTTTCATATCTCTCACCACTTCAGCCCATATTGGTCTCCCCATTTTTGTTTTGCTTACAATCTGTTTCTTTCACATGGCACTCTATAATTTTTGACCTTATTTCTTCAGTGGTTCATATGAATGGCATTCTTCAACTTTCTTGGAGGGAAAACATCACCTTCATTTTGTATCCACTTTAGGCAATAGCACATTCCTTATAGGTATTAGTTAATCAAAATATATCTGTGGAATGAACAAATAGTGTAATCAAGGCTTCTATAATATTAGGTACTCAATCTTTTGTTTAAAGTTAATGCTGTGTAAAAATGAGTGCATAACGATATTATTTTGAATCTCAAGTAATCTCATTCTTAAGGTTACATTCTTTATTTACTTTTAATTTTCCTTTTGCAATTCAATCTGACAAGATAGGCCATTTGTATATGTATAGGAAATCCTTTGCTCAGTTTAGGCTTCCAGTAAATACAGGTTTTAAATAATGCAACATGGATATGGCTCATTATAGTCTCTAAATAATTACCAGGACCTTCAGTAAGGGAAATACTTTTCTGATGGGTCATTAGATACCCATTTGTGGTAGACTTTTAAGCCATTAATAATCATAGAGATTGTCTTAATTGCTTTTGGAGTGAAGAATTCTTTTGTGATACGAAGAACTACGTTCCAATTCATCTGTCTTGCTACCCTGGATTTTCTTAAATTGGTTTGCTTTAAAATGGGCATACTTGGGCTTAAAAAAGCTCCAGAGACCTTCCATCCATCTACAAATACAAAAATAGCAATAATGACTGTCACCCCCCTTTTCCCCTGTCAGTTATGGGGACTATTTAAGCTTCTTTCTTTTTCATGCTCTAGAAGTAATGTGAGGTTTAGATTCGACTCCCTTTAATCTGAAATTCTGACTGAGCTCCAAACCACTTAGCAGCCTGCCATTTTTCAATGGGAGGGGAAAACAGCAATATAATTTACTGTCCACATTTTATAGTTTCCCTTTAAAAAACCTGCTTACACAGTTCCTGTATTTGCAGAGACTAGAGAGTGAGATGGCTTTTAAACGCAGCCCTGGCTGGGCAAGGCTGGGAAACTCAAAGGAGCTGACAGGCCATCTAACTGGTGCAAGGTTCTGAGAGATAAGGGGCTCTGGGAATAACGTTGTCAGGGAAAGTGTGAAGGAAGATGTAGGCATCACAACAGGTTTGATGAGCCAAAAGGGGAAGCACTGTACGAAAGGACAGAGGGTCATGGCTGGCCTCCGCCACTGAACTTAGGTGTAGCCTAGATAAGAATCGTGTCATTGTTTTAGTCAGGCAGCAGCATTTACTGGGCACTGACTCACTGCTGGAGACTTTCTTTACTGTTACCCTATCTGAACCCTGGTCTCTTAGAGATTCAGCCAAAAGAATCTCTGGCCTCACATACTGCTTTTATTACTGAACAGGCAGTGTCTGCCCTGGGCCTTGCCTAGGCAAACTGGAGAAGAGATGGGATTCACCCTCAGGATGGTGTCCCACCCACCAGGACTTTCCCCACTCTCCTCGTCCCTGTGCTCAATTGCCTCACATTCTTCAGCAGTTTTCATTTTCTCCTATTCACTTCATCTGTTCACTTCCAGCTCACCCATTCATGGAGCAGTTACTGAACACCTACCATGGAAGGACACACACTGGAGAAATACTGTATTCACCAGGGTTCTCAGACAAACAGAATTAATAGGATATCCTATATATGATATAGCATTTATATATATAGATATAGGTAGATTATTTATGTATGTATGTACGTATGTATGTATGTATCTATCTATCTATCTATACAGTTAACCCTTGAACAACATGGGGCGGGGTAGGAGCACAGACCCCTGTACAGTCGAAAATCCATGTATAACTTTACAGTTGGCTCTTTATATCCAAGGTCCCACATCTAACCAACTACAGATAGTGTAGTACTGTAGTATGGATTTATTGAGAAAACTCCACATATAAATGGACCCTCACAGTTCAAACCTGTTCAAGGTCTCTCCCTCTCTCTCTCTCTCACACACACACACTCACAGATTGATCAGTCTATCTTTCCATCTGTCTATCTATCTGGCCATAATCTATTTAGATTTATTTTAAGGAATTGGATTATGGAGAATGGCAGGTCCAAAATATGCAGGGTAGGCCGACAGGTTGGAGACCCAGAGAAGAGTTGATGTTGCAGCTCAAGTCTGAGGCAGTCTGGAGGCTGCCTTCCCTCTTCATTGGGGGAGGTCAGTCTTTTTTCTATCAACATTTTCAACTTACTGGATGAGACCCATCTAAATGATGGAAAGTAATTTGCCTTTCTCAAAATTTACTGATTTAAATACTAATCTCATCTAAAAAATACTTTCACAGCAACATATAGATTAGTGTTTGACCAAAAATCTGTGTACCGTAGCCTAGCCAAGTTGACACAAAATTAACTGTTATGGGTACTATGTATATTATAAGGGAAAGTACTATAGGTCCTTGTCCTCAGTAAATATTTGTTTAATTAGAGAGATGCTCATATAAATAAGCAAATAACTATAAATCAAGTCATGAGCCTTGTGATGAGTTCTTTATCAGCTATCAGCAAAGAGCTTTGGGAATCCAGAGGAAAGAATGATCAATTCTGACTGGGTATAGTAAGAAAGGCTTTGTAAAAGGGGTGCAATTTGTGGTGGATATTGAAAGCTAGGTAGGCTTTTGCTAAATGAAAAAAGGTAGAAGTTGGGGGAGGGGAAACAGTCTAGGTCCAGTAAAAACAGAATTTTTTCATGAGTTCATGTATTTTCTAAAATTTTCAACCCTCTGAATGGGATTAGTGCTCTTTTAAAAGAGATCCATAGAGCTCTTTCAGCCTTTGGACCATGTGAGGATATAACGAGAAGCCTGCAACCCAGAAGAGGGCCCTCGCCCAACCATGCTGGCACCTTGATCTCAGAGTTCTAGCCACCAGAACTATGAGAAATAAATTTCTGTTGTTTATAAGCTTCCCAGTCTTTGGTATGTTTTTAAATAGCTGCCTGATAGACTAAGACAATGATTTAAACAAACGACTCCAAAGGAGTGGGGTTGGTGCTATAATGGAGGTATCTTTAAGGTACAGATGATGGAGTGATGAGTTCCATAGGAGATGTGAGCAAAGGTATATATATTGCAAGGTGTGCTGAAGCACGGGGGCCTGGAGTCTAGGCAGCTGATGAAGCCAGAACCAAGACAGAGGCAATGGGAATAGGAAGGAGGGACTTAACATTAGATTAACACTCTGTAAGTCTAGGAGATAAAGCTTAGTAACTGATTTGGGGAAAATGGAGCAACTTAGGTATCAGGACTCTTAGTTGCATGCAAAGGAATACCCTCAGCTAACTGAAGTAGAAAAAGGATTATGGAAAGATATTTCCTAGGTCACAGATTTCCAAGAGATCCAAAGAGTCAGAATTGGGGGCCATGCAGCCAGGAACCATGCTCACACCACACCATGGGGTTCCTATAGTGAAGAGTCCACTGTTGGCACCACTGGGCACTGTGTATCACACCACAGGTAAACTCTGATGCTGGGCATGGGATACCAGAACCTCCACCACTGCTTGCTCCAAACTGCATACCTCTACCTTCAACCTCATGAATGTGCTACTGTACAGCTCTGGTTTCCTCACTGGGTCAAAAGCTTGTATCCCGGCTGCAAGGGAGGCAGGGAAAGGGACATTCTGCTTTTTCTACTTTTGGGGGTTTGAGGAATTTCTCAGATTTGGAATGAATGATCACAAGATGCTGGTGGCAACAAACATGGCTACTCCAGGTGGAGAAGGAGAGGAAGGACTCAAAACTGACTCTAGGGTTTCTCATTTAGCAAATGGGTGATTAGAGATACTGTGACTAAGGTCAGGAAACTGGAAGGAGGAATAGATTTCTGGGGCTAAAAAATTTAGTTTGTTCTCAAATACATGGAATTTAAGATATCCGTAGCACATCAGTGTGATGACAGTTATACAATAGGCAGTTAGTAATTTGGATCCCAGGTTCAAGATCGTAGGTAGAGCTAGAGATGTATATTTGGGAACCAATATACAGATGTGGGAATGGATAAGGTTGATCGGGAGGTACATAACCCTGGTGAACGTTGCCTCTGAAGGGCAGATAGAAGAGAAGGAAGACCCACTCAAGGATTTTGAGAGGTAGAGTGAGAATCTAAAGACAGAAAATTTGAGGGGCATAGAACTCAAAGATGCAAAGGAAGGAGATGGTGATCAAGAGAGTGAAATGCTGCAGAGAAATGAGTAGAGTGAGGGCTAAGGGTCACTGGGTCTCACAGATAGGAATTCATTGGTGTTGTGTAGTTCTTTTGCCTCAGGCCAAGATCATGACCCATTTAAGGGTGGACAGTCACATACCCTATACCTCTCCTTAGCCCCTATCCAATATACAGCTTTCGTCCCTTTGTCCCCACCCAGTCCTCAACTGTGCTTCTCTTAACCCTCCCAGTGTCCCTTTTCAAGACCAGCTTACCGTACATTTCCTAATAACAAACCCTCCCTCAAACTAGTATCCCATTTTAATCTCAGTCCCCAGCTGTGCCTTTCCCAGCCTCACTGTTCTATCAGCTCCCACTTTCTTCTCCTTTGCTGTCTCCATCCCCTCTCTGTTCTCCTTGGTGTTTCTTCAATTGCAGGGTCACTCATCTAGCACCCCATATCAGTCTCTAGGCCTGAACTGGTTCCCCAACTCCTTATTCCTGGATGTACTTCCCACCCACCAATCGAACTCCCATTTACCCCAGATTTACCAGTACTTCATGTACCAGAACGCTCACCTACACCCACCATTTTCCTGGCACTGGGGCTGGTCTCAGTCTTTGGAGTCTTTGCTGGCCAGCCTTTGCCCTACTTTTCTCTGCCTATCTCTCTCATTTCTAGTCCCTTCTCTCACTTTGGATGCTCTTTTTTCTCTCTGGACTACATACTTTCGTACTTTTGTACCTGCCCTTTTTACTGATCTGCTGATTTTAGAAAAAAGTATGTCTAAAGAAATTCCTTACCTTTCAGAGGCAAATGCTAAAGTATTTATTGATGCAATGGTATGATGACTGGGATTTGATTCAAAATATTTGGGACGCAGGTTGGTATAAATGGACTGGTTATGGATTGATAATTGTTGAAGCTCATGAGTACATAGGGGCTCCTTATGTTATTCTCTATTTCTGTATATATTTAAGTTTTCCGTAAAAAAGTATTAATGA
This sequence comes from Mesoplodon bidens, assembly GCF_964165515.1. Lineage (NCBI taxonomy): Eukaryota > Metazoa > Chordata > Mammalia > Artiodactyla > Ziphiidae > Mesoplodon > Mesoplodon bidens. Next base: position 78,913,636 of record NC_138160.1, read on the forward strand.
AAAAAGTTTAAATGTATATAAGTAAATAAAATGAATTGATATAAAGAACACTATTAAATAATACTAGTATAGATATGGCAAAAATATGATATGGCAAAAATTATGAAGGTGATATTTGAATGCCTAAAGTGGAGAAAACACCAAGATAATAGAGAAGGAGCTTAGAATGAGTGGGGATATAGAGCGTTAGAGGAAAGAAGTCTCAGCAATTCCATCGTTTGGGCTTGACCCTCTTGGTGAAGGAGTCCATGTGCTCTCCAGGGAACAAGAGTGTGGGGAGTAGGTAGGACTTGAGTGAAGAATTTTGAGACAGACTTTGTGGGGAAGGGAAAGGAAGCCAGCTGGAGATAAGCTGCAGCTGAGTTTGGAGAATGTGCATTTGCAAAAGGGCTGCTCACCAGTATCTTAGCAATGTAAACAGTCTTCTAAGTGACTCTAGGGACCCTCACAGGTGCTTCAGGTTTTCTGCAAAACAAGAGAAGTCTTTTCTGTAAATCAGTGAAGATGTAAACTGCCTGTAAAACCTATTTGTCTAGAAAATCTGTTTTACATACTGGGTTTCAGGGAAGATATTTATTAAAAAAAGTTCCAGTGCTAAAGTGCTGGACTTAATAAGCATTATGTCTGGCATAGCTGTTTACTTTCTGGTGTGTTACACACTTGTTGCTACTTTTATTGTAGATGTTAGTAGGATACACTGTAGGATGATGGATATTGAGTCCATCTGAAAGGGAAGGGAATTTTTTTCTTACAATTTTTAATTCATTTTCTGGGGGAAGTTTATCCTGTTTTATTTAATTTTATTTTTATTTTTTATTAATTTTTACTGGAGTATAGTTGCTTTACAGTGTTGTGTTAGCTTCTTGCTGTACAGCAAAGTAAATCAGTTATATGTATACATATGCCCACTCTTTTAAGGGAAGAGAGTTTTGAAAGTGGCTGTTGCTCTTTGGAGTGGCTCCTGGGGGTTTATTTGCCCTCTCTTTGGTTTTCAACACATAAACACACACACATTCAGTTTTGCATATAATTTCAAGGGTTCAAAGACCAGAAATCCCAGTTAAAATCCCATATCCGATCCACTTGGCAGGAGACCGTAATGGGGAACATGTCCATTTGTGTTTAGCAAACAGAAGGCTCATTTTTGGCTCTTAGAAATGATGAGCAGTATTGTCACTGAGATTGTTTATTCTCCAGGCCTCTAATGTCAAAACTTGACCTTCTTACCTTAGAGGATTTAAGTCTGACTCAAAGTCTGTTATCGCTTTGATGTTGGCTAATATACAGAACACTTGGAATAGTATAACATGTCCACATAGCACAAGTTGTATTTTATTTTGTATTTTAAAAGTAACCTATGTGTGCACGGACATACACAGTGACTCAGTAGCTGTCTTGCCATATTTAAGAGAGAGAAGGGAGGGATCTAACATTTACTGAGGATTTAGGACACATTAGTAGCTCTGTGAATAACTTATTTAGTCAACACATTATTGCCATTAGACAAATATTACTTTTCCTATTCGAACGATGCAAAACCTGAGGTTCAGAAAGTCTAATAAATTTGCCTAAAATGACGAGTTAATGAGTGGCTGAGCCAGCATTGAAACCCAAGTATCTTCTAAGTCTTTGCTTAATAGAGAACACTGGATATTTGTCGCTTTTTGGCTACTTGTGTTCATTTCTCTCTTTTCTGGAGAATGTCTCCCTGTTCCTACCTCCCTCCCCCCACCCTATTCTGTGATGTGGCCTTAAAACTATTAATCAAGTTACCCTGCCTCAGGACCCAAGCTAGGATAATCACATTCTCTTTGCTTTGTTTGAATCTTGCATGGAGAGACTCAAAGATTGAAAAGTTTGTTGGAACTAATTCCTTCTAGTATTAACACCATGAATGAATTAACTGTTGACTCCTGCTACCTGCCCACCGTGATCTACCCTGTTGGTTCTCTAGATTTCTTTTTGATTCTGTGAGCTATTCAACATCCTTTAAGAAACTCATTTCTTTTGTAGGTTATATAGTTCTCTGAGCTGAATTGTGCTCCCTAAATTCGTATGTTGATGCCCTGACCTCCAATGTGATCGTGTTTGGAGATGGGGCCTTTGGGAGATAATTAGGTTTCGAGGAAGTCATAACGGTGAGACTCTCATGATGAGATTAGTGTCTTCATAAGAAGAGACACCTGAGAGCATGCTTCCTTTCTCTCTCTGCCATGTGAGGACACAGTGAGAAGGTGACTGTCTGCAGGCCAGGAAGAGAGCCCCCATCTGGGAACTGAATTGGCCAGCACTTTGATCTTGGATTTCCCAGACTCCAGACTGTGAGAAATAAATTCCTGTTGTTTAAGCCACCCAGTCAATGGTATTTTGTTGTGGCAGCCCAAGCAGACTAATATGGATATTTTCTATTGCTTGCTACCAAAGAATTGACTACTATACAAAATGGCTAGTGAGAAGACATATTTTAGCTTTTAGTACCTTGGTTCTGAGATGGAGGAGAAAGAAGGACAGAGGTCACACCAGCAAATTTAGTGACTTACTATCATTTCTAGGAGGAAAAGTTTCGTGAATAAGGAGGGAGCTGAAACTGTTTCATAGCGTGGGATTTGGGAATTATTTATGGATTATGCTTATTCTTACTCTCATTGTATCTTGTTTGCACATTCCTTAATTCTGACTTGCTCATGATTTAGCCCTATACAGTGATAAACCAATGCACATTTAGCAAATAAATTGGCCCAGGATAACTTTTCCTTCAGGCTGCAGAACTGGTGAAATGAAAGCTAATCCCTAAAAAGTGATCTGCCAGGAAGAAAAACTGCACTGAAATGGGCACCTAAATTTCTCCTTCCTACTTGTTTGCTTTGGTCTTAAAGAATGTAAGAAATTCTTCCGGCAGGAATTTCTTCACTGGCTCCCAGTCAACTCTTCCTAACATAGGTTCATCTTTTATTTTTAGAGCTTTGTTTGGATCTATATGTCTTTTAGCTCTGAGTAGTGCCTTCCATGAGATAATTCAATTCTGAGAAATCACACCAGGTGAAGATGAAATGTAAGATTTTCCCCACCTCTACTGTACTTTTTGTCTGCTTTTAAAGATGTATTCTTTCCCTCCAGGATTTCTTGGCACCATCTATATTTTTTCCTCTTAGTTACAGAACATTTTGGGTTTGATGGTATCCTAGCAATTGTGCAGTCCACCCTTCTTATCTTACAGAAGAGGAAATAGAGGTCTGAAGAAGTATCTGGCTTGTCAATAATTATACAGTTAGTGACTGAATAGGGACTTGAACACAATTTTTCAGATTTCCAGTTTTGCGTGCATTCTACTTCCACGAGAGGCCAACTAATTGACCAAGTCAAGAGAATAAAAGCAATTCCCATTCAACGCAAATTGAAGAAAAAATATGGAAAAGAAGAAGAAATAGAGTTTTCAAAGTGTTGAGTTTCACCAGGCAAAAGGGGAAGATTTTGAGCCATGTGGAGGAAAGAGGCAGAGAGGTATTGCTTTTTGGATGGATTGCTTTTAAGCCCACTGCCAGATTGCTTTAGTCTCTGGGCAAGTGCCTGCATGTTTATTTCATGGGTTAAATGATCCCTTCAAGGTGAATGAAACACCGTCTCATTTCCACGTGAACAAAAATTTTAAAAAGAACTTTTTCCCTTTTGGGAGTTTGTCACATTAAATCTGCTTGTTTTGAGCATCTATGTTGAAAACAGGCTAAGGGGGACTGGAACTTCATCTTATTTCTCTAATTGGCTTCTTGCCTTAACTGTCTTGCAAGAAGTGATGATGTCTGGGCGCCCTTTTCCTTCCCCGGCTCAGCACTGAATGTCCACTGTCCGCTAGGTAGCTTGTCTCTTTTTGGGCAACCATGCCCTAGGTCAGGATGGTTTGTTTTCAGTATAGGCCCAGCTGTTCAAGGATTACTTTTTCAGAGTTGGAAACCACCAATCTGAACCCTGAGGCAAAAGACTGAGAATAAAAATGTAAAGAAAAATGTCAAAGAACTTTTTGTCAGATTGTCGCCTTTCTATTTGGAACTGATTCTTTCTTCAGTGTTATTCAGTATCCCTGCTCTAGACATATTGCTCTAAAGAACATATGATGAAAAGTCATAAATATTAAGTGAAAACACACATCCTTCCCCTTTCTTCTAGGCAACAAAAGCAAATATTAAAAAGGAGTAGAATGACTGAAATTTATAATCTTCCTTCTGAATAAAGAGGTATTTCATGATAACACGAGGGGCTTGGGTTCTGGGCCTGGACTCTCAAGTCCCTCATTGTGTAAATAAAAGACAATGATCAAAGCAAACATTTTGGTGAGGAAAACAACTTCGGAGCCATCCTTACCATAATGGGTTGCTGAAGTTGAGTAATTAGTAGCTACAGAATTTAGAGCAGAGTTTTAGGAAGTCAGTCTCTGTAGTTGAAAGCATATGCCATGTCATGAGAATTTGCTGTACCATAAGAATATTCAATGAATTCTTTAAAACAAAGAAAAAGGAAAGAGATAAATATCAAGTTCAATAGTTGAAGCTTGTTGTATTTTGGAAAGTTGGCTATTTTTCCCTTTGTATTTAGATTAGCACTTACAAACCTTTGAATCATAAATCCCTGTGATTTTTAATAAAGGTCAACAACATTATAAACACACATTTAAAACCAATTCATAATCACATTTCCCCATTCAATGATACATATTTTGCATAATAGTCTCTATAGTTCTATTCATAGGCCTATGCGTTTTATGATATTTATTACCACACTATTTTATATTATGCTTTTTTAATGTAACATTCTGTTTCTCAACATTAAAATTTCCGATTTTTTATCATATTAACAATTGCTGTTTTATTTTATTTTTTGGGGGGGGTGGGTTTTTTTGGGTTTTTTTTTTTTGTTATACGCGGGCTTCTCACTGTTGTGGCCTCTCCCGTTGCGGAGCACAGGCTCCGGACGCGCAGGCTCAGTGGCCATGGCTCACGGGCCCAGCCGCTCCGCAACATGTGGGATCTTCCCGGACCGGGGCACGAACCCGTGTCCCCTGCATCGGCAGGTGGACTCTCAACCACTGCACCACCAGGGAAGCCCCTGCATGTGGTTTTTTAAGAGTCCATTTGGAAGGGTATTTTTATGTCTTGTAAATCATGCAGTCTGGAGTTTGAGTCTCTGTCATGAACGATAGGGATGGAACATCATAATGCAGGGACCTTAGCAGCACTAGGAATTACGTCGTTGGTGACTTCTCTCCTCCCCCTCCCCTTCTCTCCCTTCCCTTCCCTTCCCTTCCCTTCATTCCCTACCCACATCCCTTGCCCTAAGCTCCCACATACCTACTGGCATCAGGCTAGTTACACATCTGGTTATTTATTTTTCTTTTGTGAGTCAGAAATGAATCAATATCCTGGCAAGGAGTTAAGAACGCTGGTCTTTTCAAAGAGCTGTTTTGTAGGTAAATACAAACACGATAATTTGAGTGTTTAAAAACTTAAGCTTGAATAGTTATTTTAGGATTTAAAAATTCCATTATTGATAATTTAAAAAATGCAATTAGTTTGTAGAATCTGAATAAATCTTATTTGTACATGGTAAAAATGCAAGCATTACAAAAGGTGTGTGGTGAAAAACAAATTTCCTTCCCATCCTACAATCCCAGTTCCTTTGTCTCTCTTTTTCTCAGAGGCAACCACTACTAATTTCTTGGTAGTGCCCTATGGAAACACTCCCTATATAATCAAACTTAAATATTATTTAGATAGTCCCCCTTAAAAAAACACAAATAGAAAATACTATATATACCTTGTTTTTATACTTATTTTTTACTTTTAACTTAACTATGTCTTGTTTCTTGGAAATTGGTCCATATCAGCACATACAGCTTTATCCCATTCTTTTTACTGGCCATATGATGAAGATATGCTGTAATTTATTAAATTAACCCCCTACTAATAGGTATTTAGGTTATTTCTAGTCTTTTAAAAAAACAAACCCTACTGCAATGAAAAGGCTTGTATATGTGTACTTGTGCATTTGTACAAGTATATTTATAATGTATTTGCATGCTGAATAATAGCATGAAGAGAAATGTGGTATTGTAGTGGTTAAAAGCATGGATATTAGAGTTTTATTATCCACTACCTGCCTACCACTTACTAGCCTAGGGACAAGTTCCTTAACTTTCTGTACCTCAGTTTCCTCATCTGTAAAATTGGTATAAAAACTGGTATAAATAATAGTACATACTTTTGAGATATAAATATTAAGGGTGCTAATGTAGGTACAGCACTCTGACATAAGCATATAATATGTTCTCTATAAATTATCTTATTGTGATAATTTTCTAGAAGCCAGGACGTTATCTTTTAGAAGCATCAATACTATTATTGGAGAATAACTTTTTTTCCCCAACCCTGATAAAGAAGAACTCACTGCCAAGCTTGTTTTAAGTATTGACATAACTGATGCTTAATTTTGGCTCAAAGGAGTTGGTTGGGAGGGTAAATTGAGAGTAAGAGTTCCTGCTGTAGGTGGGAGGTTGAATTTAGTCTCATTTGTTTTTGAACATTGGATTAAAAGTCATCATTTTGGGCCTCAATGTTCTTGTCAGTTATATGCAAGGATTAGATTAGATGATTCCTAAAGTAACTTCCAGCTCAAACAATTTTGTCTGTGCTTATTTCATTCTCAAAAAGAGATATGATTTATATGGCATAGGCAATTGTGAGAGATAAAATTAAATCCTGACTCATGTAACAGTGTCACTTTGCGCATGTTGTTCCCTCTATGCGGAGTGACCTTCCCCCTTGTCTGACTGTGTAGCTGAGCCTTGACTCATCCACATAGACTTAGCTCTGGCTGCACTTTCACGGTGAAGCCTTCCCTGGGTACCCCAGCTCAGTTAGGATCTCTCTCCCTTTGAACTATTTTGGCCCCTGTGTTATGTGGTGGGATAAGAGTTTTAAATTATTACCCAATAGCTTTTATTTGTCACCCCAGACTCAGCTTTGATATTTCATCTTTGATGCATCAAAGAGGATGAGATGACACAGTCTTTTCTTGGATTTTAACATTCAAAAGTCTGGCCCCTTCAGGGAGTGAGAAGGTACATGTACATAGATAAACCAGTCACCAGGAAAAGACATGCTGAGCAAGTAAAGCTCCCATGCTCCAGAAGAAGAGAGAAAGCTCTCTGGACTGGAGGAAGCAAGGGGTTTATAGACACTGTGGGCCTCTGACAAAGGAGCAAGTCTCTCTGCCTGGTCCCCTTGGTCCTTTCCCTGAGCTCAGCAGAGGAGTAAGGAGCGTGGCAGAAATCCCCCAGAGATGTGCAGAATCTGAGCCCAGAGGGAACCCATGTTTCCTTTCCTGGATAGAGCTCAGCAAGGTGGGAAGAACCCAGAGTGGACATGGCAGCACAGAGTACCCAGGTACACAGGACTGAGGGAGCTCACAGAGGTTCCATAGAGTGTGGCATGGCATGGGAGCAGAGGGTGACATCCTGTGCTCTGAGAGGAGCATGGAGGTGGTGAGGGACTGAGGATGGCCCTGCTGCATTTCCTGGGACCCAGTGTGGTATGGGAAACACCAAATTGTCCCATGTACTGTAAAGGGGCAAGGGAGTTAAAGAGGGTTGGGCCCCAAGGTACTTTAGATGGAGAACATGGACAGAATCAGCAGTGTCCTACATGGACCAACTCCTGAAGACCAGTTGGAGGACAGCTCAGTAAATACCTGGACCTGATGTTCACACCCTCCCAACCCATTCCTGAGAAATGGCAGAATCCCAATTTGACTGAGATTCAGTTTCTGTAACCTGGAGAAACAGGAACTCCATGGTAGAAATTTTTTGTTAGAATTTTAAAATATTTAATAAATATTCCTAGGACTTCAAATTCTTCCCTATTGCAGCATAAATGTTCTATTCCTTATCTGCTTCTCTGGATCACAAGCTCTTTGAGGGAAGATACTAAGTCTTTATTTTCTATTTTCCTCTTCTTTGCAAGTGCTAACACAGAGAAGGCCTGTAGTAAGCTTTTTGAATGAGTAAATGGACATTTATTGGATGGCTGTTCTGTGCCACAACCTATCCTGGGTGCCTTCAGAGCCCTGTGACCTAGACGTTATTATCTCTGTTTTGCAGTTGAGAACACTAAGTGAGACACAGGAAGTGATGTAACCATCCCTGGGCAGTTAGAGGCAGATCTATCATTCACACTCTAGGCCCTCTGACACCAGACTGCCTTCCTAGGTAAAAATGATTCTTTTCTCTTATTGTCTGAAAAAAACTATGGAATTAGGATGAAAATTAGTTTTTCACTTATTGTAGTAAAATTTTACATATTTCTTGATTACTTTTAAAATCAAGAGCAGAGTGTTCTGTTCATCTGACTTTCTTATTGATTACAAATTAGAAAAAAGTAACTATCACAGTATGACCATGATACTACAAGCATAATAAATGTACAGATATAGCTTAATAGTCTTGCTAACACTGCTTTATTTGTAAAAGAAATATATGTTTTTTGTAGATGATATGTAAAATCTGAAAAGTATAAGAAGTTAGAATTTACTTATAATTTCACTTCCTACAGATACCCACTGTTAACCTTCAGTTATATTTCACCCTGATTTAAGAAAATTAGAAAATTTATACTGACACCTTGTTTATATGTCATTATATCAAGAGTGTTCTGCATAGCACAGGGTGTTTAATGTTCGTTGGACCTACTCTATTTAGACTGCAGTGATCAGTGGGACAAGTTATTGGAGTTAGGGCCTCACAGGTAAATTGAGATACTCAATATGCAAATTCTTGTCTTAGATACTCTTCTAAAAAACTTTTAAAATTTCACAAAAAGTGACTATATATATAATCTAATAAGACTATCAGGACTACAATAAGGTTTAATTGCAATTTGAAATACCAAGAAGATGGTAAAAATCACCTACAGCATGGTTTATAAATGGTTTAACAATCTGCTGGAGAAAGGAGGGGCCTCATGTCCTGGAGGGATTTGACCACCTGACCTCAGTGTACCATCCATGCCTGTGGGCATATCTGTCACTTCATCTGTTTTCCTGAACCAAAGAGAGAGGTTAGAAAGTCAGTCATGGGGCACAAGAGTGATTGTGTAGCAACTCGCTACCACCCCAGAGGTGGTGAAATGCGTGGCTACAACAAGGAGGAAAGTTTAGTACTAGATTTACATTCCAAACTTTCTAGAAAATTAACATGTCTGTTTCAGGCCAATTAAAGGAGAAAGGTACCTTCCACCCAAGGTATTAGAATTTTCTCAATGTGAATGGAAACTGCTGTAGAATTGTTTTGGCTTGTTTCCATGGAGTTTAAGAAAGAAGGAGGCCTGGAGGCCAGTCTAAATTGACTTGATGTTTTTAGGTTTTTGACATGTGGAGACTAATCTTATTTCCATGTCAATGTACCCTGTCAGCTGCTGCAGATTAAAATATGATTAGCCTTTCCCTTTAATTGGCCATGTAATAAACTCATCATCCCCAAACCATGGCTTGGTGGTTCAGAGCACAGACTCAGAGCCAGACTGCCTGCATTCAAATCCTAATTTTGATCTTTATGGGCTTTGAGACTTGGGGCAATCTACTAAAGATCTTTATGCCTCATTTTCCTATTTGTTCTTATCTCATGGGTGTTGTTGGTAAGGATTAAATGAGCTAAAACGTATGAAGTGCTTTGAATAATGCCTGGTACAGAGTCAGAACTATAAATGTGTTAAATAAGAAGTCATATAATTAGACTCCCCATTTGTGATTGCTGGTGAACCAGCGGTAAAACAACTGGGAGTGCGCTAATGACATATGGCTGACTTGGAAATCTCATAATAATGAAACAGTGCCTATGTTTTTGTGGCAAAGTGGGTGGGTGTTTAAGCAGGACACTGGCAGGTTAGGGCTGAGTACTGCAGGGGTCTTCAAGCCCCCTGGGTTGCTTCACTGAACATGGTATACTGGGGCTGCCCTGGGGAGTGGATAGGAAAACTGGGTTACTTTAGGAACAGGATGCATATTTGAAAGGAGGATTTGGATTTCTCAGATTACTTACCTGGACTGTGGGTGAGGTAAACTGAATCTGGGGATAGATTGGAGAGATCCAGGGTTATTCCTTCTTGCTAGATTTTTGGATAAATCAGATAGAATTTTAATCTTCAATTCACTGTTTCTGTCAGTTACCATTTGTTGGCTGGTATCACATAAGTCACTGCTGGCCGCTTGAATCAGAGACGTAATTTACTGGAAGCAGGGAAGCTCAAACAAGCAAGAGGAAAGTCAAGGCAAGAGGCTTAGAAGGGCCAGGAATTATGGCCACTGGGAGTCTGGAAAGCAGGGACTGCTGCTCTTGTCCCTTGTTCATATTCCAGAGAGGGGAATCTGATAAGCTTTGCTTGTGCCAGGTACCCAACCCTTGGCTAGAGGGCAGTGCATGTAAATTGGCAATCATACTTGCCTGTATTTGATGGAACAGTTCCTCCAAAGCAAAATCAGGATGCTGTTACCGGAAGAAGGAAGAAAGGAAGCAGAGTGGACAAAAACAGCCGATGTCTACCACACTACTCTGTATTGCTTCAAGAAACAGATGAGGAAGACAAAAGGCATAAGGAAATAAGGAGATACTGAACACTTTGATTTTTAATCTTTCCCCCTATTCCAGCTGCCTTCTTCTCTGACCTTGAAGCTAGACTCCAAAGCCTGGACTTACACCAGAAGAAATCCTCAGATTCTGATGGAATTATCTCCTGATCCTACCATAGTCCAATTTAAAGGAAACAGCTTAAAGCACCGTATAGATTTTTATCAAAATGGTGATAGTTGTTTTTCCATTAGATACTTACTGGGTGTCTACTATCTATCAAAAAAAAGGCAAATAGCCCTGTCTCATGCCTTTCAGAAATTTATAGTCAGGGAAGCAAGGCAGACAAATAAATTACATGATTACAATGTAGTGTGGAGAATAGAATAATAGAGAAACAAAAAAACATGCAGCTAAATCTGCCTAGGGGCTTCAGTGGAGGTGGTATATGAACTAAGTCTTGAACACGGAATGAGCATTTATAATTTTAAATTGAGGCATTTAATATAAAAACAAAATTGTGATCCCAAATTATAAACATTATTCACATGGCTGTCAGTGGCACCAATTTCATCTACTGGCAGGATAAATATTGTTCTTTTGGTCTTCTAAGGTTAAGAAGTGAGCTCATCAAAAGAAAGTCAAAGACTGAGGAACAAATACGCTGTTGCATTCCTAAATTATAACAAGTTTTAAACAAAGCCACGTTCCTCATAACTGTAGTTTCATGAACTTAACTAGATGTAAGATGTGCCAGATCCCTCCAGGGCTTCTGGAACCCTTCAGAGCTGTTACTTATTGACTGGGCAGCTTGAAGGTCAGAGCCTGTCCTGGATCAGGCAGGGGTCTTGGGTCAGCTACTTACTTTTTATTACAGAAGCTACTTATGCATTTAACATTCATATCTTGGCTAGAACTCATCTATAGTATGCTTTTGGGTTAGTAATGTGTCTGGATTTCAACCTTATGTAGAAACTGAAATGAGAGTCAGGAATATAGTAATAAAAAAGAACTCAAAATTCCCACGGATAAGAAGAATCTCATCACAAAATAGGATGGTAAAGCCTCACGAACTAGCAGATTATTCTTTTTTTTTCTTTTATATTCTTTTCCATTACAGTTTATCACAGGACATCAAATACAGTTCTCTTTGCTATACAGTAGTAGCACCTTGTTGTTTATCCATTCTCTATATGATAGGTCACATCTGCTGACCCCAACCTCTCCCTCCCTCCCCCAGCCCCCTCCCCCTTGGCAACCACAAGTCTGTTCTCTATGTCCGTGAGTCTGTTTCTGTTTCATAGGTTCATTTGTATTAGATTCCACATATAAGTGATATCATATGGTGTTTGTCTTTCTCTTTCTGACTTCACTTAGTATGATAATTTCTAGTTCCATCCATGTTGCTGCAAATGGCATTATTTCATTCCTTTTTTGTGGCTGAGTAGTATTACACTGTACATATGTACCACATCTTCTTTATCCATTCATCTGTTGATGGACATTTAGGTTGTTTCCATGTCTTAGCTATTGTGAATAGTGCCAGCAGATTATTCTTATTTAGTAAAACTCTTGTCAGAATTTCTTATAATGGGAGTATGTTTTCCTGTGCCAAATGAATATTCCCAAAGTGTTAGAAAATATGTTTTCTCTTAGATTGATATGCATGCTTTACCTTGTTGCATGGCATGTGCCTCTGTAAACTACCTCAGATCACTTTTTAGACCAAGGTGGGAAAACAGAGGAAATGAATGAATGAAGGAATAAATAAGCTCCAAAAAATAAAGTCTATTAAAAATTGCATTAATTATCTAATTTGAATTAATGAAAACTGTCCAGAGTCCTATAAAATGGTTCCTTTAGCCCCATTAGTTTGCCACAGATAAACTGGGAGTTAGAAGACCTGAGTTTTGTCTTGGCTCTGCACCTACCTACCTGTATGAGTCTAGGTAAAATAGTAGGAGGACCCTGATGGATGAATTGACCTCTGAGGAAATTTCTACAAGAGATGGTTAGCCCTACCCTTTTGCAATCTCTTCAAGTCACTCATCAATTTACCCCAAGAGTTATCACTACTTAAATCAACCAAATTAGTATAATTTTGTGAGGTTTAGTGCAGACATATTTGATTGAGGTCTACTTTTCATTTTAGTAAACATTCCTACTATCTGTTTTGATTAAAACCTCTCTGAAACAGAATTTAATTTAAAGGACATGCAGGCAAAAATAGCACCTCTAAAGACTGTTTGTTGGTGGGCAGGGATAGATTCTAGGTGACCTGTGGATTTCCTGTTTGTAGGAACGTAGAACGACTTGCTAAGTAGTTACATGCTTAGCTTTCATATGACTACTACAATCGATAGTTTTCTCTAAGTGTTGGTGGGCAGAAATCCTTAAGCATAACATTTTGATAGATTCAATTTAGGTATTGAATTGCTTTATTATCAGAGGTTCACTTACATTTTCCCAGAGTCATCTCAAGGTATATAACATAGGAGAGCTAAGAGTGTATGTGCATTTAAAAAAACAAAACAAAACATATTCCACCTAAAACTTGGAAGACCAGTCTTCTTAGGTAAAATTTGAACTTCAACTTAATTATTTCCTTTTTTCAGGATTCTACATTTTCTTCATCTTTCTGTTTTTCTTAGATTCTTGTTCATTCTTGCTCATGGAAACTTTCTCTATACCAGAGGTACATAATAGAGAAAAGTCTCAGCAGAATGGAGGACAAGAGATAATCATAGAAACCCATGTTGAGCTAAATGATCCCTGGAATGCAATTTGAAGATGTATGTTCCAAATTATTTTTTTTCTGTCTAGTTGACAGAATAATAAGGGAATCAATCAATCAGTCAAACTCAATCAATGAGAACGGAGTGAAACTCATCTGAGTGGTGATGGATGATACTTGAAAGTGAATTAGTGACTGATTTGGAGAGATTTCAGAGGAGTAGAGCTAACAATGGCAAATCAGGTTAACTTGTATGTATTGCTGACAGGATGTGGGCTGGGCAACAGCAAATTCTATCCAGCAGCCTCGAACTGCCTGTGAAGCTGACCTAGAGATTACTTCATATCCGATGGACTGAAACAGGTCCATCTGAAATAGTTTTTTTCAGCCTTGAAATTTCTATAATAATATGTATCAAGCCTAGAAACCTACATTTAAGTATCTGAATACATCTGCACCGGGCAAACAACTCCCAACAATGCCTCCATGACAGTATGCTGTTAGTTGCTAATTGGGAAAAAGCACAAGTAATAATTAGAAGGCATTCTATTGCTTGCTGAGGGCCTCCTTCCCTAGATGGTTAAAATATTCAGCTCTATTCGGCAACCACCTGGTTTAAAAACTTTGGCAGGTGGTGTTAGCAGTGCATATTTACTTGTTCATGTAACATCTGTGCAAAAGCTCAAAAAATCAAGACAAGCTACAAATGGTCACTTATATGACCACTCTTGAGACCTCATCACCTCCTCTAGAGATAAAGTTCCTCCCCTGTCAGTTTACCCTCAACACTCATCTAAGCCGCTGCCCTTCCTCTCTGTGCTCTCCCGGCCATGGTGCCAGCAGGCTCTGTTCCCCAGGTGTTGACAATCAACACTTTAGCAAGGTGATTGCCAAGTAGCAGAGAAACATTTTGTAATGCATCCTGAAAGGACATCAAACCCAGACTTTTAGAAGATTCAAATAAGTAAAATTAAGACAAAGGCAAAGTGTGTGGCTCACATACTCTCAGCCTTTGAAGCCCAGGATTCCTGCCCGGATCCTATAGTTTTGATTGGATTGCACCACTGGATGGAGATATTAGTGTTACAAATCCATTAGGGGTTTATTCACTCTAGAAAATTTTTATATTGGAAAATAAACTATAGGGTTTTTACTATATTTTCTACTATATCCATTTCCCCCACATTTCAGTAGTTAGGAAGCTGTTTAATACTCGCCAGTCTCTCTTTAGTCTTATGTTTCTGGTGTATTGTCCCTCCCCCGTGCTCTTTTCCCCCAAGAAACAGGGGCAAAGAGTAGATTTTGAATGCTTCTGCTTGTGGCAGACATCCTCTTTCTGGCTCACAGCTCACCCTGGCCTTTTTAGGCAGCAGGTTGGTGGGGTTACTGGGACACCCAGAGGTGATGTGTGTGGCTCTGACAGTACCCTGGTGGATTGAGCCGATTTGTCACAGCCAATTGCTTATTTTCAGGGATTTTCCTACTTTGCCAGCATCATCTAGGTGAGGACCAGATGCTTTTAGTTAGCATCTTTTGCAGTTTAAGGGGCTCCAAAAATCTTCTTTTATTCCGGGAATCTAATGCCCAGGCCTGAACAAATAGGTTTCCCCTATTCACTTGGAAGGCAGTATGTGATTTTCAAAGGAGCAAATGAACATATGGGTGCTTTTCTTTTCAACACAGAATGGAACACTGTTTTGGAGACAGTGGGGGAGCAGACATGAGTATGTATTTTAAAGACTGTAAATTGGTGAATACTTTTTTGGAGGCAATTTGATTCTATCTACGAAGATTTAAAATGCAGATACTCTTGACTGAGGAATTTTGCCTCTTACCATGTATCCCCAAAGTATAGCAGCATATGTGTTCAAGGGCGAATATATATTTATACAGCATTGTTTACAGTAGCAAGAGATTGGAAGCAATCTAGATGTCCATTTAATAGGGGACTAGTTAAATTATCGCACATACATACAATAGATTCTTTTAACAATTGTTAAAAGAATGAGGCAGGTCTATATGTACTAATATGGAAAATTTCCAAGATATACTAGGTATCTAAGAAGGGATGGACAATGCTGCCATTAATGTAAAAAAAGAAAGGGGGGGCCGTATGTACACATGTGTATGTTTGTGTATGTGTAACCTATCTCGATTTATTATCAGCAGTTGACTCTGATGAAGGAACTGGGGAGCTGAGAGAGAACTGAGAGGGAAACAGTATTACTTTTCACTGTATGCCTTTTTTTTATAAGGTTTTTAATCAAAAGATCACAAATTCTTTTGTGGATGATTGAGTCTTATACTCCAACTGTGAAGCAAGGGAAGAATAAAAGAGGAATATATCATATAACCTGAAAAAATTCTCAAAAAGAAAATATAAAAAGGGAAATGCAATCTTTTTTTTTGCTGCTCTGAGACTCTTCCTTGTTATTTTTTTTTACACACACACACTGTATTTTATTTTTACAAGAGATAAATAGACTGACACCAAGCACTGTAAATGGATGACCACAACAAAAACAACAATGAATGCTCGTGGGATAGGTATTTCTAGCACCTACCTGCAGCCAAAAATCTTTCCTTTGCCCTTGTTTGAAGGCAAGTCTTCTCCTCATAGGACACTAAAGGTTTTATGGCTTACTAGGTTAAAACTAACAAAAAAAGATGAGAAGATGCCATAAAGTAAAGAAGCAAAACCTCTTCTCCATTGGCGTTATGATTCAAAACAGGTCTCCCATGAGGGCCTCAGGCTGGCGTTAGAGCAGGTGGGGCTGTGGTCCCACTGAGCTTGAAGCATCCTCCCAGGGCCCCCAAAGCTTTACAGTTCTTTGTGGCTGTGGCCCTTAGGCTCCTCTTGGGTCCTCTTAGTTTGGCAGCTGCTCAGTCAGCCCAGGAGGACCAAGCAGCCACTGAACTATTCAGTCTTTTTCCCCCATCTCCTGGGGTCTTAACTTTCAGGAAGAGGGTTTTTTTTCTCCCTTGTTCTATTTATTTTTAGTTTTCAAACATGTTTAAAATATTGTTTCTGTTTTGGTGGAAAGAAGAGGGTACTTTTTGAATAAACTCCTCTCTGGGGGAATTGCTGTGGCAATAGAGTGTGTGTGTGTGTGTGTGTGTGTGTGTGCGTGCGTGCGTGCGTGTGTGTGTGTTTCTTTTTGGAGATCAGCAGAGAATCTGAAGCAGCTGAAGTGTTTTGTGTTGGTCCCACTGTGGCCATGGTCTAGTTGCAGTATACCACATCCTGGGTAGTTTTACACACACCAACTTCAGATTCTGCTGAAGCCAGAGGCCATGGCCTTGAATCCACAGAATAGGACCTAGTTCTTTTGAGCTCTGGTGAGATGCCCGATACCCATCCATTTATTCTAGCTTTTGGAATTTACTCTGGTTGCAGGTTCACAGGTGCATCTTCATGAGTATGGATATGTCTGTGAGTAGCAGAGACCACAGTACTTTGCACCTGTCTCCATTTCCACTCCACACATTGCATCAGGGTGTAGTGTAGGGCTGGGGTGGAGGATGCTGGCTCTGGAGGAAGACTGACCTAGGTTTGAAAGCCAGACTTGCTACTTTCTAGCTGGGTAGCCTTGGTGCCTTCATTTGTTTTGGCTGTTCTAACAGAATACCATAAACTGGGTAGCTTATAAACAACAGAAATTTATTTCTTACAATTCTGAAGCCTGAGGAGTCCAAGATCAAGGCATCGGCAGATTCACTGTCCAGTGAGGGTCTACTTCCTCACAGATTGTTTCTTCTTGCGTATAACCTCATATGGCAGAGGAAGAAGTGAGGGATTCCTCTGTGATCTTTTTATAAGGGCATTAATCTGATTCTAACCACAGGTGCTGCCTCCTAATACCGTCATAATGGGGGTTAGATTTTCAACATATCAATTTGTGGGGGGACAGAAACATTCAGATCATAGCACTTGGGTAAGTTATGGGCTCTCCCAAAGTCTTAGTTACTTCATCTGTGATACAGGGATAATAATGGTACCTGTCTCATGGGGCTGGTGTGCTCAGCACAGTGCCTGGCACACAGCGAGCCCTCAGTCAGGTACAGTGCTAGCTCAGACCCTGGCTGTCTTTCCACTCGATGATGAGTTTTTGCAGGGCAGACACTGTGTCTTTCCCTTTATTACATTCTAAGTGCCCAGCACGTTACCTAAGCACTTGATGAATAAATAAAGGAAAAATGAATGAATGGATGAGATCCCCAAAGCAGAATCACAATATGACTGATTTTGTGACACATTTACCATTCTTATTTAACTGGCCTCCTTGGAAGAATTCCTTTTAACTTCATTTCCTTCTTGACTACTCCTCTCTCCTTGGAAAACTCTCCTGCTTCTATGTATTGTTCTATAAATTATTTTCCACAGGTGCCTTATTATAGTTTGTTTTGTCTTTTTTGGTCTTAAAGAAACCCTCTCATTCTCAAGACCAAAAGAAAAGAAAAGGGAAGAAAAAAAGATAGCAGATTTATAGCAGATTTCGTTAGTATTTCTTTTTCCTTAAAATATACATTTGGCTAGAAAATAGGAGAAATATTTGCTTTTCAGGATTTTATGTATAAAATTCCCTTAGGTCTACTCTGTGGCATTCAATATGTATCCTTAGACTCTTTCCTATCCAAACCTGAGTTGGGCATCTTTTAAGTTTTCGCGTAGCTTCCTGATGTAGCTTCATGATACCCAAATTCAAGATCGCCATTACTGAGTTGGTTCAAACTATGCATTATGACTTTCAAAAAGTGAAAACCGACCAGTTAACTGTTTTGTATTTGACCCAAAATTTTTTTATGACATACTACCTGTAAATGGAAATAATTTGATATGAGCTTCCCCCCCAAATATTGTGATTATAAAGAGAAGGCACTGGAGTTTTTCTATTTCCTGGAGAGAAGCCTCTTTACTTCTGCCTTTCAGACATGGCCAAACTGGGCTCTGATACCCTGTGGACAGCTTTATAATCATAGAAGGAAAGAGCTGGCAGAGAACATAGAGGTCACCCAGTCCAACCCCTTCATTTTACAGAGACACTGTGTGGCTTAACCAGGATCACACAGCTAGTGACCGGGTGGTGCCTAGAAGCCGGATCTCTTAAATCATTGTTCAGTGATTTTTCTAATTCATGCAATGCCTTTTCTCCTACACTCAGGATTTAGAGGCTTTAGTGATTCACATTCTGATATTGTTATTCTTAAGTTAAATAGTTTGAGGATTGATGGCAGAAGATTGATTTCATTGAGGGAATTCCACAGGCAGTGATGAGGGAGTGCCAAATTATTAAAATGAGAGAAAGCAAAAATGAGGGATCAAATAAAATGTGTTCGGGATCATATTTGATAGGAAGACCAGCATTTTGTGACGTAATTTATTACCTAGTTATGGAGATGAGTCTAGTGCACATGAAATGAGCGGTGAACAATATACAGATGTTTTGTGAAGTGACAGATTATATGGTCCAGAGGAAATGTTTATTTATTATGCAGGAGTGAAAGAAGGCTTCATGGAGGGTGTGAAACTAAATCCAGGCCCTGAAGAATGAGAAGGGTTAGGATATGCAGTTGGAGAAGCAGGGCATTTTATACAAGAGCGAACAGCATACGTGTAGTAGTGGAAGGCACTATGAAGCAGTGTGTGTGTGAGTCTTGAGCGTTCATGGAAGATTTGTGAGGAAGCCTGTCTGACTGGAAAATAAGGACAGGTTGGTAGGGTGGAGTCAGATTATAAAGGACTGAAAGTCAGGAGGGGTCAGACTTGTAGACCTCAGGAAGCTCACCTTGAATTTTGTGCTAAAGTGTGACTATGGAGACCTGTTTGAGATGGTCACTTGGGCAGTGTGGTTTGGAGACTCTGAATGGCTAGTTACCAGGCACTTGAGTATACAGGCAGGAGATGGTAAAGATGTCAGAGGCAAGTGGAGATGGAAAAGAAGAAGAAAATATGTAGACTTTCAAAGGAATAATTACTGGGGTAACTGGTTAGATTTGGTAGGTCGAGAGAAGAAATTGTTCAAAGTTGTATCCAAGGGTTTTAACCTGCGTCACCAAGCTCAGAAAAGTTTGTCTGTGTCCCTGAACTTCTTTTTCTTCCAAGACTAGAGTTTGAGCTGATTGCTCTAATAGAACCTATTCCTGTTGGCCAATCTTTCTCTTCCCACATCTCTTTTCTTCTTGTTTCGGTTACAGAACTGTTGTATTAAAGACGTGTCTCATTTCCCTTAAGGAAAAATAATCTTTGTAAAAAGGTTCTTGGTTCCTTGCACCTGCCTTCTGATTATTGTTGACTTTGCCACTTAGTTATCTCATGGTTAAATATAGAGAGAGATCCCTGGAACCCATTAATCTCTGCAGGTGAGAATGTATTTAATCTATGGGAGAAAACAACATTACTTACCTGGAATGTTTGTTCTCTGACTAATAATTTAGTCACATTGATCCACCCTCTATGCCCAACGAGTTCCCATTTGTATTGGAGGGCGGGCATTAGAAATGGTTTAATTCACATATATAACTAAGGAGTCAGTTGAGGGACCTTGGTTATACTCACTAGGAGACTGATGAAGTTAAAAAAATATATAGTGCACAGAGGCTTGCAGATCTTGTATAACAGTAACATTTTTTTTCTGGTCCAAGAGACATCTCATTCTATTCACTGCCATATCTCCTTCATCCTGAGAGAGACTGAAAAGAAGATACACTAGAAGAGGGCTGTGCTGCAGGTTTTCCTAATGCCAGCAAACGTTTATGTAGTATAAATATTTATTATTATTATTATTATTTAATCCTCACAGTAATCTTGTGATTACTTGTAAATATAATTATCATTTTCATTTTACAGATAATGATACTGAGAATGGCTGAGAGAGGTAAAATGAGATGGGTGTTAAACCCGCTCTGACTTGAAATCCTGAATTTTTCTCACTCTACTGTGAAGAGCATGGGCAAGAAGTCAGGCTCACAGAAGCTGCCAACTTGTTTAGATGTTTATTTTTCAATTATGTGACACTGGTTCTTTATGGATTGTTTGGACTCGTCTATTACAAGTAATTCAGAGAGTTGTATATTTCCTTCCACTGGCCATTAATTCCTGTGAACTAATTATGTTAGGAGTCATCCTTACAGCTCTCTAAATTACCCAGCAAACCCAAGTTCTTGTTTTGCTTTTTATAAGGTCCTGCTTGACTTGGGAAAAAATGGGTGTTCCATTTCTTTCACCGTATTTATCTGTGTGGAATGGTAACTTCTACCTGCTCTTGGGAGTTTGGCTCAAAGCCAAGGTGCTTGGGCACAGGAAGGGTGAATTGGCTCGTTTAGGCTTTATCTTGTGTCAGCCATTTTCACAGGGGAAACATTTTGAGAAAAATGTCACAACATGGCTGAAGGAAATGCTGGTTTGCAAACATACTTGCTGTGGTTTCTATGATTTTACTCATCTTTTACCCCATTAGGCTTTCTTGATAAGCTTGTCTTTTGGACATGTGTTACTCTAAAATAGAGTTACATAAAAGATGGCATGTTCTCTGCTTAAACATGTGGCAAATCATCAACATCACTCCTTTTAAATTCCAAGAAAATATTCTAGGCACCAAGGAAAAATTAGCTCGGATTTCTTCCTCATGTGATATAATCATTGCATTCCTTGACTGGAGGAGACCTTGAGAAGGCCAGCTTATACTTTCTACCTTGCCCCTATCTTCCTGACATGGATCCATTAAAAACATCCTCGAAAAAAAAATCACATTGTATTAAACCCCTAAAGAGAGTCCAACTTCTTTTTATTATTAATTCTACTGTTTAGCATTTAGACTGTGTTTAAATAACAGAAAAATGCAGATGATGACAAAGCTTACCAACTTTGTAGCCATTTTCCTGTTTGTTTTGACCCCTACACAGTGAGTTGAATTGATTATGTAAACATCAGCTATTCATATGGAAGAAGACTTAGAGTATGTGGCACTCAGGTCACAAAGAAAGACCTAACCTTAGTATCAATAAATTCATCTTTTACCTTACCTCATTTTCTGGGGTGTTATTCAAGTAGATCTCCTCTGAAGCTGCATTAAATGGAGATGGGAGTACCTTCCTGCCAACTACTGTGTAAGAAACGTCCATATATACTGAAAGATAAGATAAAGAAACTTTGGATTCTTAGAGTAAATCATCAGAGACCTCTTTGCTGCTCAAGTCATCCTAGGGACCTAAAGATGCTCATTAAATGAAATTGCTTATAAACAATTTAGCACAAAGCCCAACAGTTTTAAGGATTTGGCAAAAATTAGCTATTCTTCTTATTTAAAGAAACCAGAGCTTAAAATGAGCCCTCCACACAGAGGAGGACAAAGGAAGGTGATAGAACAAGTCGAAGGTGTTGGGAGCAGAACCAAGCCATTGTCCTAATGAATCCCTCTGAACAACTGTCATAACTTTAGGGAAGAGGCATTCTCACTCACTACCCAAACACGCCTCTGCAATACTGTGGTGTTGCTTCCATTTCATTTAACCACGTAGTCAACTGTTCCCTATTTATCCAGTTGACCTTGTCATTCTCAAATCCTCTTGTTTGAAGACCCTGGCTTTAAGACCCTATTCCATTACCATCTGCAGCAGAAGTATCTGAAGCTAGATGGCCCCTATCACCTGAGTGAAGGGCTGTTCCTGCTTGGGTCCAGCAGATCCTTAAAGTACCTGATCAGATAACATTAGGTGAGAACCCCACACCAGTGCTCTGAGCAGGCCAGTACCATAGACCCCCATCAGAGTTGGCAAAAGGATGCCGCTCCTGGGGAATATATTCCCATCAGTGGACTCCTGTTGGCAGTGTTTTGCATGTGTTCATGCAGATGAGTCACACAGATCACCAAAATTATCCAGCGCACTTAAGAAAACCACAATTTCCTGTGCCCTACCACCTGATATTCTGATCCTTTAAGTTTGAGATAGGACCCAGGGAAAAATTTTAGAAGCTTCTTAAATGATTCTAGGAGCCTTTGATCTAAGTAACTGAGCTTTTCCAAAGGAATGATTTATCCTGAATGAATGGGGAAGCTCTCTGAGCTTTAACAGTTACTCACCTATCTACAAATGTAATATTTTACAGGGCTTTGGAGGGCTCTGATTTAATTCCATTATTAACCCTTATTGAATTAGTTGTACCTCCTACAAAGTTCATGATAACACCAAGGTCTTTATTGGGATTTCAAGGTAGGACAGGCTCTTCTTAGGTCACCTTCAGTTTCTGAGACATGGGCTGGTGGACTGAGAGGCAGCAGTGCCTGGTCAGCCCATCTTCCCAGGCCCCCTACTGCAGGATCAGCCTCTTCTTTGCCCAGTCTTGCCCAGGTCTGGAAGTAGATTGATGGCCTTAGTCTATATTCTTCTGGGCCTGGCATGAGTTCTACCACATGCAGGTAGTATCTGGTCTGCCAGATGTGAGTGCTGTGCGACCTCTCTGTTGGAGTCTGTCCCTCCCCTAACATGCTGACTTCTGCCTCAGTTTACCAGCCTAACTTTCCAGTTCTTTGCTGGGTCTGCAGCCTGCCTTGAGTGTGGGCCCACTGGCCCAGCCCTCTACCTTACTGCCTGGCTCTTGCCTCTTCTCTCCTGTGGCCAGCTCTCTGGATTCCCTACTGACTAATCCTACAGCGCGTGGAGTGAAGTGTCCTGTGGGGCTAACAGTACATCTCTAGACTTAAGCTGTCTGCATTGGAAGTTGGCTTGAGCACCTTCTAGCTGGGTGAGCTTGGGCAAGTGACCTAACCATTTAGTTTTTCCACCTTACTTTCTTCATCTTTCCTCCCTTGGTCTCCTTATCTGTAAAATGGAGAAATAATAGTATCTACCTCACAGAACTGTAAGAATTAAATAAGACAACACATTCTTAAAAAGTGCTTAAGTGTAAGCTGCTCTCATTATGTTATTATTGGCTTACTCGGAGTCATGAAACCATTGCCTGCTTGATTACAAATTTTGTCTGCTATATGAAGTTGAGTTCACCACATCCTTTGGACATTGTCCATCGTGCTGCCCAGCACATGAGTTCCCAGCTGCTTATCCTCCACCATCCCCCAGTAATGTCAGCTGTGTTTCCTGGGACCCTGCAATTATCTTGCCCAACCAGCCTCATTTATAACAATTCATCCTCTTCAATTCTCTTGCTTTTTTCCTGACTGAATTGACCAAGTTCCTTCAGATTCATAGGTTTTAATTTCTAATTACTCAATCATCTTTCTGCCTCCACTCTAAACCTTGTCCAAATTCTCTACTCATTTAATTGCTTCATCCAAATGCAGTTTAAAAAGGTTACAAACTAGGCTGAGGGCAGTGGAAAGATTATCTTGGGGTTTCTACGTGCTTTCCCTGATTCTCTATTCAGGAGCATGCTAATATGATGAACCTCAGAATACAGATGCTTATGTGCTGTCACTCATAACCAAGCATTTTCTGTGTTTTGTTGCATTATTCTACAAAAATAAGTAAGATCTCCTCAAGAAACTGCCCATCTGTTGTGGGAGGGTTAGTGGTAGGCTGCCTTCTTCTGTTTTTAAATTAAAAAAAATTTTTGCAGTGGTGAGGATAAGGAAATAATGATGAGACAAGAAAGAGTATTGCTATTTATTCAGGAACTATTTAACTAGTGCCATTTTGTGCCAGGATTTGGTCTAGGTGCTTAGGAGTATATGAATGAATAAAATAAAGATCCATGTCGTGGAAATTCTGTATCAAAAGTGGACACAAAATCAATAGTTGTTTTTTAATCAAAAGTATTTTTGCTAGGGCTTCCCTGGTGGCGCAGTGGTTGAGAGTCCGCCTGCAGATGCGGGGGACACGTGTTCGTGCCCTGGTCCGGGAAGATCCCACATGCTGCGGAGCGGCTAGGCCCGTGAGCCATGGCCGCTGAGCCTGTGCGTCCGGAGCCTGTGCTCTGCAACGGGAGAGACCACAACAGTGAGAGGCCCATGTACTGCCAAAAAAAAACCCCAAACTACAATAAAAGTATTTTTGCTAAAATTTGGAGGGTAGAAATATTTTAAGATGTGTTAAAGTTTAAACAGATCAGCAAGGATTGGGAATTATGAAATTTTATAACATGCTTGGCAAAATCCAGATGCTAGTGATATTTGAATTAGTAAACAATAAATATAATAAATAGTAAATGTAATTACCTTGGTATTTTTTACCTTTTCAAAAACTAAACTGAATAATGAAAAGTATATAATTTTAGGGCTTCCCTGGTGGCGCAGTGGTTGGGAGTCCGCCTGCCAATTCAGGGAACACAGGTTCATGCCCCGGTCCGGGAATATCCCACATGCCGCGGAGCGGCTGGACCCCTAAGCCATGGCCGCTGACCCTGCGTGTCCGGAGCCTGTGCTCCACAACGGGAGAGGCCACAACAGTGAGAGGCCCGCGTATCGTAAAAAAAAAAAAAAAAAAGTATATAATTTTATTCTGGTGATCTGGAATCTTGTAGAAAATGTTGATGAGGCTACAAGGCTCTAAGGTAAATTGTATGTAGTAAAATTTACAAATACCGTTTGACAGTGATCAGCCATCATCTACGAGGGGCTGGCAATCTGTTGGATTAAAAAAAGTCAGATGTTCATTTATTATGATTTTCTGAGTAGTAGCTGAGGTGGCGTTCCTGTCTAAGAAGAGTTAACGGTGATGGCGGCAAGAGTAGTGGGAGTGCAGGTGTGAGTGGTTTAAAGATCACTTTCTTCTCACATCTATGTTGTTAGGTGGTCTGGTGGATGTAGGGGTTATTTCAGGACATTCAGGGGCAGCAAAACTGACAGAGGATACAGAAAAGAGAGAATAGTTCATTCCAGCCTTTAAAAATACAAATCACTTGGTGAAGAGTCGTATCTTAATTCTTTTTAAACTAACATGCTAATATTATAGGAAAGAAAACCACATGAAACCATGCTTTGAAATGGTTCTGATATTTTAGTATATTTAAATTTATGTGTTAAAATATTAAATAGAAAAAACTAAAGCACAGCTATTAAAAGAAATAGAGTGGAAATTTAGAAATTCAGAGCAAATTCAACAAACGGTTATTGAAAATCCAGCCTGTATTCAGCATTTTGCCAAGACCCTGTGAATACAAAAATTGGCTAAGACACATCTCTAATTCTCAGAGAACTCACAGTATGGTAAAGAGTGAGGGTGACACACACACACCACCAAATAAATACTATTCAGTGCTGCAGGTGTTCTATCAGGCTAGATTTCCTCAAATTGCAGTGTGGTGGAGAATGGGCTGGTTCTGGGTGTTATATTATCAGGTTTTCTCTCTCTTTTTATTTTTTTTCTTTAATCTTATGGCTTAATTGTATGTGTGGCTCTTTGTGCAAGTCATCTCAAATTCTTTTGAGAAGTAGGAAATATCCTTTAACAGTCAATCAATAAAGATAATCCTTTGATAAAGTAAAATTTGAATACACAAATCATGTTGGTTTTACTCTAGCTGAGGCACAATGAATCTGGCCAGAATTGGGAAGAGAGGGCAACTGTGAAGAAGGAGGATTCTCCAGGTGGAAAGGCTGGTGAAATTATAGTTCTGGGGGATTATAGGAGAGGGAAAATGGGGTCTGCCTAGGTAATTAGTAACGAGATGTTTAAAAAGTTTGATCCCATTTCTGATCCCAGGGAGCAGGTTGATAAGGTAAGATTTCACTCAGTAGCTCCAAAGCACAATCAGATGAGTATAGCCTAAATGTTTCCAATTCTGAAAATCAAGACAGGGAGAAAATTTGGGCGTGAGAAATAACGCTGCATTAAACAGATAGTGACAGGAGTCAAAAAGTCATGTGATGGAAGACACCAACTTATTTGTATGAGTTTGCATTTCTTTAAATCTTATTTTATGTAGTTTTAAGAATATTTTATATTGTTTACAATAAGCAATGCTAATGAGTAGCTTCCTATTTATATTGTTAGTTTATACAACTTCTTTTATACAAAAAGAAAAACTGACTCAATTGTGTGCTAAATATTCTGAGAAACTTACCTGGGGAAAGCCAGCTGGAATACATGACATAATCCAGACTCTATTGTGTCCCCTAGTGGCAACAACACAAATTGCAGGCATAGTGATCCTGCCCAGGAAGAATTAACCAGCCTTGAAAATCCAAACCTACTGAGTGACAGTAAATGGCAAATTATGGCAGGGATTGATTAGCAACCACTTTAGATCAAGAATGGATCATACTATATTGTCATTACTTATTCCTGTATTTCCCACTGTGTAATAAATTTTGTGAGAGCAGGAACTGTATTTGACTTATTTAAAGTTACATCTCTAGGGTCTATCAGTATATTGATGCATAGTTGGTATTTGAGAAAAGTTGTTAAATAAATGAGACACTGGGGTGAGGAGTAAGGAGAGAAGCAGAAAAAGGGGAAGTAGGAGGACCTCAAAATTGAACTGTATTTATTTCCCAAATTTGCCTAGAATCCTCTTTGGCTTTTCTCATGAGCCCAGATGTTTAACTCCATCTAGAAGGGCTTATTAAGTACTAAAAAGAGTCTTAATTTTAGTTTTCAAAGCATTGATTTGTCTCTCTATTGACAGCATGTTTCATAACAACGTTAGTAATTTGATTGGTAGTTTCTTTGTAGTCTTAGAACTAAGAATTCAGGGCAAAGATGTGAGATTTCGGACCAAAATATATTTTCCATCACCTAAAATACACCAAATAGAGTAAGACTATTGTCTCCAGAGAATTCTCAGCATGCAGGCCTGTCCATTTTATAGAAAGCAGGTAATGAAGTGCCTTTATGAAAGTGCCTATTTAACTCATCTGAATTAAGTGGGAACAACAAACAGAAGAGTTTTAACCACAGAGATAAAGTAACCATCTGAGTTGCAAAGCCAAGAATGAGTCCAAGTTAATGAACACATATTAGGAAAGGCTTAGGAGAGCCCATTAGAAGAGGCACTGCAAAAATACAAAATAGGGTCTTAAAAAGGATCTTCTCCATATGGATTAAGGATTAGTGCTTTGAAAATATGATAGCACATAGAAAAATAGCATTAGAAACTGAAAAAGCCATTTTCTAATGCAGCCATTCTCACCCAGAGCGCAAAAGACGCCTTTCAGCTGGAGTGGCTTTTGCCATTGCCTAGTTCCAGGGAGCTGCAGCACTGGCAGGCAGCTTCGCATGGCTCCTTCCCTGCAGGAGTGCCAACAAGGAGAGGCTTCCAGACCCTGTTTGCACAGGAGACCAGAAAGCTCAGGTTCCTTAAGGTCTAAATAGGGAGATTCATTCTAAGATTCCTCCTTAGTCAATCCTTGATGACTCCAGAGATGGTAGCCCTGTTGGTTTCATTATGTTATTTAAAGGAATATATTAAAAATGTTAATAGGACCCCATGACTAACTATATGTGTTGTAACACAGGATAAGGTCGGTTTTACACACCTTTTGTCTATTTTATATACTACTAACCAGACTCCTTAGGTCCTCCTAGAATTTCAGTGAACAATTCCAGCCATCGAAGAAACATTTTTTATAAAAGTACTAGTTTTCAGTGACTGGCATATAAAAATAAAAACAGTTTGACCATCACCTCTCGGCAAAGGTACAACATTTTTAGACGGTAAATAAACAGAAGGTGGTTTTAAGGTGCAGTAAACCTGAGCAAGGAAAAGTAGTCTGGAGATGAATGTAAGAGCAGGAGAGAGGGTAGAAAGGGAGAAGAAATCTGGGTGGTAATTCTACAATCCTGTGACTCCACCGTGGTCTGTGTTCCAGTGACGTCTGCAACAACTGGCAAAATCTCAGGGCCCCTTGTCCCCTCAACTGACTGAACTGTTAAAAGGATTCCCAGGTGATTTGTATGCCCACTGAAGTTTGAGAGCTTGGCTCCAGCCGTCCTGAGAGGCTGGGTTCTGAGTAGTAAATCTACAGTTGCTAGGGCTTCTCAAACTTTGGTATGCATGAGAAACACCTGGGGAAATTGTCAAAAAGGCAAGTTCAGGGCCCAGATCAAACAGATTGTGATTCCATAGGTTTGTGTGGTGCTTAGCAAAGCTGTATTTCTAACACATTTCCCAGGGGTTTTGACACAGATGGTCATTGGAGCACTCTTTAAGAAATCTCTGCCACTGATATCAAGATCTGGCAAAGGAAGACTATGCTTACTAAATCTATTGAAGCAGTAGGCCCTTGAAAACTTCCTGTCTGGAAATAGTAATGGAATTCCTTGTCTGAGACATGATAACTGGTTGTAGGACCCCAAGAGCTCAGCTTCCTAGCTTTATCTATGTTCTTTATCTGTGTCACACTGAGCTCTTTGCTCTTTGCTTCTAAAACTCTGTGTGCTTCAACACCTTAGTCTTTGCTGTGCTCTTTGCACAGGTTTCAGAGTCTGAAAGGCTGTGTTTGGATTTTAGCTTAAGGCATGTGCTAATTTGTTGACCTTGGGCAAGTGATCACAGTCTCTGACACTCAGGTTCCTCATGTGTAAAATGGGTACTGTAGTACCTGTATTATGGAGTTATTCAACAATTACAAGAGAAATGGCCTGTGTAAAATTTACAGCACAGTGCGTAGCATTTAGCAGACCTCAGTGCTTGATCACAACTACTGTTTGTGTTACTTTTTTTTTTTTTTGAGTCTGGAGAGCTCCCTTTTTTCTTCCAAAATTTGCTTGTTGTAGCATTCCTTCAAGAGCTCCCTTTACTTCCACCATGAATTACTCACGAATCCACATCCTCATAGTACTTAAACATTTCTGTGTTCCTTTTTGTCATGTGTTATTAGTTTGTTCTCTGTCTTTTCACTGAACTGTGAGCTCAACGAGACAAGCAGACAACAACGAAAACAAACTCTCTTACCCTTCTGTAGTTTTAGCTCCTTGCACATAGTAATATTTAAGGCAAGGTGTTTGTTTATGTGCTACACACTGTTCTAAGCACTTTTAATGGATTAATTCGTTTAATCCTCAGATCAAGCCTGTGATGTAGATGCTGCTATTGTCTCCATTTTGTGAATGAGAAACTGAAACACAGGGGGCTTAAGTAACTTGTCCAAGGTCACACTGCTAAGTGGTAGACGTGTAATTTGAACCTGGGCAGTCTGGTTCCAGAATTCAAAATTTAGCAGATCCTAAACGAATGCTTGTTGAACTGCATTACACTGTGAATACATCAACTTTAGGTGAGGTCTTTCCTCTTCAGAAAATGGTGTTCTGAAGATGAAAAAGGAGCAGGTCAAATCATTGCTCAGTTTTCTGATGTATCTTATTAACTTGAAACAATATCAAAACAAATCATAGATATAAAACGGTTACTGGGTTCCTTCTGAAAGGAAACTTCAAATCTGTTATGAATGTGATGGTAGGTATTCAGATTATTTCAAAGAGCAAGATTTTGTCTAGCAGCAGGAATAAATAAAGACTTCCTGACATTGAGGTTTCTTTTTTTAGCTTTATTGAAATATAACTTACATATAATAAACTTGCTCATTTAAGTGTACAGTTTGATGAATTTTGGCAATTATATGTAGCTGCAAAACCTCCACACAATCAAGATATAGAAAAATTCTGTCACCCTAGAAAGGACCCTTGTGCCCCTTTGTAGTTGATCCTTTCCTCTGACTCTTGGGTCCAGGCAACCATCGATCTGCTTTCCGCCACTATAGTTTTACCTCTTCCAGAATGTCATATAAATGGGATCAAACAATATGGTAGTCTGTTGTATCTGGATAGTTTTGCTTAGCCTAAAGCTTTTGAGATTTATCTGTGTTTTTATTTTTATCAGTAGTTTTTCTTTCTTATGGATATGTAGTGTTTCATATTATAGGTATACCATGATTTATTTATCCATTCACTAGTTGATGAACATTTGTGTTGTTTCCAGTTTTTGGTTATGATGAATAATGCTGCCGTGAACATTCATGTGTGGAAATATGCTTTCACTTCTCTTGGGTAAACACGTAGGAGTGGGTGTACTGGGTCATATGATAAATCTATGTTTAACGTTATAAGATACTGCCATACTGTTTTCCAAGTGGCTATACTCTTTTGTATCCCCCCAGCAATGTACTACAGTTCTGGCTGATTCCGTCTTTGACAATATTTGATATTGTCAGTCTTATTAACTTTAGCTAGTCTAGTGGCTGTTCAGTGGTAGCTCATTGTGGTTTTAATTTGCATTTCCTTGATGACTAATGATGTTGAACATGTTTTCTTGGCCTATTTGCCACTTGAATATCTTCTTCTGTAATTGTCTGTTCAAATCTTTTGTTCATTTAAAAAATTGGATTATCTTTTTCTTATTGATTTATATTTATGTTTTCTAAAGAAAATCTACTCTTAATCTAACCTTTTGTCAAATGCCTGGTTTGCAAATATCTCCTCACAATCTGTGGCTTGCATTTTCACTTTCCTAATTTTGTCTCTTGAAGAGGAAACATTTAAAATTTTGATTAATTTCATTTTATCCATTTTTTTCTATTTTGCACTTTTTGTGTCTTGTTTAAAAAATCTTTTCCTGGGTTTCCCTGGTGGCACAGTGGTTGAGAGTCCACCTGCCGATGCAGGGGACACGGGTTTGGGCCCCAGTCTGGGAAGATCCCACATGCCATGGAGTGGCTGGGCCTGTGAGCCATGGCCACTGAGCCTGCGCATCCGGAGCCTGTGCTCAGCAATGGGAGAGGCCACAGCAGTGAGAGACCCGCATACCATTAAAAAAAAAAAAAAAAAAAAATCCTGACTCAGTGACACAAGGATTTCCTTCTAGAAGTTGAATAGTTTTTTACATTTAGGTCTACCATCATTTCAAGTTAATTTTGAGTCTGACGTAGAGATTGAAATCCTTTCAATAGAAATGCTTTCACTAGAGTCTTCTCTTCTTGCTGATATGCCACATAGCTCATTCTGTAACCATGTCAGGTTAAGATGGCCAGGTAGAAACTCATATAAGAGAGCGTGTGGGTGTGAGACTCAGGGGAACCTTTTAAGGTTTCTCACAGTAGATATGGTGTTCAAGTAATTTTTTGAAATCTTTAAAGTTTGGGTGGATAGATATGTTTGAATCAAAGTTAACTAGCTAGAATAAGGTTGACTGTACTTATGACTCCAAGTTTTGTTGAATTTTCTAAATATTAGGCCAAGTGATATTGTTTTGCTTGGTTTTTCCTTTTTTGCCCATTTCCAGGAAGCACAAAGTTCTTATTTGAAGAGAACACTTTTCTTCTTGCTGCAAACCTGTTTGAAACAGGGAAGGACCAGTCTCAGGAAAACTTTTCAGTCTGATGTCTTTTTTCCTAGCCTGCCTTTTGCCCATAACCACTCCCATACACTCTGTTCCTAAGACAGTCTGAAGTTTCAAAATGCCAACAAAAAATTCTCTGTGTTTAGGTTGTTTTGGATTGTTAATTATTGGTGGCAATGGATGAGTGTTCAGTACCTTGGAACTTTTGCAAAAGAAACTTAATAAGGATACATTTTCTGTAGTTGGAAAAGTATTTGATGAACAGCTGACCTTTCAAATGTTTACATGAGTTGAATCTCTGAACTGGTAATGTTAGGAAGGTCCAAGTTCTAATTCAGACTCAGACACTGAATCCCTTTGTAGAGAAAGTTTTTAAATATCTTCAGTTTTCTCATTTGTTTTTTTAAAAAAAGCTGACATCGCTCACCCATTAATTGGTTAATGTTTGTGAGTATTTTGAGAGGATGAAAAATGCTTTCTCAGAGCAGTGCCCTATCGTTCCCTCTCATGATTGTGGTTTGTCATCCACCTGAAGTAAACGGATAAGTCATGTACCAAGTTTGCATTGTAGAAAGGAAACGATTCTACAGATCCTTAACCACGGGATGAAAAAATATGTTTCTTTCATGTGGAGTTGGTGAATAAAGCTTCCACTGTTCTGAGGGAAAAATGCCAAAGGAAGCCTGCTTGTGTGGATTAGTTCACTTACGAATACTTTTAAAAATATTTACGTAAATCTCTACTGACTAACCAGTTCTCTGAGCACATTCCATAAAAATTTATTTTCAAGCAATTTCTTTTAGAAATTCATACATATATATTCTTTGTCCCTTGTGTCTTGCACGAGGGCTGGTGTTCATGGTGCTCAATGGACTTAAAGAAGCCAATCCATGCAGCTATAAGAACTGGGGAGATGGGCTGAGGAAGAAAGCTGGGGTTGAGAAATTTGGAAGGACCTCCTTTCTATTGTGGCTTTTCCCCCCTGAGGTCCTATTTCAGCATTTTTTTTTTCTTAGATTCAGTTGCTTCATTGCTCGAGTTCCTCTTTCAGATGACCTGTGTTCCTCCCACCCGCCCTAGTCAACATGGCTGTCTCACCCTAAAGCTATTCCACAATGCTCCCTCTGTGGTTCTGGACATTATCCAGGGAGCAGCAAGTCCGGGTACTTCCAAATTTTCACTGAACTTATCACTTTGAGATTCTTCTAAAAGCATTGATCATTTTGGTTGCAGCTGGAGTATGAAGGGAACTCTTAGGGAATCCATGTCTTTACCATAGTAATCATCTGGCTGCCATGAAGGGAAGAAAGATTGTGTTGTTATTTTTGGAAACAGAAAAAAGAAATCCAGGCATCTGCTCATCTCTGTTGAGGTCTGACCACAGGTTGGAGGAATGGAGAATAGAGGTCACATTTAGGTTTTTATTTGACCTATAGGGTGTTCAAAAACTGAAAAGCAAAAGAAAACAAACAAAACTAACAAACAAAAATAGAAACCTCAAAAACCCAAACTGAAATTCCCAGCATTTAAAAATCTAGAGGTTTCATATAAAAATCTGAAATCTCAGCTTCTTTTGAAAAATCGGAAAGACTGGTATCTCTGGATCTGCATTCTGACATGGCAATGTTGACTAGATTGGAGCATTGGCTGCCCCTTTGGGATGTCTAAAGCTTCATATTACCAACTTGTCCCCTGAAGATATGATCTGTAAGGTTTTACATATTCAGATTAAACGTCCAAATATA
Organism: Mesoplodon bidens; assembly: GCF_964165515.1. Lineage (NCBI taxonomy): Eukaryota > Metazoa > Chordata > Mammalia > Artiodactyla > Ziphiidae > Mesoplodon > Mesoplodon bidens. The sequence continues at coordinate 78,946,950 of NC_138160.1, forward strand.
TTACTTTAAATCATTCTTTTCACTCTCTCTAGATAGTTCTTTTCCTCTGAACAGGAAATAGACATGAGAAAGTATGATAAGAGAATGTATGACTAGCATGTTTTCGCATGTCTGTTTCCTATTCAAAGAGCAGGAGTTACCTAGAAAGAGTGAAAAAAATGATTTAAAATGATATATTTAGACCTTTATTCAGCTGTTTATAGTCAGCAATTCACAAGGTTATCCCATAATTCAAATTCAAGTATACTGATTTAAATATACATCCTTTGATTCTTCTGAGGGGAAGGTGTACATGTGTTATGTATTATTTGTCTTAAAAAATTAAATTTGTTTTTTCAAAATTGTTTATCTAGACATTTAGGGCCTTTTAAGCAAAAACCTTTGTGTGACCACTTGACAGCTAAATAAACTAATCTCCACTTTAGTCTGTTGAGTACCAAGATTATATTTATACCTGGAAAGAGTAAAACAGCAATTGGACACCATTAATACCTTTTTACTGAAAAGTATGTGCCAATTTATGAGACCACTTTTATTCTGAGCTATCTTTTGTCTTTAATTCTGCTTTTATCCATCAGACATAAATTGCCTCCCAGACTAGGCTTCGTGGTGTTCATTCTTCCTTCCTAATAGTATCCTGATTTCCTTTTGGACTGTTGTCTCTTTCCCATGTAATGCAGTCTTGGGAGTCTGGGTCTGATGGTGGTAAATCATCTTGGACCCCCACTACAGAAGCCCTTGGTTCTTTGTCTCCACTGCTGGGTATGTGTCAAGAAATGGGCATGTGACTAAAGCTTGGAAAGCTGAAGTCGCCTGGTTATTTGAATCTCGAACGGAGCGGTACAAAGTCAAAAGCAACGGTTAAAGCTCACGCACTCCGGGGGTATCGCTCTGATGGTCAGGTAGTTCCTAGCCTTGTTACTGTCCAGTTCCCAAGTCTGCTTGTCCACGCTCCGTGTCAATTTCAGGAGATTCCCCAATATTTTGTTTAATTTTCTTTTCATTCTTTCTTTTTTTGGTTGAGTGGTTTTCTCTTGCATATAATCAGGGAGCTCTAACTGATGTATCCTGTCTCACCATTTCCACTGCTACTGCCCTAGTCCATTCCCCACCATCTCTTGCCTGGAATACCAAAAAAGCCTCCTCATCAATTAAAGCAGATGTATGTATCTTCTTTATATGTATCTGCTAAAACATTTATAAGACAAATCAAGTCACTCCTCTACTCAAAACCTTCCAATGGTTGCCCAGTTCACTCTGAGTTAAGGCCAAAGTGCTTAATGGAATACAAGCTTCACAAGGGCATATAATGTTCACTTCTGTATCTCCACTACATAGAATAATCCTTAGCACATTAATTATTGAATAAATGATGTGCCCCTTGGGGGAGCAATCATGTTTTATTTGACTTGAATCCTTAGTATGTAGCACAGTGCATGGCACAGAATAGGCACATAGTAAATATTGGGTTTTTTTGTTGAGCCTAGCTGCTTTAGCTGTTAAAAAGGACAGAGTCATCAGGATCTAATCCTTTCATGGTTTCACTCTTGTTGATAAGTGGTTTGTAAAAATCATAGGGACTAACTCCACCTAGTATTGAGCTTATATTCATTTTGGTGAAAAACAAAACAAAACAAAAAAATGGCAACCTGATCAGGATGAAACTTGCTTAAAGAAAGGCTCAGATTAGTTTCAGCAAGTTTACATAGTCTGCATTTCGGAGGTGAAGTTCTGAGGTTGAATCAGGCCAAGAAATACAGTTGATCATCCTATGGCAAATTTCATTTGCGAGTTCAATGAAAGTGTAAGTGGAATGGGATCATGTTATTAGTTCTCTTAGAGGCACAGATTTCCAAGATAGGAAAATGTGTGTGTGCTTGCCTGGTTAGGCAGACATGGGCTGTCAATACAGTGTTCCCAGGGATACTCCTTGGAGGGAAAGAAAGGACTTAAGAAGGGACTGTTCTAAGTAAGATATTTGATCCCTCCATTCTCTTCTCCACACTCCCCCCTCCCCAGCACACACCAATTAAACCAAATGGTTTTAGTATTGTGACAAAAAGATAAATATAATTTGAATCTAAATTTAGTCCATTCTTTCAGTCAGAATATTTCTTTTCTTCCTTTTGCAATTAAGCATTCTAATTTTCTTTTCCCACTGCAGAATTGTGTGTTTTTAGGTTGGCAGGGCTTCAAATGGTATTAATCATAATTTCTAAGTATTTAAGCTATTTCAGTGACTGAAGAGAACTTCTATGATTATAGGATACTGTTGAGTAATGGGTCCTTTAAAAATCTCATTGGTCAGTTTCAATTTAGTTAGGAAAAAATCACAAAAGCAAAAATATAAGTTTTGAGAAACTACCCTTTTTAGCTTCAGACAAACACTAGGTTGTATTTTTCTTGTCAGAAGTAGAGGAAAGGTTTTGCTGCAAACTTGGGAGAATACTGCTTAATAACTTCCTTGTAACATGATGAGAACTTTTCCTTCCTGAATTTCAGCAATTTTGAAATACTGAGACGCTTTCATTTTCCTTTATAATTCGACTCTGGAACCCAGAATTCTTCCTTGGATTGTGAATTCCCAAACCCCAAGAGCATTTTGAATTTCTAAATTTCTTTTTTAAAAAAATAATAAAATGGTACTGGCAATATTTCAGTTAGGTAAATCCCAGTTAAGGTCAAATCCACCTTGTTTGAAACCTGCTATTCAAATCAAAACCACCTGGGGCCAGGGGTGGTTCTGTTCTACCCACGTATCTGAGGAAATAAGAATGGAGCCTCCTTAATGGGGGGTAGAGAGCTGACTCTCAGACTTCATCTCCACATACCAATTGAAGAAATGAGATCACTATACAAACCTTGAAGCAAGAGCTTACTGGTTTTTTTGGGGGGGTGGACGGGAGGGGAGCAGTTTGTTTTTTGTTTTAGTCAAGCTTGCACACTTATAGAAGTGGAATTTGTTATGTGGGTTTTTAATGGATATTCAGATGGCAGCATCAATTTTCCATTTTAATTTTGTGTCTACTTCAATAAATGTTCTTGTACATGTGAGGTACATGTTATAATTTTCATTATTTATAAGATAATGTACATTTGTTGTCAGTGGTACAGTTGTATGTTCTAGATGGCAGGGGCCATTCTTATTAAGTGTTTCATCCTCAGAGCCTAGAACAATGCCCAGCACATAGTAAGTGCTCTATACCTGCTTAATGTGAATTAACTGAACTAATGGAGTGGTTTGTTACTATGATCTAGCTTTTTGACCTATAGAAATGACATCTGTTATCTTGTTGATATATTCTATTCTCCTTATTATGCCATTTAGAAGTTGTTAGGATACATATATTAGGCTTATAATAATAAATCCTTGAATTGGAATAACTTTATAAGAAACACTCATATTCATTATTTTAGCATGTTCTTACCACATCTCTATGAAGTCAGGAGGCAGAGAAGCCTACAGGTTAAGAGATTGTTCATCATTCTTTATCTGACCCTTAGGCCCATTCTCTATTTTTTTACTAACTGTATGGTGGGCATAATGAACACATTATTAATTTCTAATAAAAGAATTTCCTCCTAAAGGCTTGCTGGTTTATACTGTTAAAATAATGATGGGGAATTCAGAAATCAAACTTCTGACACCTTTACATTGTTGGCATGAGTTTAACGTTTTATTTTAAGTAGCTGTTTCCAAATTGAAGTTCAGCATGATGGAAAAACCAACTCTGGGCTATCTTGAGGATTGTTTACTTGGTGGATTAGTTAGACAGTTGTTGGTTTATTCCAAGTTTGCATTCTCACTGGGATCCCTGAAGGTTGATATGTGCTCACAGATTACGAAATAGTTTTAATAGCAAATTCAACATAATGGAAATATCTTCTGAATTATTCGGCTAATGCACCTATTTAACGCCCCAATGGGGAGAATTGAGAGATGATTTTGTGAGTTCTTATACATTAAAAATCTTATTTAAGGTTTGCAAACATTAAAAAATGACCTGTCTTTTCTTAAAATTGTTTGCTTATTTTCCCCCCTGTGCTTTGCCTATTTCACGGTCTTCTTTATTCTCTTCTCTTCAGAGTACAAACGCTTGTGGTTCTATTCAGCTCCCTCCTCTTTCCTTGAATAATTTTTCTAGTTGGTTCTTTCAGTAAGACAGGCAATATTTATTTGGTTGGTTGGTTGATTTCTCAGAATTTTAGATCTGGAGAAGTACTAAGTTTCTCCCCCGAATGTAATCATCCTGATCATCAAAGTTGTCCTTATGTGTGCTCAGACCAAACTCTCCCCATTTCCTGAAATTTTTTGTTAAGATAGAGCTAATTAATGCCATCAAAAACTTTTTTATTCTTTTTCCTTTTTAATACCCTTTAATTTTAAATATCTTAAAATGTATACCCAACTACATGGTTGACTCAGATTTAACTGTAAGTCAATATAACTTTCAAATTTTTTCATCTAAATGTGTAAACTCTTTAAAGGTAGAGACCTTACTTTGTTCCATATTCCACTTTACATTCCTGTCCTATAGGACGTGCCTGGTACCTTTATAGGAGGAGTGTCATACATGGTTATTTGCTTAATGAACAAATTGATCGTAGTTCATACCTGTATTTCTTTTTTTAAAATATTTATTTATTTATTTATTTATTTATTTATTTATTTATTTATTTATTTATGGCTGCATTGGTCTTTGTTGCTGCATGTGGGCTTTCTCTAGTTGTGGTGAGCTGGGGCTACTCTTCGTTGCAGTGGCTTCTCTTGTGGAGCACAGACTCTAGGTGTGTGGACTTCAGTAGTTGTAGCACACAGGCTCAGTAGTTGTGGCACACGGGCTTAGTTGCTCCGAGGCATGTGAGATCTTCCTGGACCAGGACTCAAACCTGTGTCCCCTGCATTGGCAGGCGGATTCTTAACCACTGCGCCACCAGGGAAGTCCCATATCTGTATTTCTTAATTGCAACAATAAACACTTTCAACATTGATCTCATATAAATGTTAGACAAGTTATAAGATTGGTAACAAAACAATGCAAATTGTTTCACAGAACTGAGGGTTACAGCAGCTGTTAATGTGTAATAATGTGTACTGAAGATGTCGGTAAAGTTATCTCAATCTCATTTTATTTTATGTCCTATCACCTTGTTTACCCTGTCCTTTGATGTTTGAATAGGACATCAATTCACTTTGATGACTAGTCTTACATAGTTATTGTCTTTTCCCCCTTGATTAAATTTTTAAAAGACTGTCACAGTGGGGGCAAAGATGTGACAGTGTATGTGCATTGCAATTGTCCATATCTTACCAAATCAGGCTCTGATTCTATGCAGATTATTCCGAGCCTGTTATTTAACTAAGAGGATTTTGCAGCCTTTAAGAGTAAAGCAATCTATTCTCCAAAGTTGATGATAGGCTTTTGCTCAGCATTTTCCATGGTATCTAAAGTGCCCTTAAATTTAAAGAGTGAACTTTTGGGTTGCTAGCCCAGTGATTAAAAACTTTATAAATGTCATATTTTATGGATAGATATGAATAATTGTAGTTTCTTATTTATGGTGACCTCAATGATTTCCCTCAGTGGTGGGGCAGGCATCTAAAGGTTATCTCTTTAAAGTTCAAAGCTCATTTAGATAGTGAGATGCTGGATCACTTGTGTGAGTCGAGTTTTCATCTGTTGTGGAGCTTTATGAGAGAGTTTTGGTATTAGAATGCCTACCTTTGACTCCTGGCTCTGCCATTTGCAAGCTGTGTGGAAGTACTAGCAAAAGATTTGACTTTTGTATCTGTTTCCTTACTGGCAAAAAGGTAATAATAATAGTACTTCCCTCGTAAGGTTGTTATGAGCTTGTTATTAGCTTAAAGTGCTCAGTTAGCACTCAATAAAGGTCAGCTATTATTCTTATTCTCTTTCTATGAGGTATCTCTTCTTTTCTTTTTGTTTTTTGGCATTGGCATGACTTTGGCCAGGAATTACCTGACCTTGAGGACTAACTATTTCAATATCTACTCCTGAGGATTCCCCCTTTCTTTCCCTTCTCCTCTTTCCTCCTTTCCATACTGGCAGTGATGTGGAATGCAATCTTCCTAATTTGTTTCCCCTTCCTTTTTCAGAGTTTTGATATTACTTCCTAAGAGAAAACAGTTTAACAACCATGATGAAGTGATAAAGCTTAAATTCTACAGAGTTCTTACAGTAATGTCTCTGGTATGATACTTGCCTCCCTTACAGCAATATCTCCATTCATTTAAACTATTTAATGGCAAAAGTACCTGCTTTCTCCTTTCTCCATGAATACCCTCTTCCAGAAAGATCAGTACAGAGGGTGGTGGGCTTGTTTGATGAGGTGATATCCACTATAGATTTCTGCTTTATGTAGGAATAGTACCTTGGGGGAATCCTTTGCAAACCCAGCACAAAGTCTATTATATTATTAATTTCTCAAATTCAAAAAGTGCTTTTTGTTGCTTGGTAGGGGATTTCTGATTTTATAAAAAAAATATGTCACTGCAGTTTGGTGGGGAGTCTGTATTGAGAAAGTCTGTGAAATTTATCTTTTGTAAGGATACTGTTGAAGATGTTTTTCATTCTTTGTTGTCCTCTTTTGAAAGACTCTTGGAAAAAATTCCTGTCTTGTTTTAGTGTCAACTAATTATTGATTTATGTTCTATCTTAGGAATCATACTGTATAAAACTGATGAAGCTCACCTTTTCTGACATTTTGCCTTTTTAAAATTAACCTCACCTTTTTTACTCTTTTTGTGTTTAAATTTTGATTTAGTGACTGTATTTTAAATATCTTTGTAAGCTACCTTAAAGGTTTCCTGAAACCAAGGTAGTATATATAAGCTGTCATGTTTGTAGGAATTCAAATTATGGTATTCTAAACATCCTTCGTTTCCTCATAATTACAGTTATCATTTGTTCATCTCTGTGTGCCACAAACTGTGCAAAACACTTTGTAAATTATCTCTTTTAATCCCTATAACAGCGTTATGCAGAGGCTTCCCCCCCCCCTTTTTATAGGTGAGAAAACTAAAGTGTAGAGAGGTTAGGGTCATAACATTAGTAAATTAGGAAGCCAGATTTTGAACTCAGCTGGACCCAAGCTTGAATCCTAGTCTTTACTGTTTTTAATTACTTGAAAAAGGTGAGTTGGTCTTCCATGTTTTGAAGGCTTACTGATTTATAGCTTTAGTATGCTAGGATAATAAATGTGTTGGCTATCCAAAATCTTCATTGGCAATGACATTTGAACAATTTAATGTCCTGGGCCTTTAAAATATGTTGAATAATTTAGCATTATTATCAAATGTCAAATTACAGATTAAAGAGGGCATAATAGACATTTTTAGTTGCAATCACCTCCAAGATAATTTTACCTGAGTGTATTTAAAATTGGTAGAGGGTGGTCACAGGAGATCATTAGATGCATTACTGCAAATTATGTTTTTTTGTGAAATTGTGAATTCAATAGTTGGCGATGTGAAGCCAACTTCCATTGTTGTTGATTTTTAAAAGTGAATTATAAATTTATCTGAAAATGAGCTAATATACTTGAGTGTTGACACTTGCTGTTCCTGAAAACTGGAATGATTTATCTCAGCCACACCCCCTGGTCTTACTGATGAATTGCAAAGGAGAGAAAGAAAGGGCAACCTGCTTTCTTCAGCCCTTGATTGAGAAGTCTAAAGATCTGTTTTCTTTATTTTTGAGTACCCTTTATGGTCTTGCTACAGAATATTAAGTGACAAGAAGAAGGTGTTTTTTTCCCCCTGTTTTCTTCTCAATTCCTTTAATTTATTTTTTTCCTTTTTCCTAACAGTTTTGGAAAGCATCCTCCTTCCAGGCATTTAAAAGCTTTTTTGGCATCTTATGCTGCCAGTGTTAACACTGGCAATTGGTGAAGTTTACAATTGTGTATTAAATATAAATCTCATTTTTACATCACTTGCTTAAAGTTGATTTGTGATACACCTTTACTGGTAGTGATAGATGTGTATTATGAATTATTGCATGTTTAGTCCATGCACTTAAACTATATGGAGGTAAGCAATTACACTTTTATTTAAGAAGTATTAATGTGTCTCTACAACTTAATTTTTGTCATGTCTTTGTCAGCTTTGTGAAAGGCCATGATGAGTTTTTATGTGTTTGAGTCAGGTCATTTCCGTTCTGGGAAAGAGACACTGAGCAATTAGAATAAATGATTTTGAGGCCTTTTTAGAATTTTAAATTAACTTCTGACATAAATCTTTCTCATCTGGGTAACTTCTCAGCCTTGAGAGTTTTTGTGGCATGCCTTGTTATATTTGTGTGATTAGAACATTGTTTGTAGGATATGTGAGTACGTAGGAGTTTATTTCAAATGTTTTGGGGCCCCCGAGGAGTACAGAGAAGCATAATATTTTCTAAGCTTTTCTGGCCTCTTTTTTTGAATGGGGGCATTTGTTTTGGTTTCAGCTGCACTGTATTTGATTTTAGTCTGCCTGATGTTTCCTCCACCCAGGCCTCTCTGCACATTCTGTTTTCCTTAGAGCACTCACCTTCAGTGAGTCTAACTTTCCTCTTTGAATCCTTAGTTCTCTAGAGACTTTCTGGCTTCTGGTTTATTTTTTATTGTTGTTTTACGGTCTGTGCCTTTACCAAATTAGATCTTTCCCCCGAATTGACCTTACTTTTTAAAATAGAAGGTGAAAATGATACTGTCCTCCAAACTTTCTTAACTTCAGCTGAGGTTTGTGTGAGAGAACTAAGCTCTACTGAAATTGATTTGAGTGGTCGTTTTTTCAAGTCTCCTAAGAGTGGTACTTAAGTAAGTACCCTTCTGGATGCATTGGAGAGGAATTCATTCATTTCATCCAATGGATGCCTTTTGGCATTAGGACTTAATTCCCTTGCAGAACCCCAATATAGAAGGACAGTAGGACTTGCTTTGAATCTACATCAAACAAAGGAAGGGGCAGGATGACTGACACTCCCTCAGTGGCTACGTTGCCTTGGGGTAATGTGTGGGGACCTTTAATGGATTATCTCATTTAATATTAGAGTTTGCTTGAAAATCTGTGAAAATAATTAGGACCACTGACAGTGCTTCTGTTAGACCTTTCCTGATTTTTTTTTAAGGCTTATAGGAGACCCAGGCTAAGTTGAGTATGTTTGATTCCTCTTGCAGCAGAAATGATAAAACAAAGACCCCAAGACCTTGAACTGACTGATGGTAGGAATTATGTCCATTTGTACTCTTCTCTATCCTTAGCACCTAGAGTTTCTGGCCTATTACAGGTATACAATAAAATATTTTCAATAAAGTAAAATGTAATCCAGACCAGATATACTGTACACATTTATTCTTAATCTCCTCCAAGATAGTTTTACATGCTTTTATTTTAAATTTGTAGAGATTTTAAACAGGTTATGAGTCTGGTTATGGTCTCCCTGAGCCCTCAGATCTTCATTAAAGTGAGTGAAGATTCAGAGAATGCTGAATGTGTGTGGATTTGTTTTGTGCACTTGTGGGTGAGACAGGTAACTATGAGCAGAAACACGTATTCTTCACCAGAAATCTGTTGCGAGAAGCTGGGATGTCCTGGTTCACAGTCCTCTGGCTGATGCTGCACCAGATGAGACAAAGCAGAGATTATAACAGGAGATGCTCCCCATCAGGAACTGTCATGAATCACTGCTTTTATTGGGAAGAAGTTGTTCACAGTAATATGAAGACCTTGATACAAGAGTGACCATCCCTGGCATAGGAATACATGAAATAAAAATCTTGGTACCATTTCTAGACCCATTTGAAAATAATTAGGTTTAGAATGACATCAGAGGGGCTTCCCTGGTGGCACAATGGTTAAGAATCTGCCTGCCAATGCAGGGGACATGGGTTCGAGCCCTGGTCTGGGAAGGTCCCACATGCCTTGGAGCAACTAAGCCCATGCACCACAACTACTGAGGCTATGCTCTAGAGCCCACATGCCACAACTACTGAAGCCCGCATGCCTAGAGCCTGTGCTCTGCAACAAGAGAAGCCACCGCAATGAGAAGCCTGCGCACCTCAACGAGGAGTAGCCCCCGCTCACCGCAACTAGAGAAAGCCTGTGTGCAGCAACGAAGACCCAACTCAGCCAAAAATAAATAAATAAATAAATAGAATGACATTAGAGACGTTTTTCTACATTATATATACTAAGAACAATCTGACTTCAGTGACAGGGACTTCAGTGAAAACATGAAATCATTTAGAAAATATAACAAGGCTTTGACCAGTGTAAACATTTAAACAATTTCAAAAACCATGAAGCTGTCTCTAAAAAGTGTTCATTGTTAATCAAGTATTGTCTTGATTACCTTTGTTTTTTCCCCAGAGTGTGGTATTGTATGCCTTACAATTTATTGGGCTTTGTTGAGATCAGTATGCCAATCTTGTGACATTACATATAGTGCCATTAGTTTTGCTATGGACAAATGTACCAAATAAGGAAACAAACATCTATTTCCAAAATGAAAGGAGGAAAAATAAAATGGTTGAAGGATTGATAGGGTGAATGGAGGTAGGAGATGAGGACACTAGAGGCAGAAACACAGGATAATGATGAAATCCTAAGCCCTTGAGAAACAAAGAAATCTTGGGGAGATCTAGTTCTCCCCAGGCCATAGCGCTGAGGGTTCAAGGATGTCCTGTCTAGATCTCACAGAATATCTTTTCATTTATTTGTGTCTTCTTCAATTTCTTTGATCAATGTCTTATAGTTTTCAGTGTACAGGTCTTTCACCTCCTTCATTAAATTTATTTCTAGGTATTTAAGTTTTTCGAAGCAATTGTAAATGAGATGTTCTTAATTTCTCATTCTGATAGTTCATTATTAATGCATAGAAATGCAATGGATTTTTGTATATTGATTTTGTATTTTGCAAATTTACTGAATTTGTTTATCAGTTTTAAAAGCTTTTGGGTGGAGTCTTTATGGTTTTCCATATATAATATCATGCTACCTGCAAATGGAGACATAGTTTTATATCTTTCTTTCTGATTTGGATGCCTCTTTCTTCTTCTTCTTGCCTAATTTCTCTGACTAGGATTTCCAATACTATGTTGAATAAAAGTGGTGAGAGTAGGCATTCTTTTCTTGTTCCTGATCCTAGAGGAAAAGCTTTCAACTTTTCACTGTTGAGCATGATGTTAGCTGTGGGCTTGTTATATATGGCCTTTATTATGTTGAGGTACATTCTCTCTATACCCTGTTTGTTGAGAGGTTTTTTATTTTCTTTAATTAGAAAGTTTATTACTATAGGATTAATACTTTATATTCTTGTTTTTTTTATTTTTAACATCTTTAATGGAGTATAATTGCTTTACATTGTTGTGTTAGTTGCTGCTGTATAACAAAGTGAATCATATATACATACACATATATTCCCGTATGCCCTCCCTCTTGTGTCTCCCTCCCACCCTCCCTATCCCACCCCTCTAGGTGGTCACAAAGCACCCAGCTGATCTCCCTATGCTATGTGGCTGCTTCCCAATAGCTAGCTGTTTTACATCTCATAGTGTATATATGTCCATGCCACTCTCTCACTTCGTCCCAGCTTACCCTTCCCACTCCCTGTGTCCTCAAGTCCATTCTCTATGTCTGCATCTTTATTCCTGTCTTGCCACTAGGTTCTTCAGAACCTTTTCTTTTTTTTTTCTCTTTGTATTCCATATATATGCGTTAGCATACGGTATTTGTTTTTCTCTTTCTGACTTACTTTACTCTGTATGACAAGACTCTAGGTCCATCCATCTCACTATAAATAACTCAATTTCGTTTCTTTTTATGGCTGAGTAATATTCCATTGTATATATGTGCCACATCTTCTTTATCCATTCATCTGTTGATGGACACTTAGGTTGCTTCCATGTCCTAGCTATTCTAAATAGTGCTGCAGTGAACACTGTGGTACATGACTCTTTTTGAATTATGGTTTTCTTAGAGTATATGCCTGGTAGTGGTATTGCTGGATCATATGGTAGTTCTATTCTTAGTTTTTTAAGGAACCTCCATACTGTTCTCCATAGTGGCTGTATCAATTTACATTCCCACCAACAATGCAAGAGGGTTCGCTTTTCTCCACACACTCTCCAGCAGTTATTGTTTGTAGATTTTTTGATGATGGCCATTCTGACCGGTGTGAGGTGATACCTCATTGTACTTTTGATTTGCATTTCTCTAATGATTAGTGATGTTGAGCATCCTTTCATGTGTTTGTTGGCGATCTGTATATCTTCTTTGGAGAAATGTCTATTTAGGTCTTCTGCCCATTTTTGGATTGGGTTGTTTGTGTTTTTGATATTGAGCTGCATGAGCTGCTTGTAAATTTTGGAGATTAATCCTTTGTCAGTTGCTTCATTTGCAAATACTTTCTCCCATTCTGACGGTTGTCTTTTCACCTTGTTTATGGTTTCCTTTGCTGTGTAAAAGCTTTTAAGTTTCATACGTCCCATTTGCTTATTTTTGTTTTTATTTCAATTTCTCTAGGAGGTGGGTCAAAAAGGATCTAGCTGTGATTTACGTCATAGGGTGTCCTGCCAAATTTTCCTCTAAGACTTTTATAGTGTCTGAACTTACATTTAGGTCTTTAGTCCATTTTGAGTTTATTTTTGTGTATGGTGTTAGGGAGTGTTCTTTTAGTTTGTTCTCTTTTTGGGTTTTTGAATTTTATTTCATTAACTTTTTTATACAGCAGGTTCTTTTTAGTTATCCATTTTATACATATTAGTGTATATATGTCAATCCCAATTTCCCAATTCATCACACCCCCCCAACCCCCCCACCAGTTTAACCCCTTTGTGTCCATACGTTTGTTCTCTACATATGTGTCTCTATTTCTGCCCTGAAACTGGTTCATCTGTACCATTTTTCTAGGTTCCACGTATATGCGTTAATATACGATATTTATTTTTCTCTTTCTGACTTACTTCACTCTGTATGACAGTCTCTAGATCCAACCACGTCTCTACAAATGACCCAATTTGGTTCCTTTTTATGGCTGAGTAATATTCAATTGTATATATATACCACATTCTTCTTTATCCATTCGTCTGGCAATGAGGGAGTGTTCTAATTTCATTCTTTTACATGTAGCTGTCCAGTTTTCCCAGCACCACTTATTGAAGAGGCTGTCTTTTCTCCATTGTATATTCTTGCCTCCTTTATCAAAGATAAGGTGACCATATGTGCATGGGTTTATCTCTGGGCTTTCTATGCTATTCCATTGATCTATATTTCTGTTTTTGTGCCAGTACCATACTGTCTTGATTACTGTAGCTTTGTAATATAGTCTGAAGTCTGGGAGCCTGATTCCTCCAGCTCTGTTTTTCTTTCTCAAGATTGCTTTGGCTATTCGGGGCTTGTGTGTTTCCATACAAATTTTGAAATTTTTTGTTCTAGTTCTGTGAAAAATGCCATTGGTAGTGGGAAGGGGATTGCATTGAATCTGTAGATTGCTTTGGGTAGTAGAGTCATTTTCACAATATTGATTCTTCCAGTCCAAGAACATGGTATATCTCTCCGTCTGTTTGTATCATCTTTAATTTCTTTCATCAGTGTCTTATAGTTTTCTGCATACAGGTCTTTTTTCTGCTTAGGTGGGTTTATTCCTAGGTATTTTATTCTGTTTGTTGCAATGGTAAATGGGAGTGTTTCCTTAATTTCTCTTTCAGATTTTTCATCATTAGTGTATAGGAATGCAAGAGATTTCTGGGCATTAATTTTGTCTCCTGCTACTTTACCAAACTCATTGATTAGCTCTAGTAGTTTTCTGGTAGCATCTTCAGGATTCTCTATTTATAGTATCATATCATCTGCAAACAGTGACAGTTTTACTTCTTCTTTTACAATTTGGATTCCTTTTATTTCTTTTTCTTCATTGACTGCTGTGGCTAAAACTTCCAAAACTATGTTGAATAATGTGGTGAGAGTGGGCAACCTTTTCTTGTTCCTGATCTTAGAGGAAATGGTTTCAGTTTTTCACCATTGACAACGATGTTGGTTGTGGGTTTGTCATGTATGGCCTTTATTATGTTGAGGTAAGTTCCCTCTATGCCTACTTTCTGGAGAGTTCTTTTTAATCATAAATAGGTGTTAAATTTTGTCAAAAGCTTTTTCTGCATCTATTGAGATTATCAAATAGTTTTTATTATTCAATTTCTTAATATGGTGTACCACCTTTGCGTATATTGAAGAATCCTTGCATTTCTGGGAAAAACACAACTTGATCATGATGTATGATCCTTTTAATATGCTGCTGGATTATGTTTGCTAGTATTTTGTTGAGGATTTTTGCATCTTTGTTCATCAGTGATATTGGCCTGTAGTTTGCTTTCTTTATAACATCGCTTTGGTATCACGGTGATGGTGGCCTCATAGAATGAGTTTGGGAGTGTTCCTACCTCTGCTATAGTTTGGAAGTTTGAGAAGGGTAGGTATTAGCTCTTCTCTAAGTGTTTGATAGAATTCGTCCGTGAATCCATCTGGTCCTGGGCTTTTGTTTGTTGGAAGATTTTTAATTACAGTTTCAATTTCAGTGCTAGTGAGTGGTCTGTTTGTATTTTTCTATTTCTTCCTTGTTCAGTCTCGGAAGGTTGTGCATTTCTAAGAATTTGTCCATTTCTTCCAGGTTGTCCATTCTATTGGCCTAGAGTTGCTTGTAGTAATCTCTCATGATCCTTTGTATTTCTGCAGTGTCAGTTGTTACTTCTCCTTTTTCATTTCTAATTCTGTTGATTTGAGTCTTCTGCCTTTTTGTCTTGATGAGTCTGGCTAATGGTTTATCAATTTTGTTTATCTTCTCAAAGAACCACCTTTTAGTTTTATTGATTTTTGCTATCATTTCCTTCATTTCTTTCTTCTTTTTTTTTTTTTTTTTTGCGGTACACGGGCCTCTCACTATTGTGGCCTCTCCCATTGTGGAGCACAGGCTCCAGACGCGCAGGCTCAGCAGCCATGGCTCACGGGTCTAGCCGCTCCATGGCACGTGGGATCTTCCCGGACCGGGGCACGAGCCCGTGTCCCCTGTATTGGCAGGAGAACTCTCAACCACTGTGCCACCAGGGAAGCCCCTCCTTCAGTTCTTTTTCATTTATTTCTGATCTGATCTTTATGATTTCTTTCCTTCTGCTAACTTTGCGGGTTTTTTTTGTTTGTTTGTTCTTCTTCCTCTAATTGCTGTAGGTGTAAGGTTAGGCTGTTTATTTGAGGTTTTTCTTGTTTCTTGAGATAGGATTTTATTGCTATAAACTTCCCTTTTAGAACTGCTTTTGCTGCATTCCATAGGTTTTAGGCCACGTGTTTTCATTCTCATTTGTTTCTAAGTATATTTTGATTTCCTCTTTGATTTCTTCAGTGATCTCTTGGTTATTTAGTAGTGTATTGTTTAGCCTCCATGTGTTTGTATTTTTTACAGTTTTTTTCCTGTTATAGGTATCTAGTCTCATAGTGTTGTGGTCTGAAAAGATACTTGATATGATTTCAACTTTCTTAAATTTACCATGGCTTGATTTGTGACCCAAGATATGATCTGTCCTAGAGAATGTTCCATAAACACTTGAGAAGAAAGTGTATTCTCTTGTTTTTGGTTGGAATGTCTTATAAATATAAATTAAGTCCATCTTGTTTAATGTATCATTTAAAGCTTGTGTTTCCTTATTTAGTTTCATTTTGGTTGATCTGTCCATCGGTGAAAGTGGGGTGTTAAAGTCCCCTACTATGATTGTGTTACTGTCGATTTCCCCTTTTATGGCTGTTAGCATTTGCCTTCTGTATTGAGGTGCTCCTATGTTGGGTGCATGAATATTTAGAATTGTTATATCTTCTTCTTGGATTGCTCCCTTGATCATTATGTAGTGTCCTTCTTTGTCTCTTGTAATAGTCTTTATTATAAAGTCTATTTTGTCTGATATGAGAATTGCTACTCCAGCTTTCTTTTGATTTCCATTTGCATGGAATATCTTTTTCCAGTACCTTACTTTCAGTCTGTATGTGTCCCTAGGTCTGAAGTGGGTCTCTTGTTGACAGCATATATATGGGTCTTGTTTTTGTATCCATTCAGCCAGTCTATGTCTTTTGGTTGGAGCATTTAATCCAGTTACATTGAAGGTAATTATCGATATGTATGTTCCTATTACCATTTTCTTAATTGTTTTGGGTTTTTTATTATAGGTCTTTTTCTTCTCTTGTGTTTCCTGCCTAGAGAAGTTCCTTTAGCATTTGTTGTAAAGCTGGTTTGGTGGTGCTGAATTCTCTTAGCTTTTGCTTATCTTTACAGGTTTTAATTTCTCTATCAAATCTGAATGAGATCCTTGCTGGGTAGACTAATCTTAGTTGTAGGTTTTTTCCTTTCATCACTTTAAATATGTCCTGCCACTCCCTTCTGACTTGCAGAGTTTCTGCTGAAGGATCAGCTGTTAACCTTATGGGGATTCCCTTGTATGTTATTTGTTGCTTTTCCCTTGCTGCTATTAATATTTTTCTTTGTATTTAGTTTTTGATTGTTTGGTTAATATGTGTGTTCCCATGTTTCTCCTTGTATTGATCCTGTATGGGACTCTCTGCGCTTCCTGGACTTGATTGACTCTTTCCTTTCCCATATTAGGGAAGTTTTCAACTCTAATCTCTTCAAATATTTTCTCAGTCCCTTTCTTTTTCTCTTCTTCTTCTGGGACCCCTATAATTCGAATGTTGGTGCATTTAATGTTGTCCCAGAGGTCTCTGAGGCTGTCCTCAATTCTTTTCATTCTTTTTTCTTTATTTTGCTCTGCGATAGTTATTTCTCCTATTTTCTCTTCCAGGTCACCTTTCCATTCTTCTGCCTCAGTTATTCTGCTATTGATTCCTTCTAGAGAAATTTTAATTTATTTATTGTGTTGTTTATCATTGTCTTTGCTCTTTAGTTCTTCTAGGTCCTTATTACACATTTCTTGTATTTTCTCCATTCTATTTTCAAGATTTTGGTTCATCTTTACTATCATTATTCTGAATTCTTTTTTAGGTAGACTGCCTATTTCCTCTTCGTTTGTTTGGTCTGGTGGGGTTTTGCTCCTTCATCTACTGTGTGTTTCCCTGTCTTCTCATTTTGCTTAACTTACTGTTTTGGGGGTCTCCTTTTCACAGGCTGCAGGTTCATAGTTCCCATTGTTTTTGGTGTCTCCCCCCAGTGGGTAAGGTTGGTTCAGTGGCTTGTGTAGGCTTCCTGGTGGAGGGGACTGGTGCCTGTGTTCTGGTGGTTGAGGCTGGATATTGTATTTTTGATGGGCAGGACTGCATCTGGTGGTACGTTTTGGGGTGTCTGTGACCTTATTATGATTTTAGGTAGCCTCTCTGCTAATGGGTGGGGTTGTGTTCCTGTCTTGCTAGTTGTTTGGTATGGAGTGTCTAGCACTGGAGCTTGCTGGTCATTGAGTGGAGCTGGGTCTTAGCGTTGAGACACAGATCTCTGGGACATCTCTTGCCATTTGATATTATGTGGGGCCAGGAGGTCTCTGGTGGTCCAGTGTCCTGAACTTGGCTCTCCTGTCTCAGAGGCTCAGGCCTGACACCTGGCCGGAGCACAAAGACCCTGTCAGCCACACAGTTCAGAAAAAAGGGAGAAAAAAAAGAAAGGAAGAAAAAAATAATAAAATAAATAAAGTTATTAAAATAAAAACTTAAAACATATTATTAAAATAAATAAAAAGAAGAGAGCAACCAAACCCATAAACAAATCCACCAATGATAACAAGTGCTAAAAACTAAACTAAGGTAAACATATAAATCAGAAACTAGTCAGTTGCATATAGCAAACCCTAAGTCTACAGTTGTTCCCAAAGTCTACCACCTCAATTTTGGAATGGTTCGTTGTGTATTCAGGTATTCCAGAGGTGCAGGGTACATCAATTTGATTGTGGAGATTTAATCCGCTGCTCCTGAGGCTGCTGGGAGAGATTTCCCTTTCTCTTCTTTGTTCGCACAGCTCCTGGGGTTCAGCTTTGGATTTGGTCCTGCCTCTGCATGTAGGTTGCCCTCTGCTGTCTGTTCTTCACCCAGACAGGAGAGGTTTAAAGGAGCGGCTGATTAGGGGGCTCTGGCTCACTCAGGTCAGGGGGAGGGAGGGGTACAGAATGTGGGGCGAGCCTGCAGCAGCAGAGGCCATCATGATGTTGCAACAGCCTGAGGCGCACCTTGTGTTCTCATGGGGAAGTTGCCCCTGGATCACAGGACCCTGGCAGTGGTGGGCCGCACAGGCTCCTGGGAGGGGAGGTGTGGATAGTGATCTGTGCTTGCACACAGGCTTCTTGGTGGCTGTAGCAGCAGACTTAGCGTCTCATGCCTGTCTCTGTTGTCTGTGCTGATAGCCATGGCTCGCACCCATCTCTGGAGCTCATTTAGGCAGTACTCAGAATGCCCTCTCCTCATGCACCCTGAAACAATGGTCTCTTGACTCTTCAGCAGTTCCAGACTTCTTCCCAGATTCCCTCCCAGTTAGCTGTGGTGCACTAGCCCCCTTCAGGCTGTGTTCATGCAGCCAACCCCAGTCCTCTCCCTGAGGTCTGACATCCGACGCCTGAGCCTCAGCTCCCAGCCCCCACCCACCCCGGCGGGTGAGCAGACAAGCCTCTCAGGCTGGTGAGTGCTGGTCGGCACCAATCCTCTGCGGGAATCTCTCTGCTTTGCCCTCTTCACCCTTCTTGCTGTGCTCTCCTCCCTGGCTCTGAAGCTTCCCCACCCCACCCCCTGCCCATCCCCCGTCTCTGCCAGTGAAGGGGCTTCCTAGTATGTGGAAACTTTTCCTCCTTCACAGCTCCCTCCCAGAGGTGCAGGTCCCGTCCCTATTCTTTTGTCTCTGTTTCTTCTTTTTACTTTTGCCCTACCCATGTACGTGGGGAGTTTCTTGCCTTTTGGGAAGTCTGAGGTGTTTTACCAGCGTTCAGTAGGTGTTCTGTAGGAGTTGTCATGTAGGTGTATTTCTGATGTATTTGTGGGGAGGAAGGTGATCTCCATGTCTTACTCCTCTGCTGTCTTGAAGGTCCTCTCCCCTGTTGAGAGGTTTTATCATGAAAGGTTGTAGAATTTTGTCAGATTTTGTCAGATGCTTTTCCTGCACCTATTGAGATGATCATGTGATTTTCATTCTTCATTTTGTTAATGTGGTTTATCACATTGATTAATTTTGGATTTCAAAACATCTTTGCATCCCTGAAATAAATGTCAGTTGACCATGGTGTATGATTCATTTAATATATTGTTGAATTAGGTTTGCTAATATTTTTTGCCTCTGTCTTGATCAGGGATATTGGCCTATAATCGTCTTTTCTTAAGTATTCTTGTCTGACTGGTATCCAGGTAATGCTAACCTTGTAAAATGAGTTTGGAAATATTCCTTTCTCCTCTATTTTTTAGAAGAGTTTGAGAAGGATTGGTAGTTTTTGAAATGTTTGGTAAAATTCACTAGTGAAGCCACCTTGTCTTGGAGTTTTCTTTTTTGGGAGGTTTTCAATAACTGATTCAATCTCTTTAGTAGTAATTGGTCTCTTCACATTTTCTATTTCTTCATAATTCATTCTTAGTAGATTGTATGTTTCTAGGAATTTATCCATTTCTTCTAGGTTGTACAATTTGTTGGCATATAATTGTTCATAGTTCACGAGCCTTTATATTTCTGTGGTATCAGTTTTACTAGTTCCTCTTTCATTGCTGATTTTATTTATTGAGCCCTCTTTTTTTGTGGTAAGTCTAGCTAAAGGTTTATCTATTTTGTTTATCTTAAAAAAATTAAGCATCACGTAAGTTTTGGTATGTTGTGTTTACATTTTCTTTTTTCCCAAGATTTTAAAGAATCTCTCTTTTAATTTTTTCTTTGACCCATTGGTTATTCAGTAGCATGGTTTTTAATCTCCACATATTTGTGAATTTTCTAGTTTTCTTCTTGTGATTGATTTCTAGTTTCATACCAGTGTTGTCAAAAAAGATACTTCATATGATTTCTTTTTGACTGGAGAATTTAGTCCATTTACATTTAAAGTATTATTTGTAGTTATGAATTAAAAAATAATTTATTTATTTTTGGCTGCATTGGGTCTTTCGTTGCTGCACGCGGGCTTTCTATAGTTGTGGTGAGCGGGGGCTACTCTTCATTGTGGTGCATGGGCTTCTCATTGAGGTGGCTTCTCTTGTTGCAGAGCATGGGCTCTAGGCACGTGGGCTTCAGTAGTTGTGGCATGTGGGCTCAGTAGTTGTGGTTCACGGGCTCTAGAGTGCAGGCTCAGTGGTGCATGGGCTTAGCTGCTCCACGGCATGTGGGATCTTCCCGGACCAGGGCTCAAACCTGTATCCCCTGCATTGGCAGGTGGATTCTTAACCACTGTGCCACCAGGGAAGTTCCCACAGCTTGTTCTTTTCTACCCTTTCTTCTCTTTGCTGAAGCAAATGCCTTAGGTATAAATAAGGCTTTTTAAACATTTATGTTCATTTGTGAGATATTTTGGAGTTCAGATATATAGCTATGGTTACTAAAGAAAGCACTATAATTTTCTGCCTCTGGGGCCTGACTCTTGCCTGTCAACTTCTTCATATTTAGAATGCTCTAATCTGAAATACACTGATATTCTTATTTGGTACGTAGACTGGTCTTTACCCTGCTCCTTGTAGCATGTTGTCTTTGGTCCACTTGTCTAGAAAACTTAATATATAAGTCCAGTGGGTATGCTTCAAGCTTGCTCATTAAACTCACATCCCGGGGATTTACTATGATGTGGACATGTTTTTCTTCTATTTGTAGGAACCGTGCTAACCAAGTTGCCTATAAAACTGTAGTACTTCTATTCTTTTAGTCTACAAAAACTCTAGAAGTTCTTCCTTTTAATGTTCATAGTCTTCAAATTTAAGATTAGCTATCTTTCTATTGAAGACCTTAATTATTCTCTTTAATTACTTTATTTCTAATTAATTACCTGTATCCCTCTCTCCTTCCCTCTTCTCCTTCCTTCAAAACACATTCATTGACACTGCTTTGTGTCAAACAGTGTACAATTATAATTATAGCCAAATGTTTAATAATTAGATTGAGTAGCTCCAGTTGCCATCTTTCATCCATGTTGCTGAAAGAAGCTTTGACTGTGTTGAGTACAGAGGAAATGGAGCCATTCTCAAGTATTCTGCTAGCTTTTCTCTTTTCTGGCTTCTTCTTCTTTTTTTTTTTTTTTTTCTAGTTTTACTCAGTTGGGTTTGTGTTTATTCGTTATACCCTGTGACTCTTGCTGACTGGACTTCTCATTTCAGATATCACCCATGATTGTTGATGTCACCTGAATCAAATTTATTGCTTTTGGTTTTCTTATGTATGATTTCCTACTTACACACACTGGACTTCATTTTATTTTCGAAAATGCCGTTTCTCTGAATTGTCATAGCCAGTTAGAACCCTTTTCAACTTCTAGGAAGCTAACAGTTGCATCCCAATGGAGGGAAATACAGATTTACTGGGCTCCTTTCTCTCATAGGTCACTGATAAAAATAAACAACTTGTTGCTGTTTCTCTTGATGCAGAAAGTAGGTTACTGTGGGCCCACAGAAAATAGCTTCTCATTTTACTGTGTTAAATGTTGCTTCTAGACAGTGATCATGTGAGATGTTGCTGCAGTTCTGGCATTCATTTTTTTCTGTGTATTCCCTAGTTAAATGTAACATGTGACAATCATGCTTCATGTTTTATTTTATCTTATTTTAGAATATGTTTATATGAAGAGTAACAAGAGATTAAAGCTCTGTCTGGCTCTTTTGTGGTAACATGTTATCAGCCAGGTGTGTAGTCTTCCAAAAATATTTAAACATAAAGGCATATTCAGAGGGTTTTTAAAAATAGTTTCACACCATACATACTATTCTGTAGTTGTCTATTACCACTTAAAATTACATGATAGCATCTCTCCAGGTTAATAGATATGGACTGTACTCTTTTTTTATAGCTGCATAATATTCTATAATATGGATATAGTATAATTTATAGCCATTACCCTATTGATAGACATTAAGATTGTTTCTAATTTTTTGCCACTAAAAATATTGTATAACAACATTACAATGTTACACTGATAATCCTTATGCATATATATGTTTTCATTCTGGTGCTTTTACTGCTGTAGGATAGATTCCCCAAAGTACAGTTGCTAAGTCAAGGTGTATATGTGTTTCTTACTGCAATAGATATTGCCACATTACTTTGCAAAAATGTTGTAGCAATTCATGCTTCCATCAGCACTGTAGCTGAGTGTCCATTTTTCTGCATCTTTCTAAACACTGGATATTTTTATTCTTTTAAACATAGTCCAAAAGCTAATGGTTAAGAAACAGTATCATGTTTTATTTTCTCTTTCCCTTTGTCCACTGATAAGGTCAATGTCTTTTTTTGGGTTGTTTGTTTAAGTGTTATGGCCATTTGGATTTCCTCTCCTGTGAGTATCCTGTGCATAACCTTTGCTCATTCTTATTTTGAGTTGTTTGTTTTCTTCTTTTCAGTTTGTAGTTCTTTATATTTTAGAACTAGTAATCTTGTATTTGTAATTTTTTTAAAATAAACTTTTAATTTTAGAACAGTTTTAGATTTACAGAACAATTGTGAAGATAGTCCAGAGAGTTCCTGTATTACCCTCATCCTCCCTACCCCTAGTTTCTCCTATTATTAACATCTTACATTAGTTTGGCACATTTGCCACAATTAATGAACCCATAGAATACCTTATTATTAAGTAAAGCTCATACTTTATTCAAATATCTTTAATCATTTTCCCTAATACCCTTTTTATGTTCCAGGATACCATCAAGGAGACCACATTTCTTTAAATTGTCATGTCTCTTTAGGTTCCTCTGTGCTGTGAAAGTTTCTCAGAATTTCCTAGTTTTTGATAACTTTGTCAATTTTAAGGAGTACTGTTTAGGTATTTGTTGAAAGCCCCTCAGTTGAGATTTGTCTGTTTTCTCATGATTAGACTGAGATTATGGGTATTTGGAAGGAAGATCACAAAGGTAAAATGCCATTGACATTGAATCACATCAAGGGTACATTCCATCAACATGAGTTATCATTGTTGGTGATCACCTTAATCACTTGGCTGAGATAGTGTTCGTTTTGTTTCTTCATCATCAAGTTACTCTTCCCTGGCCACCACCCTTTCTATACTAACTGCACTCTGGAGAGAAGTAACTATGTGCAGCTCAAACATATAAGGAGTGGGGAGTTATGATCCACCTCCTTTGAGAGTGCAGTATTTATGTAAATTATTTGTAATTCTTCTGCAAGGGAGATTTATATCTTTCCCTCACTTATTTATTTATTAATGCTCCCATCGTTGTTTTATTTGTTTGTTTTAGCAAGAGTACTTCCTTACATGTTCTACTAGATACTCCAGGCTCATCTTGTATAATTCCTGCCCCAGTCCTAGAATCAGCCACTTCTCCAAGGGACTGTGGTTCCTTTAGTAGACAATATTAGAAAATAACATCTGACCCTACCTTAGATGTTGCTACAAATTCAGCTGACAGGGCAAGGAAATGTATGTGTATACATTTCTATACAAATGAATACATTTTTCTATATGTAACTATCTGTATCTATATTACACTAAACATAAATTCATACTGATGTCTCCAACTCTAATCTATTACCACATGGAGCATTCTAGTCTCCTCCTCTCATTTATTTGTAACCTCCACTCCAACAATGAGAAACCTAGCCCCCCCCCCCCAATGACTATTCATTTTCTTAATTGTATCATTGTGTATAAATTGTTAACCTATACTTACACCCAGGGGAGCTGACTTTATCAGCAAGAGTTCAGTAATTTAGTCATGTTTTTTGGCCTTTAGTCTTATAGATTCTACTCATTTCCATTTCTTTAAGTCAGCACCTTTTGTCTCTATTCCCTTCCGTGAGGCAGTTTCAGACATTTGTAATGCAGTTAGAGTGTTTTGTCCCATTCTGCATTCCTTTCTGAGATTGCCTGACCTACTAAATTGTGTTTTTAAAATTTGTATACATTAAGGTTCACTCTTTGTGCCGTAAAAGGCTATGGATTTTGGCAAATTCATAGTGTCATTTATCCACCATTACTATAACATACAGAATAGATTCAATGCCCCCCAAATATCCCTGGTAACTCACTTATTCAACTCTTTTTTTTTTTTTTTTTTTGCGGTACGCGGGCCTCTCACTGTTGTGGCCTCTCCCGTTGCGGAGCACAGGCTCTGGATGCACAGGCTCAGCGGCCATAGCTCACGGGCCCAGCCGCTCCGCGGCATGTGGGATCTTCCCGGACCGGGGCTCGAACCCGTGTCCCCTGCATCGGCAGGCGGACTCTCAACCACTGCACCACCAGGGAAGCCCTTATTCAACTCTTTCTCCTTCCATAACCACTGATCTTTTTACCATTTCACTAGTTTTGCATTTCCTGGAATGTGATATAATTGGAATCAGAGAGTAATTAGCCCTTTCACACCGATTTCTTTCACTTAGCAATATATATTTAAGATTGACATGTCTTTTAATATTTTTCTAGATTAGACCTTTTTAAAATCACTGAAAAATTCCATCATATCATATCTTACTTATCCAATCACTTATTAGAGAATTTCTTGGTTGCTTCCAGTTTTTGGTGATTATGAATACAGCTGCTATAAACATTCATGTGCAGGTTTTTGTGTGGACATAAGATTTCCGTTAGGTAAATACCTAGGAGAGTAATTATTGGATCATATGATAAAAGTAGGTTTAGCCTTGTAAGAAGCTGCCAAAGTGTCTTCCAAAGTAGCCATAACCACCAGCAAGAGTGAGAGTTCCTGTTGATTTGCATCCTAGTCCCCAGCTGGTATTGTCAGTTTTGGGGATTTAAAAAAAATTTTTTACAGGGGCTTTATTCATAACTGCCCAAATATGGAAACACCTGAGATGTTAGTAGGTGAAAAGATCCTATACGGGGTACATCCAGGCAAGGGAATGTTATTCAGTGAAAAAAAGAAATGAGCTATGAAGCCATAAGGAGACATGCGGGGAAAGGTAAATGCTTATTATTAACTGAAAGGAGCCATCTGAAAAGGTTACACGTTACATGATTCCAACTATACAGGATATTCTGGAGAAGACAGAACTATGGAAACAGTAAAAAGATCAGTGGGTTGCCAGGGGTTAAGGTGGAGAGAGGGAAGAACCCAGGTGTTTCTCATCCCAGGACTCCCGGAGTCCTGGTAGAACTCCCAAGATCCTGCAAGATACGGCTTCCTCTGAGAAGAGTGGTCGAGCACCTCCGGTCTTGATTCCGCCATTTTCCAAGCCACCTGTGATTGCTCACCGCAAGTTTTTTTTTTGCATTTTAACCACTCTAATAGGTATGTAGATGTATCTCATTTATGTTTTAAATTGCAATTCCCTAACGACAAATGATGTTGAGCATCTTTTCATATATTCATTTGCCAATCTTTGGTAATATGTCTCTTCAGATCTTTTGCCCATATTTTAGTTGGGCTATTTGTTTTCCTATTGATTTTTAAGGGTTCTTTCTATATTTTGGATATAAATCCTTTATCACAGGGGTCCCCAACCCCGGGTCCGTGACCTGTTAGGAACTGGGCCGCACAGCAGGAGGTGAGCGGTGGGCCAACGAGCAAAGCTTCATCTGCCGCTCCCCATCGCTAGCATCACTGCCTGAACCATCCCCCCCTCCCCCATTCGTGGAAAAATTGTCTTCCACGAAACTGGTCCCTGGTGCCAAAAATGTTGGGGACTGCTGCTTTATCAGATATATAGTTTGCAAATATTTTCTCCCAGTCTGTATCTTATCTTTTCATACTCTTAACAATGTCTTTCCAGAGCAGAGTTTTTCATTTTAATAAAGTCCAACTTATCCATTTCTTCTTTCATGAGTTATGCTTTTGGTGTCGTGAACAAAATTCACCACTAAATCAATCCAAGAACACAAGTATTCTCTTATGCTTTCTTCTAAAAGTTTTATAGTTTTGAATTTTACATTTAGGTCTGTGATCTCTTTTGAGTTTAATATTGTGAAAAGTGTAAGGTCTATATCTAGTGTGTTTTATAATTTTTTTTTTGCATATGAACATCTATATCATCATTTGTTGAAAGAATATCCTTTTTAAATTAAACTGTCTTTGCTTCTTCATCAAAAATTAGATGATTATATTTGTGTGGGCCTATTTCTGCATTCTCTGTTCTGTCCATTGTCTATTATTTTTCCAATACCACATTATCCTGATTACTGTGGCTTTATAGTAAAGCTTGAAATTGGGTAGAGTGAGTCCTCCAACTTTGTTATTCTTCTTTAGTATTGTGTTGGCAATTCTAGATCTTTTGTCTTTTCATATATACTTTTGAATCAGTTTTTTGATATCTGTGAAATAGCTTGCTTGGTGTTTGGTTGGGACTGCATTAAAGTCACAGACTAAGTTGGGAAGAATTGACATCTTAACAATGAAGTGTGTTTCAATACAGGAACACAGTATTTCTCCATTTACTTAGATTTTTAAAAATTTCTTTCAGCAGAGTTTTGTACTTTTCCATATACAGATTTTTTTTTTTTTTTTTTGTGGTACGCGGGCCTCTCACTGCTGTGGCCTCTCCCGTTGTGGAGCAAAGGCTCCAGATGTGCAGGCTCAGCGGCCACGGCTCACGGGCCCAGCCACTCCGTGGCACGTGGGATCCTCCTGGACCGGGGCATGAACCTGTATCCCCTGCATCGGCAGGTGGACTCTCAACCACTGCACCACCAGGGAAGCCCCATATACAGATTTTGTACATATACATAAGAATCTTATTTCTTGGTGCCATTATAAATGATATTGTTTTTTAAATTTCAAATTCCAGTTGTTCATTGCTGCTGTATAGGAAAGCAATTGATTTTTGTATATTATCCTGATGTCCTGTGACCTTGCTGTACTCACTCATTATATGAGTTCCAGGAGCTTTTTGTTGTTGTTGCTGTTGATTTTTTTTAAATTTGTCTACATAGTCAACCATGTTATCTGCAAATAAATAGTTTCATTTTCGATTTTTCTTTTTGTTTGTTTTAAATTTTCTCTTCTTGTCTTATTTCACTAACTGGGACTTCTGGTATGATAATGAATAGGAGTGGTGAGAGGGGTATACTTGTTCTGGATCTAAGGGAGAAAACAACCAGTTTCTTCCCAGTAAATATGATGTTAGTTGTCAGTCTTCAGTAGATATTCTTTATTAATGTGAGATAGTTCTATTCTATTCCTAGTTTGCTGTTTATCAAAGATTTTGCAAATATTATCCCCATTCTATAATTTGTCTTTATATTTTATTCTATCTTTTGTTATATACACATTTTACACTTGCTTCCCAAGATTATCATATATAAGCGCTCAGATAAACTTTGAGCTTCTTTGTATCCTTCCATTCTTCCTTTATTTTTCTCTCCAGTGCCTAAGACTTCTTAGTGGTCAAGCATATGGGCTTAGGAATCAGATTCTTCTGGGTTCAATTCCTAGATTTCCCTTTACTACTTGTCTGACCTTGGAAAAATTCTTTTACCTCTCTGAGCCTTAATTTTCTCCCCTGAAAAAGTTGGTATATTATACCTTTCTCAAAGCGTCTTTGTAACATATTTGTAAGTACTCAATAAGTGGCTGCTTTTATGGAGAAAGTTAATGTATTTTTTAATTCTGGAAAACATTAAGATTATATTATCCAGTTGTATGACATTTCTAAGGAAAGAAAGTGACCAGAATATAGTTTCATTTATGCAACTGTTTTCATCTGTGAACAGAGAAATATCTTGGTCAAATTCTAGATCCATCCATGTTATATCACTGTTATAAGTAAGTAATCTTCTTCTAATTATTAGCCTTGACTGGGATGATAAAAGTGGTATTAAATTTTTGTTGCAGGGAAACTTGATGGGGACAGTCTTTCACAGATGTGTGTAAAATGTTGTGGCTATAACCTGGAAAGTTGGTTGTTTAAATGCATTACAGAAATTACAAATCAATGCAAAGAATGTTATTAACGAGTTACTAATACACAAAAGAAAATCCTTGGTGTACTATTACTTCATTATGGACATTCAAGTGGGATTTGTATTACTTGCACACACAGTTGGGCACAGGGAAGGAGTTGGTGACTGCTGTATTTCTTTGTCACAGTACTTATTTTGTATTTCTCAGATTGACATCCCAAATTGGGAACAACTTATCTAGAAATAGCTAAGGTTCTACTAGGAAGAGGGTTTAATTGGGAATGTGCTCTTGGAATTTCTGAATTTGAAGAAGTATGATTGTTGAAGGCATACCAAGTGTTTGGAAAATAATACTTGCCAACTGTGTAAAACCAACATGAATCCTGGGCTAGAAATTAAGCCGTTTGGGTGCTAGGGGCCCATTATTTCCCTTGCTTTAAATTGCTTAACCTTTCTTGGTTTCTCCAGATATAAAACAGTAATCATACTTTCCATTATTTAGCTCACAGAATGTTATAAGAACAGAACAGAAATAAGATTCTTCATTGGTTTTCCGTTACTTATAGGCTGAAATCCAAATTCCTTAGCAATATCATAGTGGGTGAAAAGACAGGTTTTGGAGTCAGATAGATATTTTGAGCCTGGATTTTTACCTCCACACACAGCCATGTTCTTGGACAGTTTACTTGACCTTTCCAAGCTTCAGTTTCCTCATCTATAAAATAAAGATAATAATAATTTTTTCCTCATAAGGGTTGGTGTGAGAATTAAATTGGGTAATGCACGTACAAGGCAAGCACAGGGTTTGGTACATTTTATGTGTTCAGTAAACGGTAGCTGCTGGTATTCACATCACTGTGTCATATAAGGCATTTGCTAGGTGGTCTTTCCAACCTCATCTGCCATCATTGACTCCCTAAATTCACTCCTTGTTTATGCTGAGTACACTTCTCTATTACAACACACCCCACTTACCTCCTGACTTTTCTCTATCATTACAGTGTGTCTCTTTGATGTCAGAAATGTTAGCCTATTCATGGTTGGATCCTCATTAGTTAACAGGAGATTGTAGCCAGTTAACTCAAGAAAATTGTGTAGAACTAAGCTAATATAGGGATAATCATAAATATATAAGAATTGGTCAGATAAATGTTATATTCTGTGCATTAATGATAAAGTAAATAAAAATCCCTGTGTATATGAGGCATCTTAAACCAGTGGTCAGTGGGCCAAACTAGGTATATGGAGCTGTTTTATCTGGTGTTTGATGTTAAAATAAATCAGAGGAATTGACAACAAAAGTTTGCATTTCTGGCTTCTCTTGAAAAGGTTGGAGACCTAGAAACTGAACCTCCATTGCTTCATAGAAATGCTTGGGGTTCTCCAGTTAGCCTCACTCTCCACTCAGGTGATAAGCAGTAGAGACACTTTGCAACAGAGACTCTTTGTGTGACTACCAGCAGAAAGTTCATATTTTCCTTCAGAAAGGGAGCTTTGCTTCATGCAAAATAGGGAAGAGTACTGCTCTTTATTTATTCCCAGTTAGGTAAGGCATAACTGATCTACCTGAAGAAGCAACAGCAGCCACCTACACCACATCCCAGTTCGCCTAACCAAATATTCTTTAAAATGTTTGATCTTGGTAAGGCCCATATTTCTACTGCTATGTATAGTTTTGGTACTGAAAATCCTATTCAAAATTGCTCTTGTTGTTTGTTCTGTGCTCTTCTGAGAAGCCCCACAGTTTGTAAAGATGAGTTTGAGTTATTTATAGAGATGCATTGTGTTAGATGAGCACTGTTTTCCTAAAGCCCTATGACAGAGGTCCAGGGGCCCCTGTGCACTCATGTTAGGAGGCTGTGTAGAAGAGTGTTTTACATGGGTATCAATCCAGTTTACAAGTTGAGTTTTTTGGGGGTTATTCATTCAAATTTTGATCACTTCAGTAATTAAATTAAATGTCATCTCTTGTGGTTGCAAGTACATCCCATAAATTCCCATGCTTAGGAGTATACCCACAAAGAACAAAGGGAAATGACTTAGCAGTAATCTAGTTAATTTGGTCAATGTAGGCACCCCAATTGGCTGTATCATATTCTGTTTTGAAACTTGAATTGTGCACCCTTTTTTTTGTTTGTTTACACTGACTAAAATGAGCATAAAATTACCAGATCACTTTACTCCATGTTTTACAGATACAGCATAAAAGACAGATTAAGCAAAGAGATAGTATTTTTCTCTGAGCAGAGTGTGGGAATTTGAGTTCTTATCAGACTTTGAAACCTGTGAATGTTAAATTATACTTGGTTGGCACTTCCTGCTTTTACTTGTCATTGAATTTATTTTCTTCTTCTGAAGCCCAAAGCAAACTTTCAGCTGTATATCCTTCAATGCACTGATGTGAGAAGAGATGAGGTAGACTTGCAGCTGGGAAAACATTTTAAAAATTAATCAAGAAAATTTTGTATTATTAAGCTCCAGTTCAGGAACAAACATGACTTGTGTAAGATTTGGCAACCTCTCATTCCTCTTTCAAAATGAGGCACATCCAAAACACCTTCATGAGGCATGTACTAATTGGCTCTTGCTGCTTGCTAGTTATTGTGTTATTACCTAATCTTATCCATTCAGAGATCCAAAAGGAGACCCATTTACAAGAGACAGTATGATTCAGTGGATTAAGTACAAACCCTGAAATTTAATACTCTATTGCTGCTGACTTACTTGCCAGAATCTTGGGAATATGGGTCAACATTACAATATCTGAGTTTCCATAAGGAACATAATGGTTCTCTTTCCCCACCTCCAACATAAAGATATTATAATGACTTAAAGGTAAATTGCTGTAAAAGAAAATAATACAATTCAATGAATGTGATAAGAAATAATTAGATGGGTATATAGACAATATGTTTATAAGAGGATATAATAACAGAGTAACTCAATTTTCATCACCAAATGACTCAACCATGTGCATGGTCTTTCTTATATAAGCAGTAACTCTGCACAAACACTCTTTACTTCTTGTCTGACCAGTGAAATGAGCTTGATGGGTTAACTTAAACTCCACTGAGATGTAGATACTGTCCTACAAGTACGCACTTTTAATATCTGGCTAAAAATCTCCTTCTATGAGAGGCCTTTTCCAAGTAATCTCCCCAGTATAATCCCTGACCCAGTTGAATTTGCTCTCTTGTAGGTAATACCACTTAACTTTTCTTACGGAAGCTGTGGCCCAGAATTGCATCTTTCAGTTTCGCTGTGGGCCTGCT
Organism: Mesoplodon bidens; assembly: GCF_964165515.1. NCBI lineage: Eukaryota > Metazoa > Chordata > Mammalia > Artiodactyla > Ziphiidae > Mesoplodon > Mesoplodon bidens. Next base: position 78,978,227 of record NC_138160.1, read on the forward strand.
CCTAAAAAGAGTGCCTTGAGTGCAGGACCCAGCTTCTTCATCCTTGTATCCCCTAGGGCAGGTAGAGTGTCTGGTCTCTAGCTGCCTGCTCAATGCATGATTACTGAAATTATGACTCTATCCGTCAACAGTAGTGCTTTGGTAACCATTTACTCTAACAAGGTTAAGTTACTTCAACTCAATAGATCTCAGATTTTTCTATCTGTAAAATGAAGATTTGGACTAGCTAGTAAAAAAGTTTCCTTACAACTCCAAAATTTGACTCTATGATTTTATGTATTGTAAAACCTGGTCTTTTTTATACCACTCTCTTTTTTTCAAACACTAGCTTTTATATTGGTTAGTTACACACAGAGATTTACTATGGTTGATTAAAGTTAACTGTGATTTCTTTGTCACTGCCTCCCATGAGAAGTGAAGTCTATTTCTTTACCCCCTTGAATATAAGTTGGGCCTGTGACCGCTCTGACCAGTAGAATATAAGGGAAGGGAAGCTATGCCACTTTAGGGCCAGACTTTAAGAGGACTGGCAGCCTCCACTCAAAAATTTGTGGGGCCCTGGTACGAATGATGTGGGAAAACAGAAAGATTTTGAGTTTGACTTATTGAAGTATTATTGTTTAATTTTAATTTATTGATGTATTTATGCTCATTTGTATTTCAGAAAGTATTACAAAATAATTAGGTGATCAAACATTTGGGGGGTTGTTTGTTTATAAACATGTACTTGATAGAATGACCATTGAAAATTATAATAAAAAAATGAACACTGACTTAAATAATATACTTACAGAAAATTAAATAGTGAAAAGAAATTAAAACAATAAAACATAATTTGGTATCTTAATGGCCAGCAGACATCAACCATGACTGTTAACATATGACTATTGTCCTAAGTGAAAATTTGTCACTTTTAGTAGAAATCATAACGTTTGAAAGTTTTATCATCAAGAGTTTGGGTATATTAAACATTCCATGTAGAGAGAGGCTTCTGGACATATGGAATTGACTTTGACTTAAATCCAGGTGACGCCTCTTATGACATGACTACCGATTACCTTTTCTTATAGATGTGAGGGAATGGTCAGGAGGGAGTGTGAGACCTTCCCTTTCTTTAGGTCCTTTTAAGGTGCTGAAAGTCTTGTTTCTCCTCTGCCCACACCTGACTTGCCTGTGGGAGCCCAAAGCTGCAGGGTCTGTTTAGCTGCTGCTATTTACGTGTGCTGACCAAGGTTTATATGCCAATCGCTTTCATATCAGAACTTTCTAGTTGAGAAAGCACCTTTGAAAAATTCAGTGATGCCTGTTCCAGGAGGGATTTTTATTTGAAATTCTTGCTTTTTACTCCTTCCTCTTCATTTGGGTCTCTGTTTCTTCTTCCTTCACCATGATTCTCCATTCACTTATTCACTCATAAACACATACGGGACACTTCCTGTATACCAAACACTTTGTTGGGTCATGAGGATAGAGAGCTAAAGATATGCTCCTCACCATCTAAGAGCTTATTACCCAGTATCATTTTTTTGGGTGCAAAGTCTTTGCAAGATTGGTCCTTTGCTGTTTATAACCACTGGGCATATACTTATACTTTGAATGCTTAGCTTTTTGTTTTTCTTTTAATTCTTTTTGACGTGGACCTTTTTTTTTTTTTTTTTTGTGGTACGCGGGCCTCTCACTGTTGTGGCCTCTCCCTTTGTGGAGCACAGGCTCCGGACGTGCAGGCTCAGCGGCCATGGCTGACGGGCCTAGCCGCTCCGCGACATGAGGGATTTTCCCGGACCAGGGCACGAACCCGTTTCCCCTGCATCGGCAGGCGGACTCTCAACCACTGCGCCACCAGGGAAGCCCATGTGGACCATTTTTAAAGTTTATTGAACTTGTTACAATATTGCTTCTGTTTTATGTTTTGGTTTTTTGGCTGCAAGGCATTTGGGATCTTAGTTCCCTGACCAGGGATTGAACCCACACCCCCTGCACTGGAAGGTGAAGTCTTAACCCCTGGACCACCAGGGAAGTCCCTGAATGCTTAGCTTTTGATTCTTAGCTTTAAGTAATTGATTCCTAAATTCTGTTAAGTATGAAAGTCAATCAGCCAAAGCTGTCTTTAACCATCCATTAAAAAGATATGACTACTTAATATTAGTTTTCTTTCATTTTGCAAATGTCTCTTTTTCAATGAGAATTTCAAAACCAGGATCATGTTTTTGCAGCTTTAAGCTTTCTGATAACCAGCTTCTAATCTTATTGGTCACTAAATTTGAGGGTGGATGTGGAAAGAAAATTTTTATTTAGGTTATAAGGTCTGGCTCCTCTCTTAAACTTTACTGAAATCCTCTGATGAAGCTATAAACTTCCTGCTTCCATTTTCTTTTCTTTCTCCTTAACAGTTATGGATATAGGAGACAAAGACTTAGATCTCCATTTGAAATTTATGGGATAGTTAGTAGAGATATTATTGCAAGCTTTCAGAGTTGAGGATGGAGAAGCTACTTAAGGCTATTATTGTAGCTAAGCTGAAGGAGAGGGAAATAATAGGAAAAGGCCATTATAAGGAGCCACAGCAGTCAATTTGTTTGAGCCAAAGACAATGACTGTTTTGATTCTTTATTGCTTCATAACTCTCCTCTTCCCCAAAACTTGGTGGCTTAAAACAGTAACCGTTAATTATATCTCCTAATTCTTTGAGCTGACTGGGTTCAGATGAGTGATTCTTCTGGTTCACATGAAGTCATCTGGGGCTGCAGCTACTTTGGATCTCAGGTGGGCCAGAGCACCCAAGATGGCATACTTAGGTAGCAGTGATGCTGGCCATCAGCTGGTAGCTCAGCTAGGGCTGTCAGCTGGGGGCCTTGATTCTTCTTGAGACCTCCTAAGCATCTCCTTATGGCGGCTTAGGCTTCTGTGTAGTGTGGTGGTTGCATTTCAAGAGGCAGGAAGTGGAGGCTGCCAGTCCTCTTAAAGTCTGGCCCTAAAGTGGCATAGCTTCCCTTCCCTTATATTCTACTGGTCAGAGCGGTCACAGGCCCAACTTATATTCAAGGGGGTAAAGAAATAGACTTCACTTCTCATGGGAGGCAGTGACAAAGAAATCACAGTTAACTTTAATCAACCATAGTAAATCTCTGTGTGTAACTAACCAATATAAAAGCTAGTGTTTGAAAAAAAGAGAGTGGTATAAAAAAGACCAGGTATCTCCTGAATGCATGTGATATAAAGGGGGAAATAAGCTGCTCCTGATCACGTTCAGTTGGGTTTAAGAAATGGTTACCTTAGACCAGGGGTCCCCAGCCCCTGGGCTGCACCAGCAGGAGGTGAGCCGTGGGCAAGCCAACAAAACTTCATCCGAGACTCCCTATCGCTCCCAATCACTTGCATTACCGCCTGAACCATTCCTCCCCCCAACCCCGTCCCTGGAAAAATTGTCTTCCATGAAACTGGTCCCTGGTGCCAAAAGACTGGGGACCGCTGCCTTAGATCATTCATTCTCAAACTTGAGTGTTCAGAGTTTCTAGGAGGGCATGTTAAAACACATATTGCTGGACCCAACCCATAGAGTTTCTGATTAAGCAGCCTGGGTTGGGGCCTGGGAATCTAACTAACCCTCAGATGATGCTGATACTACTGGTCTTAGGAACCACAGTTGGAGAACCACTGTTTTAGACTGTGCAGGGCCAGAAAAAGTGAGAATAAAAAAGAGAAAAGAAGGAAATATATTCTTTTCCTCTAATGGTTTTTTTTTGCTTTTTTTTTTTTTTTTTTTTTTTGCGGTATGCAGGCCTCTCACTGTTGTGGCCTCTCCCGTTGCGGAGCACAGGCTCTGGACACGCAGGCTCAGTGGCCATGGCTCATGGGCCCAGCCGCTCTGCGGCATGTGGGATCTTCCTGGACTGGGGCACGAACCCGTGTCCCCTGCATCGGCAGGCGGACTCTCAACCACTGCGCCACCAGGGAAGCCCCTCTAATGGTATTTTTAAAAGCCAGTAGTATAAATTTAAGTTTCAGGACACCATGAACATGTTAACATGGGGCCTTTATGTTTGTCATGGTCATTAATCCTAGTGCTGCAGCATCAACCCCTGAAATCTCATTAGTTTAACACAGCAAAGGCTATTCTTACTTATGTAAAGTTCAGTGTGAGTCAGTAACTTTCCTCTGTTTGGCACTACAGCATCTGGAACATGTGGCCCTCAGTATTGCTGAGGCAGGGAAGTGGCCCTCAATATTGCTGAGGCACGGAAGAGGGAAGAGAGATGAGCAAGGCATATCAGTTCTGAAACGCCTCAGCCTGGAAGTGAAACAGGTTAACTTCTCTGAGAGTCCTTTGGCCAGAACTAGTGACATGACCTCAACCTAAACGCAAAAGAAGCTGGGAGATGTTGGGAGCACATGGATAATTAGGAAGCCCTGACTATCTCTGCTAAAGCACCCAACTAACTTTAATGTCCCATATTCTGTGATTAGGCAGGGCTGGAAGTAGAAAGAGTCCCACAGGCCCTCAAAACCATATGTACACCTCTGCTTACAATTCTTCAAACATTACTCTTACGACTTTAAAATATTTATTCTCGTCTATGAGTAATTTATGGTTTTATTCCTAATTTTCTGTGTGACGTTAAACAGAATGCCCAATGACATCGCTATCTCAAAAGGAAAATCTGTCGTAAAACCTCTTTTTCTCCTATTACAAATAACTTGGTAAGTCTTTGTTCCAGGCCATTTTAGTTGTTCTGTTAAAGAGTGATGAACACTATCTCTTCTTCTTTGCTGATTTTGCCAAGCACATAATTCTTTAGGTAATTACTGAAGTGGTTACTTATACTTCTGGAGTCTCGACAGCTTGTGCGGATTGGCATCAGGGCATTATCAGGACTTTAAAACCATCTTGTGGGTGTTTTTGAAAACAAAGGAATGTTTTAACCATATTATCTAATACTGTTAGCCAAGTATTACATAATACAGTACAGAATATTGTCAGTGAGGAACGAAGCTCAGGTTTGGTTTAATTTCTTCATCAGCTTCCCTTTTACTGTTGTTGCCTACCTTTGTCTGGAATTCTTTTCTTACGTGCCTCCACAAAAATTTATACAGTAAATCCCCTACATACGAACCTTCAAGTTTCAAACTTTTAAAGATGCAAACGTGCGTTCGAATGTCCCATCGTGAAAGTTAGTTCACATGTCTGGCGTACATTGTCACGTGTGTGCATCCTCTACAAGTGGTTGTGCTTTTGTGTACTTTACTGTACAGCACTGTATAGAGTACAGTAGTACAGTATCTTTATTTCAAGCTAGATCTGCAGGAGGCTGACTTCATTGAACTCCTTGCTGTGCAACACAAGGAACTTAGTGAAGAGCTGATGGAATTGGAGGCCCAGAGAAAGGACGAAGAGAGACAAGAGGAAGAAGAAGTAACTGAAGAACCAAAGAGATTCACAGCACAGGAAAGGGGATTTTCGTCATTTAAGGAGGCACTATTAGTTTTTGAGGCCCAGGACCCAAACGTAGAACGGTACACGAAGGTTGCAGCAGCCATTCAGAATGCAATCCAGTGCTACCGTGTCATCTATAACGAGAAAACAAGAGCTACCACCCAGACATCACTGGATCATTTTTTCAAGAAGGTAGATAGAATTGAATCCAGCAAGGAACCAGAACCTGTGCCATCAATGTTAGGCATGAGTGAAACTGCAGCTTGCCCTCCGTCTCCTATTGCTGGTGATCCTTCAGCTCTACCATCTCCCACCTCCTCTCCCTCCTCCAGTCAGTAACTCTTCTTCCCTGTTCACTCGATGCCAGCTGCTGTATGCCAGCTGTTGTACTGTACTACTGTACTTTTTAAGGTACTGTACTGTAAGATTAAAAATGTTTTATTTTTGTGTTTGTTTGTTTTTTATGTATTATTTGTGTGAAAAGTATTATAAACCTATTACTATATAGCTGATTGTGTTAGTTGGGTAACTAGGCTAATTTTGTTGGACTTACAAACAAATTGGACTTATGAACTTGCTCTCAGAACGGAACTTGTTTTTATGGAGAGCACTTACTGTACTGGTGAGCAGGACTCCAGCCACATAGAGACTGTTTGGTCATGGGAAAGCAGTTCCTATTTTACTCTGCGGATGGGAAGACTTTATTTGGCAGATAAACATGCTTAGGAAATGCTACACACACAGTCTCAGTAGCTTTGAGGCAGATTTCCATTTCAGTTTTGTCTCTTAAATTCTGCAGGCTTAATTAACACCTCTGACATGTTCAAGCAATATGATGATGAGATGTTTTCTGTAGAAACATGCTTGGCTCATAGCAGTCACCTGTTTGGTAAACTGAAGCACTGTATGTCATGATTTTTAGAAAACATCAAAGTTATGTGTCTTGATGCTTTAATTATATGGTCTCAGTTTATACTTAGAATCTTTATAGGATTTTTCCCGCACAATTATTTAGTAGCTACCAGACAGACAGCTTCTTTAAATTAATAAGTGACAGATCAACATAACTCCACTGAGTAGGTGAAGAAACTGAGACAATTTCATGGCTAGCCCAAAGCATCTTGGTGAGTCAGGGGCAGATTTAGGATTAACCTTAGTTCATATTCCCAGACCAGAGCACCTTGCGTAACTCTGAAGTTAAATTTCTGGAGGCAAGGACACTCTCTTTTTTTTAATATTTACTGGAACAGTAGGATGATGTGTAGTTAAAGAAATCGGTGACTCTTTAAATCAAGTTATGTGATTCATCTCAGAAGCGTGGCTGTAATTGCCTACCCGGATGGGTGAAGAAAGACTTGAGAATACACAGAAGGCTGCCCAATGTAGTGGAAAGAGCAAGGCACTACAGCTGGAAGAAGCATGTTCCAGTGAGAGCTGTGTGACCTTGGTCATGTCACTTAACTTCCCAAGAACCTTAGCGTCTTCACTTGTAATATGTGAGGCATCAGTGTAGATGTTCCCTAAGGTCTAAATTTCTATTGCAGATTATTGAAACTGTTATGTTTGTGTTAGGAAGCATCCTCCGTAGGTGAATCTTAATCCAACCAAAATTCCCATTCTTTTAAAGGTTATTTCTAAGTGCAATTGCTATGAGAGAGAGTTTCCTTGGCTCTAACTTGGCATCTGGAATCTTCTCTTTGTCATCAGCTCTGCTGAAGAGCACAGAAGGGAATCGGAGGATGAAGCTTGGCTGTGAGGAGGCTGAGTGTACAGAGCAAGCACAAACTTGTAAGGCCAGGCTCTCCTTACAGCCCTGCTTTCCATTTTCCCCAGAGCTGGAGGCTGAACTCTAAACCACCTCCTGCTACCCACGCACCTTACTGATGGGTAGAAGAAATCTTGGCATGGGGAGAGTGTTTGCCAGGTTATTTTGGTAGCAGCTCTTGTATTCACCCTCACCCCCATGTATTTGGTTGGTTTGCCATGGAAAGAGTCTGGGGGGATTTGCTTTTTCGAGTTTTTCCCCTTCTCCCACGCTTGTGCCAAGTGAGAAGAAAAATGGGGCATCAGCCTCATGGAAATACAATGGTGCCTCCCTATTTCTCCACCTGCCCCTGTGGAAGGGAGTTTGATGACCCTCATCAAGGGCACAGCATGGGGGTTGGAGTCCCTTTGAAGGGGTATTCTCTGCAGAGGTCCAGGCTTATTTCTGAATATCACTCACCCAGAGGCCAGTTTCACATCCTGCAAAAAATCTCTGAGAGAATGTGTCAGCAGAACCAGCATTGCATGTCTAGACAAAGAATTGATATTAGCATCATCAGCCAGCATCCAATCTGTTAACTCTTGTGTAAGCATTTGCTATCTGTGCCCCAGGCATTTTTTGGCTTAAAGTGAAAACTGTAGCTCTAAGATTTAGACTTAGGTCTTTCAGGAGGTTCTTTCAAGGGAAGGAATCACAAGGTACCTTATTTCAAGATCAGGTATTTTATTGATTAATATGAAAGTCTCCTCTTTTTTTCCTTCCTCAGTAAAATGGTGGCTGTGTTGTCGCCACCTTCACTGTATTATATATTCATTATTTTAAAAATATTTATTAAGCAACCTCTCAAAACCTATGCAGGGCATTCTGCTAGGTTTCGCTGATACACTGATGAATAAATCAGCTAAGATCCCTGCCCCTCTGGAGTTTATAGCTTAATGAGGATACTGACCACAAACAAGAGTAACAGGATATTTCTGTCTCAGTTTCGACTGAGGCACCAAAGAACAAAGCAGTAGGCGTCGAGTTCCTTGGCTTTCTAAATCGAGGTGCTAGACTACCTCTGCAGGATTTGCAGAAAGGGTGCCTCAGAACTGGTTCTGCCAACCTGACCCATCATCCGCCTCCAGGACATTGATGAGAAGGCTTAGTGTTCTTGGAGGTTCAAGTGCTGGTAGGGAGAGTTCGTTTGAGGCGAGTTGTCACTGTGCTGAGTGGTTCTCCTCACCTTGGGGAGGGGCTATGTGTCCCCTCACTCAAACCTCTTTGGGAGGAGGCTTCTAGGGAACCACTCAGAGAGAGCACTGTCCTGTGTTGCCTGGAGTTTGGGAACTTGGGGACTAACATCTGAGGCATCTCAAGGCAAAGGCCAGAGTGGAGGAGGGTAAGACATGGTGGTGGGGGTCACAGCAGAGAAGAGGTGGCTGCATTGGGAATGCCAGCACTTTTGGAGTTGACTGGGCAAGAATTGGGTCTGAGGAAAGAACAGATTGGATCATCTTGAAAGTAACTTGACAAGAAGGACATATGGAGGGGTGAGGTGACTTTGGAAAAAAAGGCCGGGCTTTTAGAATGGGGCAGCTGAGTGGGAATGAGGGGGAAATTCTTAAGGGGCCAACCAGAAGGGCTTTGCCCAGTAAAGCTGCTGTGGATAAGACATCTGCCATGATGGGAGTCACTGAAACCCCGTAAAGAATGGGCTTGGGAAGCTTGGTTGTCTGCTAAATGCAGAGGCACCAAGCCCAGATTACAGCCATATCTGACAAATAAGATCTATTTTCCCCTATTCTAATCCATCCCCTGCCCCAACCTGGAAGGGCCTGAATCCACAGCTAGCAAGATGGGAGGAGGTGGGGTGAGGAGAAATTTGCCCCATTGGACAACCTTCCAAGCCTGAAGCAGATCTGAGCTGGCAGAAGGGAGAAATAGCAGGTTAACTTAGGTTTGCAGTTTTTTTGTTTGTTTGTTTTGTTTTTTGCTGTACGCGGGCCTCTCACTGTTGTGGCCTCTTCCGTTGTGAAGCACAGGCTCCGGACGCACAGGCTCAGCGGCCATGGCTCACGTGCCCAGCTGCTCCGCGGCATGTGTGATCTTCCCGGACCGGGGCACGAACCTGCGTCCCCTGCATCGGCAGGCAGACTCTCAACCACTGCACCACCAGGGAAGCCCAGGTTTGCAGTTTTGATATTAAAATCACCCGAGAAAAGGGACTATTTGCTTATGGTCAGGAAATGACTAGGATAGCTACGGGACAAGTGGGAAATTTTCAACTAACGACAGGGAAGGACATATGAAGGGAGCAGATTTGAAGCAGCAGGAGTAGGAGAGGATAAATCGCGTTTAGCTCGTGCCATACTGATCCTGGTTCTTTTATTAACCGGGTAACTAGTGAATGAATCAAATATAGAATTATAAAACTGTGTTCTTAAAGGATAATGGGGAGGGGTGATAGTGGTCTGGAGCCCACTTAAAGAGCTCGACAAGGGTGACCTCTCAGGAAACAATAATTAATGAATGAGAAGGAGCCAGCTGTGCTGTGTTTGGTGAGAGTTGGGGGAAGGCGGTCCCTGCAGGGTCCAGGCAGAGGAACAACATTCGTAAAGTTTATGTGGAGTCACATGATCAGTACCCAGTAAACATTTAAGTGGCTTCAACCAAGGATATGTTCGTTCTTTGTACAGGGCACTGAGTTAAATGCCAGGACTACAAACAGGATAAATTCCTCCTTCGCTGAGGTTCAAGGATTAATTGATCAACACATTAAAACAAACAAACAAAATGAAACAAAACAAAAACAAACCAAAAGACCCCCAAAAAACTTTGATGAAAGGTTAAGATCTAAAGGCTATGAAGAGCGAAGAAGCTCTTGCCCTCTGCTCTCAAGCTCCTGATGGCCCCAGATAACGTTCTCCCTTTTGGAGAATTGCCATGACAAGCAGCCTCTTTTAGTGTGCTGGTGACCTTTTATGGAGTGCAGGGGCAGCTGGACAAAGAAACACAGAGCTCCCCGACAGTTCCAGGAGGGAGGGAAAACCTCTGAACTTGTCCTAGGGCTCTGTTTATGTGTAAGACTTAGGAAAGACTACTTGCTATAAGCATGCCATCCAACATAACAGAGGTACGATGTCAACAGCTCTGTCAGTTGGGGCAGATATAACTCCTCGCATTGACACAATGATTGGAAAATTGGCTCGCCTTAGCTGGCATAAGTTTGTTCACTCAGGAAATGAAAAGAACAGAAAGCTGAACTGGTGACCTGGTCACGGCCTGGGGAGAGTCTTTTTGGGAATGTGGACTCATCCATTTAAAGCTCAGATCTTGGGCAGATAGTGACCTCAGCGAGTCTCTGTGTGGGTGGCACTTTCCCAGCCTCGCTGGGGTTCTAGGTGTCACTCAGTCTCCACCAGGAAATGGAGCATCTCAGGGCAGGGAGCAGTGCACCAAGGCCTGCGGGGCTCTCAGGAGACAAGGACTGACAACCCCTGCTTTCAAGGAACACCCTGGTTGGGAGATAGAACTGCCGTTGCCAACATATCTGGCAGGCACGTGTGCAGAGCCAACTCAGGGAGGTGAAATATGCTTTCTGTGAATACCAAGGAAAGGCAGTGCAATCTCAATGACCAGAGTTTTCCATGTCTCTAGCTTTTAATTTTGTCTGTTCACTTTCCCAATAACACATGCTCAACAGAGAAAGTAGCAAGTGCAGACAGTGTAAGAAATCAGCAATGTTCTTTTTTTTTTTTTTTTTGCGGTACGCGGGCCTCTCACTGTTGTGGCCTCTACTGTTGCGGAGCACAGGCCCTGGACGCGCAGGCTCAGCGGCCATGGCTCACGGGCCCGGCTGCTCTGCAGCATGTAGGATCCTCTCGGACCGGGGCACGAACCCGTGTCCCCTGCATCGGTAGATGGACTCTCAACCACTGCGCCACCAGGGAAGCCCAGCGATGTTCATTTTTAAGGAATGTTTTGTAAATAGAGAAGACACTACTGAATTTTGGAGGAGAGAGTTTGTGCTATGTCTTTCCTCTTTTCCCTTGGGTGGGGAGAAGAAATTTGCTCCATTAGAACCTGTGCCCCTTAGAGAGGAACCAATCTCTAAATAGGCTGCCTGGTTCTCAGAAAGTTCTCAATAAATATATTTAAAAATCAAAGTTGGGGGATTTAGGGATCTAAGAGTTTCAATTTTTTAAAAAAAATTTGAATTAGAGTGCTTTGTAACTAGTCTGTCTTGCCAGTATTATGTAAGGATATCAGACCCTAAACATGCTCTTTGATACTCTTTAACTTAAAAACACAGTGAGTTTCAAAAATCAGTTTTCAAGTTGATATTGTGGTCCTTGGGTGTACTTTTTCCTTGGCGACACACAGTAGCAGAAAGAGCACAAGCATTTGAGTCAAGCAAACGTGCATTTGAACACCAGCCTTACAACCTGTAGATCTGGAGTCTGGGACCCTGCTCTAGAGTTCCACTTTGGAGCGTCCTCTCTGATCCTGTGACAGACAGTTGCAGCCCTCCTCATAGAGAGAGAAGTCTGAGGGGCTGAGAACACATGCCCACCTGAACCCTCTGTCCCTGTGCTTTCAGGACCTGAATTCCCTGCCCAGGCAACTGAGAACACACTTCCAGGGACTGCTGGGGCCTGGGATAGGCTGGCTGGGCTGTCCACCCTTTGCGGGATGGGGCCTGACCGGGATGGGTGTGGGGTGAGAGGCAAGGAGGATGGGGCAGTGGGCTGGGGAACTTCCATTTGTCCTCTATATTGAGTGCTGAAAGTGTCACACTGCTTGCAAGTGACTTGACCATTCTGAAGGTCATTTTTCTCCTTTGAAAATGTGTATAAGAATTCCTATCTTACAGATATTAAGGATCCAATCAAATTATTATATAAACATAATTGTATGGAATATAGTAAATGATAAGTTCTTATCACTGCTACCAATCATGGCTAGAGTTTCAGGCTAAACTCAAAATGTCTGCTAAATCCATCACACAACTGAAATGCACTACTAATTATATTATTAGCACTAACAGTATTTCAGGTATATGGTTTCTTATCCAAAACCTTTGGGGCCAGATGTTTTCAGAATTCAGAATTTTGAGGATTTTAGAAATATGTGCATAAACCATATATCGCATTGCCCCTGGAATATTTCAGGCAGGGCCATGTTATCAAATACATTAATATTTTTATAGCAAAACCTATTGAATGAATATGTGTGGTAAGTAAAGACTATACATGGCCTCATATCAGTTTAGGTTATTTTTTTAAATAACTTTTAAAATTTTAGAACAGTTTCATATTTATAGAAGGATTATAAAGAGAGTACAGAGACTTTTCCATATGGTTACCATCTTACCTTAGTATGGTACATTTGTCACAATTAATAAACCAATGTTGATACATTATTATGAACTGAAGTCCATACTTAATTCAAATGTCCCTAATTTTTACCTGCTTTCCTTTTCTGTTCCTGGATTCCATCTAGGACACTCCATTTCATTTATAGTTGTTATGACTCCATAAGCTCTTGTTGGCTGTGACAGTTTCTCGAACTTTTCTTGTTTTTCATCACCTTGATAGTTTGAGGAGTACTGGTCAGATATTTTGTAGAATATCCTTCAACTGGGATTTGTCTGACAGCTTTCTCATGATTAGACTGGGGTTATGGGTTTTGGGGAGGAAAACCACACAAGTGCCATTCTCATCACATCTGAAGGGTACATACTATCAATATGACTTACCACTGTTGATGTTGACCTTCATCACCTGGCTGTGGTAGTGTTTGTCAGGTTTCCCCACTGTAAAGTTACTCTTTCTTCTCGCCTTTTCATTTTGAACTTGTTGGGAGTCACTCTGTACAACCCATGCTTAAGGAGTGAGGAAGTATGCCCCCCTCCTAGAGGGGGGAGTGTCTGTAATTGTTTGGAATTCGTCTGTGCAGGAGATTGGTCTCCTCTTTCCATAAATCAGATCTTGCTGCCAAATGGGCTAAGAAATCTTTTTTTTTCTTTAAAAATTTTTGTATTGTGGATAAGGGATTATGGACCAGAACCAGCGTTATACCTAAATTTTAAAAGTGTTTGCACTCACTGTACCCCCTGGTGATAGAAGAGACTGAGTTGGTGGTTCCTTATAGGAAGAAAGAATGAAAGGGACTAGTAGGAAGGGATAATGGTGGCCTGTTTCTGAGAGCCGTGGATGGTCCCCTCCCATCACATGTGGCTTGGCTGTACATTCCTAAACAAGAAGTACATTTGGTTGTTTCCATACCTTCGTAACAAACTTATCCTGAAGGGAAATACTGGGAGATATGGTGATGACCAAGTTAAGAGTGTAAGTTTTTAAAAATAAGACAAATTTTCCCCTTCGTGTGTTTGTCAGACCTTCTAAAACACGCATTTTCATAGAAACTCTTAAATTGGGATTGTTCAGGACTAGGAGAGGTGTGTATAGAAAGAAATGTCAATTGTTCTCGCCCTGGGCATGCAGAGTCACCTCCCACAGCCACCAGGGATCCACTCCACCCTTCTACATTCCCTCCTCCCTCTGAGATGCCCTGTACCTGCCTCCAGGCAGCAACATGTCCCAGGCTGGGTCCTCTTTCTCCTCAACTCTTCTCACCCTCCTCCCCTCCTAGCTGGGTGAGACCCTCTCAGGATTTTTATCATCCAGTCCTAGCTCCCCTGTGGCCTCTATATGGCTTCTGAAACTTGCTTCTCCCCAGGGTTAATATTCAAAGTGTCTGACAATCTATGCCCTGGAGCTGCAGCTGAGTCTTACTGTGCCAGGCACTACCTCTTTAGGTACAGAGGGTCCAGTAGGAGGGGACTCACAGAACGATGTTTGAAGGGATGTGGAAATGGCTGAGAGCAGCTGCAATTTATCAACCTGAAGAGGAGTCTTGATATTTTAACATTCAGGAAAAGTAAATATTATTATATATATTTTGTATCATATTGGTCATAGGAGCCTTCCAGAATTAAGCTCTAGCCTCCACTTACTGATTACTAACAGAATGTGTACATACCCTCAGGGTTGACTTTCTAGGTTTTGGAGTTGCTCACTGATGCCCCAAGAAGGCATCCATTTTAATTAGGGCTGCAGTGTGACCTAATATTGATATGTTACTGTCCAAACTCGCCCCTAAAACCTGATAGCCAATGTCGTAATGATCTTAGAGCAAACTCACAAGATGGTATGAGCCCCAGGCAGCACCAGAATTGCTTAACATGGGCTGACAGGAATGTAGCTGTAGTAAAGTTTTTCCTATTTCAGTCTTCAAAGGAGCACAGGTCAGGAAATTTCTCTTCTATTGATTTCACTTGATCCCTCTCCAAACTATGACATCATTGCCTACAATTACATGTATCTCTTTAGTATACTATGGGTGATCCTATCTCTTCCACCTAATTTAGAGGAATAATGTGGAGGTCTTGAAAATGGTATGAACTTCTGAGGAAAAAAAAGTTATAGGTAGGGGTTATGGGGACATGTGTATGCATATGACTGATTCGCTTTGTTGTGCAACAGAAACTAACACAGTATTGTGAAGCAATTATACTCCAATAAAGATCTATTAAAAAAGAAAAAAAAAGTTATATGTAATTTAGATGATGAATAATCTTCAAACAACTCCCTGAATTTGAGCTCCAATTAGAGAGGAATAATTAGACATGTTGGCATTGAAGAAATAAAATATTTCAAACCACTCTCTGATCTTGGTCATGTCTCTTTTTCAAAGTCCAAAAATTAAACATAATGATGGATTAGATAAGTAAGTTTATTATTCACCATCTGGTTATGCCACTTGATGAACAGACTGGAGTTTCTCAGAGACCTTCTTTTCAAAGGCTCCCCTGGGTTAACAATTCCCTCAAGCCTGTTTTTTTGTGGTGTCTTTAAACCACATGTCACTGGGTTTAATTGCCTATAGCAAAGGCCTCTCAACTTTATTGTCAAACTCTTTTATCCATAAAAATTATTTGACTTCTTAAGTCTTATAATACACTTTATACATTTACTACCAAAATAATACATTATGTATGTCGTAAAACTGTTTGCATAGTTCATTTGGAAATTTCTTGTGTACTGCCTTGTGAAAACCTTGTATCTTGAATTGTTTTTTAAATAGTTAATTGTCATTTACATTTTCATTGGTTTATGTTCCCTTTTTGTCTCTGATTAGATTTATAAAACTAAGGTCAAGAATTA
The DNA here is from genome assembly GCF_964165515.1 of Mesoplodon bidens. Taxonomy (NCBI): domain Eukaryota; kingdom Metazoa; phylum Chordata; class Mammalia; order Artiodactyla; family Ziphiidae; genus Mesoplodon; species Mesoplodon bidens. The sequence goes on from NC_138160.1 coordinate 78,993,633, forward strand.
AAAAAAGAAAAATATTCTCTACAACAGAACCTTTCGCTTAACTGGAGTCTTGTCGGGTTTTGCCCCATTTGTGTGTTCAGCAGCAAGCCACTTAACTTGTATGAGTACTGAATATCTCATCTGTAAAGGAAGGGCTTGGACTAGATGATTTCTAACATCCCTCCAGCTTTATAATTTGGATGATAGGATTTGACTTGGCAAATCTCCCAGAGAGATGTTCTCTGGGTTTGAGAAGGCTGTCCTAATTTGACCATGGATGTTATGAATTTAGAAAAAACTCTTTTAGAAAACTCCCCAAAGACAAACGCCCTAGAGGCTTGGTGTCCTAAACCATCTTCCTGCTGCACGGCTCAGACAATAGGTTGAGGGGTGCCACTGTGGAATGCCACACCACAGCATCACAGCGGCAGGAGGCTGGTTGCACACGTGAATCATGAAACTGTCAGCAACAGCATTATTCATAAAGAGAACTTCAGTCGAGAGCTGAGTTCAATAATTTTTAGCCCAATATGCCAGCACTTGGCCTTCTCACATTTTTTGTTTGCATTATGTTAAAAATCCTGATTTTATTTTCTAATCCTTTCTGTGTGAGCTGTGGTGTTTAGAGAAATAGATGCATAAAAAATACATATAAAATGCCACATCCTGTAAACATAGCTTACGCTGATTATTTTAAATGTTTTCTTTACTCAAGCAGGTGGATTTAGGACATAACAGTAATAATAAACACTCATCTAAAGAACAGATTTTGATCAACGAAGTCTCCCATTGGTTATATATATATAATCTTTACTCTGTTGGTTTTCCGAGGGCAAAAATTGCACAAAAGAAACAGACCACAGCTCTTGCAATATAATACCAGTAAAACAAAACAAACAAAAGAAAAAGCACACAAAAAACCAAACAAACCCCACCCCCCCAGAAAAGCAAACAGAACCTCAAGACAAAAACTGGCCTAACAATGCAAACTAGAACTTAAATAAGATCCTACCACACCTAGGCAGCCACCCATATCCAGTCTGTATCCTGGAAAGACTTATGACTAAGCAAAGAGAGGAGAGACCATGAAAAGAATCAGTCATAGATTTTTAATTTATAAGCACAGACTGATCCAGGGAAGACTTACAGCAAATTTTATTCCAATGCCTCTTGCTGTTTTTTTTTTTTTTTATCATACAATCTGTGTCTGTCAGCAACAGCCTTTGATTGCTTCTTTAGCCAACCTGAAATGCTAGGAGGATCCTTGTTTAACCAGTTTTTTTGCGGTACGCGGGCCTCTTACTGTTGTGGCCTCTCCCATTGTGGAGCACAGGCTCCGGACGCGCAGGCTCAGCGGCCAAGGCTCACGGGCCCAGCCGCTCCGCGGCAGGTGGGATCCTCCCGGACCGGGGCACGAACCCGTGTCCCCTTCATCGGCAGGCGGACTCTCAACCACTGTGCCACCAGGGAAGCCCAACCAGTTTTTAATAACTACGTCTCTATGCCACCCTCACCATCATTTACTTTGTTTTCAGGACCAGAGATCTTTACTCACATTATATTTAAGGATCTGTTATAATATTATCAAGGGGGGTTAGAAGTAATTATATAGGAAATGAAAAATCAAGAATCTTATATTTCTGTCCCAGGCAAGGACCATAAATCAGTTGTGCCGCAGCAGTCCTCTTTTCCATGGGATTATCTTTATGATAACACTGATGATAACACATTTGACATTTTGTGTAAAAGATGCTTTATATTTGTCATATAGAAAATATGAATGTGCAGTCAGCACTGGCATCTAAGCAGTTGTAGATACTGTGGTTAAACACAGGAGGAGATTTCCTATGAAAAGTGGACAAATGTGTATTACATGAAAGTGATTGTCAGCGCTACTTTAAGTAGATACTGCTGCCCTTAGTGAGAAGAATGTAGAATAAATGTCAGTTGTTTTTATTTCATGCCTAGATTTTGTTTGTTAAAAGTCAGGTTAGTTCTCTGATTATATGATTTAAATGCTTGGATTGATTCAGTATCATTAATAATTTTGCATTTTGTGACCTCAGTTGTTCAAGCCAGCTGTTTTGCTCACCAGGTATGCTCAAAGTGGGGAGAAAGGCAAAGTCTGTGAGTCAACTGAAGCCTGATATAGACTTTCCATTAGATTTAAAAAGAAAAAATTTAAATCATGATATTCCATGTGGAAAATATACTCTATGGTCTTTTTTTTTTTTTTTTTTAATGCCAATGAAATCCCCACAGCATGTTCAAGGCTAAATAAACAGGGAGGTTGCAGACCATGCTTATACTTTATAGTCTGGGTATTTGGGAGACTCTCTGAGTCAGCACCCTTTCTTCTGTGCCTTCTGCCCTCCCTGTCTAGGAAGGCCAGTGTGGGTAGGGCTAGCCTTAACTGTGGGGACAGTCAGTAGGTGGCTCTTTAAAAATGCTATTTTCCCCCCTGTTAATTTGTCCTTTTCAGATATCTACCTATTTATCTACCTATGACGTATATATATGTAATTTATTCACTTGATAAAATGCATTGAGTACATTTATGTACAAGGTATGTAGAAGACAGAAGATAGAAAAACAAGTTTCAGTGAGCCCTTTAGCTTACAGAGATATGTAGAAAATGAGACATAGTCACCTATAAATATAATATAATGTAGAAAGTGTCAAGTGCCATAAAAGGGAAAGAGCAGAAGTACTCTTCCTTTGGGTTAAATGAACATATACTCTGGGTACAGCCTCATTTTGGCTCCAGTCTGGATAATTGGTCTGGCTAGCCCATCATCTCGCAGAATCTGAAACAAGAGAACCCATGAGGAGTAAGATTTGCTGGACGAGGCATTGCAAAATCAGATCAGGAAGATGGTTGGCTGATTGTTAACAATCCATCTGTAAATCTTTACTGAGTCTCCACTTTGGGCTGGGCGATGGGGATATGGAAGAGAACAAGCCAGATGTGGTCTCTGCCCTCCAACAGTCTGAAGTTGTTTCAGTGAAGAGCATGATCAACCAGAAAGCAGGAGAGTGTGCAGAGAGAATAAACTGGAAAAAAAAAAAAAGTAACTTTACCTGGTTATAGTTATGCTATGCGTTAGCCAAGAATGTGAATAAATGTCATGAGTCTAGATCTAATATTTCCCTTTTTTCTCTCTTTGCATTGAATCTGTCTGTGAATTAGGCAGAAGTACCAGGAATTGTAGTGGGAAATAGGTTCTGGAATGGTCCAGAGCCTGGCTGAGGGAAGAGGAGGGAGAATTGGTGGGCAGCCTTGGTAGTGCAGTGGGACATGAAGAATGGGAATTCTGGGAAGAGATGTATACATGGTTCTGTACTGGAGATGCTGCCATTTATGGTTATATTTATAAATATTTTGATTCTGAGAAGATTAGAAGTGGCTGAGGAGAAAGGGAGAGCTCTGAGGGGTGTCTGGCAAGTGGGTGATAGGAGAGTATAAAGCAACAGTGGAATCTGACAACTCAGCAAATTCCTCAATCTTTTTTCCCCATTAGCTAAGGAGATAGTGTCTTTGGGTTGGTGATAAGAGAAGACAAATGGAATGGAGAAGGAGGATAGAGCAGAAACCTAAGCCACAGTTGGGCTGAGTGCCCTTCTCTGGGGAGGATATATGTATGGAGAGGAGCAGAGATTGACTAAGGACAGATTTTAAACCAAGAAAGTCTATGTAAAAATGTGTTAAGTACTTTAAAGAGTTAAGTAATGTAAGAATCAATTGTATTCATTGTTTTCATTTATGTCTCCAGTCTGCCCTCTCTCCTCTCTTCCTGTTTTCCTCCCCTCCTTTCTTTCCCTTTTTTTTTTTTCCTTTTTTAAGTACTAATTAGGACATATAATTTCTTTTTTCCCTGGTGAATAACTTCCCATCTACCTAGTGGTGTGCTGATAAAGAAAAAAAAAGCGTATTTATGTACATACATTTATTATAAACTTTTTTTGTATGAAGGATGTATAGCACACAATTTACAAATAACAAAATATACAAGACTCTTTACTGTAAATTTCATATAGCCAATTGATTCTCACAGACTGCTTTTATTGATTTTTGCTGAACTCCTATATCCTTAGCCAATCTGTGGTTGCAGCTGATGAAAGAGCATAGTTTTGACGTGAATGTTGTTTACATTTTCATTAAAGTTAGTAAGTAAAACACAGGTAGATCAATGATGACAACTGTCAGAACTTCACTTGTTTGTCAGTGGTGTGATGACTTCTTTGCTGAACTAGCTAACAATTTTTGAATACTGGAGGAATAATTCCTGAAGGGTTTGTTTGTTTGTTTTTGTTTTTATTTTGTTTTATTCATAAGGTGATAACTACAAATAGGACACTAATCTGCATTATTAACATTTTCTCACTTTCATTATTCATTATTAGCATTTTCATCACTTTCTTAAATGTAAGCAATTAACAAAACAATAAATCAAGCCCCGACTGGTAGCTTTTGCCAATTTCCATGGTGTAAATACTTCCAGCATAGTGTCAACTGAATATGCAGTTGGCTAGTAATGGGCAGAAGCATACCATAACACATGAACCATTTCCTCCAATTCAGATACAATAGAGGTAAATCACCTCAACAGGATAGATAACAGTAAATGTAGTAAAATAATTAGGAAATGATGAATTTTGAGTATTTATGACCTTTCTTTTAATACATTTTTGAGAATTTATTGACTTAATTTTTAATATAATGAATTTAGTTGTAAGTTTCTATAATTTAATTTTTAATAGTGGCAGCATTTAACAAATAACTGAAAAATTCCTGAAACTGTAACAGTCAGCTCTCTTGGGCCAGAATGAGCTACTATTTTCATTATTATATTATAGTTTAGGAATCTAGGTCTCAGAGAAGTAAAATTTTTTTTAAGTCACATACCTACTAGGAGATTCATCTTTTTTTTTTTTAAACATCTTTATTGGAGTATAATTGCTTTACATTGTTGTGTTAGTTGCTGCTGTATAACAAAGTGAATCAGCTATACGTATACATATATCCCCATATCCCCTCCCTCTTGCATAAGCGATTCATCTTGAACCCAGATTTTTTACTCCAAATCTCATGAAGACAGTCACTCCAGAGAATCTGGATAAAGGGCACCCCATCAAATACAACACAGAGAAAGTCATGCAGAGAGACTTTGAGATTCCCAGGAGCCTCTTTGCGCTACCTAACCTTACCAGTTTTCTCTGCTCTGGGCGTTTGGTTCTATTCCACCAAAGAAATTCCAGTTCTGATTCTTTCTAGACTGTACACTACTAGGTCAAGTTATTGCTATGAAGGATATCTTCCAATTTGCATAGTCTGTTAAACAATCAATTCATAGGTATTTGTCGAGTAGCTGTGAACAAGGTCCTGTGCTGGGTGCTGCAGTCATTCACCTCTCCATACACTTCTGACAGGTCACACTTCCTCTTGTTTATGAGGGGAAAAAGAGCCAAGTCAGAATCACTTGTGTGGCAAGTCTACTATTCATTGGATTATAAAGCTTTAATGTTTGGACGTAGGTTATAGTTTTAGTTTGGCAGGTTTCCCTCTCTAGTTAGAGTTAATAGTTTAATATTGGAACACTTTTTTTTGGGGTGGGGGGCTCTAATTTGTTTAAGAATTTTTAGAAGAAATAGAATTTCTCTCTCTCTCCCTCTCTCCCTCCCTCCCTCTTTCTCTCTCTTTGTACAGCTTCTGACTCATGATTTGTATTCTTGTTAATCTTTTCTTTTCTAACCAATAAAAATGAGTAAAATTGTGGTTCCTTATTTTTGCCATAGAATTAATGGGATCTGACCATATACAATCCCTGTATTTCGTCCCCCAAATGGGGTGTGTGGTATTCTAACATTTCACCAAAATATATATTTAAATTTTTTTGGCTTGTAATGAGTTAAAAAACTTTCCTCCTCAATCAATTCTTTTCTATTAATTTCAGATTTATCTAGGCAAACTGATATTAATAGTTTACTATCAAGTCAATAGGAAGATAACACATTTTGACTGGATTTTTCAATGTATGTGAAAAAATACTTAGCCTCAGATATATCTTTTTATGTATCAAACCAGAAGAAAATCAGCATAAGCTTTTTAACTTTATAGACTTTCCTTACTTTTATTATTGCTCTAACAGTAATACTCAGAAATGTAGTATAAACTAACTATGAAATAGTACATTTGAGTAAATGAAGTCAGTACAATACACAACAGTGGTTTTCCACTGGTCAGGACTCAGTTGATGAGAAGAGCCCATCGGTACATATGAATTTTGGTGATGTGCAAGGGGTTTCCACTTCTTTTTTCTGGGCAGCCAGTGCCAGTGAAGCCATCTTACTGGCCAAGATGGAAATTGCTTTAATTCTGAGGTTCCTTGTTGCACATTTATTTTAAAAAATTATTGAGCATCTGCTGAATGCCAAGCAATCATCTAGATTCTGGGGGTGTGAAGCACTGAACTAGACATACAAGGTCCCTGCTCTCGTGGAGACTATCATCTAGAGGGAGTGAAGTAAAAATAAACTAGTTAGCATAGAAATGATTAAGACACTCTCAAAGAAAGAGACATTTAATGAAGATGGCAAGCAGGGCAATGGGATAGAAAGTGATTGGGGTAACTTTACCCAGGGGTGGTCAGTGATGTCCTCTCTGAGGGGGTGACGTTGTTGCTCAGACTTGAATGACAGGAGGCAACTTTCTGTGGAGCAATCTGTTAACATTTCACGCAGCTGCTGTTCTTATTTATGTTGTTATGGTTAGACTGGAGTGATACTGCCACTCAGTGAGAGCAGTAAGTTCAGAGATGTGTTAGTTTTCTCACACTTTTGTAGCTGTCTTCTGCTATGTCCTGATTAATTAAAACAATTTTAAGCCAGTACCAAGAGTACATAGTTAATTTCCCTAGGAGCTCCTATTTGAAGCCAAACTACTGATGGATAATTTCACAAATACCGTTATGCCTCTAGTTAGGTCACTGCTGTGTAGCAATGATAGTCCAAGTGGGTAAGTGCTATCATAGTGGAAATCACAGGGTGCTATGAGCCTGTTTAGCTCCATTTTGGAGACCAGGTTAAACTTTTTGAAATAAGAGACTTCTAAACTGGTGTCTGAAGGACAAAGAGGGGTTTCCCAGACAAAGGAGCAGGGGAGCAGGAGAGAAAAGTCTTCCATGCAGAGGAACATGTGCAACAGCCTCCAGGGAGAGAGAATATGGTACCTTCAGGAAACCACAAATAATCTGAATTTGGCTGAAGAGTATAGCACAAGAGGAAAAGTGGTGCGAGAGAGGACACTAGCAGGAGTCAATTACAGAGGGGCTGGTGAGCCTTGTTAAGAAAGTAAGACTTTAGACAGACCTTCAAGATGGCGGAGGAGTAAGACGTGGAGATCACCTTCCTCCCCAAAAATACATCAGAAATACATCTACATGTGGAACAACTCCTACAGAACACCTACTGAATGCTGGCAGAAGACCTCAGACTTCCCCAAAGACAAGAAACTCCCCACGTACATGGGTAGGACAAAAGAAAAAAGAAAAAACAGAGACAAAAGAATAGGGATGGGACCTGCACCTCTGAGAGGGAGCTGTGAAGGAGGAAAGGTTTCCACACGCTAGGAAACCCCTTCGTGGGCGGAGACTGTAGGTGGTGGTGGTGGGGAGCTTCGGAGCCATGGAGGAGAGCACAGCAATAGGGGTGCAGAGGGCAAAGCAGAGAGATTCCCGCACAGAGGATCGGTGCCGACCAGCACTCACCAACCTGAGAGGCTTGTCTACTCACCCACTGGGACGGGTCGGGGCTGCGAGCTGAGGCTCGGGCTTCGGAGGTTAGATCCCAGGGAGAGGACTGGGGTTGGCTGCATGACTACAGCCTGAAGGGGGCTAGTGCTCCACAGCTAGCTGGGAGGGAGTCCGGGAAAAAGTCTGGAGCTGCCTAAGAGTCAGGAGACCATTGTTTCGGGGTGAGCGAGGAAAGGGGATTCAGAGCACTGCCTAAACGAGCTCCAGAGATGGGCGCAAGCCACGGCTATCAGCGTGGGCACCAGAGACGGGCATGAAATGCTAAGGCTGCTGCTGCAGCCACCAAGCAGCCTGTGTGCAAGCACAGGTCACTATCCACACCTCCCCTCCCAGGAGCCTGTGCAGCCTGCCACTGCCAGGGTCCCGTGATCCAGGGACAACTTTCTGTGGAGAACACAAATCATGCCTCAGGCTGTTGCAACGTCATGCTGGCCTCTCCCGCTGCAGGCTCGCCCCACATTCCGTACCCCTTCCTGCCCCCGGCCTAAGTGAGCCAGAGCCGCTTACTCAGCTGCTCCTTTAACCACGTCCTGTCTGGGTGGGGAACAGATGCCCTCAGGTGACCTACACGCAGAGGCGGGGCCAAATCCAAAGCTGAACCCCAGGAGCTGTGTGAACAAAGAAGAGAAAGGGAAATCTCTCCCAGCAGCCTCAGGAGCAGCAGATTAAATCTTCACAGTCAACTTGATGTACTATGCATCTCTGGAATACCATACCTGAATAGACAACGAATCACTACAAAATTGAGGCAGTGGACTTTGGGAGAAACTCTAGACTTGGGGTTTGCTTTCTCCATCTAATTTGTTTCTGGTTTTATGCTTATCTTACTTTAGTATTTAGAGTTTATTGTCATTGGTAGATTTGTTTATTGATTTGGTTGTTCTCTTCCTTTTTTTATATATATATAGATATATATATTTTGTTCCTTTTTCTCTTTTTGTGAGTGTGTATGTGTGTGCTTCTTTGTGTGATTTTGTCTGTATAGCTTTGCTTTTACCATTTGTCCTAGGCTTCTGTCTGTCCTTTTTTTTTGTAATATAGCTTTTAGCACTTGCTATCATTGGTGGATTTGTTTTTTGGTTTGGTTGCTCTCTTCTTTCATTCTTCCTTTTTTTTTTCTTTTTTTATTACTTTTTAAGTATTTTATTTTTAATAATTAAATTTTTTTTATTTTAATAACTTTATTTTCCCTAATTTTTTCTTTCTTTCTTTCATTTTTTTTTCCCTTTTCTTCAGAGCCATGTCACTGACAGGGTCTTGGTGCTCCAGCCGGGTGTCAAGCCCATGCCTCTGAGGTGAGAGAGCTGAGTTCAGGACATTGGTCCAACAGAGACCTTCCAGCTCCATGTAATATCAAATGGTGAAAGCTCTCCTAGAGATCTCCATCTCAATGCTAAGACCCAGCTCCACTCAACGACCAGCAAGCTACAATACTGGACACCCTACACCAAACAACTAGCAAGACAGAAACACAACCCCACCCATTAGCAGAGAGGCTGCCTAAAATCATAATAAGGTCACAGACATCCCAAAACAAACCACCAGCTGTGGTCCTGCCCACCAGAAAGACAATATCCAGCCTCATCCACCAGAACACAGGCACCAGTCCCCTCCACCAGGAAGCCTACACAAACCACTGAACCAACCTTACCCACTGGGGGCAGACACCAAAAACAATGGGAACTATGAACCGGCAGCCTGTGAAAAGCAGACCCCAAACACAGTAAGTTAAGCAAAACGAGAAGACAGAGAAACACACAGCAGATGAAGGAGCATGGTAAAAACCCACTAGACCAAACAAATGAAGAAGAAATAGGCAGTCCACATGAAAAAGAATTCAGAGTAATGATAGTAAAGATGAACCAAAATCTTGGAAATAGAATAGAGGAAATATAAGGAATGTTTAACAAGGACCTAGAAGAACTAAAGAGCAAACAAACAATGATGAACAACACAATAAATTAAATTAAAAATTATCTACAAGGAATCAATAGCAGAATAACTGAGGCAGAAGAATGGAGAAGTGACCTGGAAGATAAAATAGTGGAAATAACTACTGCAGAGCAGAATAAAGAAAAAAGAATGAAAAGAATTGAGGACATGGCTTCCCAGGTGGCGCAGTGGTTGAGAGTCCACCTGCCAATGCAGGGGACATGGGTTCGTGCCCCGGTCCAGGAAGATCCCACATGCCGCGGAGTGGCTGGGCCCGTGAGCCATGGCCACTGAACCTGTGCGTCCGGAGCCTGTCCTCCACAATGGGAGAGGCCACAACAGTGAGAGGCCTGCATACCACAAAAAAAAAAAAAAAAAAAAAAAGAATTGAGGACAGTCTCAGACACCTCTGGGACAATGTTAAATAAACCAATATCCGAATTATAGGAGTCCCAGAAGGAGAAGAGAAAAAGAAAGGGACTGAGAAAATATTTGAAGAGATTATAGTTCAAAACTCCCCTAATATGGGAAAGGAAATAGTCAATCAAGTCCAGGAAGCACAGAGACCCATACAGGATAAATACAAGGAGAAACATGGGAACACACATATTAACCAAACAATCAAAAATTAAATACAAAGAAAAAATATTAAAAGCAGCAAGGGAAAAGCAACAAATAACATACAAGGGAATCCCCATAAGGTTAACAGCTGATCATTCAGCAGAAACTCTGCAAGTCAGAAGGGAGTGGCAGGACATATTTAAAATGATGAAGGGGAAAAACCTACCACCAATATTACTCTACCCAGCAAGGATCTCATTCAGATTTGAGGAAGAAATTAAAACCTGTACAGATAAGCAAAAGCTAAGAGAACTCAGCACCACCAAACCAGCTTTACAACAAATGCTAAAGGAACTTCTCTAAGGGGGAAACACAAGAGAAGGAAAAGACCTACAATAACAAACACAAAACAATTTAGAAAATGGTAATAGGAGCATACATATTGATAACTACCTTCAATGTAACTGGATTAAATGCTCCAACCAAAAGACATAGACTGGCTGAATGGATACAAAAACAAGACCCATATATATGCTGTCAAAAAGAGACCCACTTCAGACCTAGGGACACATACAGACTGAAAGTAAGGTACTGGAAAAAGATATTCCATGCAAATGGAAACCAAAAGAAAGTTGGAGTAGCAATTCTCATATCAGACAAAATGGACTTTAAAATAAAGACTATTATAAGAGACAAAGAAGGACACTACATAATGATGAAGGGACCAATCCAAGAAGATATAACAATTGTAAATATTTATGCACCCGACATAGGAGCACCTCAATACATAAGGCAAATGCTAACAGCCATAAAAGGGGAAATCAACAGTGGCACAATCATTGTAGGGGACTTTAACACCCCACTTTCACCAATGGAAAGATGATCCAAAATGAAACTAAATAAGGAAACACAAGCTTTAAAAGATACATTAAACAAGATGGACTTAATTGATATTAATAGGATATTCCATCCCAAAACAAGAGAATACACTTTCTTCTCAAGTGCTCATGGAACATTCTCCAGGACAGATCATATCTTGGGTCACAAATCAAGCCTTGGTAAATATAAGAAAATTGAAATCATATCAAGTATCTTTTCTGACCACAATGCTGTGAGACTATATATTAATTACAGGAAAAAATCTGTAAAAAATACAAACACATGGAGGCTAAACAATACTAAATAACCAAGAGATCACTGAGGAAATCAAAAAATACCTAGAAACAATTGAGAATGAATACATGGCAGTCCGAAACCTATGGGATGCAGCAAATGCAGTTCTAAGAGGGAAGTTTATAACAATACAATCCTATCTCAAGAAATAAGAAACATCTCAAATAAACAACCTAAGCTTACACCTAAAGCAATTAGAGAAAGAAGAACAAGAAAACCCCAAAGTTAGCAGAAAGAAAGAAATCATAAAGATCAGAGCAGAAATAAATGAAAAAGAAATGAAGGAAATGATAGCAATGATCAATAAAACTAAAAGCTGGTTCTTTGAGAAGATAAACAAAATTGATAAACCATTATCCAGACTCATCAAGAAAAAAAGGGAGAAGACTTAAATCAATAGAATTAGAAATGAAAAAGGAGAAGTAACAACTGACACTGCAGAAATACAAAGGATCATGAGAGATTACTACAAGCAACTCTATGCCAATAAAATGGACAACCTGGATGAAATGGACAAATTCTTAGAAAAGCACAATGCTCTGAGACTGAACCAGGAAGAACTAGAAAATATAAGCAGTCCAATCACACGCACTGGAATTGCGACTGTGATTAAAAATCTTCCAACAAACAAGGGCCAAGGACCAGGCTTCACAGGTGAATTCTATCAAACATTTAGAGAAGAGCTAACACCTATCCTTCTCAAACTCTTCCAAAATACAGCAGAGAGAGGAACACTCCCAACCTCATTCTACGAGGCCACCGTCACCCTGATACCAAAACCAGACAAAGATGTCACAAAGAAAAAAAACTACAGGCCAGTATCACTTATGAACATAGGTGCAAAAATCCTCAACAAAATACTAGGAAATAGAACCCAGAGCACATTAAAAGGATCATACACCATGATCAAGAGGGATTTATTCCAGGAATGCAAGGATTCTTCTATATATGCAAATCAATCAATGTGATAAACCATATTAACAAATTGAAGGAGAAAACCATATGATCATCGCAATAGATGCAGAAAAAACTTTAGACAAAATTCAACACCCATATATGATAAAAACCCTCCAGAATGTAGGCATAGAGGGAACTAACCTCAACATAATAAAGGCCATATATGAGAAACCTATGACCAACATTGTTCTCAGTGGTGGAAAACTGAAACCATTTCCTCTAAGATCTGGAACAAGACAAGGTTGTCCAGTCTCACCAGTATTAGTCAACATAGTTTTGGAAGTTTTAGCCACAGCAGTCAGAGAAGAAAAAGAAATAAAAGGAATCCAAATTGCAAAAGAAGAAGTAAAGCTGTCACTATTTGCAGATGACATGATATTCTACATAGAGAATCCTAAAGATGCTACCGAAAAACTACTAGAGCTAATCAATGAATTTGGTAAAGTACCAGGATACAAAATTAATGCCCAGAAATCTCTTGCATTCCTATATGCTAATGATGAAAAATCTGAAAGAGAATTTAAGGAAACATTCCCATTTACCATTGCAACAAAAAGAGTAAAATATCTAGGAATAAACCTACCTAAGGAGACAAAAGACCTGTGTGCAGAAAACTGTAAGACACTGATGAAAGAAATTAAAGATGATACAAACAGATGGAGAGATATACCATGTTCTTGCATTGGAAGAATCAACACTGTGAAAATGACTGTAGTACCCAAAGCAATCTACAGATTCAGTGCAATCCCTTTCCCACTACCAATGGCATTTTTCACAGAACCTGAACAAAAAATTTCACAATTTGTATGGAAACACACAAGACCCCAAATAGCCAAAGCAATCTTGAGAAAGAGAAACGAACTGGAGGAAGCAGGCTCCCTGACTTCAGACTATACTACAAAGCTACAGTAATCAAGACAAGTATGGTACTGGCACAAAAACAGAAATATAGATCAATGGAATAGGACAGAAAGCCCAGAGATAAACCCACGCACCTATTGTCAACTAATCTATGACAAAGGAGGCAAAGATATACAATGGAGAAAAGACAGTTGCTTCAATAAGTGGTGCTGGGAAAACTGGACAGCTACATGTAAAAGAATGAAATCAGAACACTCCCTAACACCATACACAAAAATAAACTCAAAATGGATTAAAGATCTAAATGTAAGGCCAGACACTATCAAACTCTTAGAGGAAAACATAGGCAGAACACTCTATGACAAAAATCACAGCAATATCCTTTTTGACCCACTTCCTAGAGAAATGGAATACAAAAAATAAACAAATGGGACCTAATGAAACTTAAAAGCTTTTGCACAGCAAAGGAAACAAGACGAAAAGACAACCCTCAGAATGGGAGAAAATATTTGCAAATGAAGCAACTGACAAAGGATTAATCTCCAAAATTTACAAGCAGCTCATGCAGCTCAATAGCAAAAAAACAAACAACCCAATCCAAAAATGGGCAGGAGCCCTAAACAGACATTTCTCCAAAGAAGATATACAGATTGCCAACAAACACATGAAAGGATGGTCAACATCACTAATCATTAGAGAAATGCAAATCAGAACTACAATGAGGTATCACCTCACGCTAGTCAGAATGGCCATCATCAAAAAATCTACAAACAGTAAATGCTGGAGAGGGTGTGAAGAAAAGGGAACCCTCTTGCACCGTTGGTGGGAATGTAAATTGATACAGCCACTATGGAGAACAGTATGGAGGTTCTTTAAAAAACTAAAAATAGAACTACCATACGACCCAGCAATCCTACTGGGCATATACCCTGAGAAAAATATAATTCAAAGGGTCATGTACCACAATGTTCATTGCAGCTCTATTTACAATAGCCAGGACATGGAAGCAACCTAAGTGTCCATCGACATATGAATGGATACAGAAGATGTGGTACATACATACAATGGAATATTACTCAGCCATAAAAAGAAATGAAATTGAGTTATTTGTAGTGAGGTGGATGGACCTAGAGTCTGTCTTACAGAGTGAAGTAAATCAGAAAGAGAAAAACAAATACTGTATACTAACATATGTATATGGAATCTAAAGAGAAAAAAAAAAGGTTCTGATGAACCTAGGGGCAGGATAGGAATAAAGATGCAGACATAGGGAATAGACTTGAGGACACAGGAAGGGGGAAGGGTAAGCTGGGACAAAGTGAGAGAGTGGCATGGACATATATACACTACCAAATATAAAATAGATAGCTAGTGGGAAGCAGTTGCATAGCACCGGGAGATCAGCTCGGTACTTTGTGACCACCTAGAGAGGTGGGATAGGGAGGGTGGGAGGGAGATGCAAGAGGGAGGAGATATGGGGATATATGTATATGTATAGCTGATTCACTTTGTTATAAAGCAATAACTAACACACCATTGTCAAGCAATTATACTCCAATAAAGATGTTAAAAAAAAAAGTAAGACTTTAGATGAAGAAAAGGACAGTGTTCATTCAACACATTTTTATGAAGTGCCTCCTATGCACCATGCATTGTTCTAGCACTGGGAATACATCAGTGAACAAAGAGAAGTCTCTGCCCTCATTCAGCCTATATTCTAGTGGCGGGGAAAGGTTGATAATAAACACAAAACATCCTTTTTTTAAACATTTTTATTGGAGTATAATTGCTTTACAGTGGTGTGTTAGTTTCTGCTTTATAACAAACTGAATCAGCTATACATATACATATATCCCCATATCTCTTCCCTCTTGCGTGTAGCTCCCTCCCACCCTGCCTATCCCACCCTTCTAGCTGGTCACAAAGCACCAAGCTGATCTCCCTGTGCTATGTGACTGCTTCCCACTAGCTATCTATTTTACATTTGGTAGTGTATATATGTCCATATATACACTACCACTCTCTCACTTTGTCCCAGCTTCCCCTTCCCCTTCCCCGTGTTCTCAAGTCCATTCTCTAGTAGGTCTGCGTCTTTATTCCCATCTTGCCCCTAGGTTTTTCATGATACAAAACATTCTTAATTAAGTAAGGTGTCAAGGTTTGGAGGATTTTTGAGCTTGATGCAATATGGAAACAATTTTTCAGCTGGGAACACTCAAGAGATTGTAGGTTAACACCACAGAATGTATATATTGTTGACAATGGCACTTGAGATTTTGACACACTTTTCACTTTTCTAGGTGAAGCTAAACTACCATTTCAAAGACACAAGAACTCTTTCTGATCAGGATTGCTCCAAAAGCCTGAATCTTTTGAATTCTCAATAGTAAGTATTAATTAAACAGAAAGAGATTGGTGGATAAACTGGTAGCAAGAGTACTATTGATATCTTAAAGTTAATTGGAACTCACTGAAATTGTATTATTTTGCAGAGATTCTGTAGTAATGTTCCTTTAAACTTAGGGCTGCAGTGTCCAAACTTCTATGCTATAGAACTTTTCAAAAACTGTACTAAATTTGGAGGAATATGCTATTATAATATGTACCAATTCAAGGGAACTTCTTATTATCCAGGGTATTTGCCCTATAGTAATTAAGAGTTGGTCACATATGTAAGTTGAATTTAAGAAGTGAAGTTTTGTGGTTAAGCAAATTTTTGATTATTATTATTATTATTATGGAGACAGTGAAATTACATTTAGTTAAAAAAAAAAACTGCACTTAACCAACAGGGTAGGTTCCAATGAAGCACCAAGAGATTGCTCTAAAGATAAATTCCAAATTGCCATCAACTTCCTATTTTTGGAGAGAAGAAAGGAATCCAATTTTAAGCCCTGTCTCTTTAAAACAAAATGCGAGGTGGTGAACTACGTGGCACTTTTGATTATATGTTGAAACTGCACTAAATCCCTGAAATCCAAAAGAATATTGCACTCTGGTCCTTTGTGCAGAATGCTCACATGAGTGCTCACAGGAACCAATCCAGAAGCAAATTGCTGCTGATAGTAACTGACAGCATGAATTACTGCACTCTCAGAGACTCTGCCAGCATCAACCCATATGATCTCACTTTTGCTCATATGGCAAGCCGAATCTGTGCATGTGCTAGAACCAGCCTCTCAAGTTCAGGGAACAGCAAGGTTTCTCAGCTGTTGTTTGAAAATAGCCAGCACCTTTGAAGTGAACCACCATGCCATCTCATCAGCTCACCCTTATAAAACTAGGGAAGATTTTTCCTTTGCTGAGTTTTTGACCCTAATCATGTAGAGTCCCTTAGAAAAAGGGGAAACTGACTTATCTGTTTGTCATATGAAAAACAGACGAGTCAGTGAATGCGGAGGACAACATCAATTTTTCTTCCACAAAAGAAATTGCCTCTGGGTCTGCCCCCTGCTATGGTCCATTTGTAGACATTCTGCTGCTGGTAATTGCTGTGCTGATTCATAACAACCTTCAGAAATCCTTCTCTAATTTGGAATGGAAGAAGAACTATACTCTTCATTAGTAATGCTCAATTGAACTAAAATATATATGATGGGAAATTCTCTAAAAATGAATTTGTATATACCAGCACAACCAAGATCACTAAAATATAAATCAAATATAAGAGGAGCTCATCCCATATATATATGACTGTGAAAAAAACAGGAACTAGAAACATTTTTCCAAAGGATGAAATCATAGACCCAATATCCAAAACCCAAGACCAGTCTTCAGATTTCTTCTCTTATTTCAGTTAATTACAAAACTCACCTAAATAGTACCAAAATTATAGGGGAGAAAACTCTTATGGTTTAGCCTTTGCCCATCATTAGTAATATAATCTACTGTTTCTGGGAAAACATGGACCTTCTGAGGTCTTGAACTCTGTTCTTGGCAGGTAAGAAGCCTTCCAGGTCATCTTTAAAGGCATATTTATTTTTAATTCTTAAGTCTACACATGTTTTCTGTTAATAAGTTGGAATCTTAAACAAGATTGTTATTCACTCTATTTATTTACCTTAGAAAGTACTCAGTTCTTCTGAAACAATGGTCCCTTTGAAAATGGGTGCTATTAAAATAGAGGGAAAATAGCCTTTCTTTTTTCAGTCCATGTTTTTGGTCTCTCTAGAAGGGGTGATGAACGTCAGGCCTTGCAGGATATTTCTTCCAAGTTAGCACGGTTCTAATGAGAGACATGAAAAATGGGAGAGCCTTGTTTGTCATGGGCTAGTTGAGGGCACCTTGAAGGGGAAGTTTTGGGATTGAATGATCCTTTCTGTCTGCGGAAAGTCAGAGGTAGAAGACAGACAAGCCCAGCAATGGTAACACAAGGTAATACAACAGAGTAGTGAGCAGAATGAGCACTTACCTCTCAACGTGGATGTTCCACAGGCCTCTCCTGTTCAGCAGATTCAGAACTCAACCAATCATCTCTTGCTCCTCCTCCTGAATTCCTGATCTCAGTGAGTCTCATTGTCTACTCCAGCAAGAAGGCAGAGAAACCTGGGGTTCCCTCTTAACTCCTTTCTGTCCCTTGTGCACCATGGCCCAGCCATGACTAAGTCCTGTCACTCCTCATTCATTTATCTCTCTCAGATTCTCAAATTCTCTTCCATGTTCTTTTGTTGTTGTTGATGTTCTTCAGTAAAATTGTACAGTTTTATTTATATTGTTCCTGTCCATTTCTTTTTAATTTAATTTTATTTATTTTTTTATACAGCAGGTTCTTATTAGTTATCCATTTTATACATATCAGTGTATATATGTCAATCCATGTTCTTGATTCCCATACTAAGTAACCATGTCATCTTCTTTACAAATTGGTCTCTCAACTGCCCTAATCTTGCTCTCTCTAATCCGATCTCCACACTTTCTAAAAGATACATCTGATCATCTCATTCTTCTGCTTAAAATGATCCCCACTGCCTTCTAGAAAAAAGTAAAATCTAAACTCCCTTGAATGACATATTTACCTCTCAATCAGCATTCTTTCTCTCCACCCTTGCTTCATCATATATAATTTCTGTCTTGAATGCCCTCCCCTCATCCTTTCTTCTCTTGGAAAATTCCTACTTGTCTTTCAAATTTTGATTCAGCTGTTATCTCCTCCAGAACACCTTTCCCTGACCCTCTTCCTGGCCCCCATCACAAAATGTTCCCACTGTACCTCTTTTGATGACTGTGCATCATGCATCTTGAGGGCAGGTGCACTGGTTTTATGGTACTTACTCAGCATCTAGCATAGCGCCTGGCAAATTGCAGGTGAATGAATGCAAGGAGTAATCAGAGAAAGTCACAGAGAAGGTGGAGTTGAACTGACTCACTTTTAAAAATTTTTCCTTTTGTTTACTGTAGGCAATGTATAATATTAGGATTTGGTTTACCATAAACAAGGTACATATATTTGAAAAGTAATGTTTTTAATGAAAAATTTTAATTAAAACTTCTAAGATTAAAGTTAAGTCTAGGGCTTCCCTGGTGGCGCAGTGGTTGAGAGTCCGCCTGCCAATGCAGGGGACATGGGTTCGTGCCCTGGTACGGGAAGATCCCACATGCCGCGGAGCGGCTGGGCCCGTGAGCCATGGCCGCTGAGCCTGCACGTCCGGAGCCTGTGCTCCGCAACGGGAGAGGCCACAACAGTGAGAGGCCCACGTACCACAAAAAAAAAAAAAAAAAAAAAGTTAAGTCTAGTAAGAACAGGTGGCACTTTTGATATCATTTCAATGACTAATTCCTATTCAAAATTAATTTCTCCAGAGTTCCACATAATGTATTCACAAGACTCATCAATGTTTGTTTATTAAAGTCATGAACTGACTCATACTTGAGGGAGAAATAAGATAATGTAGAGAAGAGTGTTTGAGGCAGATGGAATAACATGTACAGAAGCATGAGAGAGCTTGCCATGTGTAGAGAAACTACAGATGGTTTAGAACTGCTAGAGAATAAGAGGTGAGATACAGAATTCTTTGGCATGAGCCATATTCACAGTTATGACACATTTGTTATAATCTGTAACCAGCTTCTCTCAAGGGTTGGAAAGGCTTCCTGCTGCTTTTCTTGAGACTCTACGTATAGTTAAAAACGAAAAAGCATATAGATCCCTACTTTTCTTTTTCTTGTTTACATCCTTAATGTACTTGTTTTCTCTTCTTGCCATCAGATAAAGAATGCATTGGTGTCTCTGAGAATATTCACAACAGGAAACATGCTTACATTTATAAAATGATCAAGCTGTTATTTCTTCATTCCCTGGTAGAATCTCTTAAAATCTTCATCTGGGGTGAAATATTCCAGATTACTTTTAGTCCCTGATTCAACTTCATTAGAAAAGTTCAGAATTTATACGTCACGATTTTTCTTCCTCTGGAGTCAGTGCAAAAATTTTTTTCAAATGAAAATTTGGGCAAATCCTGATGAGTTTCCAGATTCTGTGTATCAGGGCCTGCTTTTGTCCTTTGCCTCCTTCCTGGGGCTGCTGTTACCTTCTGAGGTGGACTTAGCACACAGGGCAACAAATGGACTTGAGGAGCCACAGTTAACCTCCCAAGAGGGTTAGCAAGACTTGCAGGCCACTGTGCTGTTTTTCTCATTTCTCTCTATCACATTAACTGTGACTCAGGTCTTTGTTTCTCAGAAGGAGAAAAGTGAGGTGCAGACAGCTGGAGCATCACTGGTGACTCAGTGGTAGAAGACAATTTAGGAAGAATACAGCTTCCCTAACTTTTGATTCTGTATATTTATTTTTCTCAATATTTAGTTTGTGGTTATTTCTTTATTAGGGGAGTGGGAGAAATATCATTTAATACTTTAAATGACTTTATATACAGGAAACTGAAAAAAGGGCCAAACTCGCAATATTTCATTTATAGTTAGTTGCATAAATACACAGACATTAAAATAGACAATTTAGAGGTTGTAACCTTCTTTTTTTGTTATATAAACATACCAAGGAAGATTAGAAGTGGCAGTTTCATCTGTTGTTTTTTTAAACAATTGGAAAACCTCAGTGACACCAGTTTTCAAAACAGAACATTTTTCTAATTTCTATAAAATAAGTGAGGAAGATAACAAAAGCTGTGTTAACTTCTTATTTATATGCATAACATTTAAATAAAGTCCTTGTGATTAAAATGCCTTTTGTATTTAGTATCCATCTTTAACTTCCTCAGTGAGGTTCTTCATATTGTAAAACTTTGAGTTTCTCTCTTTGTTTTCTCTTCTCTTCCACATTTTATGCCCTGGCAAATAGCCCTCTGGGTTAGAAGTTCCCTTCACATTTCCTAGGGTGTTTCCTAGTTAGCCTGCTAGTGGTCAGTAGGGCACTAATGAGAAGGCATCTGGTGACTTGAACTGGAGACTCTTGGCCAGTCAAGAAGTCCTCACTTGTGCTTGGGAGTAGGGTCTGAAGCAAAGGATGGGCTTCACCTCAAGAGCCCTCCTCTGGGTTGAGATAAGGAAAGGAAAGCAGTATTCTACTTCTGCACAGGCTCTGGTTATCACCTAGGATTTAATTACAGGTAGGTCTAAAGAAAGACCTTTAATCATGGAGTCCTGTCTGGAAAGGGATGGATTGCTTTTAAATCAAGGGTAGGCAAAAGTTTGAACTCTTCCAAATATTAGTGTTATAGATCAGATTTTTACCATATAAATATTGGACATAATGTGTGATATACAAAGGTTGATGGAGAATTTTAATACAATATAGTATTAATTCATTTATTTATTCAACTAATATTTAGTATATTCTATAAACCAGGTTCTGTGATAGATGCTGGTAGATGCTGATAGTCATAGGCAAACACAACACAGTCTCTGCTCTAGTACAGTCTATTTTTAAAATACAGTGTCTTTAGATATAAATATAAGTAAATATTAAGAAAGTACCTATTTAAAAAATATTTCCTCTTTTTGCTTTGATAAAGCAAAAATTGTGTTTTTGTGGATGATTAGCTAATTACCATTTCCCTGGCTACTTTAACAGAATAAAAATGTGTACTTTTAATAATTATTTAATAACTTAAATAATTTAAAAATTAATTAAAATAGTTTGAAAAGAAATATTTTGTATTTTGGTAGTCAGTATATATACATTTTGTCCAAGTAGAAAAACATCTCAAGAAAAATAGATCCCTTAAAAGCTATTTGGAATTTATTTCAGAAACACTGATAATTCTACATCTATTGCCAATAACTTAATTAAGCATTACTTTTAATTTCTTTATTATCTTTAATTTTTTTCCTGTCCTCTCATTTTTTTTCAGCATAAAATCCAGAAGAAAGAGCTTCTGGACCTGCATTTGAGAACTTGGTTTAAGTCCAGGCTTTGCTCCTTGTGGTTGCATAACCTTGGGAAGTCACATTTACTCTATCTTGGCCTAGTTTCTTCATCTGTAAAATGATAGGATTATATTGAATAATATTTGAAGTCCTTTCCAACTTTAACATTCTCTGGTTCTTTAATCTTTTGGACTTGGGGGCAGAATGTAGACACATGGACATGAACACATGATGAGATATGGTATTAAAAATAGAAACTACCTAGAATTTCGGATTTAGTTGGAGTTATGAATGAATTCTGTTTTGCTTATACCACAACACAGACTTCTCTCTGCTAGATTTATAGTTTACCAATTCATATTTTCAAAGGAAAATGCATATATGTGAGTAAGCGAGGCATTTGAAATGAATGTAGCATTTAATCACAGAAATTCAGAGTCACCCCAAACTGGAGATACCAACATTATCCATGTCCAGGGCAGGTACAGCTCAGATAATATTGCTCTCAGATTACATCCCAAGTCACAGGACAGTGCATCATAGCACTATCCTGTAGGCATCCTGTTGATGCAAGGCCCCAGGATCCCACCTCACTTCTGACATCTTCTCACTTAGTCTTTTTTTTTTTTTTTTTTATGGTACGCGGGCCTCTCACTGTCGTGGCCTCTCCCGTTGCAGAGCACAGGCTCCGGATGCGCAGGCTCAGCGGCCATGGCTCACGGGCCCAGCCACTCCACGGCATGTGGGATCTTCCCGGACCCGGGCACGAACCCGCGTCCCCTGCATCGGCAGGCAGACTCTCAACCACTGCGCCACCAGGGAAGCCCTCACTTAGTCTTTTTTTAAAATTTAGTTTTAGCTGTGTTGGGTCTTCGTTGCTGTGCATGGGCTTTCTCTAGTTGCGGCGAGTGGGAACTACTCTTCGTTGTGATGCGCGGGCTTCTCATTGCAGTGGCTTCTCGTTGTGGAGCATGGGCTCTAGGCGTGTGGGCTTCAGTAGTTGTGGCACGTGGGCTCAGTAGTTGTGGCTCGTGGGCTCTAGAGCGCAGGCTCAGTAGTTGTGGCACACGGACTTAGTTGCTCCGCAGCATGTGGGATCTTCCTGGACCAGCGCTCAAACCCGTGTCCCCCGAATTGGCAGGCGGATTCTTAACCACTGTGCCACCAGGGAAGCCCTTCTCACTTAGTCTTTCCTGATCCCTTCCTAAGTTGGAAACACTTTCTTCCTTCTTTATGGTCGAGTTCGCTTGCATTCAGTCTTGTGTTAAAATTAGCTGCATACAATTCTCTCTTGCTCAGTGGTTCTTAAGCTCCCTGAGAGAACGTATCTGTCTTGTTTACTGTGTATTTCCCATGGTGCCTTGCACAAAGTAGGCACTCAATTGTTTTTGTGGAATAGTTCAACTCAGTTGAGAGACTACTGAAGTTAAAAACAACTACAGGCTTCCCTGGTGGCGCGGTGGTTGCGGGTCCGCCTGCCGATGCGGGGGACGCGGGTTCGTGCCCCGGTCCGGGGGGATCCCGCGTGCCGCGGAGCGGCTGGGCCCGTGAGCCGTGGCCGCTGGGCCTGCGCGTCCGGAGCCTGTGCTCCGCAGCGGGAGGGGCTGAGGCAGAGGGGGGCCCGTGTGCCGCAAAAAAAAAAAAAAAAAAAAACCCCCACAACTACAAAAGTGTTGTGTTTTATCTCCTTTTAAGTTCCAATGCAAGGTTAGAGCTTGATAGAGGTACTGAGCTTGATAGCGGCAGAATGGCATCCGGTGAAGAACCTCATGTCTACTAAGGTATGGGAATCTTGGCAGCTCAGTCAAGATGAAAACAGATTCTTGCCTGGTGTTTTGGAAGGAGACTCCAAATGCCTTTGTAGTTACCCAAGGGATGACACACCTTTGGTTAGCCCAGTCACTGATCCACTCCCCCATCTGGGGCTGTCTACATTCTCCCATAGAGCCTGACTGTGGGTCATACTAATATTTCCTCACATGATTCATTACTTGCTGACTAGATAGGCCTAAGCCTTTATGTTGCACAAAAAAAGTACTAGCCTGAATAAAGAATGAGACACTAAGTAAGAAAACCACCTAGTATAGAAATATTTAGTAGCAAAATATACTGTTCTCTGTCCTTTTTGCAAATCACATTCTTCTCAGTTAAAATCACTTTTATTTTTTCAATAGTTTCTTCCATAAATATAGTAATATATTTATACTGTTATTTCTTGATTAAATCAACTTTAATTATTGATGTTTTCCTGCTCTGAATATTGTGGATTTAACTTATTGAAACACTACTCAACTTTTCTTCCATTCTTTCTCCCAATGTTTGTTATTATATTATTAATTTCAGGTTTTTTCTTGTTACTTTTTTCATGTCTGCAATAATAGTATGTTTTATTTCTTGTTCCCTCAACTTTAAGTGTACTTCTTGAATCAATACTAAGTAAGATAGTGATAATATTCAGTGGCCCTTTCAATGTGGTGGCTGTATCTTTCTATATTTTCTTCATTTTTTTAAAAAAATACTGACTTTTCTGTATTTTCTCTGTTCTCTTTCTGGAACCCCAATTGGTTGAACATTGAACTTTGTGGATTGATACTTTGTGACTCTTATCTTCTTTGTCATCTGTTTCATCTTTTAATTTTTCTATTCTATGTTCTAATTTTTTTAAATCTTTCTGCCCGTTTATGAATTTTTGATTTTTGCATTAAAAAAAGTTTAAGAGCTAGTTCTTACTGTGATCTATCCCATTTTTGTAGATTCTTATTCTTGTTTTTAAGGTTACAATATCATTTAAAAACTCATGAGGAGTCTAATTAGAAGTTAAGAAAAATATTTCTTATATTCCTTGCATTTCTACTATATTCTCCTGGGTCTGTGGCTCTGATTTTATCTTGATCTTTGTCTTTAATGCTGTTAGTCTTCCTCATATGTCTGGTAGTCCTTGATCATCTGTTCCTATTTTAGGCTAAATGTTTAGGTTGATTATTCCAGGTTGGGGTGCAAGTTTCCTTGACCGCTGCTCTATAGGTCCATTTCTTTCCCCAGGATGACTCTTCCCTGAATTGAAGGCTCTTTGTATGTAGGTAGGGCTTATTATCTGCAGGATTTACGTAAGGGTGGGTGGGTGAGAGACTGAGAAACCAGAACTCACACTAGTACCCTATACTTTTCCCAGGCAGCTTACTCAATTCCTTTAGGTGCCTGCGCTGTTTTTCTCTCATAGGAGTGAACACTGGGTTGCCTTTTATTTTACATGCAGAGGTCCTGAGTGTGTTAGATGTATAAGTGTGTGTGTTTGTGTTTGTGTGTGTGTGCATGAACTAGTACAGCTATTTTATTGAAGGACTTTTGATAACCCCCCTCTTTTCACTGTCCACCACTGTATCTGTTCACCCAGAGCTGGCAGTCTCTCCAAAGTTCTATTGGAAATTAGGCTCCACCCTCTGCTGTGGCCCCTTCTGCTGTTCTGTGCTGCAGGCTCCTGTGCTCCATTTCACGTAGCCATAGAATTCTATCTGCTTTCTGTCCCTAGGAATTTACTGATTCATCTCTCTTGTTATCTTTGCTGTGAAGGCTTCATTCTCTTGTGAATTTCTTTATTATCTTTTTCATGGTCTCAGGAAAATGTAAGACAACCTGAGTTGTCAGCCTACTATCTTGAACTGGAACTCCTTTCCCATACTCTTGCTGTAGGTGCTGGTTCCCAGTTTGATGCGTACTTTAGCAAGCTTTTAAGGGAATTATTTTAGAGAAGAATACTATCCTATAAGATTGTAAGAAATTATAACTTCTATATCCAGCAGAAGCAGAAAACTACCATACCTGAGGAACTTTAGCTATATGATCCAATAATAACAGGCACATAGAGCTACTTACGTACCAGGGCCTGTTCTGAGTACTTTATATATATTAACTCATTCGATTCTTACAATAACAGTATAGGGAAAGTACTATAATTGTCCCCATTTTACAGATGAGGAAACTGAGGCACAGAGAGTTTAAGTAACTTTTCCAGGGTCACACAACTTATGAGTAAAAAAGCCAAGATTCAGATTTCATCTCCTGAGACTGAGCTCTTAACCTTTATGCTATATTGCCTCTCCTAATCATGTCATTAAAAAAAATAAACCATGAGGATAGAATAAAGGTGGAGTGTCAAATAATAGCTGATGAAATATTGTCTTTAAAAAATAAAACATTTTCAAGAAGAGACAAAAAAGTGAATGTAATTCCATGGTGATGAGGGATACTGAATTATGGAATTCTGGCTACACAATTAAAAATACTGTCAAGGGAAAGAAAATGGAGAGGCATGAAGAGAAGCTGGCATATTGCACTGTAAACTGTCTGATAAGCCTGGAAGATATCTGCGTAAATTGTGGATAGGACACTATGTAACTAAGGAGAATACAAAGGAATAGGACAAGAATTTCAAGACAGTCAAGGCCAAGGATTAGCTGAATCTCACAAAAACCACTAGAGACAGCAGCAGCAATTTTTAGAGCTATTTTCAGAACAATATATAGAAGAAAATTATAGGTCCATTGCTTGAGAATGAGGGTATCATGTTAAAAGAAAACACTGTACTTCCGCTTTTTTTCTGTCTATACCAAGAAGAATGACCTTTAATCTGGCAACATTGAAAGCTCATTGCATTAAGAGGTCATTGACACCCAAGATAAGAGATGCTTAATGATAACTTAAATATTTTAGAATTCAAATTCCAGGCCCAGACAAATTACATTTTAGGCAATAAACAATTTTACTGATATGATCATAGTACTATCATATTGTTTGAGAAATTTTGGAGAACAGGGAAAAGAATTCAAAAGATTGTAGAAAGGTACATAAGATCCCAATTTTCAAAAAGGGGGAGATGATGGGTTATATTGTGTGTTTTAAATATTTACTCCCCTTTCCTGAAAGCACCTTTCATTTGGGCCCTTTTGTACAGGAAGATTATACTTCCAACCCCATCAATGTCAGGCTTGGCCATGTGTCTTGCTATGGCCAGTGGAACGTGAGAAGCAACACTAGCCACTTTCAAGCAAAATCTTTAAGAAACTCTGTGTTTTCTGCCATCATTGTTAAAATATGTTATCAATTATTTGAATGACTGTGTAGATGTTATATTTCTCAAGTTTACATAACATCAGACCATTACATAAGATAATTTCTGGAAAAGAGATTCAATATGTTGGATGGCAAAATTAGAATTGAAAATGATATAATCTGTTGAAAAGATACAGAAACAAAGGTGATAGAATTTATAACTTGAAGTTATAAATAACTTCATATATAAGTATAACTTGAAATGTGTAGCTTGAAATTGTATTTGTAAACATCAGTTGTATTGAATGAAGGAGACCTGCTTGTTGAAATTCAGGTAAAACCAAATAGTATGGATTGGTCCAAACCTCAAGTAACATCAGTTTGCTGGTGCCTCTATAAAAGTGAAGGTGATCTGAAGCTATATTAATAGAATGTTTAGTATCCAGATTATTGAGGGGCTTATTATGTAGTATTATGTCCAGTTATGGGTATTACACTTTAATAGGAATATTGATAGAACCCAAGAGTGTTGAGGTCAGTTTGCTGGGTAGAATTGGGCAGGTAGAGCAAGTATGTCTAAACCTAAAGCAGAGAACACCTGGCTTGATAAGAGAAAGGCTAGAAAAGGAGGAAAGGATACCAATTGCAGATGTGTCCATACCTAAGGGAGGAAGCTGGCTAAGCATTTATATGTCACGATCTGCCTGGCTGCTTTAGTACACTTGATCAGACTCCTGCTTTCCTAATCAACCCACTCCCTGGTGATTTTAAACTATAAACACCTGGAAGAGAGTCACTGAATAAATGCATCTCATGAAAGTGTTTTCTAATCCTGGACGAACATCAGGATCATTTGGGGAGCTTTTAAAAATGCAGATACCAAGACTCACCTCAGACCTACCGAACCATAATTTCTGGTGTTGGGCCCTGGGAATCTGTATTTTCATAAAACTCCATTGATTCTAATGATCTAATGATCTGTGAGCCACTGTGTCTTATAAAGTTGTAGGTAGGTGTTCCAGAGGAAAGGGTTGGATTAGAGAACGTTGGTGTATCAGCACGGGAGGCAAGTCTAGGTCAGTGGTTCCCAGATTTTGGTCTTCAGGGACCAGTACAACTCTTAAAGAAATAGGACTCATCAACATAGGATGGCTGACTTGCTAGTATAACAAACCAACCAACCAAGCAAACTATCTATTATCCTTATAGTTTCATTTAAAACAAAAATTTCAAAAGGACCTGGGCAGATCACGATATAGGAAGAAAGTACTACAGTCTTTTAGATTGAATGAACTTAGCCATTTTTCTCCTTTCAGCATAGACTGGTGACATTTTCTTCACCTTGTAGTGTCATTTGGTATGTCAACATTTGAGAAGCAACAGTGTAGGGTATGTACGGTTCCATATGATCTCTGGCAACATGCTGCTCCACTGCTAGGCAGGGTCAAGTGGCGCATAGCTGGGTTAGGGACTCTACTTCTGACAGTGGTGGAGGGGAAGGCTCTGAAAAGAGAATATGGATGGTGCGGTAGGGTGCAGGGATACTTTGGATGATATAAGGTCTGTGAGCAGTTGTTTGGGAAACCAGCTCTCTAGCTGTAGAAGAAAAACTTGTGGGTACCTGAAAGCTGCATTAAAATTCATGAAGGGCTTTCATATATAATAACCCTTGTTATGCCAGAGGGCAGAGCTAGACCTATGGGAGGAAGCCACTGCAGACCCATTTCAGTTTAAAGTAAACAAAACTTTTCTGATAATCAGACCTTTCCAATAGCTGTTAACAAACTACAGGGAGATGGGATTATCCCCTCCGGAAGAGCTCAAAACACATCTGAGTAACAATTTGTTAGAAATGTGATAAATTAGGAGTTTGGGATTAACATATACATACTACTATATATAAAATAGGTAAACAGCAAATTCCTGTTGTTTAGCACAGGGAACTATACTCAATATCTTGTAATAACCTATAATGGAAAAGAATCTGAAAAGGAATATATATAACTGAATAAATTTGCTGTACACTTGAAACTAATACAGCATTGTAAATTAACTATACTTCAAGTAAAAAAAAAAGAAATGTGGAAAAAGTGTTCTGGACTAAGTTGGAAATTTGATTAAAATCACTGTTTTGGGGCCTTAATAACACCTGGAAAGCCTTTTAAACAAATACAGATTCCTGGACCTCTGCTTAGATGCATAGTAACAGAAACTCTCTGAATGGGACTAAGGAATCTGTATGTTTAATAGGTACCCCAGGAGACTGTAAGTTAAATTGCCTGCTGCCGTGGAAAACAATTAGATGAAGTGAACTCCAAAATCTGAGCATCTGTGATGAAAGATTTTGTAAAATTCGTAAAGAGAACTTTTTTATGGCATTAACATTTGAATATTCACTTAATATCAAATGTTTTATTATTGGTTATTTAAAAGTTACATCTGAAACAACTGGTTATCTGAACATCAGCACAAAATGAAAGCACTGAACTGTTTTTAAAACATGGTTTGCTTTGAGCTTGAAAGAGGAATTAGCTTCACGTGAGGAAAAGGAGTTATGGACCTAATTATGAAATATGGATATGTAAAAATGCCAGAGATAATATGTTTGTGCCAAAATTTTTAATTTACAGGATCAGTGATTCATTCTTTCCAATCTCTAATAGCATATTGGTTTAAAATGTTTATTTCTGTAGAAGAAGACTTTAATTGGGACTTTTGTTATTTTGAAATAATTTTTCATTTTTGTGAATGTTTCATTTTGTTATAGCTTGAGTCACTGTCTTAGTAATAGCATTATCAAGGCAGAATGGAAGAGTGGCCCAAAGGTTCTCTAACTAGTTTTTAGAGTCTGTAGTCTGATCTGGACTGTTGTCTCTATTGAGATTCTATCCCAATCTTCTCTGTATAGATGATCTAAAAGGCTTTCAACTGTTGACAAGAGGCTAGGCCTTGAATTACAGGCATAAGAAACAATTGAATATGTAAACAATCAATCAATTGAATCAATTGAATAAATCATTCAATTGAGTCTATAAACAATGCTCAAAATTTTTTGAACCCCTGAGAAAATTTTTTCTAATATCCTTTGAGCCATTTAGTGCCTTAGAAATATATTCTCATAAACACATTTTCCTTCTCTTCTTTTGGCATCTAGGCTCTATTTGAATATTATTCATTTACATATTCAACAGACACCTAGTGGGAGCTAACTTTATGCCAGGCACAAACAAGGCAAATATTGGGTAAATAAGATCCCTGCTGTCATGAAGCTATGTTCTGATAAAGGGAAAGACATAATAAACTTGCAGGTAAATGTATACGAATTTCAGCTAGTGACAAGTGCTGTAAGGAAAATTAAATGGATCAGAGAACTGTTGGGGGACTCTTCTTTAGATGGGGTAGTTTGGAAGAGGAGGTGATATTTGAGCCAAGACCTGAGCAGTTGTGAGAGAAGAGCTTCAGGGAGAGACAATAGGCAGTGAAAAGGCCCTGAGGTCAGAATAAACTGGGGAATTGGGAGGTCAGTGTAGTACCATTGTAATGAAAACGGGGCGGGGGCGGGGGGTAGGTTAAAAAAAAAAAGGCAAGGGCCAGATAATGCAGAATCTCACATGCCCATGATAGGAATTTGAATTTATTCTAAGTGTGATACGTCCTGATTAGGCAGTGCTATACTTTTGTATTTTACAAAGATAACTCAGACTCTGTGTAGAGATCACCACAGTCAGTTAAGAGTGGAATGAGGAAGACCAACTAGAAGGCCGCTGCTTTAGTTCAGTTTAGAGATGATGACTGCTTTTTAGAATAAAGCTATTGACTGAGGGAATGTATGTGAAAATCACGTATATGCCCCTTTCAACAGACATTCTCAATCAAGAAGGTCACATATGTGACTCTTACAAGAATCATGTGATTCTTGAATTTGTATTCAGCCTTAATGTTCACATGTCCAGCAAATGTCATCAGTTTCATTTCTCCCTGCTCTTAGCTTACTACCGCCTTCAGTTGAGAATCACTAGGGTAGATGACTGAGCAGGACAGCTTGGTCTTTATCAGGTCAAATGTTGTACATCCCAGTTAAAATCTAGAGACCAACACTCAGTTATTTCTGCTGTTTCCCTTTTTCTTCCCACAGGCTTCTTTTTACCAGTTTCTACCTCTTAATTTTCTGTCCTCAGAGGAACACAGGCTCCCAACTTCTCCCCTCCTCAGCTGTCTGCTCTAAAAGACACACAGATCTTAATTTTTATGCTGTTGTTTTGAGGGATTTATTTTTTGTATATAGAGGAATACAGAGATGAATATAAATAAAAACATAGAAAACTCCTCAATTTATTCCACCAGAGGAAGGGAGGGTGAACAAGCTACCTTTTCTTTTCATTAAATCATAAGTACAGGGGAGGGGGTGAGACACATTTTCAAACTTTTTTTTTTTTTTTTGCTGTGGCCCCTCCCGTTGTGGAGCACAGGCTCCGGACGCGCAGGCTCAGCAGCCATGGCTTACAGGCCTAGCTGCTCCACGGCATGTGGGATCTTCCCGGACTGGGGCACGAACCCGTGTCCCCTGCATCCGGAGTCTGACTCTCAACCACTGCGCCACCAGGGAAGCCCTCAAACTTTTATTTGAAGGGGGAGTAATATGGGACTTACCTGGTGGCGCAGTGGTTAAGAATCTGCCTGCCAGTGCAGAGGACATGGGTTCGAGCCCTGGTCCGGGAAGATCCCACATGCCGCAGAGCAGCTAAGCCTGCGTGCCACAACTACTGAGCTTGCACTCTAGAGCCCATGAACCACAATTACTGATCCCATGTGCCACAACTACTGAAGCCCACGCACCTAGAGCCCATGCTCTGCAACAAGAGAAGCCACCATAATGAGAAGCCTGTTCACTGCAACGAAGAGTAGCCCTCAGTCGCCACAACCAGAGAAAGCCTGCGTGCAGCAACAAGGCCCAATGCAGCCAAAAAATAAATAAAAATTTAAAAATTTTTTAAAAAAGGAAGTAATATGTTTACATGGCTGTTGATAAGAATATAATAAAATCTAACATTTATTGAGTGATTGTTATGTGCCAAGCATTGTTGTCCAGGGTTTTACTGTACTGATTCTCTTATTGTTATCCCTCTTCATAGATAAGGAAACTGAGGTACGTAGCTATTAAGTAATTGGCTCAAGGTCCCATAGAGAGTGAGGGGCCAACCCAGGATTTAAAGCCAAATTTTTCTCTTCTCTAGGCTATGCTGCCTCTCCAGGTGAGAGGACTTGGGAATCTGTAGAGAAAGCTTTGCAGGTGTGGTGCTGAAGAACCATTCACCAGGTACGTGCCCTGCCTTCCTGACTCCCAATGTGGCCCTAACTCCTCCTCCAGACTTTCTGTGCTTAATCCACCTTTTACCTCTGGGCCTTGCTTTCAGAGCCCCACTTTACCTCAATCTACCCTTCACTTAGGTCTTTACTGATAAGTATCTTTTTAAGTATGTGGTTGCCAAAATTAAAAGGAATATTCCCCGTTTCCTTATCACTGAATTTCTGACTTGCTTTACCAGCAACTGTCTGCTTCTCTGTGGGTGCTCTCCTTATGTCTGAAGCAGGGACCAGGAGATCAGAGCTCTTAGGGACACAAAGCTTTCCTCTCTGTGGTTTGTCCACTTGGGTGTTGAGACATTCATTTATCAGCTTGTCACTCTCACAGGTATACTCTTGGTCACAGCAGGCTCCAGGAGATTACTTGTCTGGCTACTGAATTTTCTTTATATGTTTTTTTTAAGTATGTATGAAATTATAGTCTTGAGCTTTCCTTTTTCATACACAAACTAATCATTATGAAACCCAATAATGATCCCTGAGGGAAAAACCACATGGAGTGAAAGGGCTCAGACGTGGAGTGAGGGTGTTGGACAACAGACATCATTCCGGGACCCGTGGACACAATTCTTTCCGGGGGGTCGGTGCATTGCATTTTTATGACTTGAAGCTATTTTTCAGCATATTACACCATAGTTTCCACGAAGCACAACTGTGTGTTGTAATGTCCATTTTGCATGCTCCATATCATTCTTGAGCCTGAAATTGCAAAGTTTGAACATCATGTATTATTGATCTATGTTTTTGACTTAAACACAGGAGAGGGGAAAGCTTAAAGGACCAGAAACTTCAGAAACACTCCATGAGATAAAGGGACTGATTTTCTGTAATCTCTTTGACAAAAATGCTCTAACATTTTATTCTTATGTGTGATGTGACTACAAGATGGTTAACTTGATTACTTGCTTTTGAATGTAAGAAAGGAGTCTGAGGGAGAAGTTCCTTTTAAATTTGAGATTTAAATATAATTTCTCTTCCAAAAAATAGAAGATGGGTATACCCCAGCATTTTACTTTTGAGAGAGAAAGATTTTGGCATTCAGTTTTAAAGGTAGAGCAGTCCTGTTCTTGGGCCAAAATCAGAGCAAGGAATGTTCTGGCATCTTTGCCTCTCAGAAAAGGGGGAAAAATATCACTTTTTACCTTCTAGCAAAATCTGTTCTTAAGAAAGACTCAAGTACCTGTTTACACTAAAGTGAAAATGACTGAACACCGCTTAAAACACCACTTCTCTCTCCCAAAGGAAGTTGTAGCTTCACAAGGATAAGATCTTCAGGTGAAAGAGTTAAAACCTCTCAATTATTGATTTATGTATTTGTTTGTCTGTTTGCTTCTTTCTTAAAGTTTACTTTGTACTTTGTTCCAAAAGGGAGATTTAAGGCCATGCCTCATGCAATAAAAAAAAATTAAAAATAAATAATTGAGAACATTAGGATGACTCTAATATTGGGGATTTGGGGTTTTAGGGAAACATGGAAAAAACTCTTTATTTTGTTGTTGTTGTTGTTAGAAATTCTTATTTTCTCTTGAAATCTTACTGGGGCAGGGGTTGGGTGGAGTCATCAACTCCCTGATAACAGACCAGCTTTTCAGCACATGGGAGATAATTTTTGGTGAAAAGTTAGTGTTTTTTAATCTCTCAGCTTGCTTGGGGCATTTAGTACAGTTTATTATTCTAGGGTTAGTTCTTTGATAGCCTTCTCGTTGGTTATTTATTAACCTCCCTTTAAAGTACAACTTAATCGTTCAAGAAAAGTACAAAGTTCAGTTAATGTTTCTATTGTTCCTAATTATGATAACACATAAGACCACTGTATAACTTGAAATGCCCCCTAAAACATAAAATTCATATATGAAACAATTAGCCTGTGGGGCACTGGCTCAATATCAGCATTATACCGGGGAACCCAGCAGTAACAGGAAAATGCTGCCTCATCAATGGAATGTTTATATATCATCTGTGTTCCAAATAGTCTATGTGCTTCAATCCTAACTTCCACCACTTCCTCCTGCCCCTGTTGCTTTCCTTATAAGGACAGGATGTCAAAGGAGATCGAATGAATACTCCCCTAGGGGAATCCAGAAAGAAGAAAGCAGTAGATCTCCTGCTTTCTAGAGATATGTCTGTTTTGCAATTCATAGAGGATGATGATTGCTTAGGATCCGGAATTCAAACTGAATACAGGGCTTCAGTTTTTGTCCCCATTTGTAGTAGTGGAAAAAGGAGCCCTAGGAGACTTGAGTAAGTTTAGGTTCTGCATTTACCAAGCAGAAAGAGATTGTGGTTCTCTTACCTGTCCTCCTAGAACCTAGAAGAGTGCCTACATATTATGTGTTCAGTAAACACTTGTAAGGTGAATGTACAACTAAGTCTTCCCTCTGAGAGCTCGTTTCTAAGCGTCAACGTAATAGGAGCTCTGAGGTACTTTTCAGGTACAGGAAATCCTTCAATTCCTACCCTGTTGATTGACTGAAGATGAACCGGCTCCTGCTCATTATACTGTGTTGGTCAAGGGTGCTTAGCCCTGGAATCAAGTTGCTTAGATTCAACTGGTACCTTCACCATTTGCTAGCTGTGTAAATGTGGGGAGGTTGCAGAGCTATTCTGGGGCTGAATTTCCTCAAATATGAAAGGGGTGGTTAGGAGAAGGAACTGATGTATGAAGTGCACAGTACTAGATACCCTTTGCCTGATAACTATTGGCCAGCAGCCACAGTAGAATAGCCCTAACCCTGGGAAAGCTCAAATCCTATGTGCTAAAAGGAAGACTCTTTTTGGCTAGAAATAATAGGAACTTCCAGGAGTTAAAGACAGATTCACAGCTGCCTGTGGCTTTTCAAGTTATGAAATAATTAAAAGATCATTGTAAACGACTGCTTTCCAGAAAGAAGTAGGTAGCTATCAAAAGGTTTTGAGTCAGGAATAAATATTGGTGGATTTCTTTCTTCAAAGAGATTTTTAGAATTATTTCCAATAAAATAAAGAAAGTTCATGGATCTAAAAAATAAAAATAATGTTTAAAAGCCTTAAAGATGAGATTTTGCTTGGAAGTTATTTTTCTTTAATGAACATGCCATTCATTCAACAAATATTTATTAAGCAATTACTATATCTAAAGCACTGTATTTGGTGCTAGTGAGAAAAAGTAAAAAAGGTATGGTGCCTGTTCTTAATGAGTTTAGAGAGTCTAAATATTTAGATAAGCAATGCCTTCAAAATCATTATCCTGAGATCCTATGCATTTATTCCAATATTGCTGCTATTGCTTTCAACACCTTCAAACAACTTTTGGGCAAGTGCCTTCAGAGTCAATGCCCAATCCCCACAAAAACAGCAGTGGCCTCTTTACTTTTTGGAAGGACCAATATTCAGCTGACATTAAAATACCCCAAATCTCCTTTATTGGTTGGTTAATGTCACAGCTCAGAAACCCCCAAGTGCCCACTCATCCCCACCGCTACAGTTTCTCCTACTGGACCCTCTAGAAGGACTCACAATCCTTCTACTAAAGAGTTAATACTTGGATCTTGGGCAAAGCCCTCTAGTACCTTGCTTCAGTGACATCTATTCTTTTTTTTTTTTTTTTGCAGTACGTGGGCCTCTCACTGTTGTGGCCTCTCGCATTGCGGAGCACAGGCTCCGGATGCCCAGGCTCAGCGGCCATGGCTCACAGGCCCAGCCGCTCTGCGGCATGTGGGATCTTCCCGGACTGGGGCGCAAGCCCGTGTCCCCTGCATCGGCAGGCAGACTCTCAACCACTGCACCACCAGGGAAGCCCTCAGTGACATCTACTCTGATTGATCTGTGTCCTTCCATACCTATTGCTGAATATTTAAAATATCACCCCTAATTTAGAGTGTCACACTGCATTACCCCTAATCCTTTTGTCACATCCAATATTTTTCTACCCAGTGCACCCAGGACCCCATCTCCTACTCTAGATTAGTTTTAGCTATTGATGAAGATCAAATCTAACTTTAAAGGGCAACACTTAGCTATCTTTAAAGACATTTGTTTTTAAAATAAAGGAACAGAGTAAAGGCAAGTCCAAAAGAAAGGTCCTAAGATTGTTCTAAACAAAGGCAAACATCATCAAGGTTTGTCTGGAGAGTCCCAAGGTGACTGCTCAGAGGGGATAACATTCATTTCCTATGTAAATTCTGATGCATTTATGAACAAAAAGAATAATATCAGGCCAATTCCTTTATAGTCACATCTTACATATTAGATGAATGTCTGCTTTTAGAGAAGTTGTGTTTAAAAGTCATAAAACCTCACTTAGGAGCATTATTAGAACCAAGCATATTTCTTCCATCTAACAAAATGTTAGCATAAAGGGATATGATAGGCATTTTGGAATTCCTAATACCCAGGTATAAAAATAAAATAACAGTGAATATTTTTTCCAGTGACAATATGATTCAGAATCATTCAAAATTGTTTAGTGTGGCACAATCCTAGGGGAGAGAAAAGTTTTTGTTTCAGGGAATGTGAATTCAGAAGCATGTATGGTTATAAAATATGCTTATTTTTAAGAGGAGAATTTGTATGAGAGGATCTGAATTTATTTTTACTTTGTTAAAAGACACTCACAAAGCAAAAATCCCAATTGGCAAAACAAAATAAAACAAAAAGGACTTTGTGAAGCTAAAATTATTTAATGATTGGTGGGGCATGATTTGAAAGGAATGAATATCTGATACTTGTGCCAACGACAATTTACTTTAGGTCCCATAACCTAGAAAGTTGATAAATGGTGCTTAATTAAAAGTTCTGCTGGTTCAGCTGCTAAATCATTGTATGAAAATCAGTAGATTTTTTTTCTGTAGATTTTTTTTCCATAGTGACAGCGGATTTTATAGATGGCATTAATTCATTCTATATCATTGACCATTGAACTGAAGTTTATTTGTTGAATGAATGATGTTTATTTGTTGAAGAACTGATCAGAGGTAAGAATAATACATCTTGGATATTTTCTTAGGGCTTTATTTAAAGATAATAATTTTTTAAAATTTCTTGCAAAAATAATTACAAATGGATAGAAACTTTTTACAAATGAGATAAAGATTACCTGCAGTTCCTACCAACTGTAAGTAACCACCATTAGGATTTTTGTGTGTCTTGATACACATTTTCTGTACATGTGTATTGTAGGTATGTATATACGTGTATGTATATGTGATTTACAAAAATGATCATATGCACTTTTTCTTTTTCATAATATATTGTGATATCTATCCATGTAAGCCATTAAATAGTGTTCTACAGTATTTTTAGTGACTGCATAATATTCTAGTTTATGTATATATCATAATTTATTTCACTAATCTGTTATTGGGTGTTTAGGTTGCTTTTAATCTTTTAGCTATTATGTTGTAGAGACTTCTGGCCATGCCAAGAATTTAAAATCATTTTTGTGCTATTATTGCCTTGGACAGTTTAGTTAAGCCTGTGAATCCCTTCTCAAAATAAATTTTTTTTGCATAAAAATATAGGGTTACAGAAGAAATCAATTATATTGAAAGTGTTATCAAAATATTTTTTTAATTTATGATATATGTCCCTCATTATAAACATATTAAATAACAAGATCTAATGGCACATCTAATAACAACAATAATTTTAACTAGTGATAAACATAAATGAGTTTTGAGATACCTAAAGCAATTAGAATAATAGTAGCTGCTGTGTTCCATTTACTTCATTGTGATTTGTTGCTTACCTTAGTAATATAAGGAAATGCTCAATTTCAGTTAAAGGTTAGTAATAATAAAGATGTGAGGGACTTCCCTGGTGGTCCAGTGGTATAGAATCAGCCTTCCAGTGCAGGGGACGTGGGTTTGACCCCTGGTTGGGGAACTAAGATCCTACATGGGGAGGGGCAACAAAGCCCGTGCACCACAACTACTGAGCTCACATGCCTCAATGAGAGAGCTCGTGTGCTGCAAACTACAGAGCCCATGCTCTCTGGAGCCTGAGTGCCAC
Organism: Mesoplodon bidens; assembly: GCF_964165515.1. Taxonomy (NCBI): domain Eukaryota; kingdom Metazoa; phylum Chordata; class Mammalia; order Artiodactyla; family Ziphiidae; genus Mesoplodon; species Mesoplodon bidens. The sequence goes on from NC_138160.1 coordinate 79,031,630, forward strand.
AACTAGAGGGAAAAGCCCGCACACCACAGCTAGAGAGAAGCCTGCGAGCTGCAACCACAGATCCCGCATGCGTCAGTGAAGATCCCACGTGTGTGCCGCAACTAAGACTCAATGCAGCCAACAAAAAAGAAAGAAAAAAAATTAAAAAAAAATTTTTTTAAAAGGATGTGAAATGTGTTCCTTCCAGACTCATAGATAGCTTGAATTTTATCCATTAACCTTCATAGCCACAGACCTCAGATTAAGAACTTTACTGAACATTATCAGATTAACTTGAAAGCGTTGAAACTAGTAATAAGGGAGTTTTGTATGTTCCCCAAAGATTAGCAATATGAACTTAAAATAACAAAATGGTACTAAACTTGGTGAAACCAATGGAGGTTGAGGATCATAATCTGTAACACAAATAGACCAGGATGATGAGTAATGGTGGAAGAAACCTAGGAGGAGTTGTGGGAAGCTAATTATGAGTAGGGTTTCAAAGGAATGGAAGAGCAGAGAAAAACCCTGCTATTTAAGGCTTCTAATGAAAAGACAACGTGTTATTGAAAAGGGGAGAGTGAACTTTTAGTTTAGTGAAACCAAATGTCCTAGCCTCAACAACCAATGACTACAAAATATTATCTTATTTCCTCTAAATACCCAAGTGATATGAACTCCAGTCTCACAGACCAACCTGATCGCCTGAAATGGGCCCCTCCCACAAAGTTTGCACTGACTTTCCCTCCCTTCCTAAGGGTGCTGTGTGCAGGATGGAGCAGGTCTTCGTGTTTTTCCATTTGGGCTTTCTGCAAAGCCACTACACATTGCCTCTGTTGTCAGTCACCCTCATGAGGTTGCTGTGAAGATGTTACTATCTCTCTGACTTGGTGTTGGCAGTGGGGAGAGACTTCTCTGTGCCCTTAGCTACTCAGTTCCAAGCAAAAACCAGTTCTTCTCCTAATTCCACAAGCAGAGACCAGGCTGCCAAGTTCCCACAAAACTTCACCCAATGTGGGATGTGGACCGGATCATGTTGGGAAGTACTACATAGAATAACTTACATCCAGGACAAAGCCTGTAGGACCAGCCGTGCCTCAGGGCAGCTAAAGGGATTTCTCACTCTCTAGCTCAGTTTGGGAGTGTTTAAGTACTCCCAAGAGGCCCCTAGAGAGGAGAGAATTTTTCTTTTCTCCAGTGCCAGTCCTACTCCCCATAGTTTCTACATTTCCAGTCCAGACCCCTCCTGGGATTGACAGTGAAAACACCATATGAGGAAGATCCCAGCTATAACCACAGAGGTTGGCCTATAATTTATTAGTTCAGCATCTATATATTCTGGGTTATTTAGTACTAAATAACATCATGAATAGGAATTCCAAAGTCCATCCTGTTTCTTTTTTCAGTTTCTCCTCTAGCATTCAGTGACATTCATATCTGCGTATATATATATATATATTATTTTTTTTATATTTTAGGCTGCACTGGGTCTTTGTTGCTGTGTGTGGGCTTTTTCTAGTTGCAGTGAGCAGGGGCTACTCTTTGTTGTGGTGCATGGGCTTCTCATTGCAGTGGCTTCTCTTGTTGTGGAGCACAGGCTCTAGGCGCACAGGCTTCAGTAGTTGTGGCACGGGGGCTCAGTAGTTGTGGCTCGCAGGCTCTAGAGCACAGGCTCAGTAGTTGTGGCACACGAGGCTTAGTTGCTCCGTGGCATGTGGGATCTTCCTAGACCAGGCCTCAAACCCATGTCCCCTGCATTGGCAGGCAGATTCTTAACCACTGCACCACCAGGGAAGTCCCTGCGTATACATTTTATGTCTTTAAATTAAGTCTTCTGCAAACAACTGCTGTGACAAGGACAAACACACCTTCATGTCTTTTACCCATTTTCTAATTGCATGGTTTGTTTTTTTACTGTTTGGTTTTAAGAGTTTTTTATACATCCTATATAGTAGGCCTTTGTCGCATATGTAGTTTGAAGGTATTTTCTTCCAGTCTGTCTTTTTATTCTTTTTATGGTCTTTTTCAGAGAAAAAGTTTTCCTTTTGGTGAAAGGACAGTTTATTGATTTTCCCTTTTATGGGTTGTCCTTTTGGTGTCAAGTCTAAGAACTCTTTGCTTAGATCTCAATCCCAAAGATTTTCTCCTGTTTTTTCCTACTAGTTGGAAGGTAACATAGTTTTACATTTTACATTTAAGGCCATGATCCTTTTTGGGTTAATTTTTGTATAAGACATTTAGGTTGAGGTTCCTACTTATTTATTTTCTTTCTTTCTTCCTCCTTCCCTTCCTCCCTCCCTCCCTTCCTTCCTTTCTTCCTTCCTTCTCCAGTTGCTCCAGCACCGTTCATTGAAAAGGCTATTCTTCCTCCATTAAACCACTTTTGCACCTTTGTCAAAAGTCAGTCAGGTATATTTGTATGGGTGTATTTCTAGGTTTTCAATTCTGTTCCATTGATCTATATGTCTGTCCCTCCACCAGTACCCCACAATTTTGATTACTGTAGCTACACAATAAATCTTAAAATTGGGTAGACTGATTTCTCCTCCATTATTCTTCTTAAAAAATTTTTTTAAAGCTATTCTAATTCCTTTGCTCTTCCACATAAATTTTAGGAAGAATAATCTTGCCTACATCTACAAAAATTCTGGCTAGGATTTTGATAGGAATTGGATTAAACCTATGTATTAATTTAAGGAGAATTAACATCTTTACTTTGTTGAGTCTTCCAGTCCATAGACATGATATGTCTTTACATTATTTAAATCTTTTTTTATTTCTTTCATTAGCATTTTGTAGTATTCAGCATACAAATCCTGTACAAATTTTGTTAGGTTTACACCTAAGTATTTTCAGGTTTTTTTGATTGATTGTAATTGGTATTTTTAATTTTGATGTTCATTACTAGTATATAGAAGTGGAATTGATTTTTGTATATTTATTTTGTATTCTGTACCCTTGCTGAGCTGACATAGTATTACTAGAAGTTTTGTTGTAGATTCCTTGGGATTTTTCTATGTAGACAGTCATGTCATCTGCAAATAGATCTGTTTTTTTCTTTCTGATCAGTATGCCTTTTATTTCCTTTTCTTGCTTTATTGCAATATCTAGAACTTCCAGTAGTATGTTGAATAAGAATGTAGGTGTCTTTGTCTTGTTTCTGATCTTTGGGGGAAAGCATTTAGTCTTTCATTATAAACTATATTAGCTTTATCAAATTGAGGAAGTTTCCCTCTATTTCTAGTTTTCTGAAAGTTTTTATCATGAATGAGTGTGGGATTTTGTCAAATGCTTTTTCTTATCAAGTGATATAATCATGGATTATAGGCAATATTTTAAGGTAAAATATAGCTCCTGGAAACTTTGTAGAATACTTTATGGTGTTATTTTCTTATATACTCAAATAGGGAAGGCTTAATATCCCATGAAATAAAAGAGAATTTTAGATCTTGGAATTTTCATTTGCCTTCTATGAATTGCAAAATAAACAGATTTATGAAGAGGGGATGATTAAGCTATTAAACAAATATATATTAGGTACCTACTGTGTCCCAGACACAGTTCTAGTCAATAAAGAAGACAGACAAGGTTTCTGCAATCTTGGAGTTCATATTCTGGGGAAGGTAGTGAGGAGGAATGAAAATAAAGGGATAAAAATCAAGAAAAAAACCCAGGTTGTATTAGGCATTTTGATGAGAATAAAATGGGGTTATGTGTTACAGAGACACAGGGAGAATGTTTTATATTTGGTGTTAGAAGATGCTGTTAAACTGAGAAGCCCGGGAAATTATATCCATAATCCAAGAAAAAGTCTTGTGCTTACATTGCTCTAGTTTGCTCTGTCCTCCTCTGACCTCCTCTGGCCAAATCCTTAAAGCCACAGCACAGTCCCACATTCTTGGTAAATCCTTCTGGGATATTCCTGCCAGGAGGAAGAAAGTGCACCTGATGTAACAGCCACTGTATGTATTAGACTGGAGGATGATCTGACTGGCCCAGTGCAAGAAGGGTTGGAGAGGAGAAGAAACCACAAGCAGAAAGGCCAGATGAGGAAATTAAGCTAAATATATACTATCTCAAGTATATTCCGAGAAGTTACTGTTAAAATTAAATCCTTGCTCACAACGAAATACTGTACAGCAAAGGTTCTCAAACTTTTTGGTCTGAGGACCTTTATGCCCTTAAATATTACTGAGGACTCTATAGAGCTTTTGATTATATAGATTATGGATATTCATATTTACCATATTATTATACAAAACTGAAAAAATTTTTAAATACTTATATGTATTCATTAAAAATAATACTAAACTCATTGCATGCTAACACAAATAACATATTTTTGTTAAGAAATCTCTTTATTTTCCCCAAACAAAACATTAGTGAGAATAGAGGCCTCGTTTTACATTTTGCAATCTCTTTAACAATTGGTTATGAGAAAATAGCTGATTTATCATCTCTACTTCTCCAGTGATCTATTGGTATATGTTTTATTTAAAGAAATCCCAGCCTCACGTAGATAATTTCATTGTTTCTTTTAGATAAATATGGATATTCTTCTTTGATACTACATTAAAACTTGACAAGTGGTAGTTTCTTAAAGGTTAGTTGTAACGTGGATTCTGAAACCATATCAGCAAACTTTTCATATTGTGTTACAATAAAATCCATTGGTCTTACATGAACGTTGAGTGGATCTTTTACCCAGGCATGACTTTGTATCGTGCATTGGTTACTTGAAAAATAGTGGTATACTTAGTTATGCAGATCCTCCACATGTTTGTATATTTCCTCATATAGTGTTTTTTTTAAAAATTACATATAGTAAAGTCGTTAGATATTGGGAAGCTGTCAAGTTTATGGTGATAGATGTGTTTTCCAAAATTCTAATTTTGATTTGAAAGCTCAAGTTTTGTCATTGTCATCAAAGACTGCCTGTCATTTTCCTTGAAGTTACAGGCTCACTTCATTTATTTTTAAGAAAATGTTTGCCAAATGCCCAGTTCTCAATAACCATAGCTTTCCTGTCATTCTTTCAAGTAAAAATAGTGTTCTGTGATAAAAGTGACTAGTTTAGTTTGCAACTCAAACAAATATCTTTACCTCATGAGTTCTTTTCATCCATTGTACTTTGGGATGCAGTAGAGGTCCTTTATGCATACTTTAAATTATATCACACAGAATATTAAAAGAAGTACTCAAGGGTTGAGAGTGACCATGTCCCTGGGATGCCTTTTTTGAGGAATCTCCTCAGGGAAAGGTCTGCTCAGTTTATTCCTGAAAGAGTGGAGCTAAGCATCACAGTATATACTCTGCCAGACCATTAATAACCCACTTTTAAGGGTTGTTTACCCACAGCTCCTTGCCAAGCAGTATGTAGTTAGGAAAGGAAGAGAGTGAGACAGAGAGACAGACAGATTATATGTAATTAATATGAATTAATTATGTTAAGAGCCCTCTTTCTGAGAAAGAGGAGTAGAGGGGAAACTAACATTTATTGTGGATCTGCTGTATTTCAGACACTATATAGGCACTTTACACATGTTCTTTCATTTAATCCTCAGAATAAACCTATGAGGTAAGTGTTATACCTATTTTATAGATGAGGAAACTGAGTCCTGTAAGGATACTAAATAATTAATCCAAGGTCATACAGCTAGTAAGTGACATTACGTAGGACACGCCAAAGTTGTTGGCATGACTGACAAAAATTGATATCCCCGAAATTCTTCTCTCACTGAATCCACTGAAGACCCTTCTCTCTCTCTTCCTAGGAGGCTGTCAGTGTCTATTACAAAGGTTCTAAAGTCACTTTCTTTTGGGGCCTCTGGCTGGCCCTATTTGTTGCCTAATGAACAATTCTCTCTCCCCTTTCTTCCTTGCTGTCTCTCATAGCAGAGGCTGAAGATGCTAAATACTGGTTTTCCCTTCCTCCTTTGTTGTTAATGGCGTGGACCTGTGACTCAGTCCTGGCTAATGGAACCTGAGGAGAAGTTTGCTTGGAGACTTTTGAGGAGGGTTTGCCTCCTTAGCACAAAGATATGTAAGAGTCTCTACTCTTCCTATCCTTCCTGCTTTGGACATTGATTTGTGAAGACGTGATGCTTGGAGCTGTGGCAGCCATCTTGTGACTATAAAATTTCCTCATGCTTTTTTTTTTTTGGCTGTGCTGTGCGGCTTGTAGGATCTTAGTTCCCTGACCAGGGATTGAACCCAGGCCCTTGGCAGTGAAAGTTCGGAATCCTAACCACTGGACTGCCAGGGAATTCCCTCCTCATGCTTTTTATTCTCACATGGTAAAAGACACCATCAGGCACACTGGAACATACTATAATTAATCTCTTTTATTGATCTGTGAAGTACAGGCTATGTAAATAAAATGACCATGGTAAAAGTATAATTTTTTTTTTTTTTTTTTTTTTTGCGGTAGGCGGGCCTCTCACTGTTGTGGCCTCTCCCCTTGCAGAGCACAGGCTCCGGATGCGCAGGCTCAGCAGCCATGGCTCACGGGCCTAGCCGCTCTGCGGCATGTGGGATCTTCCCAGACCGGGGCACGAACCCGTGTCCCCTGCATCGGCAGGCGGACTCTCAACCACTGCGCCACCAGGGAAGCCCAAAAGTATAATTTTTTAATGCAAACATTTTTGAGGAGAAAGGGACTTTTGAGATTATCTTGATTATCCACTCTTCATTTTACAGAAAAAAGAAACCCAGAGCAATTAAAGGTTGTTCCCGAAGTTATAGAGCTGAATAGAGCAATTAAAGGCTGTTCCTGGAGTTACAGAGCTGGCTAGAAGACTATATCCAATGTTAGTTCCATAAGACATTCCTTGATGAATAAGACATCATTCATATGTAGCTACACCATTGAAACTATTTGTGACTAGTAAGTGACCATCTGAAATGATTCAACTTGTTTGGTTCATTTTTGTTTCTAAATAGTTCTGAACTTAGTTGGCTATTTAATGATATTATCTGACATTCTTTTCTACTGAGAGTCTTCCTTGAGTTTAATAAGTTATTTGAAATAAAAGTACCGTGATTTCAGTTATTCTGCAGAAGAGAAACCCAGCACATTTTCTGTGATGCCCTTGCCCAGTATCATTTATCAGAGATAGAAGAGTTGTATCACTTCCCAGTGCCATTATATATAAATTGTATGCTTCACTAAAGGAGATTATAGTTAATTTCATTCACAGTATATATTTTCAGTGCTAAATTAAGCAGTATTAGGTCATTATGAATGACCTGAAGGTCACTTTGTCTTCTCTAGTCTGTCATGGGTTGATGTGTGTCCCCCAAGAGGATATGTTGAAGTACTAACCTCTGATGCCTGTGAATATGACCTTATTTGGAAATAGGACCTTTGCAAATGTAATCAAGTTAAGATGAGGTCATACTTGATTAGGGTATACCCCAAATCCAATGACTGATGTCCTTATGAGGAAACAGAGATTTGGACACAGGACACAGAGACACAGAGGAGACACAAGAAGAACCCCACGTGAAGGTGGAGGCAGAGATTGTAGTGATGTGTCTATGTGCCAAGGAACACCAAGGATTGCTGGCAATCACCAGAAGCTAGGAAGAGACAAAGAAGGATTCTTCCCTGGAGTTTTCAGAGAGTGCATTGCCCTGAGGATACTTTAATTTTGGACTTTAAGCTTCTACCCTCCAGAACTGTGAGAAAATAAATTTCTGTTGCTTTAAGCCACCAAATTTGTGGTGATTTGTTATGACAGCCACAGAATACTAGTTCACCTTCTCAGATGACACATGATGGCAAGTGGTTGTCAAACCTCCCCTCAGGGTTCAAGTAGATTGAAGAAGAAAGCATTTGTTATCCTGGCTTTCACACAAGTAGTAGAATTCACTTTGAGGTGGCCAGCTTGGGTCACATGCCCACCCCTGAATCAGTTGGTATGTCTAGGCTATTAGGTGTTCTGATTGGCCAGATCTGAGTCATGCACTCAGCTCCCTGTGTTCAAGGGTGAAGGCCCACTCATCCACATGGACTGAGTTGGTGCAGTCTGTTGTCCCAAAGGAAGTTTGCCAGCTGGCCCCAAACCAACAAGTATCTACCCTGTGACCCTTATCAAGTTCCTTCATGTCATGATGCTATCCTCTTCTCAGTCCTAGTGCTTTGCTTTACAGGTCACTTAATTAAAGTACTACACTATGGTTTGTTTTGTATTTATCTGGTTTTTCTTCTTTTTAGGAAGAAAAATTCCTGTAAATTCCTGGAGGTTAGTGCCATGTTTTATTTTTAGTTGGTAGCCCAAATTGTGCATAATATTTTCTTGTTGGTGTTGTTGAATTTAATATTAAAATGATACATAACAGTAAATTTAGTGTTATAGTGCTAAATATCTCACTGTAATAGCAAAATTAGCCAGAAATTCATCTAGAATACATTCAGATTCATTCAGTGCAACATAACCTCAATTCTATAATATTTTATTGCTTATGTATTCAACTCACAGTACACATTTTCTTTCTTTTACTTCCTCCATCAAATTATCTTTTTATTTACATACCACACTCCAAGTTTTTTCAATGATGTAAACATAATCAATGTTTTATTTCATTATTATAGCAAAACCTACAATGCCCAATATATAATTGTTTCCTTAAAATATATTTCATATGTATGAAATTTTTATTTGTCAAGAAATTCATGTTGATCAGCAGTTAGGGCTTTGGGGAAATCACTAGATCAAGAGTTGTAAGAGCAGCTTTGAAGACTGAAGGAGCAGATATACCTGCTCTTATGAAAAGATGTGTCATTTGCTTGCTCTTTTCAGATTTCTTTCGACCAGTGCTTCTGTAACTTCTCCTATTCTTTGTGCTATGAAATTTATCATTTTTGAACAATAATAGCTAAGCAGCGTTGTATTTTCATGGTCCCTATTGCTCTGTTTTTGACCTCTAATGTCTGTGTTATAGGTGCCTCAAGAAACAGAAATTTAGGTTTCTACATTTCTGAGGCAATTATATCTGTGCTATCTAGCATTTAAAGGACAAGAAACTGTGTCCTCAGTGATAAGGGAAGGTTGTTAGAAACATTTTCTTCTCCTTAGGCATGTGAACTTGACATTTATCTAAACTGTTGCCTGATAATTGGGGAATGCATTTTTATAAGGGATGCTTCAGATCTGAAAAGTAGACCAACACCAGATGAATCACAAATAACTTAAAAAAGAATTTAAAAAGTCAGTAGTAACCCAGTGAAGAAATGAAAAAATCAAGCATCAGATCTATTTGAATTATATTCTCTCATCCATTTTAAGACAGAATGTAAAAGGTGAATTGTCTTTCACACATTCAAGTAATCAATATCAGTAATTGTCTTATTTTTAAAATAATTATTTAAAAGAAAATAAGAAAAACTCTTTTCACACATTGGTTGATCTTTATCTGTTTTGCACTCTTTAATTTTAACCCAATTTAAAAAAAGATTCATAATTGTCTATTAATATGTTTATCCAGAAGTAATGCTTCTAGAATAGGTAAGAGAAAGAAAGAAAGCCAAATAAGAAACTATTACATATCACCATAATAATGAGGGATAACTCAGTATAATTTCCTGATATTTGAGATTATTTAATTATTGAAATATTTTTATAAAATTAATTCTTAATTTCATGAATACATGAACAAATAATTAGATAAACGCACTTAAAGTGTGAAGTGCCCAGTACTAAGGTTAGTAACCATGTGTGCTTTATTTTTTCCTAACTCAACTAGAGTCAGATTTCCTATAAGCTTGTGCATTCACATCTCTTAAGGAGCAGGCGTAAGTAAGGGAGAAAATGCTCTCCTTAAAGAGGGCCCTGCTCTAACTGCCCTAGTACTGCAGGAGTCTGGGGGAGGGGGAGGGGAAGGAGAATGCAGCACAGCTGCTTACCTTACATGTTAAAGGCATGGAGCCAACTCTTCCAGCCTTGATATTACATCAGGCTCTAAACTTAAAATCATATCATATACAAGGGATGAAAATAAAATCACTCCACTTATGAACATGAATGTGGAGGCAATTGTACCACCTCTCTGCCATTTGCCAACAATGGTGTTTAACAAATTTATTGACTTAGATTCTCTTCTTTTTTCTTCCTTTCTCCTTTCCTTCTTTCCTCCCTTACTCACTTTCTCTCTGCCTTGTTTGGTTAAAAAATAGATTTATGGAAGTTTACAATAATATCTATACACTAGCACTTATTACATGTAAGGCAGTGTATAATATGGGAGGATATAACAATTTGAGCAACTTACACTTTAAAACACATAAGGAACATACTAGATAGTAAAGGGTTAAGTGGGAGTCCAAAAATAAAGGGTGGAAGAAGCTCATTCATTCTTCTGTAGAAGAGGGGAGAATACTGAGTTTACTTGGAAAGCAGTGAAAGTAAAACTATAGATATGTTGGAAATTTTCTGAAAAGATTTTACTTATGAGTTATGGCTACCTCCTTACAATGTATATGTAGATACTTTTTTTTCTCTCTCAGGTGATTTTTTAGAGGTCTGTTGTAATTTTTGAATATTTGTAGATCTAACAGAAAGAGTAATAAAGTAAGATAAATTATTACTTAAAGATACGTACATGATAGATAAATATTACTGATGGGAAGTAAGTTGGCTAAATCAGGAACATTATGCTTGGAGAGAGCTGTTCTATAACATGAACCTATTCAGGGAAAAAAACCAATTTAATTTACTCTCCCTCATCCTCCCCTCTCTTCTTCCCCTTTCTATGTTTTTGAATGTCTACAGCTCTTCTGTTTCTAAACTACTTACATTAGCCTCCCTCTGAGGAAGATAAATGTGGCCTAATGTGGCATTAACTATAGTTATTTCCTGACCAACCTCTATTTTTATCTGTCCTCATCTTGCACTTCTCAGACAGGGAGAAAATAAAAAAATAGCATGAGCATGGACATTTCTGAACCTAAAGAAATTCTTACCAAAAGACCTTGACTGCCCATTGGCTGTAGCAACTGGGAAGTAAGGATGAGTAGGAGTCATCTCTTGCCTTTATGCAAACTGGAAATCTTTCTTTAGTGTCCCTTTATCAACCTGGTGAGTGACCCAAAGGTGAAGAGCATGACATTATAAACTCTGGGGCAAGAGCAGTAGGGACTCTTTAAACATAGCCAGGCTTCTGGGTAATGACAATTGGAGGGGAAAAAAAATCAAATTTATTTTAGATTATAAGAATCTGTTTTATTTCAGAAAGTAAGTAGTATTTTCAACTTTTCCAGCTTCTTGTTGTCTAGATTTAACTTTATTTTCCCCCCTCTCGGTTCTGCCCAACAGCCATCTTGGTAACTATTCCGTGGAATCATTTCCTGTCATGACATTTTTAGAAACCAAAATAACAGCATTTACAATGTAACAGCTAAATATTCCTATAGGGTATCTGGGTAAAACAAGCATTTTACAAGGTAGTTTTGAGCACACCATTGGGTATGTATTCAGGCGGAACCTCATCTTGGTGTCCACAGTTTCTAGCTAACCAATAGGCTGATTGCAGCATTGTTTGCTGTCACTTTAGAATCATACCTGGCGTACACAACTGGCGACATTCTAGCTTCCAAGCTTTTCTCATGTAGTGCCTTGTTTTAATTTCAGCATGAACATTTATTCAGTGTTGGGGTGCTTTTAATGATAAGCGGCAGCTGTGTAATTTTCTGTAAAGAATGAAGCAGAGGTCCATTGTAATATTTCATGGGCATATGAGATACCATAAATGGAATGTCAGTTGGACAAATTCAATACGTTTTGAATTCTTTGGATTTTTTTTAAAGAAAAAGATTACTCGTGTTTTTTCCAATGGAATTATTTACTCAACCTTTTACATCATCAATTTTCCATTTTAAATTTAGTGCAGCGTAAACTCAGAGAGGTGCTGGGAAAAATATCTAAAGTATCTGCAGACAGTCAGTGTTCTTAAACCACGATGGCAAGACCTCAAAAATAGATGCAGCCCCATCAGAGTTAAATTGAATGACTCAGTGTCTGGACCACTCAGAAGGTTTTTTTTCTATTTAGGAGAGGGGAGAAACTGTTCACTTTAGAACTTCAGAATCATGGATGGCAGAAGTTTGTTTTGTTTTGTTTTTAGATGGGGGAAAAGTGCCATCACAGGAAATTTGTGTAAAAACCGAAGCCTCTTAAAAATATATAAAGTCAGATCACTTTTTTTCATTCATTAGTCTAGAACTATGCCTGAGAGATCAGTTTACCCAACTCCCACATTTTTTAGACAGAGCCATGAGGCTCCCTTCCACCTTTTCTGTCACCTTCTATAGAGGCTGGATAAACCAGATACAGACTTTCCCAGACTCTCTTATATATAGGGGTGGCCATGTGACCAAGCTTTGGCCAACAATATCAGAGGGATAATCCTGCTGGATTACTTCAGGGAAAAAATCTTTTCATTGTTAAAAAGAGAAAGTAGCTAGATAAAAGATAAAAATCTTTTTCAGCCTCCCTAGCTTCATGTTTTTGAATGCGAGTGTGACACTTGGAGCTTGGCAGCCATCTTGGGACTATGAGATGGCAGGACTAGGGATGCAGAGACAATAGAGCAGGAGGATGGAAAGAGCTTGGATCTTTGATGACTGTAGCCAGCTACTGCACCAAATCTGGAACATCTTATCTCTGGATTTTCTCCTGTGTGAGACAATTAAATGTCTTTATTTCTTAAGCCACTTTTAGTCAGTTTTTCTGTTACTCATATCTCTGCACATTCTAATTAATATACCCTGAGAAATTAATCTGCTCAAGTTCATAAGATAACATAGTAGCATAGTCTTGATTGGAATTCGGGCCTTCTAATTTCTTGCTTCATAGTTTTTCCTCACTTCTACCCTGTTCCATCACCAGATTATTCTCTGCATGAATAAATATCTTATTGTCTGGATTAAACCTGTTTTTAAGTGTGATTCTCCAGTAATTTTTATTTGTCCTGTAGATTAGTGTCTGCATTTGCAATCCATTTAGCCAAAGAAACTCTCATAAAGTTTATAATCCATCTCTGCACAGAAAGACTTGACAAAGTAAGTTCCAGATTATTGGATGATTCATTTACATATTGAAAGCCTTGATTTGAGAAGATGTAACTATTCTGAGTCACAGTAATACTCAGAGAATTTAATGTGTCAACATGCTTACAAAGTTGATTATATTTCAGAACCTCAAATTTCTATACTGGAGAGTATTTTAAGGAGCAAGTAGATAACATTATATCAAAATGGAAAAATATGAGCAAATATTTTATGAAAAATTTAAAAGTAAGAATAAAATATGTTGGTAACAGTATCTCAAAATACAGGGAATTTTATTAGATGAAAATTATCTGAAAATTGAGCTTTGTTCCTGGATCTATTCTTTTTTTATTTTTTATTTTTTATTTTTTTTTGCTTTATAACAAATTTAATCAGTTATACATATACATATGTTCCCATAACCCCTCCCTTTTGCGTCTCCCTCCCACCCTCCCTATCCCACCCCTCCAGGCGGTCACAAAGCACCGAGCTGATCTCCCTGTGCTATGCGGCTGCTTCCCACTAGCTATCTACCTTACGTTTGGTAGTGTATATATGTCCATGCCGCTCTTTCACTTTGTCACAGCTTCCCCTTCCCCCTCCCCATATCCTCAAGTCCATTCTCTACTAGGTCTGTGTCTTTATTCCTGTCTTACCCCTATGTTCTTCATGACATTTTTTTTTCTTAAATTCCATATATATGTGTCAGCATACAGTATTTGTCTTTCTCTTTCTGACTTACTTCACTCTGTATGACAGACTCTAGGTCTATCCACCTCATTACAAATAGCTCAATTTCGTTTCTTTTTATGGCTGAGTAATATTCCATTGTATATATGTGCCACATCTTCTTTACCCATTCATCCGATGATGGACACTTAGGTTGTTTCCATGTCCGGGCTATTGTAAATAGGGCTGCTATGAACATTTTGGTACATGTCTCTTTTTGAATTATGGTTTTCTCAGGGTATATGCCCAGTAGTGGGATTGCTGGGTCATATGGTAGTTCTATTTGTAGTTTTTTAAGGAACTTCCATACTGTTCTCCATAGTGGCTGTACCAATTCACATTCCCACTAGCAGTGCAAGAGTGTTCCCTTCTCTCCACACCCTCTCCAGCATTTATTGTTTCTAGATTTTTTGATGATGGCCATTCTGACTGGTGTGAGATGATATCTCATTGTAGTTTTGATTTGCATTTCTCTAATGAGTAAAGATGTGGAGCATCCTTTCATGTGTTTGTTGGCAGTCTGTATATCTTCTGTGGAGAAATGTCTATTTAGGTCTTCTGCCCATTTTTGGATTGGGTTGTTTGTTTTTTTGTTATTGAGCTGCATGAGCTGCTTATAAATTTTGGAGATTAATCCTTTGTCAGTTGCTTCATTTGCAAATATTTTCTCCCATTCTGAGGGTTGTCTTTTGGTCTTGTTTATGGTTTCCTTTGCTGTGCAAAAGCTTTTAAGTCTCATTAGGTCCCATGTGTTTATTTTTGTCTTTATTTCCATTACTCTAGGAGGTGGGTCAAAAAGGATCTTGCTGTGATTTATGTCATAGAGTGTTCTGCCTATGTTTTCCTCTAAGAGTTTGATAGTGTCTGGCCTTACATTTAGGTCTTTAATCCATTTTGAGCTTATTTTTGTGTATGGTGTTAGGGAGTGATCTAATCTCATACTTTTACATGTCCCTGTCCAGTTTTCCCAGCACCACTTATTGAAGAGACTGTCCTTTCTCCACTGTACATTCCTGCCTCCTTTATCAAAGATAAGGTGACCATATGTCCGTGGGTTTATCTCTGGGCTTTCTATCCTGTTCCATTGATCTATCTTTCTGTTTTTGTGCCAGTACCATACTGTCTTGATTACTGTAGCTTTGTAGTATAGTCTGAAGTCAGGGAGCCTGATTCCTCCAGCTCCATTTTTCGTTCTCAAGATGGCTTTGGCTATTCGGGGTCTTTTGTGTTTCCATACAAATTGTGAAATTTTTTGTTCTAGTTCTGTGAAAAATGCCAGTGGTAGTTTGATAGGGATTGCATTGAATCTGTAGACTGCTTTGGGTAGTAGAGTCATTTTCACAATGTTGATTCTTCCAATCCAAGAACATGGTACATCTCTCCATCTATTTGTATCATCTTTAATTTCTTTCATCAGTGTCTTATAATATTCTGCATACAGGTCTTTTGTCTCCTTAGGTAGGTTTATTCCTAGATATTTTATTCTTTTTGTTGCAATGGTAAATGAGAGTGTTTCCTTGATTTCACTTTCAGATTTTTCATCATTAGTATATAGGAATGCCAGAGATTTCTGTGCATTAATTTTGTATCCTGCAACTTTACCAGATTCATTGATTAGCTCTAGTAGTTTTCTGGTAGCATCTTTAGGATTCTCTATGTATAGTATCATGTCATCTGCAAACAGTGACAGCTTTACTTCTTCTTTTCCGATTTGGATTCCTTTTATTTCCTTTTCTTCTCTGATTGCTGTGGCTAA
This sequence comes from Mesoplodon bidens, assembly GCF_964165515.1. NCBI lineage: Eukaryota > Metazoa > Chordata > Mammalia > Artiodactyla > Ziphiidae > Mesoplodon > Mesoplodon bidens. The sequence goes on from NC_138160.1 coordinate 79,047,142, forward strand.
AACTTCCAAAACTATGTTGAATAAGAGTGGTGAGAGTGGGCAACCTTGTCTTGTTCCTGATCTTAGTGGAAATGGTTTCAGTTTTTCACCATTGAGGACGATGCTGGCTGTGGGTTTGTCATATATGGCCTTTATTATGTTGAGGAAAGTTCCCTCTATGCCTACTTTCTGCAGGGTTTTTATCATAAATGGGTGTTGAATTTTGTCAAAAGCTTTCTCTGCATCTATTGAGATGATCATATGGTTTTTCTCCTTCAACTTGTTAATATTGTGTATCACGTTGGTTGATTTGCATATATTGAAGAATCCTTGCATTCCTGGAATAAACCCCACTTGATCATGGTGTATGATCCTTTTAATGTGCTGTTGGATTCTGTTTGCTAGTATTTTGTTGAGGATTTTTGCATCTATTTTCATCAGTGATATTGGCCTGTAGTTTTCTTTCTTTGTGGCATCCTTGTCTGGTTTTGGTATCAAGGTGATGGTGGCCTCGTAGAATGAGTTTGGGAGTGTTCCTCCCTCTGCTATATTTTGGAAGAGTTTGAGAAGGATAGGTGTTAGCTCTTCTCTAAATGCTTGATAGAATTCGCCTGTGAAGCCATCTGGTCCTGGGCTTTTGTTTGTTGGAAGATTTTTTATCACAGTTTCAATTTCAGTGCTTGTGATTGGTCTGTTCATATTTTCTATTTCTTCCTGATTCAGTCTTGGCAGGTTGTGCATTTCCAAGAATTTGTCCATTTCTTCCAGGTTGTCCATTTTATTGGCATAGAGTTGCTTGTAGTAATCTCTCATGATCTTTTGTATTTCTGCAGTGTCAGTTGTTACTTCTCCTTTTTCATTTCTAATTCTATTGATTTGAGTCTTCTCCCCTTTTTTCTTGATGAGTCTGGCTAATGGTTTATCAATTTTGTTTATCTTCTCAAAGAACCAGCTTTTAGTTTTATTGATCTTTGCTATTGTTTCCTTCATTTATTTTTCATTTATTTCTGATCTGATTTTTATGATTTCTTTCCTTCTGCTAACTTTGGGATGTTTCTGTTCTTCTTTCTCTAATTGCTTTAGGTGCAAGGTTAGGTTGTTTATTCGAGATGTTTCCTGTTTCTTAAGGTGGGATTGTATTGCTATAAACTTCCCTCTTAGAACTGCTTTTGCTGCATCCCATAGGTTTTGGGTCATCATGCCTCTATTGTCATTTGTTTGTAGGTATTTTTTAATTTCCTCTTTGATTTCTTCAGTGATCACTTCGTTATTAAGTAGTGTATTGTTTAGCCTCCATGTGCTTGTATTTTTTACAGCTCTTTTCCTGTAATTGATATCTAGTCTCATAGCATTGTGGTCGGAAAAGATACTTGATACAATTTCAATTTTCTTAAATTTACCAAGGCTTGATTTGTGACCCAAGATATGATCTATCCTGGAGAATGTTCCATGAGCACTTGAGAAAAATGTGTATTCTGTTGTTTTTGGATGGAATGTCCTATAAATATCAATTAAGTCCATCTTGTTTAATGTATCATTTAAAGCTTGTGTTTCCTTATTTATTTTCATTTTGGATGATCTGTCCATTGGTGAAAGTGGGGTGTTAAAGTCCCTTACTATGATTGTGTTACTGTCGATTTCTCCTTTTATGGCTGTTAGTATTTGCCTTATGTATTGAGGTGCTCCTATGTTGGGTGCATAAATATTTACAATTGTTATATCTTCTTCTTGGATCGATCCCTTGATCATTATGTACTGTCCTTCTTTGTCTCTTGTAGTCGTCTTTATTTTAAAGTCTATTTTGTCTGATATGAGAATTGCTACTCCAGCTTTCTTTTGATTTCCATTTGCATGGAATATCTTTTTCCATCCCCTTACTTTCAGTCTGTATGTGTCTCTAGGTCTGAAGTGGGTCTCTTGTAGACAGCATATATATGGGTCTTGTTTTTGTATCCATTCAGCCAATCTGTGTCTTTTGGTGGGAGCATTTAGTCCATTTACATTTAAGGTAATTATCAATATGTATGTTCCTATTCCCATTTTCTTAATTGTTTTGGGTTCGTTATTGTAGGTCTTTTCCTTCTGTTGTGTTTCTTGCCTAGAGAAGTTCCTTTAGCATTTGTTGTAAAGCTGGTTTGGTGGTGCTGAACTCTCTCAGCTTTTGCTTGTCTGTAAACATTTTAATTTCTCCATCAAATCTGAATGAGATCCTTGCTGGGTAGAGTAATCTTGGTTGCAGGTTTTTCTCCTTCATCATTTTAATTATGTCCTGCCTCTCCCTTCTGGCTTGTAGAGTTTCTGCTGAGAGATCAGCTGTTATCCTGATGGGGATTCCCTTGCATGTTATTTGTTGTTTTTGCCTTGCTGCTTTTAATATGATTTCTTTGTGTTTAATTTTTGACAGTTTGATTAATATGTGTCTTGGCGTATTTCTCCTTGGATTTATTCTGTATGGGACTCTCTGTGCCTCCTGGACTTGATTAACTATTTCCTTTCCCATATTAGGGAAGTTTTCAACTATAATCTCTTCAAATATTTTCTCAGTCCCTTTCTTTTTCTCTTCTTCTTCTGGAACCCCTATAATTCGAATGTTGGTGCGTTTAATGTTGTCCCAGAGGTCTCTGAGACTGTCCTCTGTTCTTTTCATTCTTTTTTCTTTATTTTGCTCTGCAGCAGTTATTTCCACTATTTTATTTTCCACCTCACTTATCCGTTCTTCTGCCTCAGTTATTCTGCTATTGATCCCATCTAGAGTATTTTTTATTTCATTTATTGTGTTTTTAATCGATGCTTGATTCATCTTTAGTTCTTCTAGGTCCTTGTTAACTGTTTCTTACATTTTGTCTATTCTATTTCCAAGATTTTGGATCTGGGAAATAGAATCTTGGATCATCTTTACCATCATTATTCTGAATTCTTTTTCAGGTAGACTGCCTATTACCTCTTCATTTGTTAGGTCTGGTGGGTTTTTATCTTGCTCCTTCTCCTGCTGTGTGTTTTTCTGTCTTCTCATTTTGCTTATGTTACTGTGTTTGGGGTCTCCTTTTTGCAGGCTGAAGGTTCGTAGTTCCCGTTGTTTTTGGTGTCTGTCCCCAATGGCTAAGGTTGGTTTAGTGGGTTGTGTAGGCTTCCTGGTGGAGGGGACTAGTGCCTGTGTTCTGGTGGATGAGGCTGGATCTTGTCTTTCTGGTGGGCAGGTCCACGTCTGGTGGTGTGTTTTGGGGTGTCTGCGGACTTTTTATGATTTTAGGCCACCTCTCTGCTAATGGGTGGCATTGTGTTCCTGTCTTGCTAGTTGTTTGGCATAGGGTGTCCAGCACTGTAGCTTGCTGGTCGTTGAGTGAAGTTGGGTGCTGGTGTTGAGATGGAGATCTCTGGGAGATTTTCGCCATTTGATATTATGTGGAGCTGGGAGGTCTCTTGTGGACCAGTGTCCTGAAGTTGGCTCTCCCACCTCAGAGGCACAGCACTGACTCCTGGCTCCTCAATTTGGGATGATTTGTTGTCTATTCATGTATTCCACAGATGCAGGGTACATCAAGTTGATTGTGGAGCTTTAATCCGCTGCTTCTGAGGCTGCTGGGAGAGGTTTCCCTTTCTCTTCTTTGTTCTCACAGCTCCTGGGTCTCAGCTTTGGATTTGGTCCCGCCTCTGCGTGTAGGTCGCCGGAGGGCGTCTGTTCTTCGCTCAGAGAGGACAGGGTTAAAGGAGCAGCCTCTTCGGGGACTCTGGCTCACTCAGGCCGGGCGGGAGGGAGGGGCACGGAGTGCGGGGCGAGCCTGCAGCGCCAGAGGCCGGCATGACATTGCACCAGCCCGAGGCGCGCCGTGCGTTCTCCCAGGGAAGCCGCCCCTGGATCCCGGGACCCCGGCAGTGGCGGGCTGCACAGGCTCCTGGAAGGGCGGTGTGGACAGTGACCTGCGCTCGCACACAGGCTTCTTGGCGGTGGCAGCAGCAGCCCCAGCGTTCCACGCCCGTCACTGGGCTCCACGCTTTCAGCCGCGACTCGCGCTCGTCTGTGGAGCTCCTTTAAGCAGCGCTCTTAATCCCCTCTCCTCGCGCACCAGGAAACCAAGAGGGAAGAAAAAGTCTCTTGCCTCTTCGGCAGCTCCAGAGTTTTCCCGGACTCCCTGCCGGCTAGCTGTGGCACATTAGCCCCCTTCAGGCTGAGTTCTCGCCGCCAGCCCCAGTCCTCTCCCTGCGCTCTGACCGAAGCCCGAGCCTCAGCTTCCAGCGCCGCCCGCCTCAGAGGGCGAGCAGACAAGCCTCTCAGGCTGGTGAGTGCCGGCGGCACTGATCCTCTGTGCGGGAATCTCTCCACTTTGCCCTACCCAGATATGTGGGGAGTTTCTTGCCTTTTGGGAGGTCTGGGGTCTTCTGCCAGCGTTCAGTAGGTGTTCTGTAGGAGTTGTTCCACGTGTAGCTGTATTTCTGGTGTATCCATGGGGAGGAAGGTGATCTCCGCGTCTTACTCTTCCGCCATCTTACCCGGAAGTCCTATTCTTTTTGTGTAATAAAAAAAAAAAAAAACTTACCTGATTGGTTTACTCTTCTTTAAAACAACCATTTTGTGGCACCACAGAATTCTAGGGGTGAAAAGACTAAAAAAATTCAGGTTATCCATTACCCAGCTTTAAGAGAGGGCCCATCAAAACATTCCACTCAGGTGAGAATGGATTCTCTTCCAAATGTTCTCTCTTTCTGTACAGAAGAGAGAATGATCCTGTGTTATGATTATATATCAAATCATGTGTTGAGTACTTCTAGATTATTACATGAAGGATGCCAAATACAAAGGACGCTTTGCTCTTTTCTCTGTCAGGTCCTTAGAAGACATTTTGTTTTCCACCAGGCTGGCGAATGACCTTTCACATGTTACCATTGTATTGAGATTGAGTTTGTTTTCCATGAATGATGCCTTCTAAAATGCCTTCATGGCATAGTGACTTAGCTCAGAAAATGTCCATTGGAAAAAGAGTCATGATTTCCATAGCAGTAGCAGTAGCATAAAGATAATGAAGCTTGAGGAAGCAGTACTATAGTTGCTTTAAAGAACACATTTTTTCTTTAAATTAGAGAGTCCTAAGTCTCTTGAATGTATAGTAAAATATATCAAATAATTCACAGTGAACATTATGCTTTATATTCTGTTTTAAAGGGAAGGAATAACGTTTCAACACAGTGTACCCTGTTTTTCACTCATATGATCCATTCATTGAATTAGGAGACATTTCTTCACATAATGTAGGAAATGTGAAGGGGAAACTAGATTAAAAATCCCCATGATATTCATTTCTTTGATGAAGTTATTTTGATAGGCCATCAGTAAATTCTTTTACCCTCCCCTATGTTCCTTCTCTTATAAAGTAATAGTGTCTTTCTGGTCCTTCTTCCCATCCGGACATGGAAAACAGTTGATCAATGACTCTTGGTATTTGGCTGTTGGACCTAACAGGTAGCATCTATGGAGTGCCAGGGATGGTGACAAAGCAAATACTTTCTTATGCTCAGATATAGCTCTTAACCAGCTAGAGAAAGATAAACCTCCTGTTCTCACAGTGACAACTGAATGATCAAGCCTGTATGGTACCAAGTCTGAACTTCGTTGTATAACCCGGAAATGACTCCATTCCCTCTAACTGATGTCCTGCAGTATGAGGGCAGGAGTTAGGGTTCCTGACTTCTCCCTTATGATTGGCAGCTGTCAGAGCTGCCTTTGGAATGTCCCCCAGAGTTGCCCTGGCCAGAGGGACAGATTTTTCCTCTGACTTCTCACCAATCTAGGTTCCCTACCTACTGCTTAAGTCCTTTTAGGTCCCCATGACATTGCAGTTCTCTCTTTTGTTTTTGCGGTACGCAGGCCTTTCACTGTTGTGACCTCTCCCATTGCGGAGCACAGGCTCCGGACATGCAGGCTCAGCGGCCATGGCTCACGGACCCAGCCGCTCCGCGGCATGTGGGATCTTCCTGGACCAGGGCACAAACCCGTGTCCCCTGCATCGGCAGGCGGACTCTCAACCACTGTGCCACCAGGGAAGCCCTGCAGTTCTCTCTTTACTGGTATTTTTTCTCTTTCAGTTTATCTGTAGTTGGAGTTAATGCCCAGGCACTCTCCCATAATCCTAATAATTAATATCTGTAAAATTAAGTAATTGAAATATTTTCCCTTGATAGCTCTCTGCTTATACCTCTTTAAATCTCACTTCCCATTCATTCACATCTATAAAGATCATCATGGTAATAAAAATGGTGGAAGAAAATACAGAAGTAAATCTTCATAATCTTAGGCTAGGCAACAATTTCTTAAATACAACAGCAAAAGCACAAGCAATAAAAGAGAAGGTTGTTAACTTGGATTTCATCAAAATTAAAAACTGTTTTGCTTTAAGGGACACCATCAGGAAGATGAAAAGACAGCCTATGGACTGGGAGAAAATATTTGCAAATCACATATTTGAACATATATCCAGACTCTCACAACTCCATAATAAAATGACAATACAATTTTTAAATGGGAAAAATATAAGAATATACCAAAAAGCATATGAAGATGCTCAACATCATTAGCCATTAGGGAAATGCAAATCACAACCACAATGAAATATTACCTCACATTCACTAGCATAGCTCTAATAAAAAAGACAGACAATAGCAAGTGCTGTCAAGGTTGTGGAGAAATTGGAACCCTCATACATTGCTAGTGGGAATGTAAAATGGTACAGCCACTCTGGAGGACAGTTTGGCAGCTCCTCAAAATGTTAAAACACAGAGTTACTGTATGACTCAGAAATTCTACTACTAGGTATATACCTACAAGAATTGCAAAGAAGTCTAAACAATTACCTGTACATGAATGCTCATAACAGTATTATTCATCATAGCCAGAAAGTGAAAACATTCTAAATGTCCATCAACAGATGAATGGACAGACAAAATAATGTATATCCATACAATGGAATATTATTTGGCCATAAAAAGGAATGAAGTACTGATATATGCTACAACATGGATGAACCTCAAAAACATTCCAAGTGAAAGAAGCCAGTCACAAGAGACTACATATTGTATGATTCCATTTATATGAAGAACACAGAATAAGCAAATCTATAGTGACAGAAAGTAGATTAATGGTTGACCAGGGTTTGTGGGAAAGGGAGGGAAAAGGATGAGAAGGAAAAGGATGAGCTAAATGGGTATGGGGTTTCTTTCTGGAACAATGAAAATGTTTTAAAATTAGATTATAGTAATGGTTTCATAATTCTGTAAATATGCTAAATACCATTGAATTGTATACTTAAACACATTTAAACAGATGAACTTTATGGTATAAATTATATCTCAATAAAGCTGTTAAAAATAGTTATGGTATAATAACATGAAACAATGACATTAAGTAATACTTTATGGGGGCCTTCCCTGGTGGCACAGTGGTTGAGAGTCTGCCTGCCGATGCAGGGGACATGGGTTTGTGCCCCGGTCCAGGAAGATCCCACATGCCGTGGAGCGGCTAAGCCCGTGAGCCATGGCCGCTGAGCTTGCGTGTCCGGAGCCTGTGCTCCACAACGGGAGAGGCCACAACAGTGAGAGACCCACATAACGCAAAAAACAAACAAACAAACAAAAACTTTATGATTTATTATTTTCCTTGTGGAACAGAATGATTAGGTTATAAATAACAACATTAAAAAAATAAAGGCAGAAACACGCATATTGAATTTTGGCAGTGCCTAGGTGTTTAGATGCTATTCAGTAGAGCACTGCATGTCAGAACAGAGGAGGTTACCAGAAGGTTATTTAAAAGAATCTGGTGCAGGGTGCCAATCTCAATTACAAGTGGGTGCTTAACCTATTTTTACTAATCAGGATTGGATGGGGTAGAGGTGAGATACCAATAGGGCCATTGTGCTTTAAAAAAATTATGGTATGTGTTGGTGGTAAAGGGATTAAAAAATCATAGATTTGGTATAGACCACAACCATGGGTGCATACTTTATCTAGAGAAGTGTTTCTCTGTAAACCAGGGCCAATTCTCATCAGTATTTTGAGGAGAGAGTACTTATTAAAAAGTGAACATTTATCAATCCCACCCTAGACCTATGAATATCTTTGCAGGGTAGGATGATAAAAGATTGAAGAAATTTTAATAATGTTGCTAGGTGATTCTTTTTTTCTCTCCATCTTTATTGAGTTATAATGGACAAATAAAAATTGTATATATATAAAGAGCATGACCTGGACTTGACATTTTGATATACATCTACATTGTGAAATAGTTGCCTCAACAAGCTAATTAACATATCCATCACCTCACATAGTTAACCAGATAATTCTTCAAAAAAAAAATTATTTATTTATTTGGCTGAGCTGGGTCTTAGTTGCCGCACGTGTGATCTTTGTGGCATGCAGGATCTTCAGCTGTGGCATGTGATCTCTTAGTTGCAGCATGTGGGATCTAGTTTCCTGACCAGGGATTGAACCTGGGCCCGCTCTATTGGGAGCCAGGAGTCTTAGCCACTGGACCACCAGGGAAGTCCCTAACTAGGTAATTCTTATGCAACTAAGTTTGAGAACACTGATACAAAGCAGAAGGGCCAAATTTATTTAAAAATTTAATGCCATTCCAATAGAAATTCCTACAGGGCTTTTTGTAAAAATGCACAAAAGAGCACAGCAATTCTACTTTAAAGTACAGTCATATATTTTAGTGAAACACTTGCATATGTGTACACAGATATTCTTTACAGCATTGCTGGGTGTAGTAAAAATTGAGAAACAACTGAAGTGTCCACTAGTCAGGGAACGGATAAGTTAACTGTAGATTATTGCTATTTGACAGTTAAAATGAATGCTTGCATCAGTATGCATATATCAATATGAATAGACTTGTAAAACAAAATATTCTATGTAAAAAGTAAATTACTAAAAGATATGTACATACGATATAGAATAAATGAAACTTAAAAACCAAATAATACTCTACATTAATCCCAGCATACACATGTGGTAAAATTATGCGGTCTTGCATGGAATTGATTCCCCCGAACTTCAGGACAGCTCTGGAGAAAGAAGAGAGAGAAGGCTTGGGGTGGGATTAGTGCTTTAGCTGTATTTGGAATACTTTATTAACAGAGTAAATAAACGTGAAGCCAAGATGAACTAATGTTAACATCTGTTAGGCCTGGGTAGCAAATAATTAACTTCTGTTACATTTGAAATTCAAAAAACAAAATCAATAAACAAAAATTGACTTGTAGAATTTTCAATACTGATCAGCTCTTTAAAATGAGCTGACACAAAGCCCTATACTTAGTTCAAATCCTCCCATCAATATTTGCCGTACCTGAAAGCTGGACAGATGGCAAATATAATATAATTTCTCCTTAACAGATGGGTGAACTGTAAGGTTTAATTACTTTCTCCTAGTTACATAGTAAGTAGCTCTGGAAATAAAATATTTTGGTCAATAACTTGGGGGTTTGGCCACCACATAGAATGTCAGAACACAATGCTAAACCTTTATAGTTTCTACTATGAGACAACATAACATATTCATATATATGTTCTGTTACATATATAAAACAGAAAATCTATATCTTCATGTATAATCAGACACTATAGAACAGGAAAATATTCTTAAAATTTTGGGTTTTCTTATGACCCCTGCTGTAAATGAGCTTTTCCATTCTGAGATATTCCAAATACATGATAACTTATTAATCATTTTTAAAATGGCTTTTCACATTAAAAAAAAAAGCCAAGAGTAAATCAGGTCTCTTACCAGAGCATTTGATTTTCGTACTCCAAAAATGGGTATTCAGGGCAAAAAGCATCTGGCTTATATTCAGAAGACATAAATTTTCTTCTCAAGTCTTCCACTGGCCACTGTGGTCGACATCAATTCTTTGAACCTTCCAGGGTCTGTAAAAGATTATGCAAGAAAGATATATCAGGTTAAGAGAACAGCATTAATCTTAAAATACGTTGCTTGTTTGGAATATGATAAAGAGCTTCCTGGGGCTGGAAAGATGTGTTTATGGAAGGCCATAGTAGGAGATGAGACTGGGGAAGCTTTGGGTCTTACTGTGCAGCAGCTGTAGACTTTTTGAGGAATGGTGCAGTATTCTCTTCATTATGCTTTGCTTGGGAATATTGTCATTCAGTAATTGCAAGCAGTATATGAAGAAACCATGAAATATCAAGTCAACCAAATAGAGATTTATTTTGCTCACAAAGCAAGGAATCAGGAGGTGGACAGGCCAAAGCAGGTGCAACCTCTCCAGATAGTTATCAAGGACTCAAGTTCCTTGTAGCTTCCTATTTCACCAGCCTCAGCTTGAGGCTTTTGTCCTTATTCTTTCAGGATAGCTATTTCACCTCTAGGCAGGAAGAAAAGGGAAATCGAAAGGCAAAAGTTCATTCCAACTAAACAGTAACACAATAGCTTTGATGGAAGTGCCATCTAGTAGACTTCTGTGTACACTTATGAAATCTTTATGATAATTAAGGTACCAAATATTTCTAGTAGGTGAATGAGAACTTTGTCACCTGAATAAATCAAAGTTCATTTAGCAAAGGAAAACTAGATACTCGAGAGGCAACTAGCAGCATCTGCCACAATTTCTTGATTCATAAACTCTCCTCAGGGTGCCCTTCCAAGTGGTTTTCCCAGTTCAACTTGGTGGACTCCAGGAGAGCTTGGAGGGAGAGAGCCAGGGCAAAAGCTTGCTTTGGGATAGCTTCTGGCCTGTCTGCCTTGGCTGGCAGTATGACACAGAGGCGAGTGTGGTTTTGAGAGTCAGACTAGGGTTCAAATCCCAGCTCCTTCCACTAACTCATTGAGTGGCTTTGAATGATTTAGTTCAATGAATATTTATTAAGTACCAGCTATGTGCCAGGCACTCTGCCATTCCTTGGGCACATGGCAGTAAAATGGGCAGACACAGTCCATCCCTTCACAGAGCTTACTTTCTGGTGGTGACTGAGCCTTTTCTATAAACAGGAGTTGTGGTAAGGATAAATTTAGTTCTAATAGCATGTAAATGCTAGTTAAATGGTAATTGTTCAGAAGCTGTCCTAGATTTGGTTTCAATCTACTGAAACTAGTACTTACATTTGGGAGCTTGGATCTCTCCACTAGAAGTTCTGCTTGCTTTTGGATTAATCCCAGGAGTCCTGGGCTTTTTTTGGAGCTAATTAAGGCCAACTATCTTCTCTCTCCCTCCACAGTGACCCTAAACCTCATTGGGTTAAGAGCACATGACCTAGTTTCTTCCCTCTGGGGGAAGAAAGTTCTCAAATATCTTCTTGGAATCTCAGAAATTCCCTGCCTCTGAAAATCCTTCAATTTTGAAGTTGCTCAGGGACTGGAGCATAATTCCCCACCCCTCCCTGCTCTGTGGGTAACTCTGGTTTCCTCTTCTAAGATCAGGAACCTGAGAATGATCCTAGCACTCCAGAGACATTAGGATGCCTGGGATGCTGGAATTGATCCTAGATTATGGGACTTTGATTCTAGACCACATGATTCCTGATTTCTCCCAATGGTCTAAGGAAATCCTGGGAAGATCAACAGTTCTAATTCTCCTTGTCATTTATTTTGCCTTTGATTACATCCAAAACATATTGGAATATTATAATGATTACCTCTTACTAAGTAACTACTATGAACTAGGTACTTTTTCTGTATTATCTCATTTAATAACCTTGTGATTATTCCCATTTTACAGAAAGGAAACTGAGTCTGCAGAGATGACTTGCATTCTGTCCAAGGTCACTTGACTCACAGTGGGTGGAGTTGGGATTCACACCCAGCTCTGACTTCACACCCCATTTTATAAACCACTGTGCTATACTGTGGTTGTTTATGGAATTACCTATTCTTGTGAAATATTTATCACAGCCGTCTTTGGACACAGTTTTGTGGAAATCCCAAATACCATAATGGTCAGCTCTATTTCCCTTTTAAAACTCACAATTCAGTGATATGTCCAGGAAAAGTGGCTGCTGTTGCCAAGCTCCTGGCTTCTCTGCCTTGAGCCTGGCTCTTTGCTTGCCGGCCTGGCTCAGTGGGCAGTTGCCAGTTCTGAGAGCTTGGTGCACACTGTGTCCTGATGGAGACCAGAGCCGGGCTCAGTACGCAGTTGCTTCTCTAGGACTGCCTTCCGCAGGGACTCTGGAGTCCTTCCCCTTTCTCAGTCCAGAGTTAGTTGTGTCTGAAATGTGCTTGGATGGGTACTTCCAGTGCATACCTCTGAACTGTTAAGTGAGCTGAGGGATTAGGAATGGAGGAAAGGCAAAACAAAACATTCTATGAATGTCTAAAAAGTGTGTCAGAGGCATTTCTGCTAAACTTTCTGATACTCCATTCCTAGCCCTATGGTGCTTTCTACCAAATATTGCATGTTTTGGACATATTTATACTAAAAATTATTTGCTTACCTAAAATTCAAATTTAATTGGGTGGCCTGTTTTTTATCTCCAATGAACATTGTGTTTATTATGCTCATGACTGACTGGACCTGGGTCCTTCTTCTCTGACTGTGTTACATTCATCCCCATATGTGATGATGCAAACATGTCCAAACCCTGTCTTTGAAGAACCAGCTCAAACGCTGCCTCTTTCCTAATTCCCCATCCTTCCAATCAGAAGTCATATCTTCTTCCTCTGAATCCTATAGCTTGCCTCTAGTTTTATTTGTGTGTTTGAAATATAGTTGTGTAAGCATTTCTCAGAGTGAAGCTGAGACCTAGACGCTTCTGGTGAGTGATGTTAGATGACAGACCTCTCCCCTTCTATCGATTCGGATTCATTGATATTCAACAGAAACCAAAACTGTTTGAGGTCTGTCCTCAGTGGGAGTTCATATATCTGCATCTGAGGTGGCCCTTAAGAGGCTTGTCCTGCAGGGAGAGATAAGAACAGCCCCAAGGGGAGGGGTCTGGAATGGTGGGCCGCCTCAGAACCTTCATATTGGGGTTGGTATCCTTGGTTTGTCTCTGCTAGAATTTTACATATATGAATCTTTCTTCAAATGTGTGTTTAAGATTTTTTTTTTTTTGGTATATCTGTTTTCTAATTTTGCCTAATGTGGGAATTAGGGATAAATTAGTTTCTTAAAATGTTGTCTAGAACTTTTATATTCTTTTCTTGCCTGTGGAAGCGATCACAAATAGTTTGAAAATCATCCATTCCTTGGACATTTTCTATAATTTGTATACAAAAACTAAAGGGGCCTGGAACCATATTCTGGAGATAATCTTTAACAAAATTTTAAATTCTTTTCATAATCATTGATCTATTCAGGTCATCTATATTTTCTTGATTGAATTTTGGAAGTTGGATTTTTTTTTTCTAAAAGCATATCATTTTTCGTTTGTTTGTTTGTTTTTTGTGGTACGTGGGCCTCTCACTGTTGTGGCCTCTCCCGTTGCGGAGCACAGGCTCCAGACGCGCAGTCTCAGCGGCCATGGCTCACGGGCCCAGCCGCTCCGCGGCATGTGGGATCTTCCCGGACCGGGGCACGAACCCGTGTCCCCTGCGTCGGCAGGCGGACTCTCAACCACTGCGCCACCAGGGAACCCCATGTACATATATTTTTTTAAATGGCATCATGCTGTATGCAATTTTACACTTCTATAATTTTTAGATAATATTTTAATGTTATAAAATTAAAATCTATTTAATCATTGTTAATAGTTGCATAGTTTTCCACAGTTTGGATATACTGTAATTTATTTAAACTTCCACCACTGATGAATATTAAAGTTATTTCCTCTTTCCTATGTTAATATTTGCTCTGTTTAATAAGGGCTGAGAAAGTAATAAGGTAGGAACCAATAAAAATACTGCATTGGAAATGATTGTACATACCACTTTGTGCTGCAACCTTATTATTTCTAATTTTATTTTCTTCAGTGTCAGCATAGATTAAAGTTATAATATTGCATCTTTTGGTCTCCTTACCTCCCCCTTTTCTTTTTGCTGCCTTTGATCCAAGTAAACTTCCATCTAATTTGCAATCTAAACCCCATTTCACCTTTTATAGGTCATGTATTCTTAATTTTATTGGGGACGTGAAGCACATGTTTTCTAACATTTACTTGTATCTCCTATATAGTAGGTAATTTTTAAATTTTGATTTTTTAAAAGTCTTGAATGCTGTCTTCAATTTATTATGCCACAGAATATTTTTATAACCCCATCTCAGTATTGTTTCTCTCTGTTTCTCATTTTTGTGTAAGCAGTGGGATACCCAGTGCCCACAAACTGGTAGGTTAGACTCCATCTTTCTTAAGCTTGATATTAGTTCTTTTGTTGGTTAACAGATTCCTATCCTGCAGACTGCAAAGAGAGGGAAGGGAGATGGACACCTGGGTAGTCCAGTAGAAGAATGTTGATTGTGCGGTGTTTTCTCTCCATATTTGGTGAAGGTGCTGTGCAGGTGTCAGATTTCTGGGTCCAGCTTTCTTGACTGCCTGTTTCTTAGCCAGCTTGCCTCTTGCTTTATGTAAGCTGCAGCGTGCCCAGCTGCAATCTTACTGCTTGTTATGGCCTCTGTACTAATTTGCAGGCTTCAAGAAATTCCTTTCAAATGCCAGTGATTTGCCTTGGCAAATTGAAACACAAATTGAAGCAGTGTGTTTGCTCTCTGCTGTCTTAGAACGTTCAGCCATCAGATCTTGTCCTTATAAATAAGTGACTATGTGCTGGAGAATTTCAGAGTTATTCCTTGACTGGTCTTATTTGCTTTTTATCTGATCTACTCTATATATAGCTGAAACTCCTGTAAGTTTCTGCTTTGTGGATGGTTATCGCCATGGTTTGTAATTTGAAGGCGACTTTCTCTCATCTTTTATAACCCTTTGAACATTTAGTGGAAATCTGAGAATAGGGGGTGTGAGGCATTTATGCTTTGATTCATATATCCAGTTCTTTTAACATTATCCTGTTGACTTGAATGTAACAGACATTCAAAGAACAGCTAATGACTAAACAAAGAATGAATATCATCTTAAGCTTAAAGGGTACAAATTGTCATGACTTGTGTATTATTCTTCATATGTTGAAAACTTTGAGGTTTCTTTATATTTCTAGATACTTCAAATGGTAGTAATGGCAATCAGGTTCTGATTAGAAAAATAAATTGGGACTACTCTTGAAATAAGTTTATTTATTCCTTCACTTGTAAAATAACTTTTGACTTTGTTCCTTCACAGTGCAGTCTCTGTGTTAGGTACAATGGATATAAGGATGACTATATGGTTCCTACCCTCCTGCAGGAACCTCACATATAGTTTACTGGCAGCAACTGCTTTTTTTCCCTTTTCCAGGTCAAACATCAGAATTGTTTTTTGAAAATGGAAGTACTCAGGATAATAGAATGTCTTTTTCTCTCTGGCAATGGGGGGTCTTGTTTATTTGAGTAACTCAGTGAAGGAATTATTTTACCAGGGGCTTACAAGAGATTGGGAGAACGTTTGTCCCACTAATCCTGGGGTAATGGAGGGAGAATTTCCTCCTCTCTTCTATGGTTCCTAGACTCAGTGAAGTCAGGAAAGTTAAAATTGACTGAATTTACAATTTCTTTTAAGTATTTTGTTGTTAAATACGTAGGTTTTTCGTTTTATTAATCACTGGAATCTATGCAATCATATATTCATTTTAAGTATTACTATATTTCTATCCACATATATAATAGAAGACACAGATAACTTCCACTTCTGGAAGATAGGCATTTTATTTTTGAACTTTCTACATGGTAGTCAGTGCATATCACTCATAGAAAATATTTTGCCAACTAGGAATAGAGACATGGATCCTTCAGAGCCAGGCATGTGGGTTTTATCAAACGTAGTAGACATTTGTGGATTTTGTCTGCCTAGCCTCATTTAACCTTTCTTTTGCTAAAATTACCCTGGCTTTTTGCTATGCCATCTCAGCTTGGTGGGGCTATCAAATGAGGTACCTCCTCACCCAATGCATGGGAACATGACTCAAGCTATACAGATGGGACTTTGTTTTTTTTCCTGAGAATTACTGTCTCATAAAACCGTTGTGAGGATTAAGTGAGTTAATGCATGCAAGGTACTTAGAAGCATTAATGGCACAGGGTAAACAGTATACAAGTGTGAATTTTATTATTAAGCAGAGTGACAGAAGATTAGAAAGTGATTAGAGCTGGAACATTCTACCTGGCTGCCCTAAGACACACTCATAGTTCCTCTACCTTGATCTCCAGAGTGACCCAGTCCTGTCTTTTCTTCCAAGGCCAGATTATAAAGCATTTCCTCCAATTCTATGAGCTACCCTGTATCCTTCTGATAAATTCATTTTGTCTCAACTTTCTTTCCTTGCGATCCAAGAATCTTGATGGATAAAGAGAAACTCTTAGTGAATCTCCAAACATTGGAATTAAGTAATATTCTAAAACTTAAAAAATTATTTATATTTACTTTGGAGTGTGTTTTCTTATTCCTTCTGAATATGGTGCTCTACTGTTCTGGGAAATTATGTCAAGCAAAATAATAAAATAATAGTAGGATTATCTGGCATAGAAAAAGCTGAGACACGCAAAATGATGGAACTAAATGTGCTCATAGTAGTATTAATTTTTAATGAAAATTCACCATCCTGACCATTAAAATTATATATACCAGATACGGCTTAAGAGATTTACAGATATTATTTCTAATCTTTATAACAAGTCTGCAAGTAGTATTAACCTTGTTTTATGGATGGGAAAGCTGAATGTTTGAGGCTTTTCCATTAGTTAGCAACTAATGAGAATTCTAACCCAGTTCTACTCACTACAAAGCCTGTATTCTCTCCTACAATGACACACTTTAGTTTTCTTAAATTGTGAAAATCTGTTTCTATGTTTGGATGTTAAGTTGAAAATTTTAAATGGTGTTTATTCATTCTTTCATTAAATATTTATTGAGTGACTGTGTGGGTAAGGTCTCCATGAATGTATATAAATATAGCCTCAGAAGATATGTTTTAGGAAACGGGGATGGCAAAATGTAGAAGAAGGAACTTTGTAGTTATTTAGATTAAATGTAAAATATGTCTACTAGTCAAGGGAAAGGATGATAGCTATTTTTAAGTTTTGTTTAGATAATCCACTCAAAATTTATTTCAGTTGACTCCAGAAAAATTTTATTTTTCCTCTTCCCCTAATCTCGATCTATTCTACTCATCTAACATGCATTCATATAGTGGTATGTTTAGAAACCTTTCTAAGTTCTAGAGAATTTTAGTTCACTTAATTTTAGGGTATTTCTATACAGTAATAATGTAAAGGGTGTTACTTGATGAAGAGAGCTGGAAACTTCTAGAAACTGGATAGAGTCCCAAATATACCAATCCTGCTGTTACAGTCTTAGACACATCTGTATAGGGCCAGAGATGAATAGTTACCATCCTAGCCTCCAAGGAGGTAGAATCTAATGATTGTGCAGGAACTTTCATAGCATCTATACACAAGTCAGGCAACCACTTTATTCTTACCTTTTCTAGCACTCATAATGGGGGTCTTGCAGAAAAGTGCAGAATACTGTAAATTTTAACCTTTTTCTTCCCTTCGATCTCACACTACATACTATACCTCTTTAGCAATAGAAGGGAAGAGGTTAAATAAGCTGCCCCCATTGACAGTGGAGTTTACTTAGTTTGTGCAGAAGAAATTTTCTGTGTGCTCAGAGATATCAATGTTTGCTTTCCATGTAATGGAAAAAAAGCCCATAAAGGTAATGAGTAGATACTCCTGCAGCTGAAATGCCAAAGAAGCATAACCAGGCTTTGGTTCTACTCATGCTGGAAAGTTTTGTATATTCAAATTCATTACTAATGATTCATTTTATTTTAAAGATTTGGTCTACATGAGATTGTATATGAAAAATCTATCCAGTTGGACTGTAATATTTCTGTGAAAATTTAAATTGGTAAAAGAAGGTAAAAGAAATTCATAAAAGAATGAAGCTAGATAGAGAGTACAAATGCCTGAATAAATGATTCAGGGCAAAACAGACTAAACAGTACCTAAGTGTGAGCTTTTATTATTATTAAACAGAGTGGCAGAAGGTTAGAAAGTGGTTAGAGTTGGAACATTCTGACCACCCGTGTCAGCTTCCTGAAGAAACTTAAAAACAAACAAACAAACAAAAAACAACATTGTATTTTTCTTGTAACTGCTTTTGATACAGTAGAATATATGGTCTCCTTTTAATTTCTTTTCAGCCACTTTTTACTGGTGGTGAAGGGTAGAGATCAATTATCTTATAATAAAAAATCAAGTTATGGCTAGTTTTATGTTTCTCATTCTGTCCTATTCTCTTGCAGCTCCTTAAGGTGCTAGCTAGGAGTCTCACTGGGCTCCCATGGGAGAATGTGGGCTCTGTGTGTTCACAGTGAGAGCCAGGCTGTACAGGAGCATATCCCAGAAGCAGCACCAACTGCCCGTTGGATTAGAGATCCATCAGGTGGAAGTGGTAGAACTGAGAAGCCCAGGCACTCAGAGCACCTCCCCAAACCACAGCCTCCCAGGTCAGTGACTCCAAACTTGGCTGAGGTTTAAAAGATGCAGACTCCAGAGATCCAGCCAAACATTCCACAGTGGCATATCCAAGAGTGGGTCCTGGAAATCTGCCTTCTTAACAAGTAACCTGAAGATCAGCTAGGATTCCCCACTACCATTCTAAGTCCCTTGTGAGGAAGGAGCAACCCTCCCTGTTTGTTCCACCTGCATGATTGTTGCCATGTATGGCACGAGAATGGCCACCAATGTGTTGTGGAAGAGTAAGGCCTGTCTTCAGAGCAAGCTTCTCAGTGCATCCACCTCTTTTAAGACTCCATCCGCCTCTCTCAAATGGACAGCTTTGCTGCACCGTAATCTGAATTTGACATTTTCATCCACTTTCCCATTTTCTGGCTTGGCTTTGCCCTGGCCATTTATTAGGTGGCTAGTGACCATGTACCTTAAAGATAAATATTGGTGTTTAATAATTTCAGTAATTGGTGGAGGTTCCAGAAAATGGAAGTGCAACTTTACCTATTGAAGTGCCAAAACTTAAAAAAAAGCATTAAAACTCCTCTGCTTTCATAAACAAAGTATTGAACCTTTGTATGTTTCTTGATGATTCAGAATTGTCATTAAAATATGATTTATTTTACTGTGCTATGCAATATATTAAGGAAGTCATTGAGGTAGATAGACCATTTTCTCCTGCATTTTTGTCTTAGGTTGTTGTTACTGGTTTTGGTTTGCCTGTGCGCTGCCATTAGCTCTGCCTTTTCCTTGAAGGCCAGCTGTATCTGTACCGCTGTCAGTATTTTGCCTGAGCAGTACACAGCCCTTCATTTTTCTGTTTCTAATATTTGAGGGCTGTAGTACCACATAGCCAAACTGCTGAGAGCTAGGTCTTAATTAGAATGAGCTGGATTCTGGGTAGATGTCTGGCAATCTTTCCTGGGAATAACTATCCAGCTCTGGGAGAGGAATGTCGTGACATGTATTTGGCTGCTCAAGAAGTTTTGTTTACTTGTTTGCTTTGTTTACTGTGCATGGTTGTGTCTCAGAGGACTCTGAATTGTTGGAGTGGTTAGTTCTGAATAGCTGAGGAACTATTGTCTTCAGACACTATTATTGTCTATAGTGTAAAACTTGGAATGAGTTCCTGTTTCACATGCTCAAACTAGAAAGAAGCGATGTCCAGTTGGAATGCGGAGCAAACACAGTCAGATCATTGATTTTTCTTTCCCTCTCAGGATAGCAGCCATGCTGGTCCTGGACTACAGCAGGAAGGAGACCTGACTTCTCTCCTTCCTATTATTTTGCCCCCAGAAAAATTGCTTGGCAACTCTCACAACTACACAAACCCTTGTGTGCTTGGTAGCTTAGGAAAATGCAACTCTTTTTAACATGCTGATAATCACAGCAAAGAAAAGCATCTGCATGGTTATCTTATGGGAGCAAAGGACTAATGTGCAATCTCCAAAGAAAACTGCCACTGCCCTGGCTGCTCTCTTGAGCAAGGTGACTGGTGCCACAGAGCAGCCATGTGAGAGACACACTGCTTTGGTACAAGAGGAAGGACGTTCCTGACTTATGGGCTCAGTCACAGTAGCTCTCTTGGTGGTGACAGGTAGGGCCACTGCTTATAGGAGACATATTTACCAAAGCGAGTAATTGATGCATATACCTTTGAGGTCAGTGAGAAGGGCTTCCTTCTGGCTTTCTGCTCTTTGCCATTAACACCATAAATCCACCTGCCCAAAATGATAGCCATCACCAAGCATTCTTGGCTTCTTTATTTTTTTTATCTCTATGGACCTTACTTCCTCTCTTTCTCTTTCTTCCTGTGTCTCTCTCCTTTGCTCCTTCTTCCTTTTGGTCCTAATCCCAAAGTACATATCTTTAAACTACATGATCACTCAGTGCACATTGGCTGAGTGTAAAGAGTAGGAAAATTGTTTTAATGACCATCGAGCTTTCAGTGTCTATAGTCAGGCTGCACTAAATGGGATGGTATCCATGGTGAGGGGGGCAGAATGCGCCAGGCTTTTGTGTCAAAGGGAGATGAAACGCATGTCATATGTCTGGACATATTTGAAGTCAACGGTTTCAAAGTTCTGATCCTGAGTTTATCTTTACTGATCAGCTTGCAAGGCAGAATCAGAATATATCAGAACAAGTGGCAAAATGGGATAGAGCTTCAAAAAGACTTAAAAATAAAACCAGAGAAAAATGGGTTAGAATAAAATTAATTAACAATTAAATTAATGTTTTTGTTTAGTTGTGATGTCAGTGACTATTTTTTTAAAAATAATTAAGCAGTTAATTTCAGCTTTTAAGGGACAAATTTTAAATCCTAACCATGACTCACAATGAAATAATGTGCCAACTTGTACACGTTCGTATTCTTGTATTAACGATGTTGTAAGAGAAAAGTTTAGAACCTTTGCAAAAGAAGTGTTTTGTTTTTTAAATATTGAGTTAATTTCACATATTGACTTTTAAATTTTGTTGTCAGATTTGTTGTGAAAAATTATTGCGTTTTTACACGTTTGAGCTTTTCTAATCTGTGAGCTTCCGCTCAGTTATTGGTGGGAGAAGATTCAGATTCCTGTTGGGGCTTTTTTGCTTTATAGAGGTAATTGCAGCTGTTTGTGGAGAAAGGCTGACCTCATAACCCCTCACCAATTTATCCAGGGACTAAATATTGTCCTTTGTCACCTAGCTGCCATATGCCTTTTTAATGTGTATTATTTAAGAATTGTTTTTCACAAGGTGATACTTAGAGACAAGGATAAAATGACATTGAACGTAAAAGAAGAAAGTATTGGTAAAGAAATATTCAAAATACACAGAACATTTGCCTTCATAATTTATAGTTTGATTTTAATCAAACTGTGATTCACTTTCAATTATAATATGATCCTTAGATGTATATGCCTTTTTGAAGCCAGATATAGAGTAAGCATGGAGAGTATAGAATCAAGGGATTCTGGAGTCTGATTGCTGAGTTCCATTCTGGCATCACCCTTAGTTATGTGATCTTGAAACATTATTTAAACTCTCTGTGCCTTATTTTTCTCCTTTAAAAATGGAAATAATAAAACTGTTTTCCTCATAGGATTGTTGTGAACTTATAGATCATGAATTTAAAGCACATAGCTCAGTTCCTTACATGTAGGTAAGATGCAACACACGTCTGTAACTACTGCTTAGGTTGTTCTGGCTGCAAATTAATTTCTTTTCAAATTCTGACAAAATAAAGACACTTCCAACGTTAACTGAAAAGGCAGTTGTCCTTGAAAGAGGCCTACAAGTGGCATAAAATTTAGGTGGATTGAACACAATAAACAAAGGAAAGCAATAAAATCTACTTCACAGGCATTCAATAAATATTTGTTGTATTAGAGAAGATTGGTAACTAGGTATTCAGAACTCATAGGTTCATAGACTCTTTGGGTTGGGTGTGGACATGTAAGTAAATATCATCCTTTCCAACTGCCTCATTCAGTGTTTTCTTCTCCTCTACTCTTTCTCGCAGAGTAGACATTCATCCCAATACTTGAACCCTTCCACTTATGGCAACCTATCCATGAGGAGCCAGATCTTATTACTAGAAAGATCTCTTAGGTTGGGCTGAAGTCTACTTTTCTTGCTCTCACTCATCCTTCCTGATTTGGCTTCTGTGGCTCTTCATATGTCAGTGACTCGCAAGTCTGAATATACATATTTTCTATATTCTCCATTTCCTTCATTTCCCAGATGAAAATCCCCAGTTCCTTCAACCTTTCTCAAATGACATGATTTCAAGTCCTCTTATGTTATGATTGATAAACTTTGAAACTGGACTTGCTTCAGTTAGAAATTGTAGTTTGCTACAAATCAACAGGGACCACCAAATTAGAGGCTTAAAACAGGAAGGGGTTTATTTTTCTCTCACATAGAAAAGATCCTGCAGTAGACAGCTCAGAGGCAGTATAGTGACTCAGCAAATTCATTAGGGACCCAGGACCTTCTAGGTTTCTTCTCTGCCTGAAGGTGTGATTCTCATCCTCACGGTCTGGAGGTGACCGATGTAGCTACAGCCACCAGTGTTCCCATTCCAGGCAGGAAAAATGGGAAGAGCCAAAATCAACAGGATGCAAATCTCCTGAGTCTACCTCCCCTTTTAAGGAGCTCTTTTGGACACATTAACAGCAACTTCTATTTCTTATTGGCCAGATTGTGTCACATGCTCAACTCTAATGTAAGAGAGGCAAGGAAATGTAGTTTTAAAACAAGGTTTTATTACCACCCTGAATAAAAGCAGGGTTCTTTCAGTTAAAAAAAAAAAGAGTAGACTAGATATAAGATAAGTAATGGGTAATCTGCATCAAATTGTCCTCTTAAAATATCCTCTTCTGAAATATGGCTCCCCTACTTCAACAACAGTCTAGATGTGGGATGACCCTGAAGAGTAGGATGAGACTGTGTCTGTCTCTGGAAACCCCACTTCTAGAATATGGTACTGATTAATGAAAGATCAGAGAAAAAGTACAGAGCAGTCCTTACTTGGGCAGATCTTTGTTTATCCAACTCATTTGAGCTTAGAGCCAATAATCTGAATGTTTTCTAAGGCTTCCTACCTGTTGAAAGTTGAATGCCTGCTCTTTTCTGGACTGTTTTCTGCTCTGCACTATAACCAAGGTACAAATATAGTAGACCCATAAACCAGCTTCCAGTTTTGCTCATTTCTTCATAAGGGCAAGGCTTACTAAAAAGCCTATGAATAAATGGCATAATTATAAAGTCATTTTAGGAAGATGTAAGTCACTTAATAAAGTTCTTTATGGCATGTGTATTAATGCCAATAATATTTTAAGAAATTACTCCAGAGTACAGTCTTGTTGGGATGGATGGCACCTAGAAAATTCACCTAACCGCACTGTTGTTAACTTCTTTCTGTCCAAGAATCCCAGATTCACTGGAAGCGGGTACGGAGGGAGAAGCATAGTAGTAATCTCTGGGAAGAACTCTAAGTAAAACCAAAGAAAATGCATACTTACTATATAAGGAGTCCTGGAAGTTTGTACCTGGTCTCTGAAAGTGAAAGGAGATGAGGTAAGAAGATGGATTGGTATATCACAGACATCAACCAGTATACACATTCTCTAGTAGCTCAGACCAGACCTAGCTAGCTCAACTATGGTTCATAGGCAGATGGTTGTGGTGGTAATAGTTAAGGACCTTCTTCTTGCCTAAGTCTAATGAATACAAATAATGTGATGAGTACCTGACTTTATTACAAAAAAACCTGGAAAAATTGCCTCAGTTAGTTTATTCTCTGGGCTCATTAGACACGGAATGGTTTCAGCACCAAGAATGCTGGCATTTAACTTCACTTATGAGGCCAACTTTAAGAGTATACCCTTTTTCATGTTGTTTTCTACTTCTTCATTTTTGTGTTGGAAATAGATAGGAGTGGAATGTAAGACTACAATCCAAGAATAGGTGGATGAATGCAAATTGTGTCTGGTCTCCCCATACTCTTACTTGATTCTGGTAGAATGTTATCTGACAGTCACTGAAGGCTTCTCTTCAGCAGTTTTTTCATTAGCCCTAGGAAAAAGTGGCAAAAATATGGTTAAATATATGGTTACTGATTTCATAAAGGCAATGGTAGCTTTTGGGGTAGAGGGAAACAAGCCCAAGAATGCATTTTGCTTTTACCTGATAATCATTAGCCTGTGTTCTCTGTGAGTTCCAATTACTATCATATATTTTTAGATTCATTTATTCATTTATTTAATGAATAATACTCATTTACTTAGTACCTACTATATGCTTGGCATTGTGCTAAGTTCCGAGAATGCAAAAATATATGAGAAACTGTTTCTGCCCTCATAAAGCTTATGATTAAGTGGCTACTGATAGCTTACCTTTGTATTGTATTTTGAAGTTTTCAAGTGCACAAGCATTGTAACAAAATCCTTTAAGAAAATCTCAAGGGAGGTAGGGTAGGTAGTAAGAAATAGTCCTATTTTAAAACTGAAGAAATTGAGGCTCACAGAAGTTAAGTAATCCATCTGGATTGCACAGAAGGTTAATAGCAAGTTAATTGTTAATTCTTCTAAGTTTCACATTTTAATGTAAAGAGTTATTTATATGTGAAAGTTTACTATGAGAACCTTAGGTGAAGTTGGATGTCTGTTTTTAATCTCTTTCGGTAATAATGATGTTCTGACCTAGATTCCTGAAATATAGGTATTTCATCCAGGTTGATTCATATATTGCAGATCTGAACTATTGATAAGATGTCATGAAAAGAAATAACAGTTGAATTTGTTGGTTGTTGAATCTATTTTGTAGTCAGAATTCTAGTGGTCTCAGAATGACTGGAGTCTACTTACCAGTTAAGGTTTGACTCATCATATGGCAGCTGTGGTAGACTTGAAAAAGACATACAGGCAATTAGGAAGTGTGTATTTCAAAGCAGTGAATCACATTTGAAGGATTACTTAAGAAAATGGGATCATGTCTCCTGTATCCTAAAGATGTCAAATAACATGTTTTTTTCTTTTTAAATAACAAAAAATAGAGACTTTTTCTCCCTTTAAACTTCTTTCCACACAACTTTCATTTCTTATTTCAAATTAGATTTTGTGGTGGTTACTATCTCTCTTAACATAGCCTACTATGAGAGGGTTTAATCTTTCCAGGATGAAAACCACAGAAAATATGGATATGGTCAGCAAATGTCATTATTGCTCTTTACAGGCGGCAGAGAGTATCTGAACCAGTGAGTCTCAAGCCTGGCACATACCAGGGCCACCTGGGGAGCTTGTAAAATTTGCTGCTGCCTGGGCCCTAGTTTACCCAGAGCCAAGAATCTCTAGCGGTGTGGTCCAGGCATTAGCATTATTTTAAGATATTCGTAGCTAATTCTAATTGTGCAGCCAGGGTTGAGAATAGCTAGAAACTCCCACTTCTGTTGGAAAGGAAAGAAATCAAATCAAGGTAATTGATATAAAAGAGTGAACAGCTTATAGTGTCATCTGAATTTCTGAAATCAGTATCTAATGGATATTCTGTTCAGTATGACAAAGTGTAATGAAAACATTCAGGTAAGGGCAGAAAATATTTCAAGCAGGAGAATCTTCTGTACTTCTTAAATGTCACCACTTAGATAGCTATCCCATCTTAGCTTAGACAACTGCTTTGCTTGTGTGGCCCTGGCATTGAATTAGATTCCTAAAATCAAATGTGTTAAAACACTTATCTGATGCCCAGATTTGAGTAGATTTTTCTGAAAACTTAATTTATAGGAATGTAAATATGTTTGATTGCCCAGAGCCTTGTTGTCTATCTATCTTTGTCCCTTTATCCTTACAGCTCTACCTGTACAGGGAATGTAAAATGGACACCCTGAAACAATCAGTGGCATATTAGAGCATTTGAAGCCTCATTTGCTTTTTTTTAAAAGGTATTTTGGCTAATATAGAAGGGTGTGGGTATCAAATTATCAAAATATTTCTCTGATTTTCTAGTCACCTAAAGTGTGTTCACCTATTTATTACATTTTTCTGTGCATTAACCTTAACATTTATACATTCAGATTAGAATGCCTATACTCTTCTTTTATGGGCAGGTGGTAATGCCTATTATATTTGTCAAATTCTTCAGTATAAGGGTGTGGGCAGTGGAGTAAGAGAGAGTAGAATTTACATCCTCTTACTGGTAAAGCTGTGTGAACTTAGGCAAATCAGTAACCTCTCCAAGCCTCAGTTTCCTTGTCTGTAAAATGGAAATGATAAAAGTTCCTGTCTCTTAAACTTGTCATGGAGTTTAAAAAAGCTAATGCATGTAAAGCACACGGCACTGTGCCTAGTACATAAGAGTTAAAAATTATTATCATTATTGCTTTTATTGTTCTTCAATTCTTTGAAAAAAAAGGTTGAGGGAAAATGAATAATCACTTTGGATTAAGGATTTTTCAGTGGAAAAATTTGCATTTATCCCTACTGCACGTATTTGAAATGTAATAATTTGAACGTCTGAAATCTAAAATCAAGAACTATGACAGCATATTTCATTTCAAAGGAATGCTGTAAAATTTCATCTATTTTGGTATATGATTTATCAAAGTCATTTTGCCTGCCTCTAACATTTTATGGGAGTGGCTTGGAAATATGTACCCATTAGAAAGGAGAGAAGTGTAGTTTCCTTCTGGCAAGTCACAGGAATTCCTTGGGATTGGGGTGGGGTGGGGTGAGGTGGGATGTGATCCAATCAGGAAAGTTCTGCTATAAACTCTAATTCTTTTATATATTTTTTTAACATAGCTTCCAATTCTTATTTGAATATTAATAGATTGACTTATCTCAGAAGTAATTTAGGGTGAGAAACAAAACCTTGGGAACAGAATGTAAAGATAGTCATGATCTTCCAGTCACTTTACAGAAATGTCTATTTGCTGACCCTCCTGGTCACCTTCTCCAGAGCACAAAACTACTACATATTTTTCTCCTCTTTCAGTATGTCTTAAGTGATATTATTTAGGTGACTTTATGTTACCTCTCATTTCAGAATCAAAATACAAACAGACACAATAAAGGGCTTAATCTAAAGATTAAAGCAATTCACAAAGAGCGGGAATGGAAACTAAATTTCCCACATTTTTTCCCTTGGCTTTGAATTTTCTTTCCCTTGGGGTAGCTTTTATTTCTCTCTTTGCACTGATACTAACAGCTTATTAAAACTCGTGTCTGTCTGTACTGTGTTCCCCTCTTATTAATCTCTCCTTCCATGTCTACACTTTGAATAGCAGTTTCCAAATTCGAGAATCATTACTTCCTTAGCTCTTGAGGGTGAAAGCCAGCATGTATCCATGTATACATTTACGGTTGGAATCTTACCCAGTTATTCTGTTAGTTACAAAAGTAAGCATTGATTGATGTGTGATAGGAGAAGAGTGTCTAATTTCAGGAATATTTTATTTTGGGAGCAAGTGAGGTTTTTGTTCAATGAATTCTCCATGAAAGCACTAATATTTATCTCTACAGACTATGATTTTTCGATTCCTGTGACTATTGGAGTCTGTTCTCACATTTCCTCTTCTATATTAGGCACGTTTGAGACTTCCCTGGTGGTCCAGGGGTTAAGACTCCGTGCTTCCACCATAGGGGGTGCAGGTTCAAACCCTGCCCAGGGAAGTTCCACATGCCGCCCCATGCGGTGTGGCCAAAAAAAAAAAGAAGTGTTTATTAGGCATGTTTGCTCATTGCTAAACCTTTTCAGTTATTCATGATCCTAATTAGAATTTCTAGATGAATTAAAATGCATTTCCTTTTAGATGATGTTTCAGACATCAAATGATTAAAAAAAAAAGTAATTATTCTACCAGGAGCTTAATGAGTCATGCTCTGGGGCAAAGTGGGGATTGGCAGGAGGAAGGAGGGAGGTGAAGAAAAGTAAAAAGTAAAACGTAGGCATGTATCAGGAAAAACTCCAGCCAGGGTTGATGGGCTGAGCTTTATTGATGCTGCTTTATGATATGTGTCAAAATAAATGCAGGAAACAGCTTTTGCTTCAAAATTTGGAACGTTGTGGTAACTGATATTTAAGTGAAGGAATGTTACAGTTGGAGGAGCTGACCTAAAACTCTTTCCAAAACTATCAATTTTATTTATTAAACTTACTGAAGAAAAGTGACAAGAAAAGGCATAGATCATTTATTTATTTGACAAGGTACTCAGAGTTCTTTTCCTTAGTAGAGCAGCAATTAAGATGGGTTTTATTATGCTCAGCATGTGTGTTTGCCCAGTTTGAAATTGTTTACATATTTACTGGCAAGACACTAATGAAAATAAATCAGCCCAAAGGACTTTTATCTCCCTGTCTGTGGAACACTGTGAAAGGTGCATTTTTAATGGATGATGACCACAGTTGTTTTTAGGATTCCTGAATGAAGTCATGAAGTCTTAAGAATTTTGGAACCCAAAGTTTTGACTCATGTTACAATTTGAGTAACTGCTTTATACAAAAGGGCCTGGTCTAATTTTTAGCCTGTGCTTCATTCTTGCAAGTTGGAGGCTCATTTGCTGAGGATAATATTTATAAGTCCCATAATTAAGGAAATTCTTTAGTTAGACGTAGTTGTGAGAAAAGAGATACATCTAGGTCACTTTAGGACACCATTTCTCAAATCAGGTGTCCTATGCTACACATTGGCAGTTATGTGTGCTTCGAAATAGACTGCTGAATAGGATTAAACTCTTTTTTTTTGGAGCAAGATTTCTAAGAGATTTTAAAATGCAAGTGGACATTGCAACTAATGAGGAAAGGACATGGCATTCAGCATTTCCCAGACTATTATCAAGCAGTATCTATTCTCATCTCTTAGAACTCTAAAGTTTCTCAGAACATAGGGGAAAGCTGCCAGGAGTGATAGGGTTCTTCATAAGTACACAGCTGGCAGTCAGCCCCTCTGGGCCCCTGTACACTGGTGTGCCTGATTCAAGAGCAGGGCTTGTGACCCTCTTCTCTGTGCTACTTGTATTTGTACTTCCTGAGAGGGAGGAATGAAGTCTATTGGCCACTATCCAATATGGGGCACTCCTATTGATCTGTCTTTAACCATGGTGCCCCAGAGTACTTTGGCCTCAGCAGGAATTCCTGGACCAGTTAGCTGTGGCCAAGCTAGTAATATAAAATGGCCCAAACCACAGAATTTTGGTGCTGTTTTTCCTGGATGGAAAAACAGATGGATGCTATGTCAGGTAGTTAAAATTTAAGGGCTGTTCTGTTTAGGTGGCATTCATCTTCAGGTAAGATAGTCATTCATTCATTCAGCAGTATTAGATACCTATTATGTATTGAGCACCATGTTGGGCTATGGGGATACAAATGTGAGTAAGATACCTCCTGGCCCTCAAGCAACTTATGGGTCATTTAAACAGTTCACATAATGGTTGTTCTTGCTTGCTTCATAAGATATTATTTGGATATAAAATCAGTCACTTCATTTTTTTTATATATATATATATTTTTGGCTGCATTGGGTCTTTGTTGTGGTGCGTGGGCTTCTCATTGCGGTGGCTTCTCTTGTTGTGGAGCACGGGCTCTAGGCGTGTGGGCTTCAGCAGTTGCAGCATGTGGGCTCAGTAGTTGCAGCATGTGGGCCCTAGAGCATGCGGGCTTCAGTAGTTTCAGTGCGTGGGCTCAGTAGTTGTGGCTCACGGGCTCATGGGCTCTAGAGCGCAGGCTCAGTAGTTGTGGTGCACAGACTCAGTTGCTCCGTGGCATCTGGGATCTTCCTGGACCAGGGATCGAAACTGTGTCCCCTGCATTGGCAGGCAGATTCTTAACCACTGTGCCACCAGGGAAATCCCAGTCAGTTCATTTTTGAAAGTCAGTATGGGTGATTAAAATATGTACACATAACATCCTGGTTATTTTCCTGTTACTATTTGATCTTATGAGTCTAAATGTTCTGCAGTATTCCCCCACAGAAACCAGTACCAGGTAGTGCTAGCACAGGTGTGGGGCACCAGGAATGCACTACTTGTTGGGTGTTTAATTGATAACAAGGCAGATTATGACCTCTTTCTCATGCTTCTTTCCTGGCCCAGTTAGCTATGGCCAAGCTAGTAACATGAAATGGCCCAAACCACAGACAAAGTACAAATATGCATGATGCCATCTTTTTTTCCCTTGTGCATTCTCAGGACAGGCAGCCCAGATGGCACTTGACTGATCGTAGGACAGGAAAAGAACATGGCAGCAGCATCCACAGCACTGCCAGAAGGAACACTTCTGTAGCAGTTGTGTGGATCTTTGCTGCCTGTGGGCTATTCATCCCTGTGCTTCAGTGCAGGCCTTGATGAAGAAGAGAAGTCCAGGGCAAGAGAAAAATTAATTTGTTCTCTTATCTGAGTTTAGAAGGATTCTGGACTCATGGCTTCCTAGGCTTCAAGTTCAATACTGCAGTGTAGAGGGAGCCCTACACTGTTGGGTTTTGATTAAATATGTTGTAAATTATATGCAGGAACATCAACAGGTTAAATATCTATTTGGGTTAAAAAAAAAGGAAAGATTTCCACCCAGGAAGTTTAGATATATCTATTTGAGTATACTTCACAGTTAAAGAAAGTTGGGATATCTTGGGATAGAAAGGATACAAGGCAAAATTACTGAATTTACTTTTGACATTGACACCAGTTGCTAAAAAGATTGTTTTGGATTACTTTTCATTCATAGCCAGACAGAGACAGTGAATGGGGAAGGATACTCTTCCTGGGCCTTCTCCTCAGAACCCCATCACTCATCCTTCTTTTGATTAATGTTATGCAAAGCAACAATCTCATGCATTGTTCTTTATGGGTTCATTAGGTAAATGCTGACCCCAGAACTAAGTGTTAGCACTGCTTTTCCTTTGGTCAGCTCTTTGTGCATGTGTTCTTCACAGTTTTTTTCACTGTTGTGGCCTCTCCCGTTGCGGAGCACAGGCTCCGGACGCACAGGCTCAGTGGCCATGGCTCACAGGTCTAGCTTTTCCGCGGCATGTGGGATCTCCCCAGACCGGGGCATGAACCCGTGTCCCCTGCATTGGCAGGTGGACTCTCAACCACTGTGCCACCAGGGAAGCCCCCATCTTCACAGTTTTCTGAGAGCTTACTCACCATGTGGCAGGCACTATTCAAGGCACCTGGGGAAATAAAACAGCGCACAAGGCACACTCCCTGCCGTCACTGACAGGGACAAAAGTAAACATAATACAAAACATGGAATGTGTGTGGTACACTCCATACAAGGTGGTGTAAAGGAAGTTTTAACAGCTCTGTAGAATATGATCATGACTAGGCAGATTCTGGCCGCTGTTGGATTGGTGTGGACCAGTTTGTGAATATGCTGCATAAGGACCCCAGGCAACAAAATGGCAACCTCATTTTATATAAACATGGAACTCATGTTATTCTCTTCTTTCAGAACTGCACTTTGCAACTTCTGTGCACTCTTGAAACAACAGGCTGTGACACCATAGCTTTTGTTCCTTTTGGACAAGTTCACCTTCTGGGAACATAAATGGGTACTTGGTATATTGTAGGTTATCACCAGCCTCCAGCATGGTCTACAGTCTTGTCTGGTGCTCAGTATTTCAGGAGCAGGTCTAAGATATGCCTTTCTTTAAGACAAATTGTTCTCTGATTTATGATAATAAATATTTTAATATTTTAATGAGGAGCTTTCTAACTTTTATTACATAGTACCTCTTTTAAAAGATCATATTCACTTACCATAAATCATTGACTTTAAAGCACATTTTTTTTGTATTTTAACATTTTTGAAATCAGGATGTGTTTTACAATCAGTGGCCTGCCATCATTTAGTTGCCAGTATTCCTCCTTATTCTTTAAAAAAATCTTCTTAAAGACACATGATTCAACTGGGGGAGCATTGGAGGCCCTCCACCCCTGCCCATGTTTCTGGTACCTGACACACTAGAGGAATTCAGGGATTCATGCCCCTTGGGTCCTACAGTTGTGAGAAAACCAGGGCACCTTATCTTACATCCGGACATATTATTGTGTCCTCTCATTTGTGAGAAAGGGAACAATGGTATAGATAGATATGGGATAAAATTGTTTCATGAATTTATACTGTTTCATAATGACTTCATCTAACATTCAGGGAATGCTACAAAGTATATATTCTTCCACTGTGCACTATACCCATGGACATATTTGAAGAATATAACAGGTGTGAAAGATACTCCTATATGATAAGCTAAATGACTATGAGAGGTGTAATAATACAGTATATGAATAATACCAAATGACAGGGTCAGTTACTCAGTATAAATCCTGAGCTGGAAGAGGTTACTTTGGATTGGGAAAAGTTAATGGAAGGTATGAGAGGTAAACTGGCTTTTGAAAACAATAAAAGATTTGGATAAGAAGAAATGGAGGTAAGGGAAAATATGTTATCTTCCCTAAAATTTTTTAAACATCTATCTCCATTAGACGAATTCAAAGTGAATGTGTAGTTTTAGGCTCTTTTTTTTTTTTAAACATCTTTATTGGAGTATAATTGCTTTACAATTTTGTGTTAGTTTCTGCTTTACAACAAAGTAAATCAGCTATACATATACATATATCCCCATATCCCCTCCCTCTTGCGTCTCCCTCCCACCTTCGCTATCCCTGAACATGCACTTGAAAATACAGCATATATTTATGACATTGGCTGTTTTACTAAGAACCAATTAGAATAGATCTGCTTTTCTGGGAATTCTGAATATTTTTCACTAACTTGGGGTGGCAAAGGAAGACAGCAAAGCACTGACTCATCTTTGAAATAATGCAGAAAGGATTAGCTGGGCAGACTTAACTCCAGAGAGGTTTCAAGGGGACTGGCTATCTTAGACCTGAGTGTGAAGTGAGTATAACCCATGACTCACAGAGAACTCTTGAAATGGGTAAAATGACTAAGCCATTTTCATCTGAAACAAGCTGGACTAGGCCACACTTGGATTATTTAGCAGGAAATTATGAGGTCTTCTAAATAAACAAGCCACAGTTTGGCAAAATAGTCTCAGCTTCCCTTGTGGTTATACCACTTACCTTTCCAGTCATCACAGTGAGCCCCTTCTTCCTGAGCTCGGACTGTGAAATGCTGTGCTACCTGCAGGACTTAGCTGAGGACTCATTTTTATTCTTAAATGGGCCAGATTTCCCCCTTTCCCTTTTCTTTCTTTTTTAAAAAAAAATAGTTTACTGTTTTTATTTTTATTTATTTATTTATTTATGGCTGCTTTGGGTCTTCGTTGCTGCACGCGGGCTTTTCTCTAGTTGTGGCAAGCAGGGGCTACTCTTCGTTGTGATGTGCAGGCTTCTTGTTGTGGTGGCTTCTCTTGTTGCGGAGCATGGGCTCTAGGTGCACGGGCTTCAGTAGCTGCAGCACACAGGCTCAGTAGTTGTGGCTTTTGGGCTGTAGAGCGCAGGCTCAGTAGTTGTGATGCACGGGCTTAGTTGCTCTGCGGCATGTGGGATCTTCCCGGACCAGGGTTTGAACCCTTGTCCCCTGCATTGGCAGGTGGATTCTTAACCACTGTGCCACTAGGGAAGTCCCCCCTTTCCCTTTTCAGTTATTTCCTTCCTTGCTTCTTCTAACACTTTAAAGCTCAGTTTGAGTGCTCCAGGACAGTTTACCAATAAAGTTTGAGGT
Organism: Mesoplodon bidens; assembly: GCF_964165515.1. Classification (NCBI taxonomy): domain Eukaryota; kingdom Metazoa; phylum Chordata; class Mammalia; order Artiodactyla; family Ziphiidae; genus Mesoplodon; species Mesoplodon bidens. The sequence goes on from NC_138160.1 coordinate 79,080,837, forward strand.
TATGTCTTTATATTTGCAATATAAATCTAAACTTTAAAAACAAGTGTTGAAGACCCACTCTGCTATCATGAACACCAGATCATGTTGCTTATTTAACATTTTTCTTTCTATTTTCTGCTTATCTTTGGTTCTAATAATTAAAAGCCCTATCCAACACATTTAAAAATTCTTCCATTTTAACAATTTTTCTCCCAGACTTGGGGCATCATATTCCCCTTCTATACATCTGTTCCATTCTTTCCATCTGCTGGAGGAGCAGTTATCCACCATGTTGCACCCTAGATACTTTTGTAAAATACTGCTGCCCAGGCCCTATCCAGAAATATTTTAATTTATTGGTCTGAAGTAGGGTTCAGAATCAGAATATTTTTAAATTGAGATCTAGTTGATATATAACATTATGTTAGTTTCAGATATATAACATAATGGTTTGATATTTGTATATATTGTGAAATGTTCACCACAGTAAGTCTAATTAACATCCACCATCACACATAGTTACATATTTTTTGTGTATGATGAGATCTTTTAAGATTTACTCTTAGCAGCTTTTAAATATACAATATATTATTATTAACTGTAGTCACCATGCTGTGCATTACATCTCCATGACTTATTTATTTTACAACTGGAAGTTTGTATCTTTTGACCACCTTACCCTTTTTGCCCAACCTTCACCCTCTGCCTCTGTCAACTACCAATCTACTCTCGCTATCTATGAGGTTTTTGGGGTTTTGTCATTGTTTCTTTTGTTTGTTTGTTTGTTTTTCTTAACTCCTCAGGCAATTGTAGAGCCAGGTTTGAGAAACATTGTATTAGTGTTGAAACCTGGTCAAAACCAGTGAAAATCTCTAAATCAGAGGGCAAGGCCTGTCCAGCTTAATGAATCACAAGGCAGAATATCTCCGGCAGCTACTGGAACAAAGAACTGCTGTGGATATCCAGAACATTCTTGGGCCCCAATGCTGAATTATCCCTAGATTAAGGATTTTGACTTCTTTGTCTGTTTCTTCCCTCTAGCTTCAGTGTGGCACATCCAGTCACCCTGGCAGCTAGTGCATACAGTACCTTTATGAAGCTAGATGGTGTCTTCATTGTTTCAGATACTTTGCTGTTTCCTGGGAAATTGTTGGAATAAATATACAAATTTATGATAACCTTGTAACTGGTACCCCATGGAGTTGTGCAGTGCACAGCCTGCACAACCATACCCTGTGACCCATCATGTTCTTGTTTTTCCTGTTTAAACAAGTCATGACCTGAACTAGTGACCTGGGGACTATAGGCCCCAGATGACAATGGTTGGCAGGCTGGTGTAGTCACAGCAACTAAGATAAAAGGCAACTTTAAAGTCTGAGATGATGGGTTAAGATATTCTCAAAAGGCTCCCTGCCTCATGGCTCTGTCATGTTGCTTAATTTAGCCCGGGGTTGCTAGGGAAATGAATTCAAAATTGACCAAGGCAGTGTCTAGAAGTACTGCGTGAATAATAAATTAAATTCATGGCAAATATACCCTTTGCTTGACAACCTTGGATGGATTTATTTGCTTATGCAGAGCTAAAGACTAACATAACCTGCCCAGTCTTGACAAAATCGCTGAGTAAGTCGCACTTATTTTCAGATTCCTCAGCATCTTCTTTTTTTACTTTTATCTTTTTTTTTTAGCATGCTGATACTTTTAGTTTAATTTAATTTATTTTTTATTCAATTTATTTAAACTGAAAAGATAAAACAAAACAAAAACTGTTCACCCATTTCTCCCCCTCCCCACTGCCCCGCCTCTGGCAACTACCAATCTGGTCTCTGTATCTATTAGCACTTATTTATTTTTTAGATTCCACATATAAGAGAGATCATATGGTATTTTTCTTTCTATAACATCTCTTTTGTCCCTTCTGCCTGGAAGTGAACACCTAGAAAAGGCAGCTGTGTTACACATGGAATATTCTGATAGAAGGATTTAGCCCTGCACCTCACTGCCTGGCCAGTGGGTTCCAAGGATGGTTCCTGTCTTCATTGCAGTTGCACTTAAGCAGGCCTGATGGTGTAGTTGTGCTGTCTACAGGAACTTTCTGCAATGATGGAATGGTCTATAATCTGTGTTATCCAATAAGATATGTTCGTGTATATGTATGTATGTGTGTGTGTATCACTAACTGTATGTGGCTATGTACAGAGCACTTGAAGCGTGGCTAGGGAAACTGAGGGATTGAACTTCTAATTTTAAATACTTTTAATTAATTTCATTTAAAATTTAAATAGCTACAGGTGGCTAGTGGCTACCATACTGGACAGTGCAGGTCTCAGAGAGAGGTCTTATCTAGAGTGGGAGGAAACTCATATTTGTTGTGCACCTTCCCATCATCAGGGACATTTTTTTAAATGATCTTATTTAATCTCATGAAACCTCACAGGGTAGATATTATTCTCTCCATCTTATAGAATGAAAATAACTGAAGCTCAGAGAATCAATCGCCCATATTATGTGACTGATAAATGATGAAATCAGCATTCAAACCTTGGTCACTTTGGTTCCAAAGCCTGTGCTTGAAGTTTTCTTGGGGAGGTGGTCTTCACTGTGAAGAGTTAGAAACAAAATTTAGAATGAAAGTATTAATGATAACCACCAAAACACTGCCATCAAACGTCACCAACTTATAAGAAGAGAATTGCCCAGAGAGGAGAAGGGAGTGCTGGTGCTGGGCAGAAGCAACACCTAGTGGCCTGGCGGTGGGGGGGGGGGTGGTTGGGGGGTGGCAGGAAGAGGAGGGACCAAAGCCACTGTGCCGGTGACAACAGGTTTCCCTCAGTGTGGCCTTCTCAGCGTGTCATAGACAGAGTCATGTGCTCTGTCCTTACTATTTCCTTTCTCCGTCAGATTAAAATTGGGCTTTAGCACTCTAAATAAAACCATCAGAAGCTCGCTTATTAGTCGCTGCTGAGGACTGGGTACAGGTACATCTGAGAGTTGCCAGCTTCTTCTCCTCAAAGCCCAAACCCTGCCAAGGGCAGGACCTCTGTTGAATGGCTTCTCGCCTCACCTCCCACTTCCTCTCTTCCTTTATTTCTTAAGATGCTCAGAGTCCGTATTTATTGTCCTGTGTTCTGCTTTATTCATGGCTCTTCCCCACATCTAGAGAATATGCATTCATCCTCGAGGCCGTGGTTCTCAGCCCTGGCTACATCAGAATTAACTGTTGCACTTTAAAAAATCCAGCTGCTAGGGCTTCCCTGGTGGTGCAGTGGTTGAGAGTCCGCCTGCCGATGCAGGGGACACGGGTTCGTGCCCCGGTCCGCGAGGATCCCACGTGCTGCAGAGCGGCTGGGCCCGTGAGCCATGGCCGCTGAGCCTGCGCGTCTGGAGCCTGTGCTCCGCAACGGGAGAGGCCACAACAGTGAGAGGCCCGCGTACCGCAAAAAAAAAAAAAAAAAAAAAAAAATCCAGCTGCCAGATATCTGCCCAAACCAACCGAGTCTGAATTTCTGGGAGTAGGGTCCCACCATCAGTATGTTTTACCAGTTTTCCAAGCGACTTCGGTGTGTAGGAAGGGCTGAGAAGCACAGTCCTTGCTGATGAGCCATCTGTGTGCTTCCCAGAGTTCTATTGTTCCCAGATATTTCGAACCCAGGGCACTAGGTAGGTGAGGGTTGTGGGTGGAAAAGGGTGAGTGTTGCAGGTGATAAGAAACAGGCAGTTTGAAAATGACTCAGGGAACCTGAAGGTGAGGAAGACACAAGAGAAGTGGCAAGGGCCCCTCTGGGGGCTTTTTTCACAAGCCATTATGGATAATGGGTGGAGAACAGGAATCCCTGTTGGAAGAGAGAGCATCAGGGTGAACTATCAATAGTGACATTTCTTCCATTTGATGTCATTTGTTGAGAACCTTTTGTACCAGCCCCTGCTGTAGCGGCACAAAGATAGATAAGAAGGGTGTCTCCCATGGAAAGAGTTGCAGGGTCTGGAATCAACAAAAAGAAGAGAAAAATTAGGGAGAAAACCTCATTTGACCAAGTAGGAGTAATCTGCTTTTAACTCTTTGTGTATGTTTGCCATTTATTACCCAGTACAATTAGCTCTCAGACACATCATTAAATGTGTGTCAGGTTCTCTTTGTAAGTTGTATTCAGCTGCAGCAGTATCCTCTATTTATATCTTCTTAGCCTTCATGTGGTCTGTTTGTGCACAGTTTAAACAAATTGAAAGGAACCTGAGTGCCATGTCCACCTGCAACTTCTCCTAAAAGGATTATGTGTGAAGTAAATGTCTATAATAGTTTTTGGAAATGCATTATATAAGTCCACTCATCTTCTTTTACACCCCCTTGCCAACCCATTCCCTCTACCACATCACAACTAACAAGTTTCCATTTCTAACCATAGCCTAAATCAAAGTATTTTCTGTGCTTTGATGGGGCCATAAATGGGAGAATTAAAGGAAAACTTCCCAGTTGGTCTCAAGGTTCTGTGTTTGGGGGAGCAGCACAATGTCCTCTTCTGCCCTGGAGGCTACATCAAGTATGTCTCCATGGCTTTGCGCCTGCTTGCCACGTGCTTCAGCATCAGCATTCACTTGAAAAACTATCTTCATTTTATCATGAGTGTAGTGCTCAGGGTGGGGACCTCACCCAGGAGAAGGGGGGATCTTGAGGACGACAAACATTCCTATCCTCTGGGCACTTGACTTCCTCTTTGTACCCTCATAGATAACATAAACAAGGCATCAATTAGTTTCATCTGTCTTTGTATTTTATATAAATGGAATCATACAATGTGTACACTTTTGTGTCTGGCTTCTTTCATTTAACACTATGCTTGTGAGATTCATTCTTGTTGTTGTGTGTAGTTGTAGATCGTTTACCTTCACAGCAATAGAGTTTTCCACTGTGTGAATATTTATCCATTCAAATCCATTTATCCATTCAACTGTTGATGGATATTTGGGATAGTTTTCAGTTTAAGGTTGTTACAATTGCTGCTATGAACGATCTGGTACAAGTAATCCAGTGAATGTATATACAGATTTCTGTTGGGAATATACCTAAAATTGGACTTGTCATGTGATAGGGAATGTGTGCATTCAGTTTAAATAGATACTGCCAAACAGATTTCCAAAGTAGCTGTACTAATTCTCCTGTCCACCAACAGTGTATGAGAGCCCTGGTACCTCCACTTGGCCTTTTCTATCTTTTCATTTTTGGCATCCTGGTGTGTGTGTGTAGGATCACACTGTGATTTTAATTTGCAATTTCTTGATGACTATTGAAGTTGATCATCTGTCGTGTTTATTGGCCTTCTATAAGTAGTTTCTTTTTTTTTTTTAAGAAATGAAATCCTTTATTTATTTATTTTTGCTGTGTTGGGTCTTCGTTTCTGTGCGAGGGCTTTCTCTAGTTGTGGCAAGCGGGGGCCACTCTTCATCGCGGTGCGCGGGCCTCTCACTATCGCGGCCTCTCTTGTTGCAGAGCACAGGCTCCAGACGCGCAGGCTCAGTAGTTGTGGCTCACGGGCCTAGTTGCTCCGCGGCATGTGGGATCCTCCCAGACCAGGGCTCGAACCCGTGTCCCCTGCATTGGCAGGCAGATTCTCAACCACTGCGCCACCAGGGAAACCCCTATAAGTAATTTCTGCTGCTTGTTTTATTATGGTTATCCTAATAACTTATAGACAAATTTCTTATCCTACTTTTTCACTAGGAGTTTTCATAACTTCTTTTTTTACTACTACAACATAATGGGGAAATCAAATTCCCTTTTCTTAGGCTAATACAGTCATTTTCTTAAATTGTTCAGTTACCTGGTCATAAAAGGAACAACTGTTGTCTCTCAAAGCAAAGAGGAGGATTTCACTGAAATCAAATGATTTAATGTATAATAAATGTGAGCAGATTGAAGGAAAATGATGCAGTCATTTTGGAATGTATGACTGATATATCTTTAGATATTCTGTATCAGTTATATCTTCCTCAAAAGACAGTCAGCCTCAGTGCCGAAAGAACAAGCTAGAGAAGACCTTATTGTGATGGAGTTTGTTTTCTGAATGAGAATACCATTCTAGAGTTGATATGCCATAGATAAAATTTGATTTAAATCAAATGAGCTATTGTTTAAGAGTCCTTTCCTGTTATTGGAATTCAAGGCTGCCAAGCTGTTCTGTGAAGTGCAGTGATGGAACTTCAGAGAAGGCGTCCACAGTTAGGTGAGTTGGATAAACTCATTAAACTAACAGATTCGAGCATTTGGGGCTTTGCTCAAGACTGCATGGGCAGTGTGACAACCAAGAATAGAAAAGCTGGAGAAAATCAGGAGTCACAGAAATATAATAAGCAATATTATCTGGCCCTATCTTCATTTTTCTCTTCTAAGCAAATACACAGGAGATTTATTGCCTGTCAGTGAGTGACAACAGTATATAAAAAGGACTGGTTCTCCTTGTTGGAGAAAAATATTTTAGTTGGTCATATATTGCTGACTGAACCATCTTATCCTTTGAAGCATCAAAAGGATTTAAACTGATCCTAAATCTTTCCAAATTGCTTGTTGAGATATTTTTCTACACAGAGAATATTCTTAAGAAAATGTTTAAATCAAGGACAGTTTTCTCATAACTTTAATTTCTTTGACCTCTACTCCATGGGTCAAGAGTACACACAGTGCAGATCTCTCTCTTCACCTGTCAGTTCTTGCTCACATGTGTTCTGGGTTGGCCTTAGCAGTAAATGGATCAGTGCTGTACTGAGAGGGCCCTGAGGCTTGACCACCTATCATCTCATCCCTGTGCCTGTCATTCTATAACTGCTGTATTCCTTTGAGTTTTGAAGTTTTCGGAATGAACTTTTAAAAATACATGTAAACTTGGTAGAGGACCCACTTGAAATTTTTCTCATTTGGCATCTTAGCAAGGATCTAAAATAGATCCTGCAGAGGAAAGAGGGGGAGATGGGAGGGAAGTTATGAGAAAAGAAATGAGTTCGAGACACAATTTTACAGTCCAGTCTTGATTCTGTCCAAAAAACTTACCAAAAGTAACACTCCTAAAAGTTATACATACATTTACTTCTTATCCCAGGAGCATCACAAATTTGAGGGTACAATGTATTTTGGAACAGACATCAAGAAATGTGATCAGATACATTTTCTGCCATTATTAAATTTGCCCTGAGGTCAAACATAGATTTTTTTTATATGTCTCCATTTTCAGCCATTTCCTCCTAGAGATGACGGGTGTGACAACAGAGAGGAAGGGAGACAATTAATTATTTCTGTTTGTTACTGGCCTTTGCCTCTAAAATTTCTTCTGGCCCATCGAACTAGCATATTCCCTCTGCCTCTAAACAGCTCATGTTTAAAAAATATTTTGAGAGAATTCTTCCACTTTTTTCCATTCTGTCATACAAATCCCTGGTTATATGTTCTAGAGAAACTTGATGCAAGTAATAAACAGGAAAAAAATAGTTCACTGAAAAGACCACCTTATAGAGCTCTCCTTGAGCTCCAGATCAGCTCTCTGACACCCCCTTTTCTCTTTCCTTTTGGAAATGCCTGAATTGTACCTTCATGGGTGGTAAACTTTTTGTGCTTCAAGGAGGGAGAGATGAAGATCTGCCTGACTTTGCTGAAGTCAGTCAATTAGCACTTTGGGATGGTAGCAGATGTTACTGCCTGGAAGATACACTGACCTTTGATTTGAAAGAAATCAGGGCTGTCAAGTTTCAGATAATTGTGTCTTAGATAATTCACAGCTCATCTGGGACCCTTGGCTCTTTTATTGACAGTAAGCCATATTTTAACCCATCCTCAGATATACAAACTCTATTCATCGACTCAATGAGTCACTAATTTCCTTTAAATTTTCATTAAAAGCAGAGACATTACTAAAGAGCTTGTATTAGTCACACTTTGATCCAGCTTCAGTTAGACATTTGAGGCAAGAATGGGCAACGAAACAAATGATGTCAGAAAAGCGAGGCTAGTACAGCTATTGGATACTCCACTCTTCATGTCCAACAAATATGGAAAAATGTGAAGGACCTGTTGGAATGGCATCTGGTCGGCCAGTGTGACAGCTGCAGAGGGAATGGATATTATATTATTGAAGATAGTTTGTGTAAGTTCTCATGTTTGCCCTGTCTCATCCTCCTTTCCCTGTCCTCACTTCTACTATGACATTCTTTGCTTTCACTCCTTCCAGGGAAACAGTACATCTGCTTACGACATAGAGTTTCTTTTGAAGGACACAAGTAATTCAAAAGCTATTTGTGTTCCGATATTACTTACCTATTTTAAATAGCCCAGCCATGATGAAATACTAGCATAGCAGAATCTAAAATAGTTTGGCCCAGCTTATTAAGTTGTTATGATGCACATTACAGCTCATTTGTGGTAATTAATTAGTGGAGAGAGGATAAAGCCTCAGCCTTGATTGTTTCTATCTAACAAATGTTTTGGAGGAGAGTTCATTTATTAAGAAGAGCACAACTGAAAAGAGTACATATCCTTTTGTTCTCCCTTCACTTTACATTATTTTCCAATGCTATTATTTAAAATAAAATGTTTAAACCTCTAAATAGAAGCATGCACTGTGTTCCTTTGCCAGTGGTCTTTTTGACTAAACTGACATTTCCTAAGTCACCATGTTTGCATGCAATGTTTTCTTCTCCTAGTGGTTCCTAGCAGATCTTTGTGCTTTTAACTCTTTCAAATCCTTAGAGTATTTAGGGGATAGAGTTGGCGAAATGATGCGACACAATTTTCTCCCTCTCCTTGTCAAGCCTCCAGAGTAGGATGAGATGATTAAGTATAGTTTTGTTTGTTTGTTTGTTTGTTTGTTTGCGGTACGCGGGCCTCTCACTGTTGTGGCCTCTCCCGTTGCGGAGCACAGGCTCCGGACGCGCAGGCTCAGCGGCCATGGCCCACGGGCCCAGCCGCTCCGCGGCATGTGGGATCTTCCCGGACCGGGGCACGAACCAGTTTCCCCTGCACCGGCAGGCGGACTCCCAACCACTGCGCCACCAGGGAAGCCCCTAAATATAGTTTTGTAGAGTCAAAATAGCAATATAAAACCCATACTAAAGATATACAGTATGTTGATATTGGTTTCCCAAACTAGCATCACTATTTTTTATGCATATCCATTTTTTACATGTCAACATGCAAACGGTAATAATTCTTCAATTATTTAGCTCTTAATAGTTTTCAAAGTAGCCATATTTTATATATATATAAAATTTTATTTTGTCATCTTCCAAACACTGAAGCAGGCTGGGAAAAATGCTATAACCTTCCATTTACAAATAAGGGAACTGAGATGAAAAGATGCTAAGGCAGCAGTCCCCAAACTTTTTGGCATCAGGGAACCAGGGACCCGTTTCGTGGAAGACAGGTTTTCCACAGATGGGGCAAGGAGGAGGGTTCAGGCAGTGATGCGAGCGAGCGATGGGGAGCAGCAGATGAAGCTTCACTCGCTCGCCCACCGCTCACCTCTTGCTGTGCGGCCCTGTTCCTAACAGGCCAAGGTCCCAGGACGAGGACCTGGGGACCCCTGTGCTAAGGGATTTGGCTGAAAGCATACAACTGCCTTTAGAGAAAATCAGAGACAGGCCTGGCCTTCTGATGCTCAGCTGGTGCATATTCCTCTGTATAAATGTTGCTAAAATTTTAAACATACAGAAAATAAATATTTCAGATACCCACATATCCACCTCCCTAGATTTAACATACATTAGCCTTCTGTTTATTTGCTTCAGGTCATTTTTGTTGGGGCATTTGTAACCAAGCATTGCCAATGCATCTAATATTATCCTTTCCCCATCTCTTTTTCATCCCCCCTGCCCTCCCTTGAGAGTTACCATTATCCCGAATTTGTTGGGAAGCATTCTCATGAAAGTTTTGAGACTTTTACTGTATATGTACGTGTCTGTGAACATGTATGATATTGCTATGTTTTAAATTTTCACATATGTGGAATAATATTACCATTTCACAACTTCAGTTTGGTCCTGTCTCTTCAGTAATGTTTCTAAAATTTATCCGTGTAGATCTAGTTCATTCATTTCAACAGCTGCATATTATTGCACTGTATGAATAAGCCACTGTCTATTCATCTATTCCTTATTTATGGACATTTAGGTTATTGTTCATTTTTCCCTTTGTCAAACAGTGCAGGAAAGAACATCTTTGTGCAGTTCTCCTTGGCCACAGGTGCAGTAATTTCTCTGGGCCTGAAGGATATACCTGGGCATTTAATTAAAATGCTATGTACATTTTCAGCTTTTCTAGGTATTATCATATTGTTTTCCAGAGTAGTTGTACCAATTTGTTCTCTCACAACCAATATGTAAACTCTTTTTTCACAATCTCTCCAACAATTGGTGTTACCAGTTTTTACGTTATTCCTCCCCCCACCCCATACTATTGGTGTATAATGATTTCTCCTTGTTTTTATTTAATTCTGATAAGTTTGCTTACCTTTTCTGATATTTATCGATCGTTGAGATATCTTCTATAATTAACTGATTATATTATTTTCTTCTTTTGTTCTTTCTGTTAAACTTTTTTGCATTTTTCTTATTAGTTATAGGAATTCCATATATATTCTGGATACTTTAGCAATTATATACTTTGCAAATATCTTCTCCCAATATGTCTCTTGTCTCAACTTCGCTTATGGTGACTTTTATTACTATAGAAGATTTTGATTGTAATGTGCAATATGATTTATCAGTATTTTCCCTTACATTTTGTAGTATTCTGACTTTTAAGAAATCTGATATCATAAAGCTACTCACCTATATTATTTTTCTAAAGGATTAAAGCTTTGCATTTCACACACAGGTCTTACATTCATTTTGAACTTATTTTTGTGGATGGTGAGTGATAGAGAGATCTACTTTTTGTAAAAATATAAATTTATTTATTTATTTATTTTTGGCTGTGTTGGGTCTTCATTGCTACTCGCGGGCTTTCTCTAGTTGTGGCGAGTGGGGGCTACTCTACGTTGTGGTACGCGGGCTTCTCATTGCGGTGGCTTCTCTTGTTGTGGAGCACGGGCTCTAGGCACACGGGCTTCAGTAGTTGTGGTGTGCGGACTCAGTAGTTGTGGCTCACAGACTCTAGAGCGCAGGCTCAGCAGTTGTGGCACATGGGCTTAGCTGCTCCGCGGCATTTGGGATCTCTCCAGACCAGGGATCGAGCCCATGTCCCCTGCATTGGCAGGCAGATTCTTAACCTCTGCAGCACCAGGGAAGTCCTAGAGAGATCTACTTTTATCTCTTCCTTGTGGATAACCAGTTTTCCCAATGCCTTTTACAGAATATTCCATATTTAAGCTTTTGATTTTTAAGAATTTAGTTTTTATTTTCTATCAAATTTGTATATGTACAAAATATAGATATTCAAGAATTCTATAGTCTTTTTTAAAAATGAAAAATGGAAGTGCTCTGCTATTACAGCTCTTACCATTTCCCCCACCCCAGATACAAACATTATTTTACTCTTTTGATCTTTATAAACTTAAAAAAAACCTTTTTTCTCTTAATAATATGCTTGTGTTACCAATACTTAATTTTTCATTTTGGGGCATTATTCTTTAACTTTAAATTTTGGAAGATGAGGGTTCTCTCCTGTTTCTACTCTTCTAAAATAGTATTATTGTAATTGTATTATTGTATTATTTCAGATTTAAATTATTTTAATATGTAAACTCTATTTACAAATGAATTGTGTACTACAATAGTTACTTTTCCTTTCCTGCATATTTTTGGTATGTTTTTCCTGGATTTAGTGTCTTATTTTATCCTTATTTTTTCCTGTGTTCTTATAATTATACTCAACCTTTCTCTAATTTATATAAATCTCCTCTCATGTTTAAATACTTCCATTTTCTGACAACATCATCTTAAAATTTTTTATTGAGATACAATTCACAAGTTACATTATATTAGTTTCAGATGTATAATGTAATGATTTTGATATTTGTGTATATTACTAAATGGTCACCATGGTAAGTCTAGTTAACATCCATTGCCACACATAGCTAAAATTTTTTTCTTGTGTAGTGATGGAATATTTATTAAACCAAAATTGCAATAATGTATTTTCGGAGAATAGAAACAGGAAAGAACCCTCATCTTCCAAAGTTTGAAGTTAAAGAATAATGCCCCAAGGTAAAAAAATTAAGAACTGGTAACACAAGCATATTATTAAGAGATAAAAGGTTTGTTTGTTTCTTTCTTTGTTTTTTAAAGTTTATAAAGAGTGAAAGAGTATTTGGAAGAACCTGATGTGTGTTTGGTGTCTTCTTCCTGCCTGGGAGAGGTGGGCAGGAGGCACTCAGAAGGCCGTAATGAGGAGAAAAGTCAGTAAGTGGGAGGGCTGACAATTTGGAAGACCAAGGATACATGAGTTTTCTGTGAGCCAAGTGAAGGTAGCCAGGTTTGCATTGTCTTCAAGCAAACTCCCCCAGGAGCTTCCTCCTAGGCAAGGAGACCCCAGAGGTAAGAGAGTGTGGGTGCACTTTTGGGGTCAAGACCTGGGAGAGTACATAAGAGATCAATTGGAAAGTGCATTGTTGCAATGTGGATGTTCTAAGGTAGGCGGCTGTCTCTCAAAGGGCTCTCAAATTTACTTTTGAGTTCCCGCCACCCAGAGGACACTTACAGCCAGATTTCAACAGCACCATGGAGGGTCCAATGGAGATGTTCTCAGTCATAACAAGTTTGCCATACAAAGAAGCACTTTGTAAACACTCCTGAAGGAAGTACTCTAATAAGAAAAGGCTAATTCTAGGATATGCAGCCAAAGGTATAAGAAATAAGAATGACTAAATATATGTACTAAAGTTCATTTGTCCAAAAAATTATCAGGGGCCAAAGGGAAAAAAACAAAACAACAAGAAACCTTCTTAACGTTCTAGAACTAAAATTCTAGATAATATTAGGATGGAGAAGAGAGAAATAGAGACTAAAGGGATGTAAATGTGTCTTAACATTATAGCCTCAATATCTACAGAGCATCATGATTAAGTAATGTTTATTTTTTTCTCCACCAGAAGTATAAGGATGTTTCTATATCGGAAAATTTCAGTGAATTATTTGTAATATTAAAAATAAAAATCATGTATTCACTTCAAGAGATGCAGGAAAATTATTTGATAATAGCAGCCAGTAAGTGGAGTGAGTGGAACAGTGGTGAACAGGAAATGTAATAAGAAAATACCCACTTCCCCTTCTCTGTAGGGTGATGATCTTCCTATAGGCAGCTCTTGAGTGGAGGGTGGAGAATCATAACTTTAAATGAAAATAGAGATGTTTTGTTTTGTTCTGCTTTGTCTTAGATTGAGTTTCCTAGAAGCAGAAGCTGAGTGTAGAATTCAGGGGCAAACAACTTTTCGAGGAATTCTCTTCAGAAAAAGCCAGTAAAGTTAAGGATAAGGAAGGTGGAGAAGCAGAGCAGGGATGTGATTTCAGGTAAAGTCTAGCCTTGGTCTGATTTATGAGGGAGAGGTCTGCAGCATATCCTGCACGGCGGAGCCAGGAGCTCCTTTGAGAGTTCTCCTGAGAGAATTCTCTGGGAGCCATTCATAGACACAGCAGCTGAGAGACAGGCCTGCAAGCCCATTAAATGCGATGGAACAGGGTGGGGGGAACACCTAGCTTCTGCCACACTGATTTATATCTTGGACTGGAAATTCTAGTTTCTGAATTGCAATCATATTTTACAGCTTAAAGTGACCATAGGATTTTCTGTATCCTAAGTGTGCTCAGAAAAGGCATGAGGTTGTTCATGTTTCCATCCAGGGGCAGAGGAAGATGTCTCCTGACTCAAAAGGACAGCAGAATACAGAAAACAGAAACAAAATGGCTTTTTATGATAATGCCTCATGAGTCCTACATGTTCAATGTGCCACATGTGTGTATATACACATATATCATGCATATATGCATATGTTTGCATATTTTATCACATTTAATAGCATACATACATGTATGTACACATATGTATGAATACACACATACATACATATATATTTCATCTAATATCTCTTATAGCTCATAAAAAAGAATGTTATATTCTTTCAATGATCTTAAAAAGCAGCCACTGTTAACATCCTATTGTACAAACATCAAAATCTATATGGCTATTACTGCTATAGCAAAAGTATAGATGATACTCATATTTTCTTGTCAGCGTTCTACTTCTTTGAAATAAAGAAAGTTGAAAAGAGGGCATTTCTTTTTCTGCCAAAGATCTGGAAACACTTTGTCCCTGGAGTAGACTTCCAGCCAAATGAGGATCTCCATAGGAATGGAAGAAATCACACTCTCTGCTCCAGGATCCAGTGTTTGCCAGGTCACATTGCTTTACTTTGGATTTCTACCATCTGAGAGAGGGTCAGTCCAAGGATCTGAGACCCACCGTGGTGCAGCAGATTGCTGTGCATCGCCAGGGAAATGTGTCCTCTTGCGTCTTTGCCAGGTAAGAATCTGAAGATGAGACGTTTGCGTCCCTGGCGCCTCACATTTTGTGCCAAACCAGGACTGCACTGCAAGAAGTCTCCTTGCCAATTTTCCTTTATTAAAAAGATACTCCTTTCCATGCCCAAGAATAACATGGAAAAGGATAACCATTTAACTATGTTTGACCATGGTCCTGAGGAATTCAGCAGGATCTCACAGAGTTCCAAACTATACATTTTTCAATTCACAAGCAAAGGATGAATGATACATCAACAGCACAATAATAGAAAATGTGTAATTCTTTAGGAGGCTTAACAATGTCACCAGAGTGCCAAGCATCCATGTTATGAAGGTTGTCATACACCATGGCTATAAACACAGTGTGCTAGCGTTACATTTTGAGCAATAATAGAATATGCTTCTTTGAAAGTTGTGAAAGCTGAGCTGCCATTAAGGATTTGGCATTTCATTTTGCTGTATGGAAAGCCATTTAGCATGTGGTTTGACACCCAGCATTTGGGAGTTCGTCCAAGTTCAGTTGTCCTAGACAGTTAACATCTTCTTCTTGTAGAGTTTAGATAGCCCCACTAGCATTCAGGATTTCCAGCCACACACTGCATTATTTTAAAGCACATCTTTTCGTGCCAGACAACGGGCAAATCCTAGTGAAGTTCCAGGTAGAGGCATGTTTATTTGTTTTCTGTGGTTCAGAAACCATTTCCTTTTGCTTGAATAAGACACTGTCTAAAAGCAATTTCCTTTCTCTTTCCATGGCTCCATGAAATGGTAAATTATTAAAATGATCAGGGCTACTGGTATGATAGTGAATGAGAGGTGATCTCGCATTGGAGGAGGTACTGAGCATAGAGAAAGTTTGAAAAAGGAGCATAAATCCCTTCTATGGGACTCAAGGTTGGGTTTTTTTGTCATTAGTAGTTCCTCTGTCCTCCCTTGATCTACACACACACTCCTTGGTTCCACTACTGCATTATAAAGATGATGCATCTCAGGATGAAGTTCTGTCTTTTAACCCATGTCACTGCTCGGGAGAGGTCATGAATATGAAGAAAACAATGAAGTAGAATTCACAAACAAGACCGAATGAAGTTGCTGAAAAGAAAACTTTGTTTGTAGCTGGATCTCTGTGTACAGAGAGACCCAGTACATCCATACTGGACAGCTAGTCAGAAAAATCTAGATTATGGCCCCTGCTCTGACACCCAAGACCTGTAACCACACTAAGCCTCAGTTTTCACTTTCATAAAATGGTGAAACTAGTTACCTGCTTTGCCAACTCCGAAGAATTATTGTTAAGTATCAAGTGAGGTAATGTATGTGAAAATACATCATGAACTGCAAAGTACTTTCCTAATGTAAGATACCAGTAGAACAGAATGTATGTTAAAGCTAGAGTTCAGATTGTTTTTCTTAACTTTTTGTCCCTTCCTATTTATTCACACTGCCACTAGGCCCCAGTCATCTCAATTCCTACTCAGGGCTGGTCTCCTGCCTCCAATTCCATCCTTCAAAATCCTTTCATTCTCTCCTGTGCTTTGAAGCTAGGTGAATCTTCCTAAATTACCATTTTCCAGGGAAATATCTTAACTCTTGCAAGCTAGTCAAGTCCCACATAATATTTTAAAGTGATAAAAACGAGATGCCACTTTAAAGGAATAATGTAGATGGTAATGTAACGTAGATATCAGTTTAGATCTCTCTGTCCCTTAGGAATCTGGAGATCCAAATAAATTGATTCCTACTCCTAATTCCATAACCCATCACTGGTCAAAATAATGTCATGCACATTACTGACATTATGTATACTCCCTCAAGATTGCTAGATTCATCTGAACTTTTTTCCTCCAAATGACAGAAATTCAACTTACAATATTTTAAGCAAAAAAGTAAATAGGTTTGCTTAAAAAACTGGGAAGTGGAAAGGTGGTATGCTCGAGGCATGGCTAGCTTCAGTGACTTGAGTTATATCAATAGAATTCTGTCTTTTTCTTTTTGCCCTGCTTTCACCTGTGTTGTCTTCACTCTTAGGCAGTTTCTCTTCATGTGGTAGACATGCTGATTAAGCAGTCTGAATTAACTAAGATTCATTAGCCATTAATTATTGCTGCAAGTAACAGAAAATAACAGAAATAATAACAGAAAATAATATAATAAATATAAATAATATAATATAAATATATATAATATAAAATAATATAAATATAAATATAATATAATATAATATAAATAATAATATTAATAAAATAATAACAGAAAATAACAGAAAATAAAATAAGAATGGCTTAAATAAGGTAGTCTATTTCTCTCTCACATCTCTCTCTCACTGCATTTAAACAGTTCAGGGCTGGTAAGACAGCTATGTCCCACGAAATCTTCACGTACCGATTCTCACAGCTTTCTGAGCTGCCATCCCTGGAGCAGGGGTATTGTTCATGGTCCAAGACGGAGGCCCTATCATAATATCCATACTCCAAGCAGCAGGATGCAAGAAAGGGAAAAATAATGATGAAGGATACAAAGCAACTGTCTCTTAAGAAAGATTACCGAAAGCTCTCACATGACATTTTCACTTATGTACCATGTGTTGACATGGTCATAAGTAGCTCCAAGGGAAGCTGGAAAATGTAGGCTTTATTCTATAAGACCATTTGCCTAGCTGAATCTTTATTATTGTGGAAAAAGGAGAAAAAAGATATTAGAGAACAAGTAACAGTTTTTGCCACAGGTTTTTAACTGAACACACTTTATATTAGCTTTGTAAACTTCATGGAAAGAGAATATCTTCTCAGGTATGTTTGGTAGAAAACTCCTGGAAAGTCTTTGATGGACCCACCTTGAGTCACATGTTCATTGTTCAACCAATCACTGTCACTGGTGGGCATGCCTGATGAGACCAAGTCATGTGCTCAGCCCTGTGGTGGGGATGGGGGATGGGAGCCAGACCAGCCACATAAGACCACATGGAATGGGCTCCTCCAGGAAAAAAGCTGTGTATGAAGATTGTGATAGTTAATTTTACATGTCAACCTGACTGGGATAAGGGATGCCCAGACAACTGCTAAAACATTATTTCTGGTTGTGTTTGTAAGGGTGTCTCCAGAAGAGACTAGCATTTGAATTGGTAGACTGAATAAAGAAGATTGCCCTCACTAATGCAGTGGACATCATCCAATCCACTGAGGGCCTGAATAGAACAAAAAGTAGAGGAAGGGCAAATTTGCCCTTTCTGCTTGAGCTGAGACACCCACCTTTTCCTGCTCTTGGAGAAGCATTCCTGATTTGTAGGCCTTTGGACTCAGACTGAATTACACCACCAGCAATCCTAGTTCTCCAGTTTGCAGACGGCATATTGTGGAACTGTTCAGACTTCATAATCATATGAGCCTATATTCCTATAACAAATTCCTCTTTTATATATATATATATATATATATATATATATATATGTATATATATATATATATATATATATATACATAATCTCCTATTGGTTCTGTTTCTCTGGAGAATCTTGCCTAGTACAGGGAGGATGTCTAATATCATAGAAAAGAGGAAGGGATGCTGGGTGATACGAAGAACAGATATTCACCATGGCTTCTCTGTCTCCAGTTTCAGCACAAGAATATTTTATTTTATTCTTTGTCAGCTGAGAAGCAAAACTCATTTTCTTCACTGAGTGAAAAAAATCTCCCCCACTGTAATTTCTGTACAGAGTAGTCAGAGTAACATTTTACCATATATGTCTAAATACGAAAAAAGCCTGAATATTAAGCTACACTTCTATTTCCCCAAAGAAATACAAATGTTGTATGAATATAAACCTTTGGAGTTGTGCAGTGCATAACATGAACAACCTTATGAGGCATCCCTAGGTGCTATCATTGGAAATTTTACCCCAAGTGTCAATCAGCCACTGGTGTAATACTAGGAAGAGTTTTTCTTATTTTTTTAAATTAAATTAAATTTATTTATTTGTATACAGCAGGTTCTTCTTAGTTATCTATTTTATACATATTAGTGTATACATGTCAAGCCCAATCTCCCAATTCATCCCACCACCAACAACAACCCCCCCTCCTGCCCACTTTCCCCACTTGGTGTCCATACAGTTGTTCTCTACATCTGTGTCTCTATTTCTGCCTTGCAAACCGGTTTGTCTGTACCATTTTTCTAGATTCCACATATATGAGTTAATATACGATATTTGTTTTTCTCTTTCTGATTACTTCACTCTGTATGACTGTCTCTAGGTCCATCCATGTCTCTACAAATGACCCAATTTTGTTCCTTTTTATGGCGGAGTAATATTGCATTGTATATATGTACCACATCTTCTTTATCCATTCATCTGTCGATGGGCACTTAGGTTGCTTCCATGACCTGGCTATTGTAAATAGTGCTGCAATGAACATTGAGGTGCATGTGTCTTTTTGCATTATGGTTTTCTCTAGGTATATGCCCAGTAGAGGGGTTGCTGGGTCATATGGTAATTCTGTTTTTAGTTTTTCAGGAACTTCCATACTGTTCTTCATAGTGGCTGTATCAATTTACATTCCCACCAACAGTGAAAGAAGGTTCCCTTTTCTTCACACCCTCTCCAGCATTTGTTGTTTATAGATTTTCTGATAATGCCCATTCTAACCGGTGTGACATGATACCTCATTGGGCTTCTGATTTGCACTCCTCTAATAATTAGTGATGTTGAGCATCTTTTCGTGTGCCTCTTGGCCACCTGTATGTCTTCTTTGGAGAAATGTCTATTTAAGTCTTCTGCCCAGTTTTTTATTGGGTTGCTTGTTTTTTTTTTTTTTGCGGTATGTGGGCCTCTCACTGTTGTGGCCTCTCCCATTGCGGAGCACAGGCTCCAGATGTTCAGGCTCAGCAGCCATGGCCCACGGGCCCAGCCGCTCCGCGGCACGTGGGATCTTCCCAGCCCGGGGCACGAACCCGTATCCCCTGCATGGGCAGGCGGACTCTCAACCACTGTGCCACCAGGGAAGCGCAAGGGTTGCTTGTTTTTTTAATGTTGATCTGCATGAGCTGTTTATATATTTTGGAGATTAATCCTTCATCCGTTGATTCACTTGCAAATATTTTCTCCCATTCTGAGGGTCGTCTTTTCGTCTTGTTTATGGTTTCCTTAGCTGTGCAAAAGCTTTTAAGTTTCATTAGGTGCCATTTGTTTATTTTTGTTTTTATTTCCATTACTCTAGGAGGTGGGTCAAAAAAAATCTTGCTGTGATTTATGTCAAAGAGTGTTCTTCCTATGTTTTCCTCTAAGAGTTCTATAGTGTCCAGTCTTACATTTAGGACTTTAATCCATTTTGAGTTTATTTCTGTGTGTGGTGTTAGGGAGTGTTCTAATTTCATTCTTTTACATGTAGCTGTCCAGTTTTCCCAGCACCACTTATTGAAGAGACTGTCTTTTCTCCATTGTATATCCTTGCCTCCTTTGTCATAGATTAGTTGACCATAGGTGCATGGGTTTATCTATGGGCTTTCTATCCTGTTCCATTGATCTATATTTCTGTTTTTGTGCCAGTACCATATTGTCTTGATTACTGTAGCTTTGTAGTATAGTCTGAAGTCAGGGTGTCTGATTCCTCCTGCTCTGTTTCTTTCCCTCAAGATTACTTTGGCTATTTGGGGTCCTTTGTGTTTCCATACAAATTTTAAGATTTTTTGTTCTAGTTCTGTAAAAAATACCATCAGTAATTTGATAGAGATTGCATTGAATCTATAGATTGCTTTGGGTAGAACAGTCACTTTCACAATATTGATTCTTCCAATCCAAGAACATGGTATATCTCTCCATCTGTTTGTGTCATTTTGATTTCTTTCATCAGTGTCTTATAGTTTTCTGAGTACAGGTCTTTTACCTCCTTAGGTAGGTTTATTCCTAGGTATTTTATTATTTTTGTTGCAATGGTGAATGGAATTGTTTCCTTAATTTCTCTTTCTGATCTTTTGTTGTTAGTGTATAGGAATGCAAGAGATTTCTGTGCTTTAATTTTGTATCCTGCAACTTTACTAAATTCATTGATTAGCTCTAGTAGTTTTCTGGTAGCATCTTTGGGATTCTCTATATATAGTATCATGTCATCTGCAAATAGTGAAAGTTTTACTTCTTTTTTTCCAATTTGTATTCCTTTTATTTCGTTTTCTTCTCTGATTGCCATGGCTAGGACTTCCAAAACTATGTTGAATAATATGGCGAGAGTGGACATTTTTGTCTTGTTCCTGATCTTAGAGGAAATGCTTTCAGTTTTTCACCATTGAGAATGATGTTTGCTGCAGTTTTGTTGTATATGGCCTCTATTATGTTGAGGTAGGTTCCCTCTATTTCCACTTTCTGGAGAGTTTTTATCATAAATCAGTGTTGAATTTTGTCAAAAGCTTTCTCTGCATCTATTGTGTTGATCATATGGATTTTACTTTTCAATTTGTTAATATGGTGTATCACATTGATTGATTTGCATATATTGACGAATCCTTGCATCCCTGGGATAAATCCCAGTTGATCATGGTGTGTGATCCTTTTAATGTGTTCTTGGATTCTGTTTGCTAGTATTCTGTGAAGGATGTTTTAATGTATATTCATCAGTGATATTGTTCTGCAATTTTCTTTTTTGTGATATCTTTGTCTGGTTTTGCTATCAGGGTGATGGTGGCCTTGGAGAATGAGTTTGGGAGTGTTCCTTCCTCTGCAATTTTTTGGAAGAGTTTGAGAAGGATAGGTGTTAGCTCTTCTGTAAATATTCACCTGTGAAGCCATCTGGTCCTGGACTTTTCTTTGTTGGAAGATTTTTAATCACAGTTTCAATTTCATTACTTGTGATTGGTCTGTTCATATTTTCTACCTCTTTCTGGTTCAGTCTTAGAAGGTTATACCTTTCTATGAATTTGTCCATTTTTTCCAGGTTGTCCATTTTATTGACATATAGTTGCTTGTAATCGTCTCTTATGATGCTTTGTATTTCTGCAGTGTCCATTGTAACTTCTCCTTTTTCATTTCTGATTTTAATGATTTGAGTCCTCTCCCTCTTTTTCTTGATGAGTCTGGCTAAAGGTTTATCAATTTTGTTTATCTTCTCAAAGAACCAGCTTTTAGTTTTATTGATCTTTGCTACTATTTTTGTTCTTTCTATTTCATTTATTTCTGCTCTGATCTTTATGATTTCTTTCCTTCTACTAAATTTGGGTTTTGTTTGTTCTTCTTTCTCTAGTTCCTGTAGGTGTAAAGTTAAATTGTTTATTTGAGATTTTTCTTGTTTCTTGAGGTAGGATTGCATTGGTATAAACTTTCCTCTTAGAACTTCTTTTGCTGCATCCCATAGGTTTTTGATCATTGTGTTTTCGTTGTCATTTGTCTCTAGGTATTTTTTGATTTCCTCTTTGATTTCTTCAGTGATCTCTTTGTTATTTAGTAACGTATTGTTTAGCCCCATGTGTTTGGTTTTTTTCCCTGTAATTGATTTCTAATCTCATAGCGTTGTGGTCAGAAAAGATGCTTGATATGATTTCAATTTTCTTAAATTTACCAAGGCTTGATTTGTGACCCAAGATGTGATCTCTCCTGGAGAATGTTCCATGTGCACTTGAGAAGAAAGTGTAATCTGCTGTTTTCAGATAGAATGTCCTATAAATATCAATTAAATCTATCTGGTCTATTGTGTCATTTAAAGCTTGTGTTTCCTTATTAATTTTCTGTTTGGATGATCTGTCCATTGGTGTAAGTGAGGTGTTAAAGTTCCCCATTATTATTGTGTTACTGTCGATTTCTTCTTTTATAGCTGTTAGCAGTTGCCTTATGTATTGAGGTGCTCCTATGTTGGATGCATATATATTTATAATTGTTATATCTTCTTCTTGGATTTATCCCTTGATCATTATGTAGTGTCCTTCCTTGTCTCTTGTAACATTCTTTTTTTGTAAGTCTATTTTATCTGATATGAGTATTGCTACTCCAGCTTTCTTTTGATTTCCATTTGCATGGAATATCTTTTTCCATAACCTCACTTTCAGTCTGTATGCATCCCTAGGTCTGAAGTGGGTCTCTTGTAGACAGCATATATATGGGTCTTGTTTTTTGTATCTATTCAGTGAGTCTGTGTTTTTTGGTTGGAACATTTAATCCATTCATTTTTAAGGTAATTATCGATATGTATGTTCCTATTACCATTTTTTGAATTGTTCTGGGTTTGTTTCTGTAGGTCCTTTTCTCCTCCTGTGTTTCCCATGTAGAGAAGTTCCTTTAGCATTTGTTTTTGAGCTGGTTTGGTGGTGCTGAATTCTCTTAGCTTTTGCTTGTCTGTAAAGCTTTTGATTTCTCCATCAAATCTGAATGAGATCCTTACAAGATAGAGTAATCTTGGATGTAGGTTCTTCACTTTCATCACTTTAAATATATTGTGCAACTCCCTTCTGGCTTGTAGAGTTTCTGTTGAGGAATCAGCTGTTAACCTATGGGAATCCCCTTGTATTTTATTTGTCATTTTTCTCTTGTTGCTTTTAACAATTTTTCTTTGTCTTTAATTTTTGTCAATTTGATTACTACGTGTCTTGGTGTGTTTCTCCTTGGGTTTCTCCTGCCTGGGACTCTCTGTGCTTCCTGGACTTAGGTGGCTATTTCCTTTCCCATGTTAGGGAAGTTATTGACAATAATCTCTTCAAATATTTTCTTGGGTCCCTTCTCTCTCTCTCTTCTCCTTCTGGGACCCCTATAATGTGAAAGTTGGTGCATTTAATATTGTCCCAGGGTCTTCCCTGGTGGCGCAGTGGTTGAGAGTCTGCCTGCCAATGCAGGGGACACGGGTTTGTGCCCCGGTCCAGGAAGATCCCATATGCCACGGAGCGGCTGGACCCATGAGCCATGGCCACTGAGCCTGCGCGTCTGGAGCCTGTGCTCCGCAATGGGAGAGGCCACACAGTGAGAGGCCCACGTACTGCAAAAAAAAAAAAAAAAAAAAAAAAATACTGTCCCAGAGGTCTCTTAGGCTGTCTTCATTTCTTTTCATTCTTTTTCTTTATTCTGTTCCATGGCAGTGAATTCCACCATTCTGTCTTCCAAGTCAGTTTTCTGTTCTTCTACTTCAGTTATTCTGCTATTGATTCCTTCTAGTGTATTTTTCATTTCAGTTATTGTATTGCTCATCTCTGTTCATTTGTTCTTTAATTCTTCTAGGTCTTTGTTAAACATTTCTTGCATCTTCTCGATCTTTTCCTCCATTCTTTTTCCGAGGTCCTGGATCATCTTCACTATCATTATTCTGAATTCTTTTTCTGGAAGGTTGCCTATGTCCACTTTATTTAGTTGTTTTCCTGGGAGTTTATTTTGTTCCTTCATCTGGTACATAGTCCTCTGCCTTTTCATTTTGTCTGTCTTTCTGTGAATGTGATTTTCATCCCACAGGCTGCATGGTAGTAGTTCTTTTTGCTTCTGCTGTCTGCCCTCTGGTGGATGAGGCTATCTAAGAGGCTTGTGCAAGCTTCCTGATGGGAGGGACTGGTGGTGGGTAGAGGTGGGTGTTGCTCTGGTGGGCAGAGCTCAGTAAAACTTTAATCTGCTTGTCTGCTGATGGGTGAGGCTGAGTTCCCTCCTTGCTGGTTGTTTAGCTTGAGTCAACCCAGCACTGGAGCCTACCCGGCTCTTTGGTGGGGCTAATAGTTGACTCTGGGAGGGCTCACACCAAGGAGTACTTCCCCGAACTTCTGCTGCCAGTGTCTTTGTCCCTGTGGTGAGCCAAAGCCACCCCTCGCCTCTGCAGCAGTCCCTCCAACACTAGCAGGTAGGTTTGGTTCAGTCTCCTATGAGGTTACTGCTCCTTCCCCCTGGGTCCTGATGCGCACACTACTTTGTGCCCTCCAAGAGTGGAATCTCTGTTTCCTCCAGACCTGTTGGAGTCCTGCAGTCAAATCCTGCTAGCCTTCAAAGTCTGATTCTCTGGGAATTCCTCCTCCCATTGCCAGACCCCCAGGTTGGGAAGCCTGATGTAGGGCTCAGAACCTTCACTCCAGTGGATGGACTTCTGTCGTATAATTGTTCCCCAGTTTGTGAGTCACCCACCCAGCACTTATGGGATCTGATTTTATTGTGATTGTGCCCCTCCTACCATCTCACTGTGGCTTTTCCTTTGTCTTTGGATGTAGGGTATCTTTTTTGGTGAGTTCCAGTGTCTTCCTATTGATGATTGTTCGGCAGTTAGTTGCAGTTCTGATGCTCTCGCAAGAGGGAATGAGAGTTTTTATTTTCTATGATTCCTGTAGGTAAATAATCATAATCACTGCAACCTAACCATATGTTGTATTTTTTTAAAATTCTTTTTAAATAGCCACTTATTATTCCTATGTGAAACCCAACACTTGTCATTGTGAGGTTATCATAACCTTAGGAATATTTACTAAATCTGCTATTTTAAAAATTGCCAGTTTTATCAGGTTAGTGTTTTTCAACCTTGGCTGCTGCACCTTAGAATCACCTGAGGGATCTTAAGGAAAAAAATTGATTCCAAGGTCTCACTGTCAATTAATCAATCAGACGATCTAAGAAGTGGGGCTTGATCTCCATCTTTTTTTTTTTAATGTGGGTTTCTTCAGATTGACCTTTGCAAGCAACTAAAATTAACATTGATTGAGATCTATGTTGGCTAATTGGTTTTCCATAAAAAAATTGTTGAAAATAGAGTATGAGAGACTTCATAAAGACTCAAATATAGAGTGGGTTTTATTTTTGCCTTATATACAGGCACATACAGACTTACATTTTCTCAGTTATCTCAGTCATCTGAAAATGCAGAAACTGTGGATCTTCCTAGTCATGGATACTTGGACTCACTCCCAGGAAGGATCCAAACTCCCTGTCCTTCCCACCTCCCTGGCATTTTAACTGGCAGGACTTACTCTGCTGTTTGAACCCTGTGGTTCATCTTTGCTGGTGAACAATCTTAACATCATTTTCATCTTGTCTAGACTTGAGCTTATACTCTTTAACAATTGAAAGAAATATCCTGAGCTCAGCCTTGTCCTAGGTTGCTCTGTTGAAGCTGCCATATGTCTTAAATGTGCAGAGGCCCATCAGAACCTAGAATTTGGCCTTATACCAAGCAAGTGTATCTTGCTTGTACAGTGTCATAAATCCACCAGTAAACCTGTGCTAATTTAACTTAATTCCTTTCTCAAATGGCTTTACAAAATGTTAGTAACTGACGGTCAGTTGCAGAATTTATTTTCATGGTCTGATCAGCATTTTCAATGATGGAAACCTGATTGCCAAAACGTCTGGGTCCCCCACACATTCTCTTCAGCCATTGTTTAGAAGGTTCCATTTTGACTCTAATGAGATGTCATGCAGCAGTTTAGAGGCAGAATTTGCACTGGCTGTTGGGAGGGACATAGAAGTCCTGAAGGGTCACTTTCTGCAGCTGCTCACTACTAGCCCTAAAAGGCATAAATTTAGTGTTTCACTAAGGAGAAGGGGAAAAAATATCAGGGGATGGAAATAAAAGAAAGCACAGTATCATTACAAAAATGTTTTGATGTAGCTGATGAAGAAGAGAGGAAAGATAAAGTTGATCCACTCATTACCACCAGGGACTGTGTCCTCCCGGAATGACTATTGGCTGGATCACTACCTTCTTTCTCATTCTAATCCTTAATTGAAACCTGGGGGATTTTCAGACACCCCAAACCTTTCATGGTTGTTGGGGTGTTAATAATCAGGTCTCCAGTTGCCCACATAGTACTCCTACGCAACCCCCCTGCATCTAACCAGTATGGGGTTAAGCTTTTGCTGAGTTCCCCTGTCAAGTGTGCTGGTGCCTCTGTTCTGGGGCTCCCAAGGGCTGCTTCTAAGGAGCCAAGTCTTTCATGGGGGCAGCATGGTGGAGTGGAAATAGCCTGGGCTTGGGAGCCTGATAAATCTGCAGCTTCCTTGTTGTGAGTGGATAAATGGAAAATGCCTAGCATTGTGAAAACAGGGCTCAACAAGTGATATTTGTAGGCCATGCTAATTATATAGGATAGAAGAGAAGATACCAGGAGAGAAATTATAAACACAAAGTAGGTGATGACACGGCAAACACCTTAGCAAGGCAATTTAATTTAGGAAAGTGATTAAAGACAAAAGAAAGCTGAGACAGCTTGATAGCTGTAGTTTTACAGAAGGATATGAACTTACTCATTTGTTTCTCTTGCATCAATCTTCATAGAAAGTGAAAATGGACTGATTCTGATGGCATTAATTCTTTGACTACCCATAGTCTTGTCCCTTTGCACAGGTCAACAAAGTAATACTAGAAGGGACTTGGAGATAGGAATTAGATCTTTCTAATCATAGCTCTGATCCTAGTTAACTGTTTATACCGTCACAAATAATTTGGTGTTTTGAGGTCTCCATTTTTTCTTCTGTAAGACGGTGACAAACCCCCTGCCTTTTTCCCAGGGTGTTTCAAGGCTCAACCGAAATAGTGCTTACCCACTTATTTACCTCATTTATTCATTTAACAAGTATCTATTGTCTACTATGCACCAAGCACTGTTCTTGGTGCTGGGGATATAGGAGTGAACAATGCAGACTAAGTCCCTGCTTTTATGGGTCTTACATTTCAGCAGTAGGGGAAAGACAGTAAAGAAATAACAGATAAATGTATAATATGTCAGGTATTGATAAGTGCTATAAAGAAAATAGGTAGCATCAGGGATAGAATTATTGAAAAATCTTTATCAACTGTAAAGAAGTATAAAAATTTAAGATTTTACCCTAATTTCAGGCTTGATTGATTAATAGGATTAAGCTCAAGGTCTTTGGCACTAGAGAGTATATTTTATTCTTTCAAACAAGGGGGAATTCCCATTATTGTTCATTACAAGATTAACCTTTTTAAAAAGGACCCATTTCCCTACATTTTCCTAGGTCCTTACATTGATGTGAGCCTTTTTGGAAAGAACTCATCCACTTTAAAATAGAGGGGAATTTAAGTCAGCATCAGAAATATCTAGGATTTGAGTGTTTCCTGAATCCTAATTCCAGTCTTCCTCTTTCTGTTTCTTTGGAAAGTTCTTCTTTCTTTTTCTTTTTTTCTTCTTCTTTTTTTTTTTTTTTGCCTTAATTCCCATTCTGGAAAATAGGAGAGATCTTTTTTTGTGGATTACTCAGTGCTTTGTTTTGTTCTTAGGCCTATGAAGATGGAGTCATGTTATCTTTATAGGAGCTATGTATTAAATATTAATCTTCAATAGTGGTTACACTCAGTTCATTTTAAGTAATTTCCTGATGAATGTTAAAAGCACACTTCTTAAGCATTTGTGAACGTGCCTGTAAATGGAAGACATGTCCCTGAATAGAGGGAATAGCAAATCGCTCTATTCTTCCACTGGGGTGGACACAATTGAATTACAAAGTGAGGCTTAGAAGCCAGTTGCAGATTTTATTTTAACACAAACAGAGCACTCTCACCTACCCAAGGCTGAGTACTACCAACTCTAACTAGGAGAATTGCTTCCATATAATACAAGTTGCCCTTGGGCATTAAGCTGGAAGTTCTGCAAAATCAAAGTAGTAGAATTCAAATTAATTTAGATACTCATTCCATTAAGCTGGGCTTCTTTAAAATGGAACTCCCTATGTTAATATTCAGTAGTAACAGTTCATTATCTCTTGTTCTAAGATGCTTTAAATACCCTTTAGACAGTCTCTAGTTGTCACAGGAGGTTGACCAACAGAAATATTTCCCACGCCTTTTTTTTTGCGGTATGCGGGCCTCTCACTGTTGTGGCCTGTCCCGTTGCAGAGCACAGGCTCCGGGCGCGCAGGCTCAACGGCCATGGCCCACGGGCCCAGCCGCTCCGCGGCATGTGGGATCTTCTCGGACCGGGGCACGAACCTGTGTCCCCTGCATCGGCAGGCGGACTCCCAACCACTGCGCCACCAGGGAAGCCCTCCCAAGTCTTTTTAACAGTGACAGGATATTACCTTTCTCTCAGAGGGTAAGGAGGGTCAATGGATGGATGCTGTGAATAACTCCTATAGAGGAATCTTCCTTCACTTGTTCTCTGGACTCAAAGAACAAATATTTAAAGAATCAATAGAGTATTTTATAAAAGAATGAGCCCCTAAAGTTATGGGCAGGATAAGGACTGTGTTGTGACTTTGAAAATGCCCTGCTTTGTCCCAGTAACCAATATCATTAGCTTTAAATTGTCCTCAAAGCTTAAATCCAGAGATTTTCCCCAAGTTTGTTTCTCTGAAAATTTTTGATTTGTCTAAAGTGGGAAAGACTCTTGCATTTTTATTTTAATAAACTGCTAAGAAGGCTAGAAATTAAGATAACATTGAGATCATAAAACCCAAAATCTAGCTTAATAGTCTCAGCATGAGGGTGAATATTTTTTACAACAACAGTTCATTATCACTTCCCTGTCTTCAAGCTATTCTATTTGTTTGTTTGTCTTACTAAAGGGAACTAAAAATCTTATTTCTTTGCAGTTTGTTAGAAGAAAATAAAGTTTTGCATGATACAAACACCAGAATAAACAGTGATTTAATTAGGTATTTAAGTATTTGCTAAAACATTATCTATTTCTCTCTCAAGTCCTACTTAAAAAATCAATTACTTCCTTTGAAAAATAGATTTTTTTTAATGTTTGAATGTGCCATAATTTCTGGTATGAAGCTCAGCTTTTTAAAAGTAAAAATCATAGTCAAATTCCATTTTTGGAATTTGTCCATTCCATTTTTTCTTTCTTATTTTTTCTACCTTTCCTCTCGGTTCCTACAGTTCTCAACAGGCTGTGTATCTGTGCACCTGAGGGAAAAGACAAACATCTTTTTGGAATAAAGCTGTGTGATACAATTTGCTGGCAGAAGTGGGAGGAATTCTCTCAGGCACACTCTTTTTTGACTCCCACCATCTTGACCAGAGCTTCTCTCTATCCATACTCCAATCTCATAATTTGAAAAGAAAAAGAAAACATTATTCCAGCTCATTCTGGCTTGAAATAGGCCTTTGAGAGGTATTTACAAAGAGTCATTTCCATGACAATATCAAAGCCCTCGATTTCTATTCCCTGTTATAAAGAGGAAAATCTCTCATTCAAGTGACCCTTCAGATCTGTATTTATCCAAGGTGTGAGATCAATGTGAAATGAACCCCTAAAGTGGTTGGAAAAAACCAATGAGCAGGCCCTGGGATCCTTTCCTGGATGTTAAGGGGTTCCATGTAA
This sequence comes from Mesoplodon bidens, assembly GCF_964165515.1. Classification (NCBI taxonomy): domain Eukaryota; kingdom Metazoa; phylum Chordata; class Mammalia; order Artiodactyla; family Ziphiidae; genus Mesoplodon; species Mesoplodon bidens. The sequence goes on from NC_138160.1 coordinate 79,110,528, forward strand.
CCTCAGCTCTATTTGCATTAGTCCTTTGTTCAATATAAGAATTATAGAAAGCACTTTAGGTGAGGAAATTGAAACTTTATCTACTTCTATTCTAGATTCTTTTGAAAGTCCAGACACATCTGATAAAATAAAAACACATTTGTATAGGCATGGGCACTTTTCTAAGAAATTTTAAAAATTCAAATAACTGGGGAATTTGATAGATTAGTATTTAAAGAACAGTCATATCAGTTCTCTTTTAAAGTCATTCTACTTCTGCATTGTTTTATAATCTTAAAATATTTTTAAAAATATTTTCTGTAGTGCTAGAAACAGAAAACCTTTTTTTTTATGGTGGGGTTTTTGAGCAGTAATTCTGCTTTTGGTACTTTTTTCAAAACACTGAAGATAGTAAAATGAAAAATAAATATGCTGAACTTAAAAAAATTTCTCTTTTTAAAAAGCTGTTTTGAGTTTCAGATGGGATTTCAGTCTTTTTCCTATTTTGTGGGAAAGATTTTGGCTTTTAAATTGCACAGCAAATCTAACCATCAAGGGCAAGAAAATCTTGGATGCACATTGAACTAATGCTGTAAATTCTCTTATATGTCTTCAAATACTTTGGAGAAATCTACAGGAGACGAGGAACTGTTTTTGTTTTTGTTTTCCCTCTTCCCCTTTTGGGAAGTAAAAAGTACTATTGAACACAGAGTTTCATAATAATGACATAATTATTTTTGTTTTCTCACAAATGCCAGCATGCTACTGGTAAGGTACAATGGTACTGAAAAGAAGTCATCTGAGAACTGAATTCTAACCACTTAAAAAATATCTCCTGCAGCCACCAACACCCCCCCCACCACCACCACCACTCCGTTCCCTCTGCTTTGTAAAAATCTATTTCAAAAATTCCTGAGCAGTGATACAGCTGCACAGAGTGAATTGATAAAATAGTAATTATATAAGCATAACTAGATTAATATTAACTCCAAAGTCAATGTAATAAAATAATAAACTTCGGCATTGTTTTATAACCTTAAAGTATTTTTGTGTGTGTGTGAACTATCTCATTTTCCAAAAAACTGGAAAACTTTGGGCATAAGACTATGTTACAAGGACAAGTAAAGTACTGTATGTTCTTGGAGTCCATGAGGCAAAATTCTTTGGCTGATTCCATTTACATGGCTTGTGAAGAGTTGAATTCCTGTGCCTCAGTTTCTCTATTAAAAACATGGATTAAAAAAAACAAACATCGTTAAAGAAACCATTGGCTAATAAGCACAAATGTTCAAAGGTCTCAAAGTTGAGTTTTCCTTCTGAATTTGCAACTAAATGAGAATGAGGAAATATAGGAGATAAGGAATACATTATAAAATGAAGGCCTGTGAAGTTTTCTTTTAGGTGAACTGGTTAATGAGCAGACCTTTTCCCCTACATGTGGTCTGAGCAATTTTGCAGTCAGTACCTGGGACTGCAAAGCCCATGTGTAGTAAGGAATTTTTCATTTCAAGTATCATGTTCCATCTTGCTGCTGCCATGCCACATTGCTTAACTTTGGAGATATATATATATATATATATATATGTAATATCTTAATCTTAGAGTATGTTGGGCATAGTGGGTACTTGTGAGGCTTGATAATGATTTTTATCCCCTTCTATGTTGTACATATGATATTTTTATGATGTTTCTATTGTAAATATTTTCCTCAATGTATTTGAAATTTGCTTTGTATTCAAAAAAGGAGACCACTTTACTGGAGACAATGTGCTTAGTGGGGTGAAAACAGGTTTTGGAGTCAGGAATTCCAACGTGGATTTACTAAATATCCTTGGATAAGTTATTTAAACTTTCTGACTCTCGGATTTCTCATCTGAAAATTGGAAGTAATAATGCACAATTCTCAGTTTTGTTGGGAGACAAATGAGATGAAAAAACATGCCTAATGTGGTGCTTGGCATACAAATGATTTATTTAATTATTGCTGTTTTTAATAGAGGCAAAACTCTACTATATACTTTCATTAAAAACTTCTTTGAAGATTTTTTGAAAAATTGAGTTGACTAAATGGAGTGACCCAAATGGATTAAGTTACCCAGTTTCTTTTTTTTCATGTAGATAGCATTAGTGATATTTTTGTCTTTCAAGCATTGGTTTCATTTTTATCAGAATATTTGGACAGTGGATATTTTAGACATGTGTGAAAGAAATATAACCAACATTTTTTTCTGCATCTTAATTTTAGCTCATGCCTTCATTGGGCTGTTTGAGCTTCTGCCCACCTTTCCAGGGTTACATATAGGTTTGGGGGCTTATACAATACCAGAGCACAGAGATGGGAGTGGGCAAATTCTCTCTTAGTCATTGGTACACAAAAGTCACTGCTGCTGGGAATTCTTGGACAAAGATCAGGAAAAACTCCATTCTCCTTGCCAGGTCCTAAGTTAGCTGGCTATTTTCATAAAGCAATGAGTGAAAGGTTCAGTATTTTAAGAAACAGACATTAATCTGAAGAGTTTTTATAGCAATGCCCCTTTTATTTTCCATTCAAAATAAAATTAAATAAAAGTCGGATATTATCCATTCTCATTTCTCATGAAGTTTCATTTTTATTTCTTTGGTCTAAGCAACAAAGATGAAGCTTCCCATATCCACCTGATGCCTTGTCTTTGGAAAACAGACAAAAAAAAGTTTATTCAGAGTCAAGTTCAAAGAGCACAACCTACTCACTGCTTCCTTTTGAAAGTGAGGTGAACTGCCTTCCTTTTTAATATCTGAGATGATTGACAGGGATGACGTTTAATTAGAATGTTTTCTTTCTCATTTGAGGCAAGCATCTTTTACTGTCTAGTGGAAATATTACAAAGTAGCAAGCTGTGGTAGCCAGCCTCCAAGATGGCGCCTAATAAGAGCCAAGGTGAACTTGCTAGTCATGTGAGTGAGCTGTCTTGGAAGTAGATCTTCCAGACTCAGTCAAGCTATCAGATGAGCATAGTCTCAGTTGACGTTTTGACTCATGAGAGAGCCTGAGCCAAAAATGACACAGTTGAGTCACTCCCAAATTCTTGACCAACAGAAACTGTATGAGATAATAAATAGTCATTACAATTTAAGCCATTAAGCTTTGGAGTAATTTGTTATGCAACAATACATAACTAACACACAAGTATATAAAAGTTCTTATGAATATATACAAAGACTTTATTGATAATCCCTTACTTTTTTCCCCTCCCTTTGTAAATTATACACATTATCTTTTGGAAATGAATGGCTCAAGTTGTGTGGTCCTGCACCCTTCAAACGATAGTCCACATTTGTCAAGTTCATTTTTTTCCCCCAGAAGAGAGCACATGTCAAATGACTAAGAGTTTTAGTCAGCTGAGCAAGACAGTCCAAAATTATCCTGTCTTTGTCCAGAGGCCTCTCTCAGTTCCTTCAAGTACCACTCTTGGTGGAAGTGGGTAAGTGGAACTCAGGAAAATTTTTGCTGTTTCTGTGCCAATTTGGGGGGGGAGGTGGGGAATAAGTATGGGAGATTCTGAACTGTCTATATTCTCATCTACTTAGGTCCACCAGAGTTATGCCTTCTTTCCAGGAGTCATGCCATAGTGTCATCTTTATAGAAACTTCCAAAATCTCTACTATTATCATCAACTAGGGGACTCATTTCTATTTTATCTGTGTGTGTGCATGTGTGTGTGTGTGGGGGTGAGTGGAGGTGATAGATGTAGCATCTTCCTCTTTCTTCCAAATATTTTATCTCTACCCCAGATATTTTAATTTAAATTTTTAAGCATTTGAAAACCAAAGTCAGAAAGACTCTTAGATTTTTCTGCTTTTTGCCTTTTTTCACTCCTCCTCTTTGTTTGAATGAAGTGAACGGAAGAAGGGAGAAAAAAAAGAGCATATTAATATTTCAAAAATATTATCCCAACGTATTTGCAGCAGTTAAAACAGGGGTTTCAAGTTTCATCTGGATATTACCCTAAAATTATATGTTAATAAAAGTTATCTGAAGGTGGGAATAGACATTGAGAATGAAATTTAAGGAAAGCTTAGAGACTTCTGTGGGTTCTAGGTGTTTTGGAAAACTTGAAACATCTATTCTTAGGACCCCTCAAATAAAGTTTTTACAATAGTATAATTTAGATACATTTTAATATCACAATAACTATTGAATTCTTTTAAACATTCCACAACTTTAGGTAAGCTAGTTCTCAGTGCTATTTGTTGAATATGCAGGCTAGTGATCTTACTCATAAGTATCACGTAGAGAGCTGCTAAAATGCTCAGGTTCCACCCCAGTGATTCTGATTAAGACCAAATTGGCTCCATTTCATTTAAGGGTGTGGTCATTTTTATTGCTCAAGGTACTCATTCACCTTTTGACTAATAGGTTAATGTTCTCACAAGATGATTATGTTGAGTTTAGAATTAGTAATAAAGGCAGTGAAAATGATGATTATTAACTGGGAGAATTTTGTCTTTTAGTAGTTTATACAGCAGTAAGCAATTTACAGAGTACTGTGAGAAATCAACACAGAGGAAGTGGAGCCAAAGGGTGGGAGACACACACAGGATTCTGATGACACCAGCTATTTACCTGAAGCCAGTATACTCCTGGACTATTCAATTATATGAAACAGTAAATTCCTTTTTTTGACTATGCCAGTTTGAGTCGGGTTGTCTGACATTTTAAACTGAGTCTCGACGGTTACATTTCTCCACAAATGGTTGTTGAATTAATGCTTGAATGAAAGATTCAAGTGTGCATGGGGGGAGGGGAGCAAACAGGAGCCAACTCCTCCTGTTTTTTTTCTTTGTCTGGGAGACATCTCTGTCATGCTGCACAGTTCCAGTGGCCACTGGTCACATAGACTATATAGGCATACTACCTCATTTTATTGCTCTTTGCTTTATTGAGCTTCACAGATATTATGTTTCTTACAAATTGAAGGTTTGTGGCAACCCTGCATTGTCAGATGATGGCTAGCATTTTTTTTTAGCAATAACGTATTTTTTAAATTAAGGTGTGTATATTTTTTAAAAGATATAATGCTATTGCACACTTAATAGACTACAGTATAGTGTAAACATAACTTTTGTATGTACTGGGACACCCCAAAAATTCATGTGACTCGCCTTATGGCAATATTCACTTTATAGCAGTGGTCTGGAACCAAACCACAATATCTCCAAGGTATGCCTATTATATGGATGTTGCTCCCCAGGAGGTGGGCAAAAAGGTAGCCTTGAGGGAAGGTGATTGTGGGATAAGAGAGAGAATCTGTGGTTCTTAGTTCTTGAACATTTAGACCCTGCAGTCCCATTTCCCAAAAGTGGGCAGGCCCAGTTATTTAGATTCCCATGTGTTATGGATCTATTACTCTTCAGTGGTTATATTCAGTTGTTTCTTCTTCTTCCAGAAAACTCCAGAAGTATTTAATTTGGCTATGCTGAAATAGTATTTAGAATATGTGTATTTCTTAAGCCTAGGCATCATTACCATATATTTTATGCATAATTTAAGTAAATGTCAGATTATTTTTATTGTAAATTTCATTCTATTAAAATACTTATTCTCCTGAATCAATTCATAGTGACTCAGGCTTCATACTGTAATGTTCTGTGAAATGTTCGACTGGCTACAACTTAAAAAATTGGGAAAATCTTGCTCTATGTCCATGCATTGACTTGGGTTGTCTTTCCTACTGTTTTGGCGGGGGGCATTGTTTTATTTTGTTTCATTTCTGTATCCAGCTTCTTTGTGTACTTACTCACTGAGTGGTTTGAAGAGACACAGGGAAGAAAGCTGGGAGAAGAAAACTGGCCTCTTGTTGCAGTTTTTAAATTTAGTAGTATTCTCCCTCAACACAGCTTACCTCAGAAGTTGTCTCCTGGAATTCTGTGAACCCTATTGCTTTCAGTTTTTAAGTGACTGCTTTTGTTTAGCAGGCATAGGTCCAGTTGAACCAGCTCTCATCATAGTGCCCAGGACGTTGAGAAAAATATGATTTCTCTTTCCCTGTTTACAGAGAGCGAGTACGTATTGCTCTGCACAAAAGGAAATTGCCAGTCTCTGAAAATTTCCCTTTGCTGTATCTAGTGGAGTAATGTAGGCAAGCAATTTTTGTGGGGTCTAAAAATACTTCATCTTGTAACACTTTTGCAAGTGGCCAAATGTAAGCAATATGTTCTATACATTTTACAATTAAAAACCTAAGTCATCAGCCAAGATCGTTAGCTTTTTATTGAACATTTCTAATCACCAAGCTTCAGAAGGGTAATCCTACTCTACATGGTAGAGGAAGGTACACAGTTCTGTGTAGTGGCCAGCATAGGTACCTTCTCTGCTGAACTTCTCCTGCATTGAAATGCTCCATCTCCTTAACATTTTCTTAAGTTTTCAAAAAAAGGACAGCCCGGCATAAAATATTTTTCTGCTCATGACATCTTGCCAAAGGCTGCTGGAAGCATGACCATCTCCAGAGGAAACTTCGTCAGTTAATAGGGAAACATTCGCCAACGTTACATTTTTCTATTTGTAGAACATTCACTACAAAGGGAAAAAATACTTCCCTATGTCTGTTTCTATGGTGAATACTGACGCAAGCAAATTATAGATAGAAATTTCAAATAAGAGACTCAAACGCATAATGGATATAACTTTCTTTTTAGGAAGAAAAAGAATTGTCATCTTGAATAGCCACATTTAATATAATAGTGCTTTTTAAATCTCTCTTTTGAATTGAATGCCCCTCATGGAGACGTAGTAAAAATGAACTACTGCTTTTGTGTGTAAACAGGATAAGCTGATTTTGGAAGGGGCATACTGGACTTTGGTCTATGTCACAATACTTAGGGACCGATGGAAGTGTAGTACCATGCAACATTTGGAATCAATGGGCTCACTGGGGACTTTGTGCCCTTGGTGTGACTCAGTTCATTCATATGAAACTGGATAATGACATTGACAACAGTAAAGAAAATTATCTTCTCGTTAATTTGGAGACAAGACATCTAGTTCCCAAAGTGAAACAGGAACACTATAGAAGCCCAGAAGAAATTTGGAACAAGTAATAAGGGGTTAGTCCCTTATTGCTCCACAGAATCAGGATGCATCAAATATTTACTACTGTAAAGATTCATCTCTAAATCTTAGTCTTGGAAACCGAAATATGCTAATATCAAGATAGAGGTTAATTCAGCTAAGGGTTATTACTTCCAGACAATAAAACTAGGGATTTTATTTTGTAATTGCTCCTACTTGACAAACATAATGGGAATTAAATTTTAAAAAAGTATTAATGAAATCAGAACAACAGAAAAACTCCTATAAGTAACATCACATAAAGCAGATGTTTGTTTTTAAATATTAAAAGTGGAAAAAATATACAAAAATATGTGCAATAAATATCCAATTTTGTATATAATAAGGCATATCATGAATACACATACACAGTAAAATTATGGAAAGGCTTTAAGTGTTAACAGTTATTATGTCTGAATAATGGTATTATGGAGGATTTTAAACCTCTTTTTTTTCATTGGAGTATAATTGCTTTACAGTGTTGTGTTAGTTTCTGCTGTACAATGAAGTGAATCAGCTATATATGTCCATATATCCCCTCCCTCTTTGACCTCCCTCCACCCTCCCCCATTCCACCCATCTAGGTCATCACAGAGCACCGAGGTGAGCTTCCTGTGCTTTATAACAGGTTCCCACTAGCTATCTAGCTACACCTGGTAGTTTATATATGTCAATCCTAGTCCCCCAATTTGTCCCAACCTCCCATTCCCCCCGCTATGTCCACATGTCCGTTTTCTATGTCTGTGTCTCTATTCCTGCCCTGGAAATAGGTTCACCTGTAACATTTTTCTAGATTCCACATATATGTGTTAATATATATTTGTTTTTCTCTTTCTGACTTGCTTCACTCTGTATGACAGACTCTAGGTCTATCCACACCTCTACAAATGACCCAATCTCGTTCCTTTTTATGGTTGACTAATATTCCATTGTATAAATGTACCACATTTGCTTTATCCATTCATCTGTTGTTGGACATTTAGGTTGTTTCCATGTCCTGGCTATTGTAAATAGTGCTGCAATGAACATTAGGGTACATGTGTCCTTTTGAATTATGGCTTTCTCAGGGTATATGCCCAGTAGTGGGATTGCTGGGTCATATGGTAGTTCTATTTTTAGATTTTAAGGAACCACCATACTGTTCTCCACAGTGGCTGTATCAATTTACATTCCCATCAACAGTGCAAGAGGGTACCCTTTTCTCCACACCCTCTCCAGCATTTACTGTTTGTAGATTTTTTGATGATGGCCATTCTGACCAGTGTGAGATGATACCTCATTGTAGTTTTGATTTGCATTTCTCTAATGATTAGTGGTGTTGAGCATCTTTTCATGTGCCTCTTGGCCATCAGTATGTCTTCTTTGGAGAAATGTCTATTTAGGTCTTCTGCCTATTTTTTGATTCGGTTGTTTGTTTTTTTGATATTGAGCTCCATGAGCTGTTTGTATATTTTGGAGGTTAATCCTTTGTCCATTGCTTCATTTGCAAATATTTTCTCCCATTCTGAGGGTTGTCTTTTCGTCTTGTTTCTGGTTTCCTTTGCTGTGCAAAAGATTTTAAGTTTAATTAGGTCCCATTTGTTTATTTTTGTTTTTATTTCCATTTCTCTAGGAGGCGGGTCAAAAAAGATCTTGCTGTGGTTTATGTCAAAGTGTTTTTCCTATTTTTTCCTCTAAGAGTTTTATAGTGTCCAGTCTTACATTTAGATCTTTAATCCATTTTGAGTTTATTTTTGTGTATGGTGTTAGGGAGTGTTTTAATTTCATTCTTTTACATGTAGCTGTCCAGTTTTCCCAGCACTACTTATTGAAAAGACTGTCTTTTCTCTATTGTATATTCTTGCCTTCTTTGTCATAGATTAGTTGACCACAAGTATGTGGGCTTATTTCTGGCTTGAACTATATTTGAACTGTATTTCTGTTTTTGTGCCAGTACCATACTGTAGCTTTGTAGTATAGTCAGAAGTCAGGGAGTCTGATTCCTCAGCTCTGTTTCTTTCCCTCAAGATTGCTTTAGTTCTTTGGGGTCTTTTGTGTTTCCATACAAACTTTGAGATTTTTTGTTCTAGTTCTGTAAAAAATGCCATTGCTAATTTGATAGGGATTGCATTGAATCTGTAGATTGCTTTGGGTAGAATAGTCATTTTCACAACATTGATTCTTCCAATCCAAGAACATGGTATATCTCCCATCTGTTTGTGACATCTTTGCTTTCTTTCATCAGTGTCTTATAGTTTTCTGTATGCAGGTCTTTTGTCTCCCTAGGTAGGTTTATTTCTACGTATTTTATTCTTTTTATTTCAGTGGTAAATGAGATTGTTTCCTTAATTTCTCTTTCTGATCTTTCGTTCTTAGTGTATAGGAATGCAAGAGATTTCTGTTGCATTAATTTTGTATCCTGCAACTTTATCAAATTCATTGATTAGCTCTAGTAGTTTGCTGGTGGCATCTTTAGGATTTTCTATGTGTAGTATCATGTCATCTGCAAACAGTGACAGTTTTACTTCTTTTCCAATTTGGATTCCTTTTATTTCTTTTTCTTCTCTGATTGCCATGCCTATGACTTCCAAACTATGTTGAATAAGTGTGGCAAGAGTGGATATCCTTGTCATGTTCCTGATCTTAGTGGAAATTCTTTCAGTTTTTCACTGTTGAGAATGATGTTTGCTGTGGTTTTGTCGTATATGACCTTTATTATGTTGAGGTAGGTTCCCTCTATGTCCACTTTCTGAAGAGTTTTTATCATAAATGAGTGTTGAATTTTGTCAAAAGCTTTCTCTGCATCTATTGTGATGATCATATGGTTTTTATTTTTCAATTTGTTAATATGGTATATCACATTGATTGATTTGCTTATATTGAAGAATCCTTGCATTCCTGGGTTAAATCCCAGTTGATCATGGTGTATGATCCTTGTAATGTGTTTTTGGATTCTGTTTGCTAGTGTTTTGTTGGGGATTTTTTCTTCTATGTTCATCAGTGATATTGGTCTGTAATTTTCTATTTTTGTGATATCTTTGTCTGGTTTTGGTATCAGGGTGATGGTGGCCTTGTAGAACGAATTTGGGAGTGTTCCTCCCTCTGCAATTTTTTGGAAGAGTTTGAGAAGGATTGGTGTTAGCTCTTCTCTAAATGTTTGATAGAATTTACCTGTGAAGCCATCTGGTCCTGGACTTTTGTTTCTTGGAAGATTTTAAATTACAGTTTCAACTTCATTACTTGTGATTGGTCTGTTTATATTTTCTAATTCTTCCTGGTTCAGTCTTGGAAAATTGTACCTTTCCAAGAATTTGTCCATTTCTTCCAGGTTGTTCCTTTTATTGGCATATAGTTGCTTGTAGTAGTCCCTTTTGATCCTTTGTATTTCTTTGGTGTCAGTTGTAATTTCTCCTTTTTCATTTCTAATTTTATTGATTTGCATCCTCACCCTTTTTTTCTTGATTAGTCTGGCTAAAGGTTTATCAATTTTTTTATGGGTTGATCATTTATTATATACAAAACCCCATGGTGAATAACTTAAATATATTGATAATATTTCTGCACAAGATGCCTTTATGAAATATTTATAGATGAAGAAATTGAGAACAAAATGAGTTAAGCAATGAACTAAGTTCATACAGTGTGTGATCATGTTAGAATTGGTAAATAGGTTGTCTAAATATAGATTCTAAGACTTTAAAAATCATAGTTGGGAGAGCACTTGCATTCCTAGAGATTTTGTTAATATTTGTTTATATCTGTATCTATCTATATTTGTATCTATATCATAATCACTCTCTCCAACTGCTAAATATTTTCCCATAGTATAGAATATACTTCAACCTGGGTGGTTAATAGACCAGAGCTCTTCTGTTAGCCAACCTTTTTTTTTTTTTCCACACACACACACTGTATTTTATTTTTACAAGAGATAAATAAACTGACACCAAGCATTGTAAATGGATGACCACAACAAAAGCAACAATGATTGCAATTACCAAACACAAAACACACTCATACTATATCATAATATTGACATTCAGTCCAGTAATCCTGTAACAGCTCCTTTACTTTGCAGTGAAAATTGATTTGTATATTTTTTGCCTCTGAGTCCTTGTGGGATTTTTTTTTTATTCAAACAAAGTCACAAAAATTATAATCATCCTCATCAGTTCACTCAGTCCCATGTAATTAATTTTTTTATCTTGATCTTTTGTTAGTACTTTTATGAATTCATCAGTTTTCCATTAGAGTTCTGAAAATGCTTATTCATTCAGTTCAGCAGTATTGTCAGGTTTATCAATTTTGCTTATCTTCTCAAAGAACCAACTTTTAGTTTTATTGATCTTTGCTATGTTTTCTTCATTTCTGTTTCATTTATTTCTGCTCCGATCTTTATGATTTCTTTCATTCTACTGACTTTGGGTTTTCTTTGTTCTTTCTCTAGTTGCTTTAGGCGTAAGATTAGATTGTTTATTTGAGGTTTTTCTTGTTTCTTGAGGTGAGATTGAATTGTTATAAACTTCCCTCTTAGAACTGCTTTTGCTATGTCTCAGAGGTTTTGGGTCATCATGTTTTCACTGTCATTTGTATCTATGTATTTTTTTATTCCCTCTGATTTCTTCAGTGATCTCTTGGATATTTAGCAGTACACTGTTTAGCCTCCATGTGTTTGTGTTTTTTACAGTTTTTTTTTCCTGTAATTGATTTCTAATCTCATAGCATTGTGGTCGGAAAAGATGCTTGATATGATTTCAATTTTATTAAATTTTCTGAGGCTTGATTCATGACCCAAGATGTGATCTATCCTGGAGAATGTTCCATGTGCAGGTGAGAAGAAAATGTATTTTGCCTCTTTTGGTGGAATGTCCTATAAATATCAATTAAATCTATCTGGTTTATTGTGTCATTTAAAGTTTGTGTTTCCTTATTTATTTTCTGCCTGGATGATCTGTCCATTGGTGTAAGTAGTGTGTTAAGGTCCCCCACTATTACTGTGTTACTGTCTATTTCCCCTTTTATGGCTGTTAGCATTTGCCTTATGTATTGAGGTGCTCCTATGTTGGGTGCATAAATATTTATAATTGTATCTTCTTCTTGGATTGGTCCCTGGATCATTACATAGTGTCCTTTCTTATCTCTTGTAACAGTCTTTATTTTAAAGTCTATGTTATCTGTTATGAGTATTGCTACTCCAGCTTTCTTTTGATTTCCATTGCATGGAATATCTTTTTGCATCCCCCCACTTTCAGTCTGTATGTGTCCCTAGGTCTGAAGTGCGTCTCTTGTATAGACAGCATATATATGGGTCTTGTTTTTGTGTCCATTCGGTGAGCCTGTGTCTTTTGGTTGGAGCATTTAATCTATTTCCATTTAAGGTAATTATCGATATGTATGTTCCTATTACCATTTTCTGAATTGTTTTGGGTTTGTTTTTGTTGGTCTTTTTCTTCTCTTATGTTTCCCACCTAGAGATGTTCCTTTAGCATTTGTTGTAAAGCTGGTTTGGAGGTGCTGAATTCTCTTAGCTTTTGCTTGTCTGTAAAGCTTTTGATTTCTCCATCGAATATGAATGAGATCCTTGCTGGGTAGAGTAATCTTGGTTGTAGGTTTTTCCCTTTCATCACTTCAAATATATCTTGCCACTCCCTTCTGACCTGCAGAACTTCTGCTGAAAAATCAGCTGCTAACCCTATGGGGATTGCCTTGTATGTTATTTTTTGGTTTTCCCTGCTTCTTTAATATTTTTTCTTTGAATTTAATTTTTGTTAGTTTGATTAATATGTGTCTTGGTGTGTTTCTCCTAGGGTTTAACCTGTATGGGACTCTCTGCACTTCCTGGACTTGGGTGGCTATTTCCTTTCCCATGTTAGGGAAGCTTTTGCCTATAATCTGTTTGAATATTTTCTCAGACCCTTTCTTTTTACTCTTCTTCTTCTGGAACCCCTATAATTTATTTATTTATTTATTTATTTTATTTTATTTTTGTGGTACGCGGGCCTCTCACTGTCGCGGCCTCTCCCGTTGCGGAGCACAGGCTATGGACGCGCAGCCCCAGCGGCCATGGCCCACGGGCCCAGCCGCTCCGCAGCATGTGGGATCCTCCTGGACCAGGACACTAACCTGTGTCCCCTGCATCGGCAGGCAGACTCTCAACCACTGCGTCACCAGGGAAGCCCAGACCCCTATAATTTAATGTTGGTGCATTTAGTGTTGTCCCAGAGGTCTCTGAGATTGTCTTGAATTCTTTTCATTCTTTTTCTTTATTTTACTTCTTGGCAGTTATTTCCACCATTCTATCTTCCAGCTCACTTATTAATTCTTCTTCCTCAGTTATTCTACTATTGATTCCTTCTAGTGTATTTTTCATTTCAGTTATTGTGTTGTTTATCTCTGTTTGTTTGTTCTTTAGTTCTTCTACATCTTTGTTAAACATTTCTTGTATTTTCTTGATCCATAACTCCAATGTATTTCCAAGATTTTGTGTCATCTTTACTATCATTACTCTGAATTCTTCTTCAGGTAAGTGGCCTATTTCCTCTTTATTTATTTTGCCTTGTAGGTTTTTACCTTGCTCCTTCATCTGTAACATTTTTTTTATCATCTCATTTATTTTTTGATGGGTGGAACTGTGTTCCTGTCTTACTGGTTGTTTGGCCTGAGGCTTCCAGCATTGGAGTTTGCAGGCAGTTGGGTAGAGCCCGGTCTTGTTGCCAAGATAAGGACCTCCAGGAGACCTTGCTCTGATTAATATTCCCTGGAGTCTGAGTTTCTCTGTTAGTCCATTGGTTCAGATTCAGTGCTCCCACCACAGGAACTCAGGCCCGATCCCCAGCACGTGAACCAAGATCCTGCAAGTCATGCGGTGTGGTTTAAAAAAAAAAAAAAAAAAGAAGAGGAGCAGAACGATAACAAAGAATAAAAAATAAAATTAGAAAACTAACAGACATATTAGAAAAAACAAAAATATAAATGAAAAACAACCAGAAGGTAAAACAGAACCACAATAGTAAAAAGGAAAAAAAAAAAGGGCCAGAAAAGGCCTTGGCTATGGCAGGGAGGAGCTTAGGCTAGGGGCAGGGCTTAGGTTGGGGGTCTGGGTCTAGGCTCAGGACCCGTGCAGGAGGAAAAGGCCCTGGGGGTGGGGCTTAGGCGGGGGCGGGGTGTAGGCCAGGGTGGGGCTTTTGCTTAAGACCCAGGGGTGGGAAAAGGCCCTGGGGTGTGGGGAGCAGGGCTTAGGCTCAGTGTGGCTGGAGGGAGCCCCAGAGTGCCTCTGGCCTCAGGATGCAGAGGATCAGGCCTGGGACCTCAGCAGGCTCACTGGAGCCCGAGTGGGCGGGGGCAATGCTAGCCGCATTTCCCCCCGCCCCCATCCTCCAATCCCCAAGGGTCCCTCCCCATTCAACTCTACTCTTCCTCCCCCCCCTCCCATGCCCCCAGGACCCATGCAGCCAGAGGGGCCTCAGAGGGTGAAGGACCAGGCCTGGGACCCCAGCAGGCTCTCCAGGACCCGAGTGGGCAGGGGAAATGCTAGCCACATTCCCCTCCAATTCTCTGAACCTCCGAGGGCCTCTCCCCATCCCCGTTGATGCCCTCATGGTGAGTGAGCCTCTTCAGGCATGGGAACCCCTCCCCACCCCCAGCTGCCCCTCAGGGGCACTGGTCCCATCCCACCTCCACTTCTCCTCCTCCCTTGTTCCCCCAACATCCTACCCAGTTGCTTGGGGGTTCCTCCCTTCCCCTTGGGTGTTGAGGTCCCCCACCAGCATCTGGTAGGTGCCCTAGTTGTGAGGAGATGCAAACTCCCAGTCCTCCTACTCTGCCATCTTGGGTCCACCCCCCTACCTCTTCTTTGTGTATTACTATATTTTTCAAATTTTCTGCCATGAACAGTTGTTACCTTTATAATTAGAGGGAAAATAAATGCCAAAAATAGCTAAAGTTTTATACAAAATTTTTAAATAATATTTTTTACTTAAGAGGAGCTATATTATTTCAAGGGTAAAACTACCCAACATAGAAAACTCTAGTTGGATTACAGATTCTACATTACACTATTTCCTTCTATAGCGTTTGCTACATTTTCTGGTTTGGGTAGATCCTCTTTTATTGCTCCACACCAAAGTTTTTCCACTAGAGGCAATACAATATCTTTGCTTTTGCTGGTAACTTCCACTCTTCTTTCTGAAAACTGATGTCTTTAAGTTCCTTTAAAATGTGTCCAAAAACTATCTCCCTTCAGGAGGTCTTTTCTGATTCAACCTATCCCAGTTTGATTGCTTTTTAATGTACCTCTTTGGCTCTTGTGTATTTAATTTTTCAGGTAACTTTATGGTTGTTGTTTTAATTCTTTGCAAATGCTTTTCTATTGAAGCATCCTTCCATATCTAGAGGATAAATTCTCAGAGTACAGCGGCTAGGATGTTGTGATTTTTGTTTCCTGTAAAACAACTGGAAGAGTGAACTTACACTAATTAACTGGGTGAAAATATATAGTAACAGGTGAACTGAGAATCCTGTGAGAAAAACTGAGCAAAGGCATCTGGGTAAACTTCTGAACTCTTGGCTGCTGGTTGAATCAAGTCTCTCCTGAGAATGTCTGCTCAGCTGTGTTGATTAATCTAAACTATTGCAATACTGTGGGTTTGGAGGAAAAGGTATATTGGGTATACGCTCCTCATTTTTCACCATAGACTGACTGGTTTTCAGAGACAGGAACCTAGAAAGTTGGTCCAACTTCAGATTTCATAATGGCTTGCTGACCACCTTCTTAGACCCTAATTGACAATTTTCTATTGCTCCTCTACATTAGATAGTGTTTGGTAATTGAATATGGTGTTATTTTGAATTATTTTTATGTCTTCCTGTTTCAGCTGTAAATTCAGAGTCATAGGGTTAGAGGATATCTTCAGTGTGAACAATTACCTATATTCTCTTAGAAAGTCTTTATAATGTATAGATTGGAAGTTAGTTCTTTTCTACTAATATTTAGGAAGCTTTCTTTTTTAGTAGATCCTTTACTCACTGAAATGTGACATTTGACAAAGTGTCAATATCAGCCAGAAAATTTTCAGCAGGGAGCTAATATGATGCTGGGTGCTTGTCCTTTCCAAGAATGTTAGTTTTGAATGGGAAATTCAGAGAACAACTGCTTTATACAAAAGAATAATCCGAGGGGAAAATTTTGGGGTTAGGGAAGGAAGTTACCTAATAGATAATTTTTTACTTCTACCCTAAGTAAGGTTTTTCTCCACATCCAACCAGATGTACTTATGCTTGTATCTCATGGGTTTGCTGCTGCTGTGGCATTCTACTGGTGGTGAGGAACATGCCAGAATAACACCCACATTTGCCTCATCCAACCTAGATGCTTGATGTGAAACATGGTTCTTGGGGTGGCAGTTTGCAGCAGCTACATAAGCTGGTGGCATATTTCTTATACTCTCTTCATGTCCTGCTGTTAACTAAGCAGGAAGATAACCTGAAACAGTGGGAATTAGAAAGTTGTCCTTTGCTTGTGACAGAAGAGCCAAAGATGAAGTAGCCTCAAGTAGTCTGAAATAACTTCCTTGTTTTTGTTTTGTTTTATTCTGTCTTTCTTTTTTCTTCGGTAGTGATATGGCTATGCCTGCCTTCCAAGTTTTCAAAATCCTAGTAGACACAGAAAAACGTTTCTTCTCAGTTTTCAAACAGAAAGCTTATGAGCAAGTTAGAAATTACTGGAGCTCATCTCCTATGGTCCCTTCTGTAGTGAGTGTGCTTGTGCCCTCAGAGAATAGAGATGTAGAGGCATCTGACTCACATACATCTAACTCCAGCCAGACTCTAGTCTGACCACAAAATACAGATGTTATGTTGCCACGTGGCATCGGCTGGACGTGCAATAGAAATCTTGCTACACTTTAAGCATATGTTTGCTGGCTGACCCTAGGCCCACTGGAATTTTCTTACAACTCTTCTTAGATATTTTTGGAAACCAAGATTCTCTGTATCAGTGACATAAAACCTGCAGGTAACATTTGCAGGGAAAGGATGGAAACAACCCACAGTGTAGGGGCCTGGACTCAGAATATTGCCTTTCTCCTCTTCTGGTTCTAAATCTAGTCCTTTCATTTGCTGCTTAGTGAGAACTGCTTGCTATCTAAGTAATGCAGACCTTTCTTGCCAGGCAACTCAATAAATTCATCTCTGTTTCAAATTGATATTTGGCAGTTTTTGTTTCTCGTTGTCTAACATGGGATAAGTATAATTGGTCAGTTAGATGGCAGAGACAGGGTTATGAATGCACGAGGATGTGTGACTTTAATTCCCATCATTAAAGTAATTGTACCTGCTTCTGTGGACTGTTGTGACATCCACATAAGTTAGTACAAGTAAGTGCTTAGGACAGGGCATGACCCATGGTAAAGTTTAGCTATTATTATTAATCCTATAAATTGGGAATATTAACATCATTTTCTAGTGTCTGAGGACAAATCCAAACTGCACCTGATAAATATATAGATTTCTAGAAACCACTGGCTATGAAATGAATGATGAGAGTCTTTAATCTGTAAATAAACTTTTAGGACTTTAAAAATTGAAATTAAAAGTTATAATGCCAAATTCTTGAATAAGGGGTCCAGATATTCTACTTTAAGTAGTTTCAGTCAGGGGGAATATTTATGAAAAATACAAAGCTCTCAGGGCCTTAAGTTATGTGCATGCATGTCAAAGATTAAAGGCAGAACAGAGGAATTCTCTATTTATAGGAAGGCCTATTAATTTGTTAACTGATTCAGTACCTGGGATCAAAATCAACAAGGCACCAAAAGAGAAGGCAGCGTAAAAAGACTGAAATATTCTAGTAAATTCACTTTAAAGTGGTGGCTTCCAGTAGCTAGTTGAAATGATTGGGAGAGCAAATCACAGTGTTGAGAGACTTCAAAATGTTCTCCTCTTTGGTAAAGTTGTGCTCCACGCCTGCCTGGCCTCCTCCATGCTTCTGTTGGTTGTGACCCTCTTTCCTGCTCTGCTACATACCACCTACTGTTCAGTTGGAGCATGTGCAACTCATAAGGGCCCTACTACCAGAATCACTGGGTGGAAGACACTGATAAAAAGTAATATTTGGGCTTCCCTGGTGGCACAGTGGTTGAGAGTCCGCCTGCCGATGCAGGGGACACGGGTTCGTGCCCCGGTCCGGGAAGATCCCACATGCCGCGGAGCGGCTGGGCCCGTGAGCCATGGCCGCTGAGCCTGCGCGTCCGGAGCTTGCGCTCATCAACGGGAGAGGCCACAACAGTGAGAGGCCCGCATACCGCCAAAAAAAAAAAAAAAAAAGTAATATTTATGACGAGTAGTTCACAAATACACTAATAGCAGCACAAGTCAAAATTTTGCCAAAATAAGATTCTGCTTTATAACTTCAATGTTACATGGATTTTAAGCTTAATTTTCTCCCTGCCTCTCATTTGATGAGTATGTGGTTGTAAACTTAGTGCCAGATGTCTCCCGACATGCTTCAGATGTTACTGTAGAAAATTAGTCTAAAGGTTACTCTATTCCCTTGTTGTATTTCTCAATACTAATTTTTTTCCTGCTCCTTTGATGAACATTTTATTGACTTAGATTAGCTATTCATAACAGAAGCACTGCCTAGTTTACTGGAGGAACACCTTGGGAATTTTACATCCCAACACCAGGAATAACAAAAAAAGGAAGATAAGAAACCCATTTTTGAAGGGAAAGGCTGGCTGCCCTGGTGAATTAGTTTTGGTTTTGTGCTGTGAGACTTGTTTGGGTCAAAGTTCTTACTAAGAAAGCAAAAGGACTGGTGCAGAGAAAAAGTAGTAAAATAATTCTTTCCATATTTCCCCTCTGTGGTATTCAGAACTACTTCATAAAATGAAGACATGCTTAAATACATGACTTACTTGGCTACCATTGTGTGAACACCCCCAAGCAGTCTCTTTTTTACTACTTTAATCTCTATAAGCTATAGGTTCAATTGGAGTTCCTCATCTTAACCATAAAACACAGAAAATGATTTAAGTGACTATATCCTCAGTCCCCTCAAAGATGCATAGGAGAGAAGTTTGTTCATTACAAACAGTGGGTGCCATAGCTAGCAGGGCTAAATTCTCTCAAAACTGGCTAAAAATCACTGATAGACATTCAGGTCTACTGTTGGATAAGAACTATAGGATACATGTTATGGTCAACAAAAGGCTAAGGGTCAAAAGCCTTCAGAGCTGGAAACAGTCAAACCAATAGTCAAACAAAAATTCAAGATAATGCCTCCCTCAACTCTCAAGGTTTTTGTTTGTTTGTTTTAGACAGCAAAATCAAGATATAGGATGATTCGTCATAATCCTTTGTTATTAATTCCCTTCCCTCACCTCCAGCTACCAGCAACCATGGATCTGATTTTTTGCCTAGTTTTTTCCTTTTCCATAATATCATATAAACTGAATCATTCAGTATGTAGTTTCTTGAGTCTGACTTTTTTCTCTTAGCATAATGCTTTTGAGACTCATCCATGTTGTTGCATTTATCTGTAGTTCTTTTTTTACATTGCTATGTGGATATAACATAATTTATCTATTCACTAGGTGATGGACATTTTGGGTTGTTTTAGCTTTTAGCATTTATGAATAAAGTTGCTGTGAATATTCATATGCAGGTTTTTGTGTGGACATAGGTTTTCATGTCTCTAGGATAAATACCTGTAAGTTTAGCTTTGTAAGAAACTGCCAAAATTTTTCCAAAGTAGAATTCCCACCAGCAATATTTAAGTGTTCTAGCTGCTTTGCATCCTCATCAGCATTTGGTATTGTCATGTATTTTTTTTTAACTTGAGCCAATGTAATAGGTGTGTAGTGGTATCTCACTGTGTCTTTCAAGTTTTCATAGTTAAGTTTATATGATCAGTTTTGAATTGCACATCAAATAATCTAAGGCATGTCAGACATCAGAAAGACAGATTCTATTAGCCTTGGACGTTGGCTCTTTAGCATGTTCTCCTACTGATGTTGCACCACTGGGCTATCATTAATCATAAATTATAACTATGCAATACCTAAGCATACACAGATTCAGCAAGCACAGAATCTTTGCTTCCTAGCCAGTTAGGATCCTTCTATCATAAGATTTATAACAGAATCACTAGAAGCTTTCTGCTCCTTTTTTTTTTTTTTCTTCACACAGTGTGTCAGGAAAATGCCTACCAGGGGAATATTTCTGCTCATCATCTCCAAAATGGAAAAGTAGCCAATTATTTTCTGCAGCCCTCCAAGCTAGCCTCACATAGAAAATTGGCTCTTGCCACAGTCAGAAGGGGATAAAATAAAAGTTTCTGGAGCTACAGCAGCAAGTCACTTTTCATTTTTGCAGAAGTTGGGCGTCTTTCCTCTTGTCTTTATTGTGATTATTTGTTGGGCCCTGTGATCACTTGCTGTTGTTTGTCTTCCTCCTGCTGATATTAAGTTTTGACTTGGATAGGGGCCCTCCCTCATCCTTCCTATGTAGTTGTGGTATGAGTGAGATGGAGTGAGTGGAGCTCTGGTCCTTTTCTTCCAGCTTTGACTAGACCAGAATGTTCTCTGTTACACAAACGTGGCAGGTCCTTCATGACTTTATGACTCCCCCACCACCCCACCTCCACTCCCCACTGCTTTTGCTCTCCTTCTCTGCCTGCAAAATTCCTACTTGTCCTTCAAGATCAGATCAAATGTCACCTCTTCGATGATGCCAGATTCCCTGAGTCCTGTTAGTCACATCCACTGAACTTTGCACTTGTTTTGTTTGAAGACTTATCACATTGCCTTGTGATTATCTGTTAACATTTCTGTATCTCTCCTAGACTCTGAACTCCTCTCAGGCAAGAACCACGTGTTAATCATTGTTGGCTTAACATATAATACACACTCAATAAATTTTTTTTGACTGACTCTAAATTTGCAGGGCTGCTTTTTTAAATGCAGAGATATTCTTCAGCTTAGAAAAGGAATGATAGAAGCATCTGCTAAATAGAAACTTTTTTTGAGTAAAAGCCATTCATATATAGTATGGCAAAGTGGTAGTTGTAAGATTTGATTGATCTCTGATAGAACTGGATTCCTCTCACCCTCACCCAATCAAAGTAGTTATAAACCTCATATAATGGGAAAGAAAAATCAAAGAATTAAAAGAATTCTATGATTCTTATCTCCATCATTACACTATGATATGTATATAAGTAATTGCTTTAGTCGTGTCAGCAAAATGTTAGGCCTTGGGACTAAACAAATAATTGTTTAGTATGAGTATAGCCCATGCAGTATTTGGGACATACTTATACTAAAAAATGTTTCCTGTTTACCTGAAATTTAAATTTAATTAGGTGTCCTAAATACTGTCTGCCAACCCTAGCCAACATGAAGCCTCTTTACTTCACACAGTAGAATGAATGGTAGGGAATAAGTGCTCTTGGAAGTTAGTTCTGAAATATATAATGGACAATGCTATTATTCTCCCAGATTGGCCAGTATAGGCAACTTAGCTGGATGATCATCTTAGCTAGCATATGATGCAAGACCAGGAAGAGAACTGAGATCAGAAAGCAGTGAAGTCACTGACCCTGTGGCCATTTGGGTCATGGAAAGCTCTGTAACTACAGTAAATTAAAGAACGCCACATATTCCGTGCTACTTTTCTCATTGGGAGGAGAAGTCTATTGCCTTCTGTTTGAAGGTGGGCAGCTCTGTAACTGCTTTGACCAATAGAATAATAGCAGAAGTAACACTGTTCCAGTTTCTGAGCTTAGGCCCTAATTGTCTCTCAGTTTCCACTTCCTGTCTCTTAGAATCCTCTTTTTGGGAGCTGTGAGTTCTTTATACAAGAAGTCCATCTTCTCTGACAGTGCCATGCTACAGAGGCTTTGGGCAGAAACTTTTGTTGACAGATCCTGCTAAGCTCACCCTTCCTGCCATCCCCGTCAAGTCACATGAGAGTGACCTGTTGTGGACCCTCCAGACTCTGAAAGTTGAATATCACCAAGTGAACCCCTTCAATGGCACATGGAACTAAAGAACCACCCAGCTGATCCCTGCCTGAATTTCTGACCCATGACACCTGGAGATATGATAAAATGGTGTCATTTTAAGTTGCCACATTTTAGAAGGTTTTATAAACCAGCAATGTATAACAAGAACAGTGAATACAAATTGTAAGTTCCTTGACCTGGGGGTGACTTAGTCAAGAAAGGAGTGCCTTTTATCATTGAGTATTCAAATCTCTCCATTTGCTTGTTTGGTTGTTTCTCAAGGAGATCTTGCTTGGAGTAGAATCTTACCTAGAAAATGACACATAATAAAGCTCAAAGCTGAGTCATAGCTAGGAGTCCAAAGTGACATCTTCTCTTGTCCCCAACTCCCCAGAGGTCCAGAGATGTTCTGCAGTCCCGCTGAGAAGGATTACAAAATATGCCTGAAACCTAACCTGAGAGGCAGGTTAACAACAAGAAAATGTGCAAACCTGGAACTAGATGCAGAGAAGAGCAACGTAGGGGAGCAGAACTGTCAGTATGAAATAAAGCCATGCATCAATGTGCAGGGCGTAGCAAGATGTCCAGCTGAAATTACCATCAGCAGCACTTTCTGTCTTGAGGAAACTTTCTGCAGGTAGAAGGGAAGGCTGAGAAAATGCAGAGGGAGTATGAGAACTCCCCGCAGGGAGTGTAATGGGAATCCCAAAGGTGAATGATGCAAGAAGGGAGCAGACGCTCTGAACCAAGCCACCCAGGGCCAGAAAACTTTACTAATCCCTTAGTGAGGAGAGATGAAATAAGACCACGCCTGGGTTACATATACTGTAATCAGTGATATCGATCTAACTTAATCAGTGATTTGTCACGTAAAACTGTTTCTAGTTTTACTTAGGTTCTTTTTAAATAAGGTTGTTTGTTTTCTGAAATATTACACATAAGATCTCTGTTTAGATATTGTTGAATGAGAAGTACCCAAACTTGGGTGGTCTCAGAAGATTATCTAGTTATGTTCTTGGTACCTATGGAGGAACTAAGTTTGAGTCAGCAAGGCTCCTGAAAAACAGATGCTAGTAAGAAAACAGATGCCTAAGGGAGAGACTTGCCCAGGTTGGGCATTGCCAGGTAACATTTTCACACATGTAGCTGTTCAGAAAACCCCTGGTTTATTTTAAATGAGGCACACTGCCTTAGAAAGATGCCATCCTATTTTAGAATTAAAGTCTAACATACTTTATTCTGTATATACTTGAAAAATAATTTTATTTAATGAATATGTATGATGATTATAATAATTCTTTAGTTATATTACATGAACCCTCTTCCAAGCAAGTACAAATGCTTTTAAACAAGCCACTTCTAAAAACCATCACATCGCATTGCTCCATTGCATGCAGCAGCAGTCAGAGAAGCTCTGACTTGGCACGTTACTGTATTAACTTAATAGGCGGAGTGAATTCCTAGGTTACCTGAGGTGGGCCCCTTGGAGGGCCTTACAAGAGTTTTATTAGGGAACAAAGAGCACATATAAAGGCTTGCTAGTATTTCTACCCTGGTTTCATTCATAATATACATTTACAGCCTACAAAGATAATGCTTCCTTCAGAGCCAATAATGCTGCATGTTGGAAATCAGTTCAGCAATCACTCAAATTTATTCTGAATGTATAATGCTGACCGTATAACAACAGAAAAATAGTCATGAAGTGCTCTCATGGCGTGGTCAGTTATTATAACAATAGCTCAGTGGCTTGACGTTTTCAGCAGTAAAATATCCAGGCATCTGAACTGCAAAAAAAATCACAGAAATTTTTAGTCATAGCAGCAAAAACGTATCTGTAACTGTAAGATGATTTTTTTTGCCTGTTAACCTTCCTTCCAAAGCAATTGCTCCCCGTCTGGCTTGTTTGGTGATGAAGTGAACAATTTGGGGACATCTAGCAAGTCATTGTGTCTTTGAAACTCTCCAGGGCAGGAGTGGGCAATTATTTTGACTTAAAGCACAACTTAGTATGTTTGGCTGAACTCAAAGAACCCCTTGTGGGGAATGAGCCCTCCTTTGCTGATGTCGGAACACACGTATCAGAGCTAACAGCAGTAATAACTCTATGTGTTTACAGGAACCGTGTTTCTGGACTGATGGACTCTGTTCCTCCTCCTACTACAGGTCTTGTCTGTAGAGGGCCGTCCTCCTCTTGTACCTCAGCCCTTCATCAAGACACTTGGCTCTGTTCACAGTGAGAAGGGACTGGTTGCTGTGTTGTAGACATCTTTTCACTTTGATCACCTGTTCTCTCACACATGCCATGATACCCAAGGGCCACAGGGTGAAGTGGAAAGACACTAGATCTAGAGTCAAGAGGCCCTGATTTCATATCCTCGCGTGATAGATGCCTGACATGTCATTCAACACTGTTTCGTGGTGTCTTCACTGAGCGACAGTGAAATGATTACGAGCCCCTACTCGGTAATCAGATTGCCATGGTTACTCTGTGCTTCGGTTGCTTCCTATGGAAAATGATGGTAGTGATAGCTGACACTATAGTGCTTATGTTGTGCCAGGCCATTTCCTAAGTGCTTTACATGTATATTAACTCATTTAATTCTCATGACAACTCTGTGAGGTAGAGTATGATACTACTATTCTTATTTTTCAAATAAGGAAGTTGAGGCACAAGGAAATAAAGTGATTTGTCTAAGCTTGTACAGCTGATATGAGTCAAGGTCGGGATTTAAAGCCAGGCAATCAGGCTCCAGAGCCACTGAAGCCCCTCTACCTGCCCTGGAGGTTGTTATGGGGATCAAAGTTTGGCTAGTCTATCTATGAAATAGGTATAATAAGATCACACCTACTGTCTTCACAGGGTGTTCTTTTATCACAGTCACAATAGACGTGACAGCAAAGTGAGAGGAGCTTAAAGTGCTTTAAAAAAAAATAGCACATGGGGCTTCCCTGGTGGCGCAGTGGTTGAGAGTTCGCCTGCCAATGCAGGGGACACGGGTTCGTGCCCCGGTCCGGGAGGATCCCACATGCCGCGGAGCGGCTGGCCCCATGAGCCATGGACGTTGAGCCTGCGCGTCTGGAGCCTGTGCTCCGCAACGGGAGAGGCCACAACAGTGAGAGGCCCACGTATAGCAAAAAATAAAAATAAAAAATCAAGTTATAT
Source organism: Mesoplodon bidens (assembly GCF_964165515.1). Lineage (NCBI taxonomy): Eukaryota > Metazoa > Chordata > Mammalia > Artiodactyla > Ziphiidae > Mesoplodon > Mesoplodon bidens. Next base: position 79,135,746 of record NC_138160.1, read on the forward strand.
CATAAAAAAAAAAAAAAAATAGCACAGTGTGACCTTCCCTGCAGTGTTATTAGTAAACAGCTGTCACTTTTGGGTTCCAGAACTTGCCAGATGATATTATGTGATAGAAAAGTGAATCATTGCATCAGTATTAAGTCACTCAAGAAAGTAAATGCCAGGTGCTCCGAAGTGCAAATATCTGGTATAAGAATCAGATGACTGAAGCCAGGAAAAGGTCAGATGAAGTTTCCCTTAACATGCAGTGAAAAGCGTGTGGCCAGCCTGATGGATTTTAATCTGTGATAAAAATGAGGAGCCTCCTCAGGTATGAAGAGGTGTCAACACCTTTCTTCTCTGCTAGATATGTCAGAGATATTTTGGGGCTTACCCTGCGAAAGAGTTTCTGGAGCCTCCAGATGTCCATGTCCCGGTGAAGCAGGAAGTTTCAGCCTGTACCACTCCTCCCGAGCAAACCACAGCATCCAAGAAGCTGAGGCCGAGGATCTCTCATTAAAGGGCATGGTCAGTTTTGAGAAGGCTTTTGTCTCATCACCTGACCCCCTGAGCTTGGGGCTCCCAGATTAAATCAGACTTGAAGGAGGAAAAAATCAAATTTGCATCAAAACCAAACCAAACCTGAGTGCAGGCTAAATTCAAGATAGAGGAAGAAACACAAGTGTTTCGTTTGCTGCTCCCCATCACTTGCTGCATGTTTCTCCTAGTGATGCAATTGGACAGTCCCCTGCCCCCCAAAAGCCTCTATTTAAACTAATCTTACAGGATTGCACAATGGCTCAGGTGGCCATACTTCTTTTGAACACTTTCTCTTTAAGTCAAAGGGAATCCTGGAAGTTGGTTTTTGCTGTGTAAGACTTAATATGGGGGTTGGCAAACTGGCATCCCGCAGGCTGAATCTGACCTTCCCTTTCCCCCGCCCAGGGAGGTTTAGTATTTTGAAAGAACCGAATTAGTCATCACCAGGATTTAAAAGGCAGATGAGTTCAGTAAAAATCTAGATTTATGACCTTGGAGGAACTGGAAGACTTGGCGACAGTAGGCCCTCATCCCTACATGGCCACAACGAACTAAAGGTGAGAGGTCACAACCTGCCTCTCCAGGTTACCTCCCAGCCTCCCAGCTCAGCTACCTGCCCCGCCGTTGTATACACAGAGCCCCACCTCAGCATTAGTGCATTTGGGGCCAGATAATTCTCTGTGCTGGGGGCTGTCCTGTGCATCATCAGATGTTTAACTGCAGTCCCACCCTCTACCCACTACATGCCAGTAGCATCCCCCATCCCTCACCCTTACGGCCCACCTCACCCCAGTGGAGACAACCAAAAATGTTCCCAGACATTGTCAAATGTTTCCTCGAGCAGGGGGTTGCCAGGGGCTTCAGTTGATAACAGACCATTACATTAGCATCTGCAAACTAATGAAATAATATTGTAAATTCTTACACATTAGCATTTTTCCTTTCTTGTGCTCAAAGTGTCACACTGGGGAATAATTGGCAAAGACCGCCTAGGCCTTTTGATTGTTTTGAAATTCCTGATTAGGCTGGAACATTCTTCCCTTCCAAATGAGATTTCTTATAATCTCAGTCCAAGATTATTGGACCATAAATTGACACTAGAAGGAATTTTAAAGGTCACAATGTCCTCACTTTACAGGTAAGAATAGTGAGTCCCAAGGAGGAGAATTGCCCAGGTCACACAACTGGCTAATGGCTTGAACTAAAACCTAGATCCAAATTCCTAGCTTACTATTCTCTGCACAACATCAAACACTTGAGCCATAAAGAAAAATCTAAGCATGATATACAAATGTCCCAATGACTATATTTAACTCTGTTTATTGTGGCTGCTCTTCTAGTTGATTTCAAGTCAATTATAATTATTTCTGCATACTGCCGTGATATGATATCTCACCTCTCCAAATAAACTGCCAAAATTTCATTTTCTTAGCTTGGGGACCTGAAAGAATGGGCTCCCTTTGGAGTGCAGGCCCCTTAGGGGGGAGTCAGAGGGGGGGCTTTCTGCCCTACTTTATTTGGGTGTCTGCTCTTGGAATTTATATCACCACTCAAAGCATGCCCCAGTGCTCTGCTTGGAAAGCAAGGGTGCAAGTAGGACTTTGGGGTTGGGAATTGTGATTCTTCAGTGGCATTTGGGGAGGCCCATTGTTGACCCTGAGGGTGCTACAGAGGCAGGCAGGCTGTGTGGTGAGTCTGGGAGAGGAGGCAGCCTTGCAGGTGGTACCAGAAACTCCTGTGGTCATTTGCAGGGATATAAGCAGTCAGCTTTACATACCACAGCCTGCCCCTCATCCCTCTCAGCCCTAGCCCCAGCCCTTCTCTGCATACACATGCTTTGCAAGGTGCCTGGTACCACATAATTCATTTCCCCTAAGAAAACTGTCCTTGGTACTCATCCTTACCAAGTTCTACTGGTGCCCCGGTGCTTTCGGGAAAGAGCAAACATGCCATTGGAGACCCTTGGGAAGGGTCTGGCATTGAGACGTTTCATTCCTTCCCATCTGCCCAAATGTGCAGCGGCCTCTAGCATGGGTGGGAGCAAGGGGAGGGCAATGCTTTTGATTCACAGCAGCCAGGGACTTTGAAAAATTCTTCACTGTTTGGCTCCTTCGTTTGTCTCAGTGGCTTTCTTCCATGCTACTGCTTCTGATATCTTTACATCCTACTTCTAAAAACCTTCATGTTGCCTCAAACTATCAAAACTCACAAATTTTGTAGAAAGTGTTGCTCTGCCCAGCTCACTAGTACATGGATGACATCAGACACCAGAGTTGACTCCCTTCCTCACCTTTAGTTGTGTTCCCCGAGCATGGTGGGCTTCCAAGGAGCAAGGAGCTCTCAGCTTCCTTCTGCCATTATGTTTCCTATGTGTCGTTTTGTTTTGGGTGTATGCATGCTGGTGTCAGGACTATGACCAGCCACTCCCCTCCACCTTTTGCTTTTTGGTCTGAGGAAAATTTGACTTTTACAGTTAATGGTTCTCCTCCGGCTCCCTGCCCTGACCCTTCCTTGGACCCAGTCCAAGTTGAATAAGCAAACTTCAGCTCAGAAACTTCCAAGGATGTTCAGGAATTGGAGGATTTTGGAAAAGTGGGAGGAATACTGAGGTCCAGAGAGGCAGGTAGCTGTCTGTTTTCTCACTTCCTCTGCATGCATGAGATGTTTTATACCTATCTTCAAACAAGTGTTCACTTAACCAAGGAGTATCTGATTAGCAAAGACTTTCGAGTTGAATAAGTTCCTGGATTTTTAAGCTTTGGTTTCCAGAGAGCCTTGTCACTGAGGGGATTGAACTTTGAGGTGAATGCTTTATGTTGTTTCTTATAACAAGGGGTGTTTTGTTGATAGTTGTAGCTAGACCTTGTACAACAGTAAATAATCTGCTTACAAGTATCAGGAGCTGCAAAGAGAAATAAACCATAGCCCCACACTTCATTTCTCATTTTTGTTTGCAGACACATGACAAGAAGATGGGACTGTTCCTTTTACATTTTTCTTCTCGATTTTTTTCTTTTTTCTTTAACATCTGGGTCTTCATTGCCTCTTGGTGCCTATTTAACACCCACAGCCAACAATTACCACTCCTGGTTCTAGCCTGAGTGTTCATTATTTTAGCTTTTTCTGGTTGTCATTGTTAAGGCACTACTTATAATTCCAGTTTCAGAGCTGCAAGGAACTGTAGAGGTCATAGAGTTCAGTCATTCCCTTTGACCTATGAAGAAAGTGAGGCCTTAACGTGAAGTGCTTTGTTTCAGTTTATACAGCTAACCTCTAGCAGAGGTGGGAGTAGAACCAGACCCTCACTCTAGGCCAGGCGCTATTTTCATGTAGGGTATGGTTCCCCCTTTCCTTTTGCTTTTTTCTGGTGCCCTTTCTTTGGGCTCTCTAGAACATAAAATTATCAGATATAAAATTATAAGCCATTAAGTTCCAAGAAGCCCTGTTTAATCTGAGTTTTATTTTTTAGCAGATGGCAGCAGATACTAACCCTGGCTGCCTCAAACAATAGCCCATATCTTATTGATGGAAATTCTCTAATTCAGTTTCCTAGGATCCTCATCCTTTCCAGCTGGTTATTAATTATCAGGCAATATCCTCTTGAGCTGTCTCTACTTCTTAATTACCTTATTAATTGTATTCACATAAATTGATCTCTCTGACATTCTAAGTCTGACTCACTGAGGAAGTAAGTCTAATAGTCACAAGAGACTCCGACAACCTCACAACCTTAACTTATTATTTCTATTATGCATACTGATATCACTAGAAGCCAGAAGAGAATGCTTTGCTGAACGGGCCTTTATCCTAATCATAATTAGAATGTCCTTTAACAATTCTGTCTTGCACACCTTTCTTGCTTACTCAGATACACATGAGACTTACCAGTTCATTTCCACCCTGCCTGCACTCTTTAATCTTTAACATAGAAGGAATTTCCTCCCTCATATTACCTTGTGGTAATCCTTTATTTGCAATTCAAGGCAATTATAGGAGAGTAAACATGAATATATTTTAGTTCTTGGGTTTTTACTGTAACACTGCACCCTAAGGGCCTGATGCCCAATTAAACATTTAAAAACAATTTTTAAGTCAAGTTTTTATATACAAAGATAGTTTCTTAAGTGTGTGCTATTAGAGAACTCATTTTTTTCCTTCCTGATATGGTACACTACTGTTAATTCCACCTTTTTGCCCAGGTGCCACTTAACTTTTATGAAAGGACAAGAGTAAATAGGTCTTTATGTAAAAGTTGGTCCTTGTTCCATACAATCCTTTGGGTATTTGTATTAGAAATGGTTGATTGGCAGGAGTTAGAGCTGAAGACTAGCATCTCTATGAAAAAAAATATATGAAAAGGAGTTAGAGAATTCCTATGCATGTTTATTTGCATTTGGGGGAAAATCATCTCCAAACTCTTAGAAAGAAGGGAATCATATAAATTCTAAATGCCAGTATTTTTCATGGTGAGAAAAATGAGTCACCTGGATGCCACCAATGGGCAGATTTTATTCTGGCCAGGGATTCAAGGATCCAATTTGATGATCTGCATGACTGAGTCTCTTCATGTGTCTACGCACCCTCAGAACATTCACCAGAGGTTCTACAGATACCACTATCTCAAACTACTCCCTACTGAACTCATCTTTTCACTGCCTTGCCCATTCACTCATCCAACCCAAACCCGGAACTTGGATGTCCTCTTCCTGATTTTTCCCCTCTCCCTATCACCTGCCAAACCCCTTCTTCTAATCAGTCATTTAGTTCAGTTCTGTTGATTTAGCTTCCTTATTACTTCTCCGTGACTGGTTTCTTCTAGTGCTGTTGCCCCAGCTCAGCTCCTCGTCCTCTCTTTCCCAATCTATTGCAATAATCTCTCTTCTAACTTCAGTGGCATCTCATCTCCCATTGGATGACTTACTTACAAGGCTTTCCATGACCAGCCTCACTAGTCTTCTATCTCTACTGCCTTTTCTCTCATCCAACACTTTAGCCATGTTGAATTAGTCACATGTCCCCAAACCTCCCATGTGATTTTATATCCCATCCCTTTAAATGTTCTCTTCCTCTTTTCTTGGAGTGCCATTCTCACAAAATTTTATCTGTCAAACTCCTACTTATACTTTAAGACCCAGTCCAAGCATCTTTTTCTGGAAAGCCAGACTGGGACCCCAAACAAAGTTGGTCATTCTTTTCTTTGTGCCCCCTCTTTAATTTGAACATACTTATTAGCTGTATTGCAATCATTTGTGTGCCTGTATTTCCTTTTAGAATATAAGTTCCTCAGAGGCAGGAAGTATGCCTTTTCTTTTCTTTTTTCATCTTCAACTTCTAGTGCATTATGTAACACACAGTAGATTCCCAGTGAATATTATTTGAATGAATGAAAGAGTCTATGATCTCTTGAGATTCCTTCAAGTTCCACTCATATTATTCATGATTTTATACTTATTTTTGGTTTCAACATTGATTCAAATGCTAGGGGCCAATTTGTAGCCCAACTGTTGTTTTGTTTTTGCTTGCTTACAAGCCTGCTCTTTCTCTGGAACAGTTGAGGATGGGGTGGAGGAGAAGCAGTCATCTTGTGCAACAAAAATGGTAGAGTGTACCCTCTGTTGCAATGTAGTATAATGGGCAATGGGATGGCTTTGGAATAAAACTGACCTCAGTTTAAATTTCACTTTTGCCCCTTATTCCATGTGTGACTTTGGACAAGGTTAACTTCTCTGAGCTTCAAATTTGTTATCTGTAAGATGGTAATGATAATAACACCTGCTTTCCAAATTTGTTTTGAAGGTGAAATGACGTAATACATGTATAGCACTTACAATAGTCCTTGGCATGTAATAAGTTCTCAATAAATGACATTTGTTATCATTATCATCACCTTTATTGTAAAGTCTCTACAGAACATAGGCAGGGGGAAGTGTGGTACTTCCTTCTGGTTGCCAAGAGACTCCTTCCTCAAAGATAAGTGTACTACCAGGATCTTCATCAAAACCATAGAGTACAGAGATAGTTGAGAAATGGTTTTCTCAGTTCTCCTAAGAATGGTAGCTGACTAGTGCCATTCTTTGCATAGAGGAGATGTTAGTTAATTCATTATGTACAAAGGGTACCTTTAGGTGTTAATCCTCTCCCTTTGATAAAGGCATGTGATGCCCACACACTGGCCTAAACTCGGTGGGATATTGGGCTGGGAATGTATTTTTAGAATCAGTAATGAAGTTTTCAAGACACTTAAGAATATCTTGGGTTAGCCAAAACAAAAGATAAAGTCTTCTTTATATACATTCTTTTAACTGTTTTGTGCCTGTAAGGTAGAGGAAACAATTTTGTAGTAAAAAAAATCATTGGACTAGAAGTTGAAAGACCAGTTCAATGATTTACTCTGGGAATAACTTAGGGTGGTTACTTACATAGGCACTGAGAGCTTCCATATCTCTATAGTGAGGTTAAGACCCATCCTGTTGATCTCACCAATTCTTGAGAGTTTTAAATCACATCATGTATTTGAAAGTGTTTTATAATTTATAATAAGTGATATACAAATCCTAGTTATTTTGATGATGATTATTCTGCTTTACTGCCATCCTGCTTCCTTCACCAGATGATACTAATCAGCCCAGATGTCTAACAGCAATACAGCTGGTTCAAATATGAGGAAATGAGTGGCTTTAGTTAAAATTGCCCAACTTTTGTCTCTTCTTTTTCTGTCTTCTGTTCTTGTGCTGTGGGGCTTCCCTTGGTCTTTTCATTGACTATTGAAGATTTATTCCTGTGATCCCAGTTACTATTTCTAACCGCTTTTCTGAAAAACGTTAAAAGCTCAAAGCATTTGTCAGCTCTACCAAGCTACCAGACCACAGGGAATACCCCAGAAGGCCCAGCTGATTCTTCTAAATGTGCTGAATGGAGTTATCTTTTCATTTGTTTTTGCAGGTTGGAAACATGAGTGAATTTAGCTATTATTTCCTTTTTTGGATGTGAGCTAGCTGCTTTACAAAACTGGGTATTTACTGCTTACCTATTGCTGGGACAAAAGATACATCACCTCCAACAGTGTTTCAAACCCTCTGACTTAAGACTAGAGTTAGGTCTTAGCTACTCTTAGAAAAAGTCTGGCCCTTTATTTCAGCCAAACTCTTCTATACTCACTAACTTCCAAACATGCCATTTCCTGCTTCTTTATTTTTGCTTGTCTTGGCTCTCCACTTGGTACCCCCTACATTTCCTCTCTCACCATGGAAAAGTGAAACTAAACAAGAAGCCATCAATTAAAGCTCTGCCTCATCAATGTTTCTTGACTCCTCCAGCTCCCATTTTATTTCTCTTTCCCCTATACTATTCATTGGTCCTATTATACCTTTTAGAAATTATTGCTAAAAGTCCTATCTATATCTCATTTGGTAACTTTTAAAATAATTTTATGAGCTCCTTTTCTCCAACCTGCATGGCAAGGATCATTATCTTAAATTTTCTTTCTTGGTACAGAATTCTAGCTGGACTTGTAATTATTATACAAGTTTATTATCATTACTACTTACCATATACTATTACTATTATTATTATTAATACCTGTGGATTCACTGATAATAACTGAGGATCTAGTGGAGACTATATATATGCATATGCATATGCATATACATATACATATGTGGGGCTGCAATTGGCTTCACTACTGCATTAGGGGGAGAAATGCTCAGAAAACAATGTTACAATATGTGTGTTTTTAAATTGGTGAAAGTTGTGAATTGAAAAATTGTGTGCATGTCAGCATATTATCTGTTTTAATATTTTGACTCAACCACAAAGCTCACTCTTTAATATTAGAGAGTTCAACTTATTATGGAACTGAAGCTGTCCCTTTCTGGCTCCCTCAGGAAAAAGCTGAACAAACAGATGGGCCTTCCTTGGAATGTCAACCAACAAGAGCTCTGCTCCTGCTGACAGAGGTTGTAAATTTTACTGACGACCCTCTAGAATGTCAGCTCCACTGCCCAGTTTCCCTGGGAAGCTGTAGTTAGAAGTAACAAAGCCAAAGTCTATCTTTGTTGCCTTTCTTTAGGAGGCCCAATAATCTGTAACACTAGCACCATAAGTTGAGCACTACTCTTCATGCTCCTAAAATTTTCTCCTCCTAACATAGTTTCAGTGGTTACTGTCATGATCTAACCATTTCAGCTACATTAAACTAAACAAAGCTTCTGCACAGCAATGAAAACCATCAACAAAATGAAAAGCAACCTACAGAATGGAAGAAAATATTTGCAAATTATATATCTGATAAGGAGTTAATATCTAAAATATATACATAAGGTGTGTAAATATACAAAGAACTCATACAACTCAGTAACAACAACAACCCCCCCAACACTCCAATTAAAAAATGGGCAGAAAAACTGAACAGACAGTTTTTCAAAAAAGACATACAAGTGATTAACAGGTAAATGAAAAGGTGGTCAACATCACTAATCATTAGGAAAATAAAAATCAAGACCACAATGAGATATTACCTCACACCTGTTAGAATGGCTACTATAAAAATGACAAGAGATAACAAGTGTTGGTAAGGATGTGGAGAAAAGAGAATCTTTGTGCACTGTTGGTGGGAATGTAAACTGCTGCAGCCACTATGGAAAACAGTATGGAGGTTCCTCAAAAAATTAAAAATGATCCAGCAATTCTACTTCTGGGTGTTTATCTGAAGAAAATGAAAGCATTGTCTTGAAAAGATATCTGCATCTCTATGTTCATGGGAGCACTATTTACAATAGCCAAGACATGGAAACAACCTAAGTTTCCATCAAGGGATGAATGGATAAAGAAGATGTGGTGTATATGTACAATGGAATACTATTCAGCCATAAAAAGCAGAAAATCCTGCCATTTGCAAGAGCAAGGAATGGACCTTGAGGACATTATGCTAAGTGAAATAAATTAGAGAAAGACAAATACTGTATGATCTCACTTATATGCAGAATCTAAAATATCAGACTTATAGATACAGCGAGTAGATCGATTATTGTCAGAGGCAGGGAGGGGGAGTTGAGGGAAGTGGATGAAGGTGATCAAAAGGTACAAACTTCCAGCTGTAAGATGAAGAAGTTCTGGAGACATAGTGTACAACATGGTGACTGTACTTAACAGTAATGTGTTGTATATTTGAAAGTTGCTAAGAGAGTAGATCTTAAAAGTTATCATCACAAGAAAAAATTGTAACTATGTAAGGTGATGGATGTTTTTATTGTGGTAATCATTTCATAATATATATGTATGTAAACTCATTATGTTGTACGCCTTAAACTTATACAATGCTATGTATCAGTTATATGTCAATAAAACTGGGGAAAAAAAGAGGTAGCCAATGATTTAAATTTGTTGCTTGAAAAATGATCTTTTATTTTTTTTTAATTTTAAATTTTTATTTTTTTCATCTCAAATTATTTTACTTTCTTGCTGCTAGTAAAATATCAGTTCATGATACATTAATTGAGCACCTACTAAATGCAAGATGTTTCATTGAAAGAACATTAGATTTGAAGTTAAAGACAAAACCCTTAAAGCTGCCACATTAATTTTGTTTTCTTGAGAAAATCTATTCATATTGTTTGTTTCCTCATGTATATAATGTACATAGTTTTAATTCTTAACCCTGTTATCAACATCATTGAAAATAATGTGTATCAAAACACTAGTAAAACATAAATTGTTAGTTATGTTGCTAGCTTATTCAAGGTAAATTCAAATTACAAGCATGGCATACTGGGACCTCTATTATCTAATACTAAAAAATGTTTTAAACACCACCGTTACCCAAATTCCCATCTCTATCTGTTACTATAGTTATAAAAAAATGCTTTCAGTAGCTTCAATATACTTACATTTTATTTTATTTTTTTCTTCTTTTTATTCTAATTATTTTTTTATTGGAGTATAGTTGATTTACAGTGCTGTGTTAGTTTCTGCTGTACAGCATAGTGAGTCAGTTATACATACACATATATCCACGCTTTTTTATACTCTATTCCCATATAGGTCATCACAGAGTATTGAATAGAGTTCCCTGTGATATTCAGTAGGTTCTTATTAGGGAAAATGGTCTTTTAAATTAGTAAATTCTCTAAGAAAAACCTGGGAACTTTGAGTTGCAGAATAATTTAAATAAAAATTTTATAAAGCTAATCAAATCAGAATTTCCCTTGGGTTTGTAGGGATGAGGACCTTCCTTAGTCTCACACCCCTGGATGAGATTCACTAGAGGGGAACTACTAGACTCCATTCTTGTGACAGGCTGAGCAGCCCAGCAGAATGCTTCTTCCATCCATTTCCTAAACTCCTAGGAAACTTTAAACTTTAACATTTGAACTCTAGTAGCTGTCAAACTTCCTTGGCATAAAATAGCCTTATTCCATTCAAATAATATTGAAAAGTATTAATTCTAGAAAAATTAATAATATAAGAAGATTAGAAATAACCTAAATATACAGCAGTTGGGAATTGGTTAAATTATGGTATATCCAGACTGTTGAATACCGTGATTATATGCACAAAAGATTGTTTTTTTGAAAATAGAACAATTTCAGAGATGATGGTGATAATTCAGAAGGCTTTCTTTGTTAGCAAATAACTCCTGAGGTGTTAGCTATTCCCCACTCATGGAAGAATTTCTCCCTTCCTTTAAGATTAATCCCAAGAAATCCTGCAAGTGTTTATAATCCAACAACCTGTGCTTTGTACACAGTAGCCTCTGCAAGGAGATTTGTTAAATTGAATACTGTGAGACATGTTAACTCTGTTTCTGGGTTGGCTTAAGAGATATCTTGGAATCTGAACATTTCTTTCTTTTTAAAACATTGTTATGACCATTAAGAATGCACCAACTTGATTTCACAGTGAATTAACCATCTCTTGTCTTTTTCTCCAGAGTCTTAATTATTTCTGCCAGTGAAGGATGAGTCAGGAACACCTTGTTAATGCCAAATTGGCTAGAATATCCTGCTTTGGAGGTATTCTGTATACTAGGTTGAATCATATGACATTGCCAATATTTGACCAGCTTTTATTTTCAAAGATAGTAGTTTATATGGTTTAACCTAAGACATCTTTTCTCCCTATGTCTGGTAAGAGATAGCCTAGCCTTCAGAGGTGGACCCAAACGAGACACTTCTGCTGGCCTCCTCCCTGTCTCATCTCTGTGCCAACAAGGAAGTGGAGGGGAGGGATAGTGCCAGCTTGTCTCTCCACTTAGCTTATTAAGTACAGAGTGAATGTGGTGGTGTCTCCAAGGGGCTTCACTTTTTAGACAAATATGCCAGTTTTGGGTTTTTAATTACTATATCTTTTTGATAGCTCATTATTTTATTATTTCTTCTTCTCACCCCTGTCCTCCCCAATTCCCATTCTGATTACTGGCCTCTGTATTTTTAGAAGGTGATCAACAGTATGTTTGTAAGAAGCCTCTAGCCATCAGTGTACGGCTTCAGTCATTCTGAAGCTTCATTTGATAGTGTCATGAAAGATTTTCCTTTCAGTCAAAGCTAATGGAAATAAAACATGATAGGAATTGTGCAAATCTAGTTTCTGAATGTCCAAAAATTCTTTTATGAATTAATGACGTAAAACATAGTACACTTTGTATTCTGCACACAGGATTCCCTTCTTTTGAGGAGATAGCCCATTATTTATGGGTATGTGGACCCTGGAGTGACTTTGGCAAAAGGTGAACAACCCATAGGTGCTCAGCATTGGTAGCAGAATAAGGAAAACAATAACTTCTGTGCCTGTCTTCTGTCACTCTGATCCATGCCTGTTTACTGCTTCCTCTGATTCTCTGCCTGTTGCAGTAATAAAATACAAGATCAGGAAGCGACCATAAAAGTCATCTAGGACAATGGTTGTTAACAACAGTTTTTATCCAGATAAAAATTATGGATTCTCTACTCAGAAAAGTGAAATTATATATTCACTCCAATGTTGCTCTTACATAATCTATGAACTCCAGGCTAAGAATCCATGACTTAGGAGTCCTACCACTGTATTTACATGTCGGAAAACTGAGCACCAGGCAGATGCAGTGACTTTCCCCGGAACAGAAGACTTTCAGTCATAAATTGGAGAGAGACTCGAACTCAGTTCTACTTTCTCCACTTCTCGTTCTCTTCTCTTTCTTTGAGTGTCAGGTTATATGTCTAATTCTTCCCTTCCTTACACACAGAACCTCATAAAACCAAACTGTAAGGGGAGGTAGGAAAATTTGACAGAAGGGGGGTTTTGTGGGATCTCCCACTTCTAAACCAGGAAGATACAGGCAGAGACTACACCAAAAGCATTAATGAACTTGGTCAATTTGTTGAAAAAATTTCAGTTCTTTTAGCCAAAGTATCAAATCATTCATGTTTTTATTTTTCAACTGGATCAATCAACTTGTGCTCTATTGTTGCTTATTCTCCTTATTTCTATATATTCACCAGCACTAAAATGGTTCTAACTCTTCTTGCTTTTATTTATCTTCTTCTGAAAGAAACTAGCTGAAACAAAGGTCAGAGTTTAAGGAAATTACTTCATTGACAACATTCAATATTTACTACATTTCAACTTTATCCTGGCACTGAACCAAGTTACTAAATCCACCTGGTGGGTATGTTGACAGAAATGTCACTGATTTGGAAGGCTTTTCAATGCAGAGGTTACTATGGATTAAATCCTCATCTAACTGGTTTTGCTTTTACATCCTTAAATGATGAAGAGATGACAAGGAAAGATGGGGGTATAACCATTCACGAGCCAACGTTTGTCTTATATCACATGTGAAAATTAATGTGGCCTTCCTATTTGGCATTCAACATATCATTGGAAGAAGATGGAACAGTTTCTCCTCATACTTTGCTATTTCTTTTGAAGGAGGCCTTTGTTTGGAACCAGAGGCCCTTCATGGCTCTCCTATCACTGGCTCTGTAAGTGATTTGGGATAAATCAGAGTCCCCCAGAGTCCCCCAACTATAATATGAGAAAATAAAATGCTCCTATCTGGAAAGTTTAAACAAGAGACCAATGAAGAGCCCCCCACAAACAAACAAATCAAAACAAAAACAAACCTCCAGGGTATCCACACAGAGTAGGAGAATTCATGCCATTTATTATAATATGCTGCTTCAAACCTTGCATTTCTCTGTCACTCTTACAGAGAGACACAGCTGACTGCAGCTAATGTTGCTCCTTGTTTGGGAAGATCCTGGGCGATGTTTCCCAGATTTGGGGCTGTTGTATAACACCTTCATTATTTTTGTCAGGATAATTTTCTCTAAGTTGACTCAGACCTTTTTTTTTTTTTGAGTAAATTTTCCCCTCATAAACAGAAAATTTAGTATTGCTTATTATAACTAATGGGTGACTGTAAGGATAGACATATGGCTATTAAAGTAAAAATCATTGTGTACCCTTAAAATCATTTTGCATACAGAGCATGCTTGCTCTCCCTTGAGATACCCTGGTCTTGGAGATCCTAGAAACTGAGGTGTAGGTCCCAGCTTGGGGATGGAGCAATGGCAGGGAACTCTAGGGATCACAGTGTTGGAGTGGTTTTATTTCCAGCTGCAAATCAGGGAGAGGGTAATAAAAAAAATCTGTCTGGCTCACACAGCAACCTGACATGGGTCTTTGCTGGCCCTGCCCAGCCTTTCTCCCTCCCCACCTAGCTTGGTCTCCAGGCTTGGGCCCCATCTGTGCCTTGGGCTTCAGCCGAGCCGCGTGGTTTCCTTTTGGCCATGAGCACTCACAGTGTAGGTTTCTGCTTTGGTCCTTGTTGTCTGGCCTTTCTCTCCTGCAGGACATGGGGCTTGGGGTGCTAATTTTATAGGGAAAGCCCTAGTCTTTTTATAGCTTCTCTCCTTGCCATTCCTTGACTCCATTATTATCCCATCAGCGAAGTGCCGAGTGCTGCTTTCCCCTCATCCTTTCTCAGCGTGGAGCGTGACCCAGTTAACTTGAGGCAGGAGTGCAGGGCTCCTCCGCCTCTGTCAGCACTTCCGGGACTCAGCGTGTGCCTGAGTTAGAGTGACCTGGACAGTGTGTTCTTGGTAGGGATGTTAACACAGGGCGGCTTTTTCTGTTCTCTGCACAGTCAGTTGCGGAGCTGTGTGTTTGGAAAAGGAGCTTGGAAAAAGAAAAATCAGAACGAGCAGGCTTTTCCTGTTGATTTATACTCCCTAGGTGTGTGGGCAAGCCCCAGCGCTGCTCAGAGGCCTCAGTGCCCTTCTGTGTGAGGGAGGGAGGTGAAAGGAACGGGAACCTGAGGGCCTTCTCAGCGCAGTGATGCTGCAGTCCCCTCTCTACCTTTCTGCGCAGCAGGCAGCTGAGACCAGCAGCGGCTGGTGCTGGCCAGGGTGGCCTCCTGCTGTCAGGTGAGGCCAGAGACTAGGTCCAAAGCTGAGGTGCCTTTGTCCTGCTGCTGGAGGGCAGCCGTGGGAAGGAAGCTGGACAGCCCAAGCTGCTGTCAACTTTCGTGGTGAGACCTGACGTCAGGACAGCCTCTGTGTGGTGGAACAGTGGTGGGTGAGAGGGTGCACACAGCACAGTGGTCACCCGAGGTGGGTGCTGGAAAGGGCAGCTGCTCTAACTGAGGACAGAATGAATGAGAGTAAATAGGCTGAAGCACTGCAATGCTGTGTGGCCTTAGATACAACCCTTAGCCTCTCTGAGTTCTGTTTATTCTCATCTGTAAAGTATATGTATGCAAGAGATGTAGCAGAGCCTCGACTAGAGAGTTGAGCAGGTGTCTTTCAATATCAACATTCTTTGACTCCACAAATCTAGACTCCTATATTTAAAAAATGATTTTATGTGTCTCAGACTCCCAATTCAACATCCATTCCATATTCTCCTCACTTTTAGCATACTTTCTATCTCTTTTGTCAAGAAAATAGTGGTGTATTGGGGATGAAGTTTCTCTATGATACTCAGGTGCAAGAATTGTCATATTACATTTCTTAAAAAATTCAAGTTCGGGCTTCCCTGGTGGCGCAGTGGTTGAGAGTCCGCCTGCCGATACAGGGGACACGGGTTCGTGCCCCGGTCCGGGAAGATCCCACATGCCGCGGAGTGGCTGGGCCCGTGAGCCATGGCCGCTGAGCCTGCGCATCCGGAGCCTGTGCTCTGCAACGGGAGAGGCCACAACAGTGAGAGGCCTGAGTACCGCAAAAAAAAAAAAAAAAAAAAAATCAAGTTCAAGATTCTCCCCCAAGAGTGGCGACTCTCAGTAACAGTCATGATGGGAGCTCCTTCCCTCTAGGAGCTGTCAGGCATCCCTGGAGGACTGCTCAGCCAGAAAATTTGGGGAAAGATCTTCCTTTTCCAGCCTATCATGGTCACTGCTCACTGTTTATTATCTGGGCCAGAATGGCCCATTGTAAGGCTGGAGGTTCCGTTCCCCAAGCCCACTCCTCTCGCTCCACCAGTGCCCAACTCAGGCAAGGTGGCCAGGTTCTCATGACTGGGGGATTCAGGACCCCTCACAACTATATGCCACCTCTTCAGAGAGCCTGCCATCTTAAAGGAACAGCTTTAAGGAACTACCTGGCTTTCAGCCCCATGCACAACTTGCTACCCCTGGCCCCTTTCTCCATTCCAGGGAAGTCACCTCCAGGGTCTCACACTTACCCTCTTCAACTTCAGTACCAGCTCTGTCTTCTCTTACCTCAGGTATGAACCCAGTCATACGGTAGGCAGTTTAATGACCATTTGGAGAATCCCAATTAAAGAGACACTTTAAAGAAAAGGCTGGGAGGGAGTTGCCATTCTGGTATCCCAGAGACTTGCTTTCAGCCCCAGAAGCATAAAGGTCACTCCAGTGCTTTGAGGCAGGACCTGGAGATGCAGCACAAAGGCTGACTTGTTCATTCGCTAGAGACTACTAAAATAATAAAAGCAGAATCAAAAGTGATATCTCAATAGATTTTCCTGCAATGGAAGCAGCTGAGCATGAATTCCCTCAATCTCTGCATCCTCCCCACCCCGAAGCTGAGCTGCACTCACACCCCTCATGATCTTTCTCTAGTTCCATAAGATGTGGTGCCCCCTTTCATTCTGGGCCTACTCAGTTAGACTTGCCAAGATCAGGCTCCAAAGCCATCCTCCCTCTTGAAACTTCATCTTTTCCTCTTGCAGGTGTGTGTTGCCTTCAGACTATAAGCTTATTAGTTTCCCTCCCATTCATTAAAAGAGAAATCTATCTTTGGCCTCATATTCCCTGGAAAATGTCCCATGTCCTCTTCTCTCTTATCCAAACTTCTTAAAAGAGTAACCTGTACTCAATGTGACCACTCGGTATACGATTCATTCACTCTGCACCCCCTGCAGTCTGGCTGTGCTCTTGTTAAGGCCACCAGTATCCTGATTACAAAATCTAATGGACATTTTCCAATCTTTGTTTTGCTATACATTTCTGGGGCATTTGGCAATGTGGATCACGTGCACTCCTGCCCCCCAGTTTGTCTCATTCATTTCTATTCCTTCTTAACCGTGGGCCCCTCCCTCTCTACCCACCACTCACATACTTGTGTTCTCCAGGTGTCTGTTTTCAGCTCACTGCTTCTCATTATAGATACTCTTCTTGGGTGAATTTATCTACTCTCAGGATTTCAACTACCACCTGTATGCTAATGACTCTCTAATTCGATCTCCTACTCAGATTTCTTCCCTAAGCTTCCGATTCACCAATTCCATTACCTGCTAGGTACCTTCGCTTGGCTATTCATCAGATATTTCAGATTTGATTCCTCAAAAACTAAGTAGCACTTCCCTCCAAACTCAGTCTCTCTCTGTTTGTTGTGTCACCTTCTCTTTACCCAGTGATCAAAGTTATAAAATAACAGCCTTGACTTTTCTCTCTTCCTCACCCTCTTCATCCAACTGATCATTAAATTCTGATGGTTTCCCTTCCCATGGATTCCTCAGATCCATCCTCT
Organism: Mesoplodon bidens; assembly: GCF_964165515.1. Taxonomy (NCBI): domain Eukaryota; kingdom Metazoa; phylum Chordata; class Mammalia; order Artiodactyla; family Ziphiidae; genus Mesoplodon; species Mesoplodon bidens. Next base: position 79,153,223 of record NC_138160.1, read on the forward strand.
TCCCTCCCATCACTGCTGCCATTGTCAAAAGCATCTTCTCTTCCTGGACTGATAGAGCCTCCGAACTGGCCTCCTGGTTTCCAGACTTGCTCCCTTTAGTTGAGCTCTTTCCAGAGCTACCCGAACGATCCACATAAAACACAAAACTGACCCTGTCCCTCTCCGCTAAGCCATTCCATGGCTTCCTGGAATCTACATGAGCAAGTTCAGCTTCTTTTCCTGGCATGCATGGCCCTCTGTGGCTGTCTCTTGCCTAATTCTCAGTCCTTGGCTCCTACCATTTGGATTCCAGCAATACTCAACTGGCAGTAGTTTCTTGTACACATCTCATTCTCCCTCTGTTCCTTGTTTCTGCTTTAAAATTAAATGTCTTACTTTAGACTGTCAGGTTGATATTATAAGGGAAGTTTAAGTTCATTTGTTATTAAATATTAGAGCCTCTGTGCTTGGGGATGGAGGAAAGAAGAGAAAGGGCTCATAGCTACAACCTCATTTCAGCCCCTTTCTCCCCCCACACAGACAAAAAGCGTACTGGGCCTGAGATATTTGTGTGTCCTGCTTAATTTAAAGCTGTTAATAAGTACGTCAAACATGTTCAGTTTTCACTCCAGGGTGTTCTTCCAAAACCCGCGAAACTCTATTTGTTATGAAGAGTGCGCTGCCCTCTAGAGGTGGCTTTCAGGGACAGAGCATATCACACCTGCACTTTTAAAGCATTCTGCAGTTTCTCCTGAGAAACAAATTTCATAGCAAGACCTTTACTGTTACTGCTATTCGTCCAAAATGTGCTTTCCCAGGTATCATTCTGATTCACAAAATTTTTATTTATTTCCATAATAGTGTTTGGGGAGAAAGCACATGATGTACCTCAAAGTGCACTTGATTTGGAGTTAGAGGACTCAAGTTCTAGTTCAAGTTGTTCCACTAATGTCTGCGAACTTAGATCTCTCATCTGTTAATCAAGGGGTGCAAGACCCCATCCAGAAAACTGTGAGTCATCTGAAAGTATATTTTGGCAATAAAACTGGGAACAGAAACATCAGTAAATACTTATTATATACTAGGTATACATAAGACACTAGGCTAAGAGCTGTTTTGCAGAGGTTTTGTGTTTACATTTGATCTTTAGAAAGTTAAATGAAAAATATTTGAAAAAAAATTTGGAAAACATTCAGGGTTTCAATTTTAATGAATGAGTTTAACCCTGATCCCATTAAAACCTGAAAATGAAACTGAGCTAAAACAAATGTAAAACTTACTCTGAGGTTTCCAAGAGTTTGTTACAGTATGAAAGCAGAAATGAGTCATACAGCCACACACACACACACACACACACACTTTAATTTGCCAATAAGCTGGTGTAAACCTCCTTTAGCCTGATTTCCCCTCCTCCATTTTCAACCAAGAGAAGAAAAAGCAAGTCTTTCATTTAATGATTTGAGCCAACTATGATCACTATATACTGTGTAATGATGACTGATGATAGGTAAAATTATATTTATTATCTTACAGTGGCAATTGACTCCTGAGAATTTCTTTGAATGCTAGAGAAAGGGAAAAATGATTAAGACACCATTTATGTTTGTAGTCAGATTGGGAGGAAGAGGCCATAAAGCCCAGAACACAGTAGCTGGGAAACAAGAGGTCTGTGTTCCTGTGAGTCCACTTATGCTTGGAGGAGTCTGGGGGCAACAGGTGAATCTTCTGCAATTCAGGGAGCCACATCTGTATACTATGCTTATAATGCTGCTCCCGTGCTGTGTCATGTTAACACTCCCTTTGGCATCTGCTTCCTTGGATGAAAGATGCTACCCAGGTCAAAGCTGGCCTGCTGTGATAGGAGACCAGCAGCCCAAGTGGATGGAATCTTTTCCTCAGTTACACGTCTAGATGTCTTTGGACCTGATTTCTCACATCAAGCTCATAACTTCTTTACCTCTATTTATCAGTCTTACTGTCTGTAATTTGTCAAAGTCCTGTGGACATTATCAGAGAAATGTACCTAAGAGAGTATCCCAAACATTTTGAACACATACAAGACATTATTACTTAAAATTATCTCTTAAGATTCCATAGCTAAGGAACCCTTTAAAAATCTTTTGGGGGGGCCTTGGCCTAATCTATTCAGAATTCCTTGCTGGAGGCACAGCTGGGAAGTAAGTCTTGAAAGGAGAAATGAAGAGAGTGAACAGACTTTACTAACAGTGTCCATAGTTTTATTCCTGAAAGTTGTGGCACAACTGTTTGCTAGACCACAGTCATTAAGAAATTCTCAGCATCATCTTTCACGTGTTAGACTGAAAACGCCAAAACAAACAAACAAAAACCAAAAAACAAGGACCGAATTTTATCCTCCTCTCATATTTCAAATGCATTTCAAAGTTCAGTTACAAATATTGTTAAGGTAAGAATCTTCACTTGCTGTTACATAGTTCTCGGATTTATGACAATCACCATATGCAATTGTCTCTGCCCTTGTCATGCTTTACTTTACTTATCAGTCTCCTCTTCCCTTTCTTCTTTCTTCATAATCCTGATTTATCCTATTAATAGAACTTTAAATTTGATGGGGTGTAGTCATAGTATAGGTAACTCACAAGACCTAACAGTATATTGAGATAATGAAAAGTATTGAATGAAGAGTCTGGAGGAGGAAAAGTGGTTCATATCGCTTCTCCCTCAAAGCAAGCTGCTCTGAGATTCAGTCTAAAGAGACTGAATTTTCAATATGTAGGAACGTGATTTGGTGGATGGTCTTGCTGCTCTCCCGAGGGAGATCCTGTTGCTCTTCCTGGAAGGAGGGTGCGTGGTGAGCAGCGGATGCCCTGCCCAGAGGCCATGGTAATTGGAAATGTAGCAGAACATCCTGTTCCTGGGAGAACTTCTGCTTGGTTGTTTGTGCTCTAGAGACTTGGCTCCTGGCGTTCTTGTGCAGACCTTTGGACCCTGGCAAGGCCACTTGTGTTTCTGTCTTGGTGTGCGTACTAGCCTGGCTCTACTTTTGCGTGTGATGTGGCTGTGGAAGCTGCTCGGACTGCCCAGCACGTGCTTGCCCACGAGTCCTCTGCTAAGTTTCCGAAGCAGCAGTAGCACATGCACTTCACTGGGAAATGAAAACTATTACTTGAGCAAGAAAGTAACAAAGCATCTTTCCTAATTCTTGCCTAAAGAGCGAGGGGCCAGCTTCTGGCTTTAATGGTGATTTTTAAAGTTTTTGACTATTGCCAGATACCAATGCTAAATACTTTTAGCTGTACGACTTGATTTGAATAGTATATACCAGAAGAGCACAATCAGAGGCTTTTGATGACATAGTACCAAGTGACGATAATAGCATATGATCCCAAGAAAATCATTCAAACAGCTTGGGGGCTTGGTATTTGTATCTGTAACATGGAACCAAAATGTAAAAGCAGTATGAATAACAAAACCTTCCTCACTGGGGTTTTGGGAAGGATACCAGGTAGTCCTCATGAAGTATTTCAAGTCTTCCGGAAGGAGGGCCCATTTTAAATTCAAGGTATTACTATCACTAATTCTTGGTCATGACATTGTACACTATAAAAGGGAAATGAAAGAGTGGATGAGTTAAGTGATGAGCCTAAAACCACACAGTGAGCTGGGGAAAACCCCCAAAAAGAGAGATGTAGATTTGTTTCATCTAGAAACACAGCTATATCTGGGCAAAGCCCCAGAGTTTAAAGTGACAAGGACACTTGACATAGACCCTGAATTCACAGGCATGTAGACAAATAATACAGTTACACTGGTACAATACACGTGGAGTCACAGCAGTCCTTGTCTTTGGAGGAGAGGGGAGGTGGATCCTGCTCAGGACGAGACTCTTCTGTGATTGATTTGCAGGTGCAAGGAACAGGTGACCTCTGGGAATTCCCCACAGGTTTCTGATGGTGACTGGCTGGGGAGCCTGCAGGTGGAAAGGGACAAAAATGCCTTGAGCTCTGTGCGGTGGGATCCTACCTTCATGCCCCAGACACTTTAACTGTTGCCCGAACTCATGGCCTGTCAGCCAGGAAAGCATCACAGAAAGATGTTATGGCAATTAGCTGTGAAATGGAAAAGTCGACTGGGCAAGACTTTGTGAGCAGTCAGTATGAAGAGAAAGAAGGAAATTCAGCCAAGTGAGGTCTTTGCTGTTTGCCTCAAGGTTATATTTTGCAACACATAATGGCAACAATTAAACAAGGACACAGTATTATCTAATTTGTGCTGTTGTCTTCCCTGGATCTGGAACATTTTCTGCAGGAGCCCGCCTTTGTCTCTAGCATCCTCTGGCAAACAGTTCCCTTTTAGCTCAGGTCTTTTTGCAGAAGGAGCTTGATGCTGAAAGCAGCGGGTTCCTTCTACCCTCAACTCTCCATGGTGGTTAACATGTCTTTCATTTTTTCCAAGTTGCACTAGTCTGGTTCAATTTTTATTTCTGCTAATTTTTAATGAGTTAGTAACTCAGAGGTCCTGGCTCTGAATTTCTTGAATGTGGGTTGTTGGTAAGGATTCAATCAGCTTGTTGGCTCCTAATAGGTTCTGAAATCCAGTAACATTCATGGTGTGTGTATTTACCCGGGTGGCTATTGAATCGCAGAAGGAGAAATGGTCAAAGAGTAGAATCCAGTCAAAGCCTCTTTGGTTGCCAAGAGAGTTCTCGTTGTGTAAGCTCTGCCCTCACTGAAGCATTCACCCTTCAAAGGAGGATGTTACTATCTCCTTTTCTTATCACTTACTTTATTTTACAAGAAACTTCCACATCTTCTAAACCAATAAGCATGTCAGATTTGGTCCAAGCTCTACAAAGTAAATGCTGTGAAGATTTTCTAATTAGAAATTAACTTACATTACAGCTATAACTCTATATGCTGAACCTTATTCAGAATGATAATGGAAATTAACTGAGTAGCCAGTCATTTATATCTAAAAGCTACCATCACCACATATGCTGAAAGAAGCATTAGTGAGTATACTTGAGATGTATTTACATGGAAAAAAATGAAAATAGTATAGTAGAGAAATTCTGACTCTAGGATTAATAAAACCATATTTTGTTAAACCCAAATGCCTAAACGATTATATACAAAAGGATAATTTATTCACAGCATGTAAATAATCATGATTCTCAGTGGGAATTACTTGCATTTCAATTGTCACTAGTAATGAAGAGCTGTGTCTTATTTGTCCCCTTGTCATTGGAAAGGATACTTTACCATAAATTTAATTCAAGTTTTTATCATAAAAATGTTATCCTAAAAAATCTTGGTTACAATCTCCTTTTGTAGGATGTCTTTTTTTGTCTCTGTTTTGTTTCATTTGTTTCTGTTGCTGTTTTTTTTTTAAATCAACTGTTATAACTGATTGAGTAAGGTTCAAGGTGGTGTATGTATATTCTCTTCTGAAAGCCAGCCTGAAGGTTGAATTAGGGATAACAACTTCTGCTTTGACGAGAGGAGCTGAATTTGAGTTCTCATTAGTGTAAGTGCCTGGGTAACAACCCACAGTCTTGCCTAGTATAGTGGTTCTCATTTACATACCATATCCTCAAACTACCTCTACTATAACTTTCTTAATGTTTTTCTTTAAAATGATGCATCTTTCAGTTAAATAAACTTTCTTTAAATGGAACTTTTAGATAATGACTTCAAATGAAAAACCAGAATTCCCTGCCACAATAGATGGCAACCATGAAAGGAAATAATGGTGAAAACAAGAAAATATTATTGAATTCCAGCTAGAGACTAGAGTCTGCCAAGGCACTGAACCTAAGGATTTCTCTCTGTTGGTTTCTCTCCTTTTTTTGTAAAGAGTTAAAGACACTAAATGGAGACTTTCTCTAAACATAGTGAGGAGTGTAGGAAAACTGAAAAGGGAAGAAATTTCTCACAATGTGATTGAGTGGTGTTACTACCTTCCCCCAACCCCAAATCACCTTCACCTTCGAAAACAATACCTCGGTAAAACCAATCAAACCCCATAAGTTTAACAGCTGGGGGTGGGGGGTGTACAGCTCTCCAAGTGAGACCAAGCTGAACCTCCGGCGCTTGTTCTCCAAATGACTTCTTCCTCTTGGTAGTTCTAACTGTTGCTGCTGACACCACGATGGCCTCCAGGTGAGTCCTCCTGGATATTCTGGCTTAAGTAGGAACACAGCCTTCCTTCCTACCTTCCTTCCCCTGAGGACACCTGAGAAGAGACTGGACATTTACATAAGACTTTATAAAGAAATGCGATAACAGAAAGGAAATAAAGAGAATAACTTAATTTGCCTTTTTATCTTTCCCCTGAGGCAGTGGTTCTCAAACTTTAGCTTGCATGGAATTCACCTGGAGGGCTTGTTAAAACACTGTGCGCTGAGCCCACCCCCAAATCTTCTGATTCAGCAGGCCTGTGTTGGGACGTGAGAAGCTACACCTGGAACGAACGCGCAGGGGAGGCTGAGGTTGCTCGTCTGGGAATCTCACTTGGAGAACCACAACCCAGAGGAGACGCGTCAAGGCCCAGCATCTCCAGCCTGCCTGCCTTTAAGCCAGACCCAAGACTGAGGTATGTGGGGACATTCCTTAAGGGCTGGATCCTAATTCTAAAATAGAGAGGCAGCTAATCTTATAAATAAGATTGAATTTAATTCTCTCTCTCAAGCTAGAATAGGTCAGCTCTTCCCTCATAGCGGCTCACATGTCTCCCTCTCACAGAGGTCACGCGGCCATAGTTCCCCAGTCCTAAGGTGCACATTTCCCACATTTTTACGTCTCTGAAATTGGCATGTGTTTCACAGGAATTGTTAGTCATGCTGCAAATCGGGTCGTAGTTGTTCAAGTTGTCATTTCTGCGTTTTTGGTACTGCATGAGTGGATTTCATTGCCATTTAAAATGTTTTTAAAATTATGATACTGTGGGCTTCCCTGGTGGCACAGTGGTTGAGAGTCCGCCTGCCCATGCAGGGGACGCGGGTTCGTGCCCCGGTCCGGGAGGATCCCACATGCCGCGGAGCGGCTGGGCCCGTGAGCCATGGCCGCTGAGCCTGTGCGTCCGGACCCTGTGCTCCGCAACGGGAGAGGCCGCAACAGTGAGAGGCCCGCGTACGGCAAAAAAAAAAAAAAAAAAGATACTGTGATTGAGCACTAAAACAAGAAGTTATTGTGTATGAAGAAAAGTGTGGGGACAGGGCAATGGGGCTTACAGTTGGTATTGAAGCAAATATTTTGTCAGTAGAAGAACGGTAGCAATTCTGTATTTTTAAAAAGAGCTATGATATTATAGTTTTATCTTAAAATACTAACATTTATAACACAGCCATTTAAAAGATGGTGAAAATGTTACTCTCACCTTAAAAATAAGGCATACATAGATTTAAAAAATTCCTTTAGGGAAATACAGAAGCAAAAAAATGTGAAGTCCTCAGCTCTAGATGGCAGTTCTCCAAATGGGCCTCACAGTACCGGCACCTGGCCAGAATGAATTCTTTAACTATCCATGGCAAAATGAGAAAGTAAGGACAATATATTCATTTTTTAAAAAATGAAGCTAAATGTTTTTCAGTTTAAAGTTCTGTTCTATAGTCTGAATTAGGTCCTTTCTACAGTTTTGGAGTAGAGGGAGTTAAAACATTTTTTAGTTTCAAAACAATGATGTTAATACATTACAGGCTTTTTTCCCCTTTTCCACATTTCCTTTCAAAGCAACAGCTGGGCTTTACAGGGCCTATACAAAGAGGCTACATACATAGATAAAGCTGAGTTTCCTTTTGCTACCCAGATACACACAAAAGTATGGCCATAACTTGGAAAGCATTGCAGTTGAAAGCAGAAGAAATTGCCAAATCCCTGAGACTACATGATGATCATTTTAGGCATTGCAGCACAGTTTAACGGACAATACTTTTCTTAGTGGTTCAGAAAACACTGAACACGGTGTGATGTGCAAGTGATGATGCCTTAGATTTGATCAAACTGTCATCCCAGCACCTGGATAAACCCATGCTCAATACATATGTGCTGAATGAATTGATGACTGAAGGACTTGGATTGAAACTCTTATGTGTATATCATTTTAAATTTACCCTTGTGAACTTGATAGAATAGCCCTGCCTTTGTCAGGGTGGTAACTTTAAGACAGACCCACATTTTAGGTGGATTGGGAGACCAACCAAGGACAATGTTAAAGGATGGTACAACAAGCCTTAAAGCAACAAAGAAGACTCACATAGGCAGTTTCTGTTGGTGAGGCAGTTGTTTTGGAGGGAAGGGGGTGTTGGGATGGGGAAGGAATAGAGGGTTATTCTTGTATAGCCTGGCATATAGTTAGTACTAAAATGTGTTGAATATATGAACAAATGTAGCATTTGAAAATTTCTCCCAGTAGGAATTTTTTCTCATTAGCTAATAGTTAGCTCTTTTTGGAGTATTAATCTCATTACTCCTTCAAGGCCAAACAAGATTATCAATCAAATGGTGTGAGAAGGAAATCACGTATTAACTACGAAAGAAAGCAGTGGCTCATATGCCATGAAGAGAATTCAGATTAGAATGAATGAGAGTCAGGTAGCAGACAGAGTTAATATTCTAACAACTGGACTATGACCTAATGAGAAATTAAACACACTATCCTTTTCCTTTATGTCCTCATTTATTTTTGTTGGGGTTTGGGGGGATATGCTGCCTTAATTTGCTTTTGATGACTGTATTCTTCCTGGGAGGAACGGAATAAGTGACTAATACCTGAAACGTGGATGGCAGGTACGTCGAAGTGAGAGGCAGAGCAGACATACATTTTCTGTGTCAAGCACAATTTCCCAGGCTGAATTATATTTGAGGTTTGTTTGTATTGGTTCTTTCGTTATCACTTAACACAAACAGCTGAAAAACCAGATCAAGTGGTTGTGGAATCACATGATGTAATGTCTCCTAGACACAAGGGGTCAGCATTTCAACACAGATGACTGGGTTGAGGGCTTGCCTTCAGTTCTGCTGCTCTGCTCGGGTTTGATGTGCTTATGCGTGTGAGGCTGGATAGGGAAATGAAATTCAATTTGTATTTTGCACATCACTTTCTTTTCCAGTTTAGAATTTTGATGGCTCCCTTTTAGACTCAATCCATCTGCTATTGCCATGGGAAATATCTAACAGCGAATCTTCCCAGTCTCACTGGCCCCCATGGTTTCAGCAAGCTTCAGTGACCTCTTGATTTATATTGCTTTTTCTTTCCCTAAAAGAGATTCGTAAACTGAAAAGTCCTTAATCTATGCTTGCTTGATGAATGTCTTGGGTGATTTCCTAGACTGCACTATTTTATTGTTGCCAATTTGTCAGGAAAAAGGGCTATGGATGAATGAGACTGTATGTTGATTCTGGGTTTATTTGGGGCTTTTGACTTAGCATTGGGTTTCATGATCATTACTCTTTTTTTTCTAAATTGAAGTATAGTTGATTTACAATGTTGTGTTAGTTTCAGGTGTATAGCAAAATGATTCAGTTATATGTGTGTGTGTCTGTGTGTGTGTATTATATATATATATATATATATATATATATAATTTATTCTTTTTCAGATTCTTTTCCATTATAAGTTATTACAAGATATTGAATATAGTTCCCTGGGCTATACAGTAGATCCTTGTTGATTATCTATTTTCTATATAGTAGTGTGCAGCTGTTAATCTCAAATTCCTAATTTATCCCCTCTCCCTTCCCCTTCGGTAACCGTAAGTTTGTTTTCTATTTCTGTAAGTCTATTTCTGTTTTGTAAATAAATTCATTTGTATTTTTTTTTAGATTCACATATAAGTGATATATGATATTTGTCTTTCTCTGTCTGATTTACTTCACTTAGTATGATAATCTCTAGGTCCATCCATGTTGCTGCAAATGGTACTACTGCATTCTCTCTATGGCTGAGTAATATTCCATTTTATACATATACCACATCTTCTTTATCCATTCATCAGTCAGTGGACACTTAGGTTGCTTCCATGCCTTGGCTGTTATAAATAGTGCTGCTACGAACATTAGGGTGCATGTATCTTTTCAAATTAGAGTTTTCGTCTTTTCCACGTATATGTCCAGGAATGGGATTGCTGGATGATATGGTAACACTATTTTTAGTTTTTTAAGGAACTTCCAGACTGTTCTCCACAGTGAATGCACCAATTTCCATTCCCACCGATGGTGTAGGAGGGTTCCCTTTCCTCCACACCCTCTCCAGCATTTATTATTTCTAGACATTTTGATGATGGCCATTCTGACCAGTGTGAAGTGATACCTTACTGTAGTTTTGACTTGCATTTCTCTAATAATTGGCGATGTTGAGCATCTTTTCATGTGCCTATTAGCCATTTGCATGTCTTCTCTGGAGAAATGTCTATTTAGGTCTTCTGCCCATTTTTTAAAAAACGTTTTATTTTATATTGTAGTATAGTCGATTAACAATGTTGTGATAATTTCAGGTGCACAGCAAAGCGACTTAGCCACACACATACACGTATCCATTTTCCCCCCAGGCTCCCCTCCCATCCAGGCTGCCACATAACATTGAGCAGAATTCCCTGTGCTATACAGTAGGTCCTTCTTGGTTATGCATTTTAAATATCTGCCCTTTTTTTTTTTTTTGACTGGGTTGTTTGTTTTTTTGATATTGAGCTGTGTGAGCTGTTTGTATATTTTGGAAATTAATCCCTTGTTGGTCGCATCATTTGCAAATATTTTCTCCCATTCAGTAGATTGTCTTTCATTTTGAGTATGGTTTCCTTTGCTGTGCAAAAGCTTTTAAGTTTAATTAGGTCCCATTTGTTTAATTTTGTATTTATTTCCATTACTCCAGGAGATGGATTCAAAAAAATATTGCTGCGATTTATGTCAAAGAGTGTTCTGCCTCTGTTTTCCTCTAGGAGTTTTATAGTATCTAGTCTTACATTTAGGTCTTTGATCCATTTTGAGTTTAATTTTGTATATGGTGTTAGAGAATGTTCTAATTTCTTTCTTTTACATGCAGTTGTCCAGTTTTCCCAGCACCACTTACTGAAAAGACTGTCTTTTCTCCATTGTATATTCTTGCTTTCTTTGTCATAGATTGACCACAAGTGCATGTGTTTATTTCTGGGCTTTCTATCCTGTTCCGTTGGTCTATGTGTCTGTTTTTGTGCCAGTACCATATTGTTTTGATTACTGTATGGTAATCAAATCAAGCTTTGTAATATAGTCTGAAGTCAGGGAGTGTGATACCTCCAGCTCTGTTCTTTCTCAAGATTATTTGGCTATTTGGGGTCTTTTGTGTTCACATACAAATTTTTAAATTATTTGTTCTAGTTCTGTGAAAAATGCCATTGGTAATTTGATAGGCATTGCATTGACTCTATAGATTGCCTGGGGTAGTATGGTCATTTTAACACTATTGATTCTTTCAATCCAAGAACACCGTGTATCTTTCCATCTGTTTGTGTCATCTTCAATTTCTTTCATCAGTGTCCTGTAGTTTTCAGAGTACGGGTTTTTGTCTCCTTAGGTAGGTTTATTCCTAGGATGATCATTGTTCTTTGATCTGCCCTTTCACTGCCATTCCTAACTCAGTGCAAGAGCATGCTGCTGTATGTCTTGGGACATGCTATATTTTCCCCACAATTAAAAAAATTACATACAGTAAAATTCACTCCTTTTGGTGAACATTTCTGTGAGTTTTAACAAATGAATAGAGTTGTCTAAAACCACCACAATGAGGTAAAATTCTATCACCCCAAACTGTTCCTTTTTGCTTCATCTTCATAGTCAACCTCTCTGTCCATCTGGACCCTTGGCAACTACTGCTCTGTTTGCTGTCCTTATAGTTTTGCCTTTTCCAGACATTGTATAAATGCAATTACATGGTATATAAGCTTTGAGTCTGTATTCTTTCACTTAATACAATGCATTTGAGGTTTATCCATATTGCATGTACCAGTAATTTGTTGTTATCATTGCTGGCTAGTCTGTTTATCAGTTTACCAGTTGAAGGACATTTGGATTGTTTCTGGTTTTGGGTGATTGTGAATAAAAGTATCATAAACAGTTACATACAGGTTTTTCTGTGAATATAAGTTCTCATTTCTCTCAGAGGGATAAGTTAAAATATCCTTTATTTTCAAAATAAGGTTAATGCATAACAGACTTTCTTTTTTTAAAAAATTGTTTTTCCTTTCCACACTTCCTTTTAAAGTAACAGCCATGTGATCTACAGGGCCTGCACAAGGAGGCTCCCCACGAGTCGATGAAGCTGAGTTTCATTTTGCTACTGATACACATGGAAGTGTGGCCTATAACTTGCTAAGCATTGCAGCTGAGGGTATCTAGGAGTGAAGGTGCTGGGTCAAGGATACTTTATATTTGCAATTGCTTAATTATCCTCTTCAAAACCCTCCAAACTCTCATGAGAGTTGAATACATCTATAGAGTCTAGATTCCTGCACTCAGAGAATGTTCATGCATTTACAGAGTTTAAACTGAAACAGTAATAATATATTTAAGCCAGAAGAGATCTTATGTGACATTTAGACGTTGTTTTATAAACGAGCAGTTGAGGCCTAGAGAAAGGAAGGGGTTTGCTTAAGGCCATTTAGCTAACCAGCCACACCTGGGTCTCTGGTCTTCTGATATTGTTTCAATTCAGATTTCTTAGCATTTGGTAAATAATCATATTGACTTCCAAACAGAAGTAACAAAAATTATTAATTAACAGTATAAGCTTTTGTAATGCTTTTAATTTATTAAAAGTATTTTTACATTTGCCATAACCTGTCCCTCCCAAGACTTTCCCATCTCAGTTACCAGCACCACCATCCAGCCAGTTACCCAAGCAAGAAACTTGGTTATCTTTGATGTTCTGAGCTTAGAAAATTCCCTGTCACAGAGCGGACATTCAGTAAATATTTGCTGAGTGAAAGAGTACTTGGACAGATATATGCATTTGAAATGTCTAAAATCTGATGTTATTCACATTGCTTTTGTATAATAGGTCGTAAAGGCTTTCACATGAACAATGAATCTCAAACATTTGGCATGTAAAGCACTGGATGCCTTTTGGTGTGCTTCCTAATTTTTAAGGTGAATTGAAATAATTGACCATATTTTATAATGCAATAAGATTATATTTTTATCATTCATTTTGTCCATTTCTTCCCTTTTTTCATGAACTATTTGTAAGGTTGTTATCATGTACTAGACCCTGTGCTGGCACTGGTGATAAAGATATGAACAAGAGAATTATCTTCTCTGCCTTAAGGGTGTTTACAGTTTGGCAGGAAAGGCAGACAGAACAAATAATGAGAAATGTCCCTTGTCATGTGAGTGTGATGTATTATGGGAGTGTGTAGCAGGCGCGCTCAACTCAGTCTGAGAATGAGAACAAAATGGAATCAGTAAAGCCTACTGAGGGAGGTGACATCAGAGGGGATCTAAGAGTAGGGTAGCAATGAGCAGGTAAAGAGCGAGGGGGTGCATGTTCCAGGCAGAGGGAACAGTGTGTGTAAGGAAGGAAGAGACATTGTGCATTAAAGACAAACAGCAACAGCCCCAAACCTGGAAGAAGGCCTGTGGGGTTGGATCAGGGTGAATGGTGGGAAGAGTGATGTGAAATGAGACTAAAAAGGCCAGCCGGGGGCTTCCCTGGTGGCGCAGTGGTTGAGAGTCCGCCTGCCGATGCAGGGGACACGGGTTCGTGCCCTGGTCTGGGAAGATCCCACGTGCCGCGGAGCGGCTGGGCCCGTGAGCCATGGCCGCTGAGCCTGCGCGTCCGGAGCCTGTGCTCCTCAACGGGAGAGGCCACAACAGTGAGAGGCCCGCGTACCGCAAAAAAAAAAAAAAAAAAAAAAAAAAAAGGCAGCCGGAGCCAGATCATAGGGGCCCCAAAGGCCAGAGTGAGGATTTTGTACTTAATTCCAACAGTGATAGGAGGCAATTTAAGGGTTTAAAAAGAAAATGACACAGTTATATTTTCACTTTTAAAATAAGACTTTGGCTTCTGTGGGGAGGTTGATTAGAGAAGGTAAGAATGAACACAGGTGGAGACCAGTAAGGTAACTGTATTCAACCTGTTACTGCATCACAAATCTCTCTACATTTTAGCAGCCTGCAGCAAGCACTGTCTCATAGTTCATGCGTCAGGCCCTGGTGCAGCTTGCCTGGTGCCACTGATTCAGGCCTCACAAGGCTACCATCCGGGTGTCAGCCAGAGCCGCTGTCATGTTTGACGCTCATGGGAGGGAGGAGCCACATCCACGCTCACTCACACGTCTGTTGGCCGGAATCAGTACCTCAGGGACCATTGGGCTGGGGACTTCCAGTCTTTGTAGTTGTGGCTGGAGGCTTCCCTCAGTTCAGTGTCATCTGGGTCTCTCCACGGGGCAGCTCTCAGCTCGCAGCAGCTGGTTTCCTTCAGAAGCAGCAAGTGAGAGAATGAGAACAAAATGAAAGTCAGCGTCTTTTTGTCACCCTCTCAGCCGTGGCAACCCATCATGTTTGCTGTATCCTATTTAGAGGTGAAAGGAGAGAGGATCACACCACACTGTGAATACCAGAAGGTGTGGGGGTCACTGGATCATTTGCCACCGTGTAGCTCTTGCAATGGTCCAACTCAAAAATGCAGTTTGAACTTGGGTGGTAGCAGGGGGGTGAGAGAGAAGTGCTGGTATTCTTCCTCTTGGCAAACAGGAGTAATATTTAGAAGACAGAATTGGAAAAACTTGATACTTGCTTGGATATGGTGGATAAAGGAATGAGAGATTTTAAAGAAGACTCCAGATTTCAGGCTTGAGCGCCTGAGTAGATACCAGCACTATTTGCTTCTAGTGATATCCTGCAGTAAGGGAGAGATGATAAATAAGCTCAGTCCTGGATATAGTAAGTTTCAGGTGACTCTGCAGTATCTAATTTGACATAAGCAGATAGGTAGTTATATATTGAAATTTGGAGCTCATAAGAAAGTCATGGGTCATATGATAGAGTTTGCATTTGTCACCATAGGGATGGTAATCAAAGCCTGTCTTAGGTCTGGTTCCCTAGAAGGACAAATTTCCCAAGTGACAAGTGGTCACTGGGAATGAGGTGAGTAGACTCTAATTCTACCCTGGCTCCTGGATTCATCCATTCTACGTATTGGAGACAGGAGAACACATAATGACCATTGGCATAAGGTATATGTTATGTCCTGAAAGCAACACCCCAACCTCACTGGGTGTCATCTCCAAGCTGTAACCTTAGTTGTCCCTCCAAGAGGCTGTTCCGACCTCCATCAGGACAGTAATGTCTGGGTTATACAGTATGCGAGAGACCAGCCTCAGTCTACTTTTAGTTTGTACCAACATACCAGTCTGACCCAGCTATGAACCAGACCTAGGTTTTTTCCTCCTCCGTCATTGGATGGGGTCTCAGGTATTATATAACAGAACCATTTTAACATGCCCACATCCTGGGGCCTTTGGATCTTCTTCTTGGAGCTCTAATGAGGCTGTCCTGGCATCTTCACCTCATTTAACATGAATCACACATTTCTCACACCAAATGTGTGGGGTTTTTTCCCCACACCAACCAATTTTCCAACTTCCTGGACACCAATTAGGTGTCCTACGATTCAATTATATAACACTATCTGGAGTTAGCTTAGACCCCCCAGGTTAAGAGCTCAGTCCCAAAAGGCTGCCCTCCCTCACAACTTCAGACATTAATCACAAGTCCATGTTGTCACCTGTGTTCTGACTGTCCAGCTATAAATCGAAGGTTTCTGTGACCCCCTCTTGAGGTTTGACAATTTGCTAGAACTGCTCACAGGACTCAGGAAAACAATTTATTTACTCTATAACCAGTTCATTATAAAAGAATGCAGCTCAGGAACAGCCAGATGCAAGAAATGTACAAGGTAATGTGTGGGGAAAGGGAATAGAGCTTCCATGTCCTCTCCAGGGGCACCACCCTCCTAGTACCTCCATGTGTTCACCAACTCAGAAGTTCTCTGAGCTCCATAGGATTTTTGTGGAGGCTTCATTACATAGGCGTGATTGAGCAAAACCTTCGTCATTCGTGATTAACTCAAACTCCAGGCGCGATCCTCTCCCTGGAGGTCAGGGGGTAGGGCTGGAAGTTTCAACCTTCTAATCACCGCCCAGCAGCCATCCTCCAGGAGTCACCTCATTAGCATAAACACAGGTATAGTTGAAGGGGGCTTCTCATGAATAACAAAAGAGGCTCCTCTTATCCCTGCCACTCAAGAAATTTCACGGGTTTTAGGAGTGCTGTGCTAGGAACCAGAACCAAGAGCAAAATATTTGTTATTATGTCACAATATCACAGATGGGGATGAAGTAAACTGTGGATATACAACCCACACTTGATTGGCAACTGACTAAACTGCCTGATCTGTCAAATTATACTAGAAAGGTCATGATTCCTGAACTTATGTTTTTTTCACTACTCCCACTTCAACTAAATCCTCCTCCATAGGCACCCAAATATCTTTCTGGGCCATGTAGAATCTGTGTTAAAAAGAACAGCATGTTTCCTGACATCCACAGCATTAGGGGGGAAGGGTGAAAAACAATTGCATAATTACCGTTGCACAATTGCAATTGGAACTGATTCTTCCAGCCTGAAATTGGTTCTCGGTCTCCCCTGGTGACACTGCAGACCTTCATTATAAGTGGAGAAACTTGGTAACCATGTCACACATTTCCCTGTGGTCTGAAACATTTAATGAGATGATGACCTGTATTTATCTACAAAATTTGACACCATTAGCTGTTAGCCAAACATACAGAGTGAGGTTGAGACCATGACTTGTAATCTCAGAATTTAGATGTTTCTCTAAAAAACATCTGGGCAAAGTGAACAGAAATTTCCTCTATTACTAGGGATTTTGGTATTAGAGCAGATGCATTGTAACTCAGTAGCGGAGTGTGTATAATAGGCTGCATAACTGTTTACTAATATTCAGTGCCCCGTTTGCAAAAATTTTACACTTATCTCACCCTTTGAAATTAGGTTTGGTCATATGACTTGCTTTGGTCAAAGAAATGTAATGGCAGTGACACACATATCCTTTCCTGGTGGAAGTTTAAGAACCGGTGCAGTTTTGCAGTGCTGCCTTTCTCCTCTGCCTTGGCAACTGGCAGTTATAGCCAGTGGTTCCTTCTCTGGCTGGATCACTGGGTAAGGACAAAGTGATGTGGGGCAGAGCCCCCAGCTAGCATAGAAGGGAAATGTATTATGAGTAAGAAATAAACCTTTGTAACTTTAAGCCACTGAGATTTGGAGTTGTTTGTTACCACAACATAATCAATATAACTTGACTGATAAAGAGTGTATATTTCTACTGCACACCTCTATTATATTATCTGGAGTCATTTTTATAAGAAAGAAACATTGGGGGGGAAAGGCAGTGTGGGTGTAACAAGAAAAAATTGGTAGAAAATAGTCTTTAAACTGTCACTACAAATTGGTGAAAATAACCTACTTGTTCTTTCATGTTTAACTATATACTGCTGTAAAAATGATCAAATATTTTGTTTTAAGTGCTTAGGGGTAGGGAAGGAGGTGGAGGAGTTGGGACTTCAAAATACTAAATGTACAAAGAAATGGAAAGTTCCCCAGGTTTTCTAAAAGGATCAAAGAAAAGTGAGCTAATAGAAATACCTCTAACTACAGAGACAAAAAAACCCCTGTTGGCTGGGTGTTTTTCTAACTCCTCATCTAGGATTAGCCTGTGGGTGTCACCCCACTCTGCTCGTCACACTTTAGAAGATCAATCCAATGCTTGGAATATTGGAGAAATCTATCAGATCTGTCTACCACCCATGAGGCAGGCAAAGTACGACGTCCAAAAACTAGTTAGAACTAAAGAAAAGTCCCCAGAGAGCCTTTCTCCAAGTTGCTGAAGACTTTATCAGGTTGATATATGTTTTCTTGGTTAGAAAGGATTTCTTTATGTCTCTTAGAGTGTTCCTCAGATTGAAATTTGAATTGAAAAGTCTGGTGAGATACATTTATGTATTGCAATATGATTACCACCATAGCATTAGCTAACACTTCTATTATATCACATAATTATTTCTTTTTTTGTGGTGAGAATTAAGATCTAATCTTAGCAACTCTGAAGTTTATAGTATGGTATTATTGACTACAATCATATATGAATGTATCAAATCAAAATGTTGCACAGGTCAGTTATATCCCCCCCAAAAGTTTGATGAGATGATAAAATCAGGGCCTGACTTTAGTGTTCTTTGAAGAAAGTAAGCACGAGTTGCTTCATCTGACTTATCTGACTTGAATGTATCGACAGTTATCTTTAAATTGCTTTGCGGGGTATGTATGTGTGTGGAGGGAGCTCCAAGAAATTAGACATAATGTAATTGACCAGTCAGCTGTTTTCAAGGGTTTCCAGCGGTTACTTGAGAAATGTGGCATCAGTGCAATAAGGAGACCAGGTTTTCGATTCTTCTCCAAGCAGGACGTATCTGCTTCCACAAACAGGGTTTATAGCATCCCTTTAAACACAATACCTGGAATAGAATGAATTCTGCCTAAAAGAACCAAAGTGTAAGTAAAAAATGCTTAGGTTTACTGGACAGGTATGCAGTCTTACTTGGCTGTGATATACATTTGCTGACAATGCTATAGAGAAGGAAACACTTGCAAATATCAATTGATTAAAAAAAAACAAACTTCTGTTTGAGTAAGTGCATAAACAAAAACTACGTCTTAGTTTACTGCTATCTATAAAAGCAAGCAAAAAATTTCCATACTGTTTAAAGTGGGGAGGTAGGAAAATGAAGACACAAACCCAAATTTTATCTTCAGTGTAGCTAGAACAGAGCTCCAGAGCTCCAGATTTATGTAGTCTGCTAGCCACGTCCACTTAAGTGTCTAACGGGCATCCAAACTTCTGTGTCTCGGCGGCACTCTTGATAGTTCTCCTTTAACCTGCTTGCTCTGCAATCTTTCCCATCTCAGGAAGCTGAAACTTCATTTCTCCAGCTGCTCAGGCCAAATACTTTGGAGTTACGTTTGACTCTCCTCTTTCTTTCACACTGAATGCATCAGTAGATTTGGTCTGCTTTATTTTAAATATATATCCTGAATCTGACTACTTATCACCATCTCCCTTGTTCTCAATCTAGTCCAAACCATCACCAGTTCCCTTCTGGACTAAGCAAGAGCCCTTACTCATCTCCTTGTTCCCAGTCTTGTCCTCTCAGAGACACTTCTCACCAAAGCAGCCAACAGGAATTTTTTTAACATTTATTTTTTTTTTAAAAGTATACAATACATAATTTAAAGAGTCAAATAATTTCAAAAGTTTGTTACTTAAACAGCAGTCCCTTACCTCCACC
This sequence comes from Mesoplodon bidens, assembly GCF_964165515.1. Taxonomy (NCBI): domain Eukaryota; kingdom Metazoa; phylum Chordata; class Mammalia; order Artiodactyla; family Ziphiidae; genus Mesoplodon; species Mesoplodon bidens. The sequence continues at coordinate 79,172,577 of NC_138160.1, forward strand.
ATCCCTCCATTTACTGCTTCCCAGAGGCAGCCACTTTGAACTCCTTTATCTGATTCTTTTGACACTGACCACATTTTATTCAGTCACCAGTGCCTGCGATTTTATGATGCTACAAAAGCTGCCAGTTACACTGTGGTACGCCATGGGTTGAGACATATCCTGATTATGGACATGCTGACATGTGAAAAAATGCCTCAGAATTGAAGAAGTATGGTACTTTCATTTCTTTGAATAATATGGTTTTATACATGTGTATATATTTATTCTTGATTCTTGGGTTTAGCCATTAAACATTGACCTCCCACTATGGAAGGTGAAGCTCCATTATGCTTTTATATCCTCTCCCCTACTGTCATACCCCTCATCCACATATAATGTAATATGATTGTATTAATATCCAACATCTCCGCAGTATGACTATATAAACATAGTCACAGCTGGACCATATAATATCCTTTAATTATCTTGTCTCTTTCTTTCCCATTCCTTTCTGTTTTCCCCTGGAATTACTGTCTTTTAAAAAATTTGCTTACATTTCTATATAATTATTCTCAAATTCACTCTCCTGTGTATAAATCTCAGAAACTTTCAGTTCTTTGTCCCAGAGTCTTCTGAGCCCTCTAGGCAGGAGTGTGACGGCAGAGCCTGCTGCAGAGCTGTGAGCTCGGCATTTCTTTTAACCATCACCCTGGGATTCTTGTTCCCTCTCTCAACAAGCCCTGTTTCTTGGATCCTGCATAGTCTTTCTTGGTTTGCTCCTTTGTATAGAGTGTCTATTGTATTACTTTTCTGAGAAAGTTTCAAAGTAATGTTTTGAAACCTTGCATGTCTAAAAATAATTTTATTCTACCCCTGCATTTAATTGCCTGGGTAGGAAATTTCAAGCTGGAAAGAATTTCTCCCAGTATTTAGAAAGTGTTGCTCCATTTTTTTCCCCGTAGTCCAGTATTGCTGTTATGTGAAACCTGTTTTCTCCCCTTTTTTGAAAGTGCTCCTTTCTTTGTGACCAGGGTTCTGAAACTTCATAGTGATTTGTCAGTAACTCCTTGAATTATGAGGGGATTCAAGGATATTCAAGGGGATGATTTCATCCCCTCCTTCCCAATATTCTCTGTATTTTAAAACTTTCATTATTTGGATATTGACCTTGTGGATTATTGTCTTTTTTACCTATATATTTTTTTCTATTTTTGATTTTTCATCTTAGTTTACATTCCTCTATTTTCTATATTTTTTAGTTATTTTCTGGGAGGTTTTCATTCAACCCTCTGTTCTTTCCTTTATTTCCAGTATATATTTTTTATTTCTTAGAATTATTTTATTCTCCAAATTTGTCTTTAAACAGTTAAGAGTCCATTTCCTCTCTTCTCAGTCTGAACACATCAACATTTTTTGAAATTTTCTTCTTATGAAGTTTTTGTTTCTTCTAAGTTATTATTTTTGTTTGTTGGCTTTGTCTTCTGACCTTAAGATGAGTAGCTCTCCTCAAACATCTGTCAGTCCTGGATGCCTGTTCAAATTTAAGTATTAGACACCAAAAAGCTTTTTTGGAAGCTGTGTGGCTGGGTTTCACTCCAACATTGGTGAAATGTTGAGCCATTTTGTTAACAAGCACCCAATATTAGTATCTTCAGATATTTTCTTTGGGGATAATCATATTCCTCAGAGAACAGTCTCCATTAATCACCTTTCTGATGTCTAATCACCTCCCTGCCAGAGAACTGGAACCAAGTAAGGGAAGACAGCTGAGAGTCTCAACATTCAGTAGGTAAATTTCACTCAATCTCCCTCTTTTCAGTATGTACCCCTGCTCTCAAGTGATTCTCTGTCTCTTTATCCTGCTTTATTTTCCTTCTTAGTGCCCTTCACTGCATGACCCATTATATATTCATCTGTTTGTTTATTCTTTGTCTTCTCCAATTAGAATGTAAGGTCAGTGAAAACAGGGCTTTATCTCTTTTTTGTTCACTGCTGTATCCCCAATATCTGCCAACAACGTGTTGCATGTAGGATGTGCTTAATAAAAATTTATGTAATGGGCTAGGTTAAATCATATGAAATTTCTGCTATTCAACTCTATGCAAATTCATATAGTTCAAACTAAATAAAAGAGCATCCTAGTGGCTAAGGATTAATAGCTTTTTCTTAGTGATAGGGAAGTGATTATAGGGGGTATTGAATATCTTTTAGAGTTTATTGTATGAAAGTAATCTAATAAATAGTGAGTGAGGAAACTCAAGCCCAGAGAAGTTAAATGACTTGCTCAAGATCAGACCATGTTAGGCAGTAGGAGAACCAGGACCAAAATCTTATATGTACCAGGCACTATTAGAGGCTCTGGGGATGAACCAGTGACTGAAGTAGACATGGCCTCTGCTGGGGATTTCTGGAAGTGAGAGAGATAAAAACCAAACAAACAAGTATAATAGGGCATTGAATGGAATTGTTCTTATTATCTTGCAAATTCAGCCAAAGGTCCCAGACATAGGCAATATGAACCCTCATAAACTAAAGGGAGCAATGTGGAGCTGTCAAATACCCATCCAGGGCCAGACTGGTCCTTCAAATCTCACCCCGACAACTCTACCCAGCCCATTCACTCAGAATACGGAAGTTCATAGAGAAAGGGGCACTGATTCAGAGTAAAGGGTAGTCTTAGGAATTGAGAGCACGGTTGCTTTATCTGCACCGCCTCTGTATTCAGACTGGGGATATGGTAAAGAGACTGGATTGTAAGTGCCCAGCCTGAATGCTTCTACTACTTGGTGCAACTATGATTCCAGAGAGATTTAATGTGAAATTATGAGAGTATGTAAGTATTAAATGTTCAAGCAAAATGACAAAAGATAGCACATATCATTCCTATTTCTCCCAGAGAAGATCAACGAGAAAGCTTGAGGTGCTGAGTTACAGATTCCCCTGTTCATGATGTAAATCAAATTGGAGGGCTCTCTAACCACGTAGGCCTAAAAGAAGCAAAGTTGATATCCATCATACACTCACTCACACTTCCAGTTCTTGGTATCTATCTTCATATTTAAAGGAAATGAGAAATATTCATTGAGCAGATGGCAGTCTACATCAGGGCCCATGAAGTACACCTGTGTCTCGCAGGCCACAGCTACAGTGGAAACAGCTGTTGACCTGGACGCATGTGTTAGTTTTCCATTAGCTCACTGTGTTCACCAGGCCATCTGTAGTTCAGAGCTAAGTAAATGGAGTCATTTTTTCATGGTTGGCTCATTTCCATAGGTTGTTATGTAGAAAAACTGATAGAACATGATTGCTTCAAAGGGGGGAAAAAAAACCCGCTCAGAGTTTCTGGCAAAGTTTCCAGGAAGGTCATCATTAACAAGGCTATTCAATAAACTCTTACCGCCAGGTCATCATTAACAAGGCTGTTCAATAAACTCTTACCGCCTGTAGGTACTTTACTAATCCTATGGCAGCCTGTGGTGGACGGGAAGTCTACTTGGGTTGCTGTCAAATGTAGTGTGGGGCAGAGGCTTAGCATATCCACATTTATGTTATTTTTCAATAACTCATTTCCTCCTCTCTCTCCCTTCCTTTTCCCTTCCTTCTTTCAGGAACATTTTTGCCAGTGATATGGCGATGAAGTGTTTTATAAGGTGAATGAGCTCTCAAGGTGTGAAATAGCACTTTTCTTCATTTATATTACAGCAGGAATCTCTGTTTCTTTCACCTGTTGAAATATACTTTCCAGGAAGGAAGGAACCATTCTGAGTATTGGGTCCTCATTACCTACCATAGCATCTAGCACATAGTAGGTGCTCAATAATACCCATTGGCTGAAAGTATGAATAAATTGTATACATATACTGGGAGGAATTTTGGTCATGAGCCTAGATGGTCAATCTGTGTTAGTCTTTAAATAGCACACTAGAGATATAGGCTGAAAATAGAATAAAAAATGAAGACAAGCAGGAAAACCCCCTAAACACAGCAGTATTTATAATTAATATAGAGGAAAATGGCACTTTATAATCTAATACTAAGGCAGTATACCTGGCTGCCTTTATTATCACTGGTAGAAATTCCCTAGCTCACTTTCTGATTTTTTCTTCTAGTAAATTGCCCTTGATTAAGATTCTCTTTAATAAATAAAAAATTCACATTTATTAATTATAGATACTGTGCAGAGAGGTTTTATCGATGTTTTCGCCTGCAAATTACAGGAAGCAGAGACCATCACTATTTTGGAGATAAAGAAATTGAAGGCTCTGAGAGTTTAATTTTCCCACAAGTAGTAAATAGAATGGCTAAGATTTGAACACAGGCTTACTTGACTGCAAAGAAATTGAAGGCTCTGAGAGTTTAATTTTCCCACAGGTAGTAAATGAATGGCTAAGATTTGAACACAGGCTTACATGACTGCGACATCACACTGTCTGTTAAACATCAGATGGCTCCTTCAGTGCTCCCTGGATATACCTCATCCCCTTGAATTCTATTTAGGATAGAATTTCCTGAGAGCTTTGTTCTTCAATCCTTTAGTTTTTTCTTTTGCTCATAAATTTGATGACACTGAAGTTGCACCCATGACCTTTAGAATATGACTAGACCTGGGGCAGAGTTGGCTCTTATAGCCAATGAACACTGTGGTAGCTGCCCTCAGAAGCCATGAGAAACTGCAGGAGGAGGACTTGGGGAGGATGAACCCCACTTGCTCAAGAACACAGCTGAATACTCCTAGAGAGACCAGAACTCACCAGGGAGTGCAACATTGGCCACAGATGTGGATATCATGGGCTTGGATAGAAGATGAACAAGTCAGATGCCAAGGTGAAGGGTAACTGGGAGGTCCTATTTCAGGATTAAATGTCCTTGTCCCTACTAAAGCAACAAACCCTGCTGGCGCTTCCTTCACACCTTCTGGGCTGAAATCTTCCAGATTTCTGCCTTTCCTCAGGATACACCTTGGGAACCACTCTCTTATTTCCTTTATCTTCTGTGATCTTTCTTCCTTGTTTTATGGATAGCCTCAGCCTGAGACCCCATCAGTGCACTCTGAAGAGAGCACCTTCATCATCATCTTAGAAAATTAGCTTCTAGATGTCTTTTTCATCAATTTATACTCAACCCGATGAAGCAGTTTCACTGACTTCCTGACAATCTGTGTCTCTGCCCAGCGTTTGGAACAGGAGTGGAGCCACTCCTGACACTTCCTTTAAGCTCACAATTACTCTCTGTTCCTTACATCACTGAAACCTCACTTTCAGCCCATCTCTTTGTTCTTCATGGTCAGGCCCCCAAGCTGAACTGCAACAGTTCTTTTCTCAGTGGCTTTGGCGTTTCATTTGGAACTTATTTAGTGCAGTGTCCAGGCACATCTGGGAAAGGAAATTTTTTGCTAATTAGGACGTACAACCCTCTCTCTTTTGATCTGATCCTCCATTTTCTTTGCTTTCTTCCTTATGAGAGAATCTTTAGCATCTGCTTGAATGTAGGCATGCATATCTTTCCGCTGTAATACTTTCTCTCCATTTGACAGGCAGGATTGTCTTACAAGGGAAAGCTGAACACTCTGACAGCTGATTACATTACATGCCTTTTAAAATTTTGCTCCTTGAAGAGCATTGGATGACAGTGATGATGACCTATGAAAAGCAATTAAGGCTTCAGGATCATTTCTACGTGTGAGCTGGGAATGAGATGGCAGGGAGCACCAAGGGACTCTTTCTGATGGATAATAGCTTCTTTGGGTAAGGCGCAAGGTAGGACATGAAATACTGTATCTTAGCTTCTGTAACAATGAGTTGTTTTTTTCTGCTAAAATAGGTAAACAAATGCAATAGAATTCTCGAATGCTGGTAGATCAACTTAATCCTCTCTATTTTTGCCAAAATATTCCACAGAGAGTGTAGCCATTTTTCTTTTTCAGGAACACCAGGCTTTCCTCTCTTACTAAGGTGTAGGGCTTTCAGAAAATTGCTTAATATCCTAGAAGATTTGCAGCCCTGTAGAAATTTTCATAGGGAATAAAAGCGGCTGCTCCTCTGAAGACAGTCTCGTGAATAACTTCACATCTAAGGGTGGAATTGTAAAGCTCAAAGGCGCAGCATGAGCAGTTTTATTATCGGCGAGGCTGGTTTTGCTGGATATGGAGCATGTAATTTCCTATTGATAGAATCTGAGTTGTTGGAGCAATGGAAAGTCTTGTTGTTCTTTGAGTTACTGGCAGAAGCACCTTGGCAGATTATTGTCCTATTTGATTGGTGGGAAGAAGCCTGATTGAGAAATCTCAATCTACCAGGATTCTAAAAATCTTTGGCCTTGCATGCTATCTTCATAAACTGGCTGTTTTTGCTGAAGAGAGTTGATATTTTGCCTATTCTGAGTGTGGGCAGTAGCATTTGCTGTTCCATTTAGCATATGAAGTTTATATAAAACATGTGTAAAAACATTAAGATTGGGCACTTTATGTAGAGAACCTCTTCCGTGCCACTCAAAACTGGGTAATTGCCAGCTATTCAAATATACTTGGTGGAGAAAAGATGAGTTTCCATGGCACCAAAACAATGTCTGCCTGAACCATATGTTTTCCAATCCAAATACAAGGGTTTTTTTTTAAAAAAAAATCAGAATGTTCTCCCTCTTTATCAGATTTTTGCTATCATGACAAGCAAGAAAACAGCAGGAAATACTTAGGACCTTATAACACAGATCCATTTCCAGAAAACAAGCCAGTCCTTTAGAAAAGGACATTCCAGAAAAAATCCTTTATATGCCCATGTTAAGTATTTAACCTATTCTGAAATTTTTGACATAGAAAAGGTGTAATAGAAAGGGTTGTGGACTGAAATAATTTGATTTCCATTCTCTAGGCTCGGGATGAGGGAGGTGGGAATGCTACACAACAAGAACACCATCCCAAGCCTTCTTTGTGGCTCAGCAAAGTATCAACTTCAGTCTGAATAATCCATGCACCCGTGGGTACAGTAAGCACCTATGGCTGCTTAACATCTTTTGAAAACACTCTCTTATGTCTTGATCATGTCCCCATTTTGAGTCCTGCCTTCTTGAGATATGATGCAAAAGACTGTCCCAGAATCCCTCACTGCTTAAGGTACAAAAGCACATGACCTAGATTTTCCCATTTGGATGCACCCATGCAAGAGATGGATGAAGAAGGGAACAATGCTAGGATGTGGTCCCACACAGACCTGGCCAGCATGGTGGCAGAGGGGTTCTTGTTCTTCTTGGTTTGCAGTGGTGGCACATCTGGCACCGAGTCCCAGGTACTCTCAGTGCTGAGCAGTGGGCAGTGGCAGCTGTGGTGTTGTCACTAGGGTGTTTCCCCACAGGTGGCTGGGTGTTGTTCTTGGGCACTTTATTACTCACTAGTCAGCAATGTAAGTCTAATTCTCTGACTCTCCTTGAGATTCTGGAAACAAAACATGGTAACAGAGAAGTAGTTTAACTTCAGCAGAAATAGCTAAGAAGGGCTTTGGAAATGGAAGATTCAGAGTGTCCACAGAATAAAAGAATCTGATAGATTTTGGAGGCCTTCAAATTGAGTGTTCTTTTTTTGATTTAATATGAGATTTTTCCCTTTAACTTTCCCCACAGCTGTACAAGGAACGACACTAGGGAAAAATTCTTGAGTATCTTCAAGGGCTTGTAAAATAGTATGAAGGAAATAAAAATTGTCCCAAATCATCATTTGGGATAAGTTATTATTAGCTTTTTTTGCTCCAGGTTTATTGAGATATAATTGACATACGACATTGTGTAAGTTTAAGGTACACAATGGGATGATTTGATATGTGTATGAATTGTGAAATGATTCCCACAATAAGGATAGTTAACACATCCATCACTTCACATAATTATCTTTTTTTTTTTTTTTTTTTTTTTTTTTTTTTTTTTTGCGGTACGTGGGCCCCTCACCGCTGTGGCCCCTTCCGCTGCAGAGCACAGGCCCCGGACACGCAGGCTCAATGGCCATGGTTCACGGGCCCAGCTGCTCCGCAGCACGTGGGATCCTCCCGGACCGGGGCACGAACCCGCATCCCCTGCATCGGCAGGCAGACCCCCAACCACTGCGCCACCAGGGAAGCCCCATAATTATCTTTTGTGTGTGTGTTTATGTACAGTGAGAACTTTTAAGATCTACTGTCTTAGCAACTTTCAAGTATAAAAATGCAGTATTGCTAACTGTAGTCACCATGTTGTACATTAGATCCTCAGAACTTATTCATCTTATAACTGTACCTTTTGACCACTTTTATCCACCCACCCCCACCAGCCCCCTGCCTCTATCTAACTTATTTCACTTAGCATAGTGCCCTCAAAGTTCATTCATATTGTCACAAATGGCAGGATTTCCTTCTTTCTATGGGTGAATAATATGCCATTGTTTATCCATCTATCTCACCTTTTCTCTATTTGTCAAGGGACACTTAGGTTATTCCTATGCCTTGGTTATTGTAAATAATGCTGCAATGAATGTGAGGGTACATATATCTCTTTTAGATAGTGTTTTCATTTCCTTCACATATATACCCAGCACTAGACTTACCAGATTATATGATAGCTCTATTTTTAATTTTTTTAGGAACCTCCATACTGTTTTCCACAGTGGCTGTACCAATTTACATTCCCACCAACAATACACAAGGGTTTTCTTTTCTCCACATCCTCACCAGCACTTGTTATTGCTTATCTTTCTGATAATAGCCATTGCCATTCTAATAGGAATGAGGTGATATCTAACAGTGGCACTGACTTGCATTTCCCTGATGATTAGTGATGTCCAGCACCTTATCATGGACCTGTTGGCCATTTGTGTATCTTCTTTGGAAAAATATCTATTCAGTTCATTTGTCCAATTCTTAACTGGATTATTTGGTTGGTTTTTTGTTTTTGCTATTGAGTTGTGTGAATTTCTTATTTATTGGGTTGGCCAAAACGTTCATTTGGGTTTTTCCATAAACATTTTACTGAAAAAACCCAAACGAACTTTTTGGCCAATCCAATATTTTGAATATGAACCTCTTATCAGATATAGGATTTGTAAATATTTTCTTCCTTTCCATAGGTTGCCTTTTCATTTTGTTGATCATTCTTTTGCTGTGCAGAAGTTTTAGTTTGACATAGTCCCACTGGATTTTTTCTTTTGTTGCTCATGCTTTTGATCATATCCAAAAATTCATTGACAAAACCAATGTCAAGGAGATTTTTCCCTATGTTTTCTTGGGAGTTTTATAGTTTCAAGTCTTACATTTAAGTCTTTAATCCATTTTGATTTAATTTTTGTGAGTGGTGTAATATAGGAGATCAGTTTCATTCTGTTGAATGTGAACATTCCTTTTCCAGCATCATTTATTGAAGACACAATCTTTTCCCCATAGAGTATTCTTTGTCCTCTTGTCAAATATTAGTTGACTGTATATGTGTGGGTTTATTTCTGAGCTCTCGATTCTGTTCTGTTGGTCTATGTAAATGATTTGATACCAGTACCATACTGTTTTGATAGATCTTTCCATCTATTAATGTGATGTTTCATATTTATTGGTTTACAATGTTTAACCATGTCAATAATATTGAGTGTAAAATGGACTTGATTCCAAAAAATTTATTTATTTATTTATTTATTTATTTATGACTGTGTTAGGTCTTCGTTTCTGTGTGAAGGCTTTCTCTAGTTGCGGCAAGCGGGGGCCACTCTTCATCGCGGTGCGTGGGCCTCTCACTATCGCGGCCTCTCTTGTTGCGGAGCACAGGCTCCAGACACGCAGGCTCAGTAGTTTTGGCTCAGGGACCTAGTTGCTCTGTGGCATGTGGGATCTTCCCAGAGCAGGGCTCAAACCCATGTCCCCTGCATTGGCAGGCAGATTCTCAACCACTGCGCCACCAGGGAAGCCCCCTCAAAAAAATTTTAAATGCTACCCTAATAAATAATTTTTGAGGAATTTTGCATTTCAATATCATGAGGCTATACCAAGCGAGTTAATATATTCAGCAATAGATTAGGATGACCTCCCAATTTGAATGTAAAAGTGAGAATAATAATCAATAATAGTCACATAAATAAGAGAAGTCAGAAAGAAAAACAGTTTAAAAAGCCTCTTTGACACTTTGTTCACATGCACTGAAGACTACTGAACTTGGTTACTGGCACAAGATGGTGAACGCAGCTCTTGGTCTCCTAGGGAAGCTGTTTGCTTTGCCATGTCACATACACAGTTTTTTGATCTCAGATACTATTTTTCTGTCTTGTTTCCTTGTGTTTAATACTTCTGACATATGGCTTGTTTCTCTGTCTACCTTTTATTATGTCGTTTCATTGGGGGTACTTTGAAATCAGTATGAGGAATAATCAGCAGACTACAATTCTGTTTTAAGTGCATTTCCTTATCAAACTACATAGAATTATATGGCATTCTTAGGATTCAGTGCTTCTACTGATGATGTATAATGTAGAGCTGAGTAAAACTATAGAGCCTGAGAGAGTTAAGTCTATTATTACCTGATATAGAACATAAAAACAGAAGAGGGAAAGCAGCTGGATGAAAACAGCCAGAGAAAGAAAAGAAAGATGTTTTCCTGCTGTCAGTATTTCTTTTTCTGAGCTTTGAATTTATCTCATTTCCTCTCTCCTTGGGACTCTGTATTTTCAGCTAGTTTGATATAACTTAAGCTACTGTCAGTACAGTGAAGTCACCTGTGCTCAAATGCATCTTCACCACTTATTAGCTATGTGCCCTTGATCAAGTGACATCAGCTGTCTGTGCTCTAATTCCCCTTCTATATAATGGGGATAATACTAAGTGAATCTACATCATTGAATGAAGATTAAGTGAAACAATTCATGTACCATGTTCAGCATCCTGCCTACCACCCAGTGAGTCCTCCATGGATATCAGCCATGACTCTTCTGCCCTACTTTTACTCATTGGCACTTTTATCTCAACTGTACTTTAAATGAGTAGGAAAAATAAAGAACTATATTAGATACTTCAACAAGTACATATTAAACTATTATATACCAGACACTGTGCTAGAGTTGGGGATACAAAATGAATACAAACAGTGTCTAGAAGGACAGATGCTTTGTCCATGTAGCACATTACTCTATTTCTAGCCTCTATCAAAGTGTCCGACATATAGTAGATGTTTTAAAAATATGTGCTGAAAAGTAAATAATCAACCTATGAGGTAAGTATAATTACTCTCACCGTTTTACGGATGAAGAAACTAAAACTTAGGAAGATCCATTTATTCAGTGTCACCCAGCTAGTAAGTGACAGAATCAGAATTGTAACCACCTCAGCTTCACTCAGCTTGGAGTTGGTACCTATGCTGCATCTCTAGGAAGGAAATGCTAGCACGAGCCATCTGTGATGCTTGAAAGGTATGAATTTGGCTCCTTAATTTCTAGTTTCCAAAGAATATCATCACCCTGCAGATAAACCAAATGCTCAACAAAACATTTCCTAAATGTTTATTGAGTATTCACCTTCTTGAATAGGACACTGTACTAATCTTTGAGGATGTATCAGTTAATATGAGAGATGTTAGTGGAACTTACATCCCAACCATGGGGACAGCCACTAATAATTAATTATGTACATGATTGCCTTTGTGATGAATGCTGTATGGGAGCATATATCAGAGATTCTAAATTAATCTGACAGAATGGTCAGAAAGTCTACACCAAGGAAGGAATGTTTATTTTTTACTTATTTATTTTTAACATCTTTATTGGAGTATAATTGCTTTACAATGGTGTCTTAGTTTCTGCTTTATAACAAAGTAAATCAGCTATACGTATACATATATCCCCATATCTCCACGCTCTTGCGTCTCCCTCCCACCTTCCCTGTCCCACCCCTCTAGGTGGTCACAAAGCATCCAGCTGATCTCCCTGTGCCATGCAGCTGCTTCCCACTAGCTATCTGTTTTACATTTGGTAGTGTATATATGTCCATGCCACCCTCTCACTTCATCCCAGCTTACCCTTCCCCCTCCCCGTGTCCTCAGGTCCATTTTCTATGTCTGCATCTTTATTCCTGTCCTGCCCCTAGGTTCTTCAGAAACATGTTTTTAAAAAGTTTATTTTTAGATTCCATATATATGTGTTAGCATACGGTATTTGTTTTTCTCTTTCTGACTTACTTCACTCTGTATGACAGACTCTAGGTCCATCCACCTCACTACAAATAACTCAATTTCGTTTCTTTTTATGGCTGAGTAATATTCCGTTGTATATATGTGCCACATCTTCTTTATCCATTCATCTGTCGATGGACACTTGGGTTGCTTCCATGACCTGGCTATTGTAAATAGAGCTGCAGTGAACATTGTGGTACATGACTCTTTTTGAATTATGCTTTTCTCAGGGTATATGCCCAGTAGTGGGATTGCGGGGTCATATGGTAGTTCTATTTTTAGTTTTTAAAGGAACCTTCATACTCTTCTCCATAGTGGCTGTATCAATTTACATTCCCACCAACAGTGCAAGAGGGTTCCCTTTTCTCCACACCCTCTCCAGCATTTATTGTTTGCAGATTTTTTGATGATGGCCATTCTGACTGTTGTGAGGTGATACCTCATTGGAGTTTTGATTTGCATTTCTCTAATGATTAGTGATGCTGAGCATCCTTTCATGTGTTTGTTGGCAATCTGTATATCTTCTTTGGAGAAATGTCTATTTAGGTCTTCTGCCTATTTTTGGATTGGGTTGTTTGTTTTTTGCTATTGAGCTGCATGAGCTGCTTGTAAATTTTGGAGGTTAATCCTTTGTCAGTTGCTTCATTTGCAAATAATTTCTCTCATTCTGAGGGTTGTCTTTTCCTCTTGTTTATGGTTTCCTTTGCTGTGCAAAAGCTTTGAAGTTTCATTAGGTCCCATTTCTTTATTTTTGTTTTTATTTCCATTTCTCTAGGAGGTGGGTCAAAAAGGATCTTGCTGTGATTTATGTCATAGAGTGTTCTGCCTATGTTTTCCTCTAAGAGTTTTATAGTGTCTGGTCTTACATTTAGGTCTTTAATCCATTTTCAGTTTATTTTTGTGTATGGTGTTAGGGAGTGTTCTAATTTCATTCTTTTACATGTAGCTGTCCAGTTTTCCCAGCACCACTTACTGAAGAGGCTGTCCTTTCTCCACTGTACATTTCTGTCTCCTTTATCAAAGATAAGGTGACCATATGTGCGTGGGTTTATCTCTGGGCTTTCTATCTTGTCCCATTGATCTATATTTCTGTTTTTGTGCCAGTACCATACTGTCTTGATTACTGTAGCTTTGTACTATCGTCTGAAGTCAGGGAGCCTGATTCCTCCAGCTCCGCTTTTCTTTCTCAAGATTGCTTTGGCTATTCGGGGTCTTTTGTGTTTCCATACAGATTGTGAAATTTTCTGTCCTAGTTCTGTGAAAAATGCCATTGGTAGTTTGATAGGGACTGCATTGAATCTGTAGATTGCTTTGGGTAGTATAGTCATTTTCACAATGTTGATTCTTCCAATCCAAGGACATGGTATATCTCTCCATCTGTTTGTATCATCTTTAATTTCTTTCATCAGTGTTTTATAGTTTTCTGTATACAGGTCTTTTGTCTACTTAGGTAGGTTTATTCCTAGGTATTTTATTCTTTTGGTTGCAATGATAGATGAAAGTGTTTCCTTGATTTCTCTTTGAGATTTTTCATCCTTAATGTATAGGAATGCAAGAGATGTCTGTGCATTAATTTTGTATCCTGCTGCTTTACGAAAGTCATTGATTAGCTCTAGTAGTTTTCTGGTAGCATCTTTAGGATTCTCTATGTATAGTATCATGTCATCTGCAAACAGTCACATCTTTACTTCTTCTTCTTTTCTGATTTGGATTCCTTTTATTTATTTTTTTTCTTCTCTGATTGCTGTGGCTAAAACTTCCAAAACTATGTTGAATAATAGTGGTGAGAGTGGGCAGCCTAGTCTTGCTCCTGATCTTAGTGGAAATGGTTTCAGTTTTTCACCATTGAGGACGATGTTGGCTCTGAGTTTGTCATATATGGCCTTTATTATGTTGAGATAAGTTCCTTCTGTGCCTACTTTAAGGAGGGTTTTTATCATAAATGGGTGTTGAATTTTGTCAAAAGCTTTTTCTGCATCTATTGAGATAATCATATGGTTATTCTCCTTCAATTTGTTAATATGATTTATCACATTGATTGATTTGCATATATTGAAGAATCCTTGCATTCCTGGGATAAACCCCAATTGATCATGGTGTATGATCCTTTTAATGTGCTATTGGATTCTGTTTGCTAGCATTATGTTGAGGATTTTTGCATGTATGTTCATCAGTGATACTGGCCTGTAGTTTTCTTTCTTTGTGAAATCTTTGCCGGGTTTTGGTATCGGGGTGATGACGGCCTCATCGAATGAGTTGGGGAGTGTTCCTCCCTCTGCTGTATTTTGGAAGAGTTTGAGAAGGATAGGTGTCATCTTTTCTCTAATTGTTTGATAGAATTTGCCTGTGAAGCCATCTGGTCCTGGGCTTTTGTTTGTTGGAAGATTTTTAATCACAGTTTCAATTTCAGTGCTTGTGATTGGTCTGTTTATATTTTCTATTTCTTCCTGGTTCAGTCTCCGAACATTGTGCTTTTCTAAGAATTTGTCCATTTCTTCCTGGTTGTCCATTTTATTGGCATATAGTTGCTTGTAGTAATCTCTCATGATCTTTTGTATTTCTGCAGTGTCAGTTGTTATGTCTCCTTTTTCATTTCTAATTCTGTTGATTTGAGTCTTCTCCCTTTTTTTCTTGATGAGTCTGGCTAATGGTTTATCAATTTTGTTTATCTTCTTAAAGAACCAACTTTTAGTTTTATTCATCTTTGCTATTGTTTCCTTCATTTCTTTTTCATTTATTTCTGATCTGATCTTTATGATTTCTTTCCTTCTGCTAACTTTGGGGTTTTTTTTGTTTTTCTTTCTCTAATTGCTTTAGGTGTAAGGTTAGGTTGTTTATTTGAGATGTTTCTTGTTTCTTGAGGTACGATTTTATTGCTATAAACTTCCCTCTTAGAATTGCTTTTGCTGCATCCCATAGGTTTTGGGTCATCGTGTTTTCATTGTCATTTGCTTATAGGTACTTTTTGATTTCCTCTTTGATTTCTTCAATGATCTCTTGGTTATTTAGTAGTGTATTGTTTAGCCTCTATGTGTTTGTATTTTTTACAGATTTTTTTTTCCTGTAATTGATATCTAGTCTCATAGTGTTGTGGTCAGAAAAGATACTTGATATGATTTCAATTTTCTTAAATTTACCAAGGCTTGATTTGTGACCCAAGATGTGATCTATCCTGGAGAATGTTCTATGTGCATTTGAGAAGAAAGTGTATTCTGTTGTTTTTAGATGGAATGTCCTATAAATATCAATTAAGTCCATCTTGTTTAATGTATCATTTAAAGCTTGTGTTTCCTTATTTATTTTCATTTTGGATGATCTGTCCATTGGTGAAAGTGGGGTGTTAAAGTCCCCTACAATGATTGTGTTAGTGTTGATTTCCCCTTTTATGGCTGTTAGCATTTGTCTTATGTATTGAGGTCCTCCTATGTTGGGTGCCTAAGTGTTTACAATTGTTATATCTTCTTCTTCAATTGGTCCCTTAATCATTATGTAGTGTCCTTCTTTGTCTCTTATAATAGTCTTTATTTTAAAGCCTATTTTGTCTGATATGAGAATTGCTACTCTAGCTTTCTTTTGATTTCCATTTGTGTGGAATATCTTTTTCCATTACCTTACTTTCAGCCTGTATGTGTCCCTAAGTCTGAAGTGGGTCGCTTGTAGACTGCATATATATGGGTCTTGTTTTGTATCCATTCAGCCAGTCTGTGTCTTTTGGTTGGAGCATTTAATCCATTTCCATTTAAGGTAATTATCGATATGTATGTTCCTATTACCATTTTCTTAATTGTTTTGGGTTTGTTATTGTAGGTCTTTTCCTTCTCTTGTGTTTCCTGCCTAGAGAAGTTCCTTTAGCATTTGTTTTAAAGCTGGTTTTGTGGTGCTGAATTCTCTTAGGTTTTGCCTGTCTGTAAACTTTTAATTTCTCTGTTGAATCTGAATGAGATCCTTGCTGTGTAGAGTAATCTTGGTTGCAGGATTTTCCCTTTCATCACTTTAAATATGTCCTCCCACTCCCTTCTGGCTTACAGAGTTTCTGCTGAAAGGTCAGCTGTTAACCTTATGGGGATTCCCTTGTATGTTATTTGGTGGTTTTCCCTTGTTCTTTTAATATATGTTTTTTGTATTTAATTTTTGATAGTTTGATTAGTATGTGTCTTGATGTGTTTCTCCTTGGATTTATCCTGTATTGGACTCTCTGCATTTCCTGGACTTGACTGAGTATTTTAGTTCCCATATTAGGGAAGTTTTCAACTATAATCTCTTCAAATATTTTCTCAGTCCCTTTCTTCTTCTCTTCTTCTTCTGTGACCCCTATAATTTGAATGTTGGTGTGTTTAATGTTGTCCTCAGGTCTTTTCATTCTTTTTTCTTTATTCTGGTCTGCAGTAGTCATTTTCACTATTTTATCTTCCGGATCACTTATCCGGTCTTCTGCCTTAGTTATTCTACTATTGATTCCTTCTAGAAAATTTTTAATTTTATCTATTGCATTGTTCATCATTGTTTGTTTGCTCTTTAGTTCTTCTAGATCCTTGTTAAACATTTCTTATATTTTCTCCATTCTATTTCCAAGATTTTGGATCATTTTTACTGTCATTACTATGATTCTTTTTCAGGTAGACTGCCTATTTCCTCTTCATTTGTTTGTTGTGTTTTTACCTTGCTCCTTCATGTGCTGTGTGTTTCTCTGTCCTGTCATTTTGCTTAACTTACTCTGTTTGGCACACTTTTCTCAGGTTGCATGTTCATAGTTCCTGTTGTTTTTGGTGTCTTCCCCTAGTGGCTAAGGTTGGTTCAGTGGGCTGTGTAGGCTTCCTGGTGGAGGGGACTGGTGCCTGTGTTCTGGTGGATGAGGCTGGATCTTGTGTTTCTGGTGGGCAGGACCATGTCAGGTTGTATGTTTTGGGGTGTCTGTTCCCTTCTTATGATCTTAGGCAGCCTCTCTGCTAATGGGTGGGGTTGTGTTCCTGTCTTGCTAGTTGTTTGGCATAGGGTGTCCAGCACTGTAGCTTGCTGGTCTTTGAGTGGAGCTGGGTCTTAGTGTTGGGATGGAGATCTCTGGGAGAGCTTTTGCCATTTGATATTATGTGGAGCCAGGAGGTCTTTGGTGGACCAATGTCCTGAACTCGGCTCTCCCACTTCAGAGGCTCAGGCCTGACACCTGGCCCGAGCACCAAGGCCCCATCGACCACACGGATTTTGGGAGGTCTGAGTTCTTCTTCCAGTGTTCAGTATGTGTTCTGTAGGAGTTGTTCCACATGCAGATGTATTTCTGATGTATTTGTGGGGAGGAAGTTGATCTCCACTTCTAACCCCTCCACCATCTTGAAGGTCTCTACAACAGTCCACTTCTCTGTGGTTTGTACCCTGAAGTTTCCTCCTTCTGTAGTTCAGGCACTTTCTGGTTTGGTCAGTTGACTGATCATAAAGTGCCCAAGTGAGGACTTTACAAAGCCCCTGTTCTTAAAAGCCTGGCTGGAGTCTCCAAGGTGTCCTGTGTTTTCCTTGACATTTGAAGCCACCAGTTTCAGAAACAGGGCACATTTCTCAGTGTAATTTTTTTACAATGGTGTGTTAGTTTCTGCTTTATAACAAATTGAATCAGCTATGTATATACCTATATCCCCATATCTTAAGGAAGGAATTTTTAAATTAATCTCTGAAGGGCAAATAGAAAAGAATTAACTAGAAGATAAATTGAGAAAGAGCACTTCTGGCAGAATAGCACGTAGTCATGACTAACTTGGGGCATTGCAGTAAAAGAAAGAGGGCCAGTGTGCTACACCCAGAGAGCAAGTAAGGCAGTAAGTTGCATGAAGCTATAGAGACTGGTTAGGGCCAGATTTTTCAGAGCTTCAGAACCAGGTTAAGCATTTTGGTCTTATCCTAAATCCAGTAGGATTTAAAAAAGAGAGTGATGTGGTAAGATATACAATTCAGAAAAATCACAGTATGAAAGGACATGAGGGAGAACTCTGTTGAAAGAAGATGGACCAGGATAGTGGGTAGGAGATGGAGAAAAGTGGGTAGATTTGAAAGATACCTGTGGTGTAGACTTCATAGACTTGTTAACTTAGATCAGGGAGATGATCAGCAGGCCAGTCCAGATTTTATCGGACCTGAAGCTTACGAAATTGCGGAGCTCCTCCAGGAATTGATTTCCTGTATAAAGGAAGGTCCAAAGATGGCTGGCAAAGGTCCAGAGACATTGCATGCAGAGCACAATGAGGTCTGGATGAGGAAGAGGAGGGGCTTCCTTTCCTGCATCTCTCTCTTTTTTTTTTTTTTTTTTTTTCGGTACGCGGGCCTCTCACTGTTGTGGCCTCTCCCATTGCGGAGCACAGGCTCCGGATGCGCAGGCTCAGCGGCCATGGCTCACAGGCCCAGCTGCTCCACGGCATGTGGGATCTTCCCGGACCGGGGCACGAACCCGTGTCCCCTGCATCGGCAGGCGGACTCTCTACCACTGCGCCACCGAGGAAGCCCCCTGCATCTCTCTTTATTGAGGGCCAGCACTTTCCCCAGAATCCTTCACAGCATTTCTCTCAAGTGTAGGAGGTTGGATAGAAAAATAGACGATCCCTTCTAATTCTGAGACTCTCTGATTGTGTTGGGCAGAAAACAATTTAGGCAAGTGCATTATCATCTGTGAGCCAAGAAGGCAATGCACACCCATGCTCTAGTAACAAAATACAGTTATCGTCCAACAAGGTACTTTTGAAATAATAATTTATGCTTGGACAACAGAGATAAACTGAGCTGTACTCAACAAATTGGGACGATGCCCACTCTATCTATTATGGACATGAGTGACTGGGTAGGTTCCCTCTTTTTTTCTCACATCTCACTTGTCTCCCCTCATGAAGATGAGTTCCAGCTCTCCCCAGGGATCACTGTGGGTAGGCTCTGACTCATCTCCTCATTGATAACAGTTGGCACACGTTTTCTGTCAGCTGACGGGTGCTGTAGCACTTTGTACTGAGGCAAGGAGAAGGCATGAGCTGTAGAGTCTCAGAAAGAATCAGGCATGTGGTGATTGTAAGCCTTACCTCTGATAGAACCCAGAATCATGCTGGGAAAGTATTAACTGGAAGTAGTGTGCTGGAAGGTCATGTCTCCCCAAGTGAGCTGAGAGAACACTGGTCCTGGAAGATGGTCCAGGAAAAAGGGATTCTGTCTGGAGGAGTACATCTGCCTCTTGAAGAGTTAGAATGCACAGCATGGTATTGAGAGGACTTCTGAGAACTCCTACAATAAGGGAATACAAAAAAACTCAGTTTTTCATGCACTGTTTCACAACTGTACATGACCAGGGAATCCCTTTTTAACACACACAGACACACACACACACACGCCACTGATTAATATGCTGAAGAATACACTTTCAGGGAAAAAAGGTACATCAGCATCAAGGCAGGAAGGGCAAATAAAATGGCCCAACATAGTAGAAAAGTCCTAGAGATCATGCCCAGACCAATAACATCCATTTTCAATATGTTTTGGCAGCCCTTGGGCTGGACTACACATAAATTCATGTGGAGTTGATTCTTGATCCAAAGGATGCCTGAGTTATTGGATTGGACTGTTGCTCTCTTAAGAGAAGAGCTTTGGTTCATTTCAAGATAGGTCATAGAGTGATTACTGATAAAGACAACTGCCTCTCCCAGTTTTAAATTTATTGAGATTTGAAAATTTGAAGTAAAGAAGCAGTATAAAATCTATCTAGTTGTTTCTGGAAGCATAAGATTGTCTATTGAGGCATCAGTTTGAAAGTTGGAAGTACAACCGAAAAGTTAAACAGGATGGCATAGTGAAAAGATGGGGTCAGATAGACCAGTTTTAAAATTTTGGCTTAGCTGTGTGACCTTGGGTCAGTGACTTAACCTCTCTGAATCTCATTTTCAATATCTGGAAAAACATTTCCCTTGTAGCATAATGCAGGCATTAGAAATAGTACATCCATTCTCGTGAATTATTATCTCATCATTGTGAAAATATAGAACCTATGTGCTTATCATGTAGTAAATGTTCACTTAAAGCTATTTCTATTAATTCTAATAGAAAAGAACTAAGACACATACTATTCATTTGATTCCCATACTATAAATATTTTCTCAAATCTATGTCACCTTTTTGTCTTTCTAATATAAGGCATAGCCTGGGGTCTGGAATTACTGCCAGGTTAAAATCTCAGCTCTACTACTTGTTATCTATGTGACCTTGAACAAACCACAGTACCTCTCTCTGCCTCAATTCTCTAATCTACAAAACAAGGACACTCATATTATCTATCTCCTATTTCTTTTACAATTTTTGTGAGAATTCAACTAAACAATGCACTGTGCTGCAGATATAGTTTTTCATTGTTGTTAGTATCAACATTTCTCAATGCTTTATAAAATGTTTGCATTTGAAAACTCTATTGCACACAGAAAAAGTGATTGGACATAAGACAAAATGTAGCAAATGATTTCTTTATTTCTTCATCTCCTTTCTCTTCACATGTCACCTGTGGCTTTCCTTGGCCTTGGGTAACTGCTGTCTGAGTCTTAACTGTCACTTTGACACTGACTTCTCATTGCAGTCCAATCTTCGATGGCTACAATTAAATGGTTTCCAATATTGCCTTAGGAGAAGAAGGTTCCCATTGGAATGACAATTTCCAAGGCAACATCACCTTGACCAGTAATAATTTACCGTATTTCCATCTTCTTCATTGATTCTAATTTTTTCTCCTTTCTTGAATTTGTAGGTAAGAGCTGCAAATTCAAATCTATTTGGCTTTAATGTCCATTTTCTTTTCACAACACCACAGTAATAATAAGAGTAACAGTCTCACTAATTATAAAAACTAAAATTTATTGAATATTTATTAGGTCAAGAACCATACTAAATTATTTATCTCCATTATCTTATTTAATTCTAACAGTGAACCTATGAGCAGTAGACTTCATTGTCATACATGAAGAAACAAGAGCCAGAGAGGTGAAGTAACCTTCTCAAGGGCACACAGCTGGGACATTGTAGAGCCAGAATTCAAATTCACTTGTGGCTGACTCAAGAACCTATACCTTTAGCCACTTTGTGTTGCTGTTGCATTTTCAGACTTTTCTTGCCCTTTAAAAATGATGATGCCAGAAGTAACTCTAAAGGATTGAAGGCAGAACCAGATATAAAGGCTACTCTCCTCACATCAAAGCAGCATCTAGATTTATAAATCATCTGCTGTTAGGGCTACTAGGGACAGGGATAAAGGAAATGACGATGGAAGGGAATAGTCATGACAGCACTGCAGGAACAGACCTGAGAATGTTTCCCCCTACCTTCTCCTATGAAAAAGACCCTTTTTGAGACTGTGGCCCCTCCCCCAGGTAAATATTCAGTGAAAATACCTACAATATGGGCTTCTGTGGAAGTGGAGGGTATGTGGGTGTGGATGAGAGTGAAAGTCCTTTGTGGAGTTCCAGGCAAGTTGTCTGGAAGGAGCACGTATCATAGAGGTCCCGTATAGAAAGTGATTTTTGCCTCCCTTGCACATGCCCTGAGAATGGTGGACACATAATGACCATAGTCACCTCTTTGTCCATACACTGATGATAGATTAGTGCTTACCTAATATCTACATGTAGCAATACACAGGCAACACAAATTGTACAGATGTACAAATTGCAAGCCAAAACCCAAGTGAGCAAAAGTTACTTCATTTTTTTTTGTAACAGAACTTTGTTTTTGTTGAAAGTTGCCTTTCTAATAAGTGGTGTCAACTTGATCTCAGCCAATCAAGTTTTCTTCCCTTATGCTGGGGTTGCTTCTGAGAGCAGCTGGTGGACAATGAAGGCATTGGATGGGGTAGGGATGGGGGATAGAGGGGAGCATAGGTGTCTCCTCTGAGCTACCTTCTACCAATGCCATTGTTAGCTGAAACATCCATCCTAGTCTTTGGGAAGTCTTGTGCTGATCAGTGTTACTCCATGCTCCTTGAGAGTTATGTGAGAGTCATTTTTGCTCTTGGCTATTACCTCCTAAATGACTACCTGTATGCAGTTGTTCATTATCTGAGGCTCTGCTTCCAGGTGGAGCTAAGCTTGGGCAGGGTCTTTGTTTATCTATTGGATCAGCATTAAGAGGTGCATGGCTTAATACTGGCTCTTTTTTTGTACTCTAGGCTCAAGAAGGCACAATTTGAAAGGGATGGTATTGGTAGTGGAATGAACAAATGGAACTTTTATTAGTTTTGTTGATATAGTAAGGCTGTGTAATCAACTACCTGAAGACTCAGTTGCTTACAACAAGCATTTATTCTCAATTCAACTTGCCAAGGTGACAAGTTCAGTTTATTTAGGCTGCACTCATCTGGACAGCTCTGGTTCATGCTGTGAGATGGCTGGGTTTTGTTCCAGAATGTGGATCTGCTCCATATACATCTGTTCTGGAAACAGGCTGAAGGGGCAATAGCTCCCAGGAACATACTCTTCTCATAGCACTGAACCACTGAAAAGTAAGTGCCAAGCCAAACTGTGAGCAGATTTAGGGCCCTTACTTGCACCACGTTCACTAATATTTCATTGACCAAAGCAGATCAAGCTTAGCATCCATAGGCCAGGAAAGTACACTCTGTCCACTGAGGCAGAAAGAGTAGAGTGAATAATCATCATCGTGTGTATTAGTGCTATATAGCCTTGTAAAATTATGAGGCAGTTAGGAAAACATTACTCTTCCTCCTTATGGGTTTACATTTATATTTAAGAATTAATGTCTGTCCTTGAGTCATGTGTGTGTATTTGTGTTTGTACTCACAACCTGCACATGGTTAGTCCAATAGTTACCAAATGGGCATTCAAAAGAAAACAGAGATATATCTTCAACCCTCCTGGTGGGAAGACTTTGAAGATGGCTGGATATGGAGGACAAAAGCCAGTTGAACAATCCTCTGGAATTCTTGAAAAATTATTTTAGTTTTACTGAGTATTGATAACTTAGGGGGAAGGAATGGGGTCTGGGGGGAATCCAACACTCCCCCTCCCACCCCCCAGTAGGAAGAGGTCAGATTCTGAAATGGTGGGTGGAAATTCCTGGGGTGAAGGTTTGAAGCAGGAGAGAAAAATGGGCCTGAGAATAGGAGATCAGAGTTAGGAATTGGGGGCTTCTAATGAGGGGCCCTCTGGGAAGGAGTTAGTGCTTAGTTGCTGTAATCTGGCCTATAAACAATGTCATGATTAGTGAACTGTTGCAAATGACTTCTCTCACATGCAGTCCCTGCAGTTCGGGGTTTTTGTTTTTTTGTTTTCTGTTTTTCCCTCAACACTTTAGTTAATGCTCAATCATACAACTCACACAGTGAAAGACGGGGCTATAAAGGAAAATGAAATATACCTATTTAAGCAGATTCTTAAATTACCGTCAAGAAAGCCCATTTAGGGACTTCCCTGGTGGTTTAGTGGTTGAGACTCTATGCGCTTCCACTGCAGGGGGCTTGGGTTCAATCCCTGGTCGGGGAACTAAGATCCCACATGCCCTGTGGTGAAGCCAAAAAATAAAGAAGAATAATTAATAAAAAAGGAAAGAAAGCCCATTTAACTTCTTAATGTAAACCTTCACCTTTTCCTTTTTACAGTTCATTTGGGAAATATAATAAGTAAGAGAAGGAGGTCCTGTTTTTGTTGGAAACATAAGCTTTTTTTTTTTTGACTTTGTGAGAAACCATTTATTCTTTTGATTTATAAGCATATTGTACATATTCTAGTTAATACATCAAGTATATAATGTGGGAGTTCCTTTAAAAATGCTAAGATCATACATGTTAACCTCAGCTACACATTATATTAGGCTACTAGACAAATGTCATTTTTAATACCACAACACGTATATATTACACTTTTTTTTTTCACTGACAGAGGAACATGCCTTTCAAAAATATTTTATTGGATGAAACTCTCTTATTCTCAGGAAAATTTTGTTTTTTGATATAATTTATTATGCCTTTTAAAATTCTGTTTGATAAAAGCATTTGGTAAAGCATTATAAATACCTGTAAAGAAAATATAGTTTAAAATTCTGAGGGAAATATTATATACGTTTCCTTTTCTACATTTTCACAAAAATCCACACAGGCAGTAAGAAAGACTGACAAAAATATTTTATGTCTGACCAGTATGTTCCAGGTTGGAAACATTCAAACATGACTTTATTTAAACATTAAAGCTTCTCTTGATTGAAACTTTGGCTACAATCCAATGGTTGGTTGGGGTTTTAACCAGGAAAAGATACTGTCAGAAGAATGAAAAAGAAAGCTTCATACAATTAGCACTAGGTTAGGAATGGGGATAGGATGAGTTTTCATTTTTTACTGTTAATTGGCCTCTCTGGGCCTTAGCTTTATTTTTTTAGTTGAAAATTGATCTAGTAACTCTCTGGTACTTTTCAGCTTTATTTAATACTTTTTGATGTGCAGAAATTTTCAAAATTCTATCTAACACTATGTATCAAACAACATGTGATACTTCCAAGGACAGAGTGATACTGCAATTCTTTCAGGAGAACATCCTAGATGCATCATGGATATTGCTCTGGAAATACCCTCATTTTGCACAAATTCAAATGGTAGAATTGAGGGTGAAAGTTTGTCTTACCAAACACACTTTAAAGCAAATGACAGACTCTAGGGTTCTTTTCCTGATCTAGTTCAATGTAGTTCTCTTCCTGGTCCAGTGCATGTGTGGCCTTATGAAGTTCAGACTTCATGGAAGAATTGCAAACAGCAAACTCAGTGGGAGAATGCCAGTATTGTAGGTGACTGGAACCTTTGTGAGCATATAGGGAGTGGGAAGTGAGGGGATTGGCAGTTAATGAATTAGTATAAATGAGCATCTGGGTAAGGTGAGATTAAACACATAAGTCAAACAAGATTTCAGAGCTACTTTCAGGGGTCTCAAATACCTTTTTTTTTTTTTTGTCTATAAATTAGATCATGACAGATTCTTATAATTATTGATTATTATACAGGTCCTACCTGAAAGAAGTTGGGGATATTTCTTTCCTAATGCATTTACACTTTGTACATGTCCACTTTGTACATGTCCATTAGTGCAGGAAAGGGTAAAATCAAATGCCTATTGAATGCTGACCTGTAAGGTGCCCATGATAAGCAGCACAGAACAGGGTATCATGGGGGCATGTGTTCAAGTCTAGCTGGGCAGCTGCTACTCAGCTCCAACCAACTGTTGCAATGAGGGAAGATGGGTCTGAGAATTAGGTTTTATGTGAAATCTCATATTTTCAATAATCACTCACATATTTAAAACATTTAACATGCCAAACAAAATCTAGCCTTTGGGCTGCCAGCTTGTGTCCTCTGAGTTGAAGCTTGGAAACAATTTGGTGAGAATTTGGATACTATCATCTATAAGACTGGAGAAGGGCCTTTAGTGTCAAGGAATGAACACTGAGTTTCAAAGATCCAGAAAAATCTGCTCTAATGAACATAATTTAAAAAACAAATGAAACCTCCCACTGGCTCTCCTTATTATGAATATTTTCCTGTTATTGGTTTTCCATGTTATGAGTGGTTTCCTATTATGACTATTAAAAATATTATGATTAGGAATTTGCCAAGTCCCAAGTATAAGTTTGTTCTAAGAAAGTGGTATCAGTAGCTCTCTCAGTATTTAGTTTGTGGCTGAGAAAGGAGAAAGTAATGAGGAAGAGAGGAAGGCCAGAGCTCACAGCATGAGTCACAGTCACCTTTAGATCCATGGAGGCCTCTCCATGGCACACCAAGCAACAAAAAATGATCTAAAACTGCTCAAACCAGAAAATGCAGGGTTTGAGGCCTGTTTCTGGATCTAAATAACCCAGCCTTTCCCCAGAATGATCTAATGGCCACTTCCTGAATGAGCAGTACTTTGGAGTAGAAAGACCCAGGGTGTGAGTCTGATTGTGAACTCCTTCATTAGAGACTTTCCAAACCTTTCTTTGGCATCAAAATTTGAATCACCACATGGCAAAGACAGAGGACAAGCTGTTAAGAATAGTCTTCCTTCCTCTTATTTTTTGCAGATTACTTTTTCAAATTAACTGTTGCCCAGGTTATGCCTTTTCTTTTCAGACATGCAATGGGAGGCCTGAGGAGGCATTCTCATGTGGTATGAGGACCACGTGTGAACCGTGGCTCCAGAAAGAACAAAACATTTGACTTGTGCAGGCAGGGAAGATGTGTTTTGAAAGAGCTATAATCAATTCAGGAAGTTGGATTTACTGCTTGAGCTCATAGCTTTCAACTATCCAGGTTGGAGAGAAAAAGAAAAAGTACCGCAAAAGATATTACAAGCAGAAGAATCAATGACAACAAGCACTTCAGACACAGGCAATATCTAACGGGAAGGAAAAAGCATGACTATTTCCAACTTAGGACCACCACTCATTTTAATTTTCCTTCCTCAAAATGTCCACCAGAGCTTGCAGCAGCCGGTCATCCCTGTGCTTATAAGGTTTCGTGTTATAGAAAACATCAACGTAGTCATTATACAGACTATCCTCAGAGTCTTTAAGCTGGGAAGGTTTGTTCAGCCTTTCCAGGGCTTCATAGAAATTTTCGTAGGGGATGTTGAGCTTTGCACTTGGAGACTTCTTTGGTGATTGCTTTGGGGGTGAGTTTTTGCTGAAAGCACTTTGTAGGAGTTGTAGCATGGCCTCAGAAGGGGCTCCCTCTGCCAGCTCATCCCTTCTGCCCCCCACACCGCTGCTGCTGGGGCTTTTGGATGCCAGAGTGTTCACATTCAGGTTCTCTTGTGTGGGCTGTTCCTGAAACACAGAAAGCCACCGGCAAAGGGGAGAAGGCTCATTATTTAGGAGCAGGCAAGCCAGCTGCAGCACACGCCCACTGCCTGCCCCTCGAGAGGCAGTCTGGGGAGCAGAGAGATCACAAGGCTTGGAATCACACTATCTCGGAGTTCAATCCTCATTTTCTCATTTACTGAGGCACCTTTGGCACCTTTTTAATCTCCGTGAACTTCTCCTGTAGAATGGCAATAAGAATCCCTCTATTTCTGGTGGTTTTGAAGACTGAACGAGATGATGTATGTAAGCGCTCATACCTATCTGTCTCCTTCACTTGTCAGCCTGCTGTAGTAGAATTCAAGTTAGGGAATTTAACAATATTGAATTCATTAATTTTAATGTCTGAATTCTGGATGAAAAAATAAATTTTAAAAGATAGTAGGGGGCTTCCCTGGTGGCGCAGTGGTTGAGAGTCCGCCTGCCGATGCAGGGGACACGGGTTCGTGCCCCGGTCCGGGAAGATCCTACATGCCGCGGAGCGGCTCGGCCCGTGAGCCATGGCCGCTGAGCCTGAGCGTCCGGAGCTTGTGCTCCACAACGGGAGAGGCCACAACAGTGAGAGGCCCACGTACCGCAAAAAAAAAAAAAAAAAAAAAAAAAAAAAGACAGTAGGGTTTCATCCTATGGAAAAGAATCAGTTTACCACTCCCACTCCCTTTCCTCCCACCCATGTTTTGGGAAGGAGCTGATATTAAAATAGGTAATAACTCGTACAGAGGCGCCAACAGTGCTGTCGTGTGGGAATAGCTTTCTAGAGGCCTCTTGCTCTGTCAGGAGCTGCCCTTTCAGCCTCTGAGTTGTCAGAAGGGCCTGGGGAGAGACTGGGGTGGTGGGCGGGGAAGGGGGGAACTGGAGAAATCAGAGAAGTGGCTCTTTGTCAACGGTTGTGGAAGCATTTCAGTATTTTAACAGCCAAATGGTCCTGTTAATACCCCTTAAGGAATCTTGGAGGAAGAAATACCCACAAGGTCCACCTGCCTCCAGAATTGGGAAGAGGAGGCCTCCAAGGTGGAGTCCCAGAGGAAAGCTGTTCTGCAGAACGTAAATGGGGCCATAATATGAGCTGAGGCCTTCTCACAGCTAGTTTATAAATTTCTTGAGTAAATAATGTCTTTGTACCTTCCAAAACACCTGTCACAGAGCCAGACCTATTCAGGAAAGGACATTCTGGAAATTCTGATAACCTACCTACTACATCTGAGGCACTGTGCTAGAGGCCTGGGGGATACAGAGATAAAGAAAATGTGCTTTCTTCCCACCATCTGATAAGGGAGAAGCCAGCAGCCTCAGTAGGCTGAGACCTAGGAATGTAACTGACTGACTTTAGCTTTCCTTGGCAATTTTCTGAGAGAAACTGTGACTCTATAGCTCCCCTTGGAGTTGCCAAGAAGTGTCAGTTAAGGAATTAGTAAAGAGAAGCCTGCATGATTTGGTCAGTTGAGTCTTGGTCTTCTTTCTGTAAAATGGACATAGTGAGGTCTATCCTTTCTAGGTTACAAGGATTATAAGTTAAATGAGACAATGTGAAAAATGCTTACAAACTAGGTTCAATACAAATGTTGGCTATATGTGATCATACAAAAAGACAGCTCCCTTTAAAATTTGATATTGTTATAAATGGAGAAAATTCATGTTAGAGAACTGAATAATTTTGAATTCATTCATTTTAATTTCTAACTTTCAGATAAAAGAATAAATGAATGAAACAATTTCCTGTGGAAAATAAACAGTTTACTCCTACTCCCTTTCCTCCCAACCCATGTTTGATTCACTTCCTGCCTAAAAGTTAGGGGCAGCTTCACCCACTACATTGTCTACTACAGTTCACAAAAGAACATGCCAGTAAGAACAGAGCCACACAGACCTCCCCCGAATCCACCATCTTCTCCACCCCTCTTCGGTCATTCTGAACGGTGTTGTAGGACGTGTACACTCGGGGCTCTTTCATGTGTTCTGGTTGAGAAGAGGTCCCATGCAGAATTAGCTTCCAGTTCACGATTCTTCCTTCATTTTGCATTCTTCCAGACTAATGAGTAAGCATACATAATTTTAGTGTATATTCTGAGCAATATAAACTCCTTCAAAATAGCTAAATTTTATAGTTTAATTTTAAAATTCTGTGCATTTTATGTGTAGAGCTCTCGGTACAAAGACAAAAATCACTGGACTCACTCTTCCTATGAAAATAGATAGTTGACAGGTTCAAAGATTTAAAAACTGATTAATTGCCTTCAATTAAAAAAGGAGAACTCTACGAGAACCTTCTTTTCTATACTGGGTGTGTCCTTGAAAAGTTGGCTGTATCTTATTTATAATGAGAATTATATTTATCAATTATCAACTTGTAGAAACATTCCATTGGGGGAAAAAAAAAGTCTGCAGAGTCATATAAATAGCCTTCAGCCTTAAGCAGTCCTTAAGAACTGTATATTTATGGGAAGAGTAATAATTTTCACAGGCTCAACAATTATGTTAAAAATAATGCTGAAATCTAAAATATCTTTAAAAAAAAATCTAAAATATCTTAAAAAAAAATCTAAAATTGTAGAGTCAGATTTTGCAGACTTGGTATAAAATAGTCCCATCTTGGTAAACAGATTTTCTTAGTTTCCTTATGGTGAAACTGAGTTAAAGAATGGAAGCCAAGGTCAGGAACAGGACCATAAACTAAGAACGTTTTCTTGTTCTCCCTACGAGAGCAGAAATTTTTACAACTTCCATTGCTAAATCACAATTTCAGCAGTCTTTAGCTGAAAGCTATTCTCAGAGAAAAAAAAGTAACAATGACTGTAGAATTTTTATTAATTTAATTAACATCTCCAGGAAGTTAAAATCATTTATTTTAAAAAAGTTATCTAGACATTGAATCTGGTGCTACTGGTACTTATAACACTGCTAACTCAGAATAACTTGGACCTGAAAAACCATTCATTTATATGCTCACCTATAGAAAATGTTGGAGAAATGATATAAAAATAAATAATTCAACTGTATTTGGCTTTTTGCTCAGACACTTTATTTTTGGGACAGTGTGTTACAATTATAGAAGAAAATCAGAGTGTTAGCAAACAGAAAGAAAACTGAGAAATGCTTTTGTTTCATAACTGAAACAAAACTAAAAAAGTCATATTAAATAAGATATGTTATCTAACAAGTAAGCTACTTTTAAATAGCCACTGCAGTAAATATTGGTAAGAGTTCTGTCATATGACCCCAGCAGAGTGTTATAGCAAAGTTGGTGTAGCATTTAACTATGGTTGAGAGTACAGCTGATTCTGGTGGCTGAGTAGGTCATGTGGCTGGCTGTGTTCTGACATGGGTATACTTGGATTTGCCCCACAGTCTGTCACATTGTGTATCAAAATATCTTTTCTTCCTTCTTATATGGCTGGTGCCTAATTTTTTAAAATTTATTTTCTATATAGCCAAGTGGGCAGAGCTTGAAACACTAAACTTTCTCCTTACCTCCATAAGGAGTGATCAAATTTCCTTTGGGCCCTTTCTTATGCACTAACTTTAAAACAGCTTCAGAGTGTTTAAAAGTGAGCTTGTGGTTCTATATCCTTTCATTCATACTTACAATGTCTGTAATTCCCAAAGTCCAAGTGCCTATGGGATTCTCTCCCCACGTGTGAACAGACATGAAATCCCAATTCTTAAAGCCATTAGGAGATGTATCCCGCTCTCTTTCAGCCAACAGTACGGTGCTGGTTCCTGTTTTCATGCAAGAATCACAAATTAACAAGTGTCCTAACAGATCTGATAGTAGGCACACTTTAGCATTTGATAACTGAAAATGGAAGCCGGGAAAAACTAGCCCTCTTAATTTTCCCTTTGAGTATAATACTAGGATGGAGACATTCTCAGGAAATAAAAAAGTTTTTATTCACAGTACTTAGTGCATTGCCTGACATATAATAAGTTGTCAATAAATATTGTAGAAAAATAAATAATGGATGAATATATTGAGTAAGGTTTATCTGAATAAGGAGAACTCAGAGAACTATGTTTATGAACTACATTAAAGAAGAGCATCACAGACCTAACATACATATTAATGGAACTATCATTTTGAAATTTAAGAGGAAGTTTTGACAATTTAATAGGTGCCTGAGTCTATAATGTAGCATAGACATAATAAAATAAAGCCATATATAATTTAATCTCTTGTCATATAAAAGCTACTATTAAGAGTAGTTTACTAGTAAGAGTAGTTACTCTAAATTTTCAAATCCAAGTTCTATAGATCAATAAATAATATTTTTAAGAGAAAGTATCAAATGAACTATAGGGCCATTAATGAAAAAGCATTCTGCCAATATTTCCAGCCAATTCCAAGGTATTAAGGAAGTGTAATTCCAGAATTAACAGAACTTACTCCAAACCTCTAGGAAGTTCATATCCTGGAAGGGCATTATAGAGATAGTTCATCTTTCTCATACATCACTTATGGGAATTAAATTTAGTCAGTTGAATCCTACTAAAACATGAAAAAGGATTAGGACAGCTTCTCCTGGTTGGATCGTGGTTTATGTTTCACAAGCTCTTTACCATCTATGATCTTGTCTGACTTAGTAACCTTTCGGGAAAGGACAAATGTCCATATATCATATCATATGCCTCAATCATATAATTGTGGAAAAATTTGTTAGTCTCCTCAACTCTCTTTCATGGATCAGAATTCTCAGTTTTTCCACTTAATTCCTTGGATGAGACTGATATATCTGTCAGCTTAATTATTAGAGTAACTTTCACTAATGTGTTACCTGAGAGAAATGAATGATAGATATGTGACCTGGGATAGTGACCTGGGATAATGAGCACAGTTTGAAAATGCATAACTCAGAAGGGTTTATTAATTGGTATTATTTGAATAGGCCTCATTCTTTGCTTATCTAAGGATCAGTTTGAATGAGCAGAGCAGAGTTCTGATGCAAAACAAACAAACAAACAGATATTTTAAGACCTGAAAGTATCTATGGGAAGACTTAGGTCTATATATAAAGAAAAATCAATCACTGATTTGAAATCATTTAATTTATACTGAAAAATTTAAACACATAATTTAGAAGAAATTGAATTTTGTTTTTTGTGGTTTTTTTTTTTTTTTTTTTTTTTGAAATTTACCAGCAGCAGAAGTGAGGGTGACATGAAGGTCTCCTCTGCGGGAATATTCAATTGTTGCTTCAAATTGCACATGTTCCAGTGACTTGATAGCATTTTCTTGTCCTTCACAAGCTCTTGTTGGAATTTCTATGATAACTTCTCCATTAGCTTTCAGGGCTCTAAATACATTAAAGAATCATCACTGAACAAAGTGTATCTCTTCTTCCTTGCATTTTATGGAAATACATACACAACACTCTTAAGGAGATACTCAGCTAGGCTTGTTGTCTCTCTCTATTATGAGTAGAAATCAATTCAGGATTAGGTATAAAGTAATTTTAATGCACAAGAAAATGATAAGGTTTTTGTGGAAATAGAAAAAAACAATTCTACAATTTATATGGAACCACAAAAGACTATAAATAGCCAAATCAACCTCAAGAAAGAAGATCAAAGCTGGAGGAATCACACTTCCTAATTTCAAAATATAATACAAAGCTACAGCAATCAAAACAGTATGGTACTGAAGAAAAAATAGCACTAATTCGAAAAGATACATGCACTCCAGTGTTCATAGCACCATTATTTACAATTGCTAAGATATGGAAGCAGCTTAAGTGTCCATCGACAGATAAATGGATAAAGACGATGTGATATACACACACCCATATGATGGAATACTAACCAGCCATAAACAAAATGAAATTTTGCCATTTGCAACAACATGGCTGGACTTGGTGAGTACTATGCTAAGTGAAATAAGTCAGAGAAAAACAAATGCTGTATGATATCACTTATATGTGGAATCTAAAATATACAACAAACTAGTAAATATAACAAAAAAGAAACAGACTCACAGATATAGAGAACAAATTAGTGGTTACCAGTGTGGAGAGGGAAGTGGAGGGGCAATACAGGGGTAGGGGATTAAGAGGTATAAACTCTTAGGTATAAAATAAGGTATAAGGGTATATTGTACAACACAGGGAATATAACCAATATTTTATAATAATTATAAATGGAGTATAAACTTAAAAAATTGTAAATCACTACATTTTACATCTGTAACTTATATAATATTGTACATCAACTATACTTCAAAAGAAAAAAAGTATAGTACTGGCATAAAGACAGAAATACAAGCCAATAGAACCGAATAGAGATCCCAGAAATAAACGCACCCATTAGACCTGAAACTGTAAAACTCCTAGAAGAAAACATAGGGAAAAAGCTTCATGACATTGGTCTTGGCAGTGATTTAATGGATATGACATTAAAAGCACAGGCAGCATACACACAAAAAATAAACGAGTAGGACTACATCAAACTAAAAAGCCTCTGCACAGCAAAGGAAACAATCAAACTGAAATGGCAACCTGCAGAATGGTAGACAATATCTGATAAAGGGTTAATCTCTAAAATATATAAGAACTCCTACAACTCAATAGCAAAAAAAACCAACAACCTGATTCAAAAATGAGCCAAGGACCTAAATCAACATTTCTCCAAAGAGGGCATACAAATGACCAACAGGTATGTGAAAAAAAAAAAGTTTACCATCATTAATCATCAGGGAAATGCAAATCAAAACCCACATCAAAACACCTGTCAAGGGACTTCCCTTGTGGCACAGTGGTTGAGAGTCCGCCTGCTGATGCAGGGGACACAGGTTCGTGCCCCGGTCCGGGAAGATCCCACATGCCGTGGAGCGGCTGGGTCTCTGAGCCATGGCTGCTGAGCCTGTGCATCTGGAGCCTGTGCTCCGCAACGGGAGAGGCCACAACAGTGAGAGGCCCGCGTACCGCAAAAAAAAAAAAAAAAAAAAAAAAAAAACACCTGTCAAGAGTCAGATGACTATTACTTAAAACAAACAAACAAAAAAAGACAACTGTTGATGAGCATGTGGAGAAATTGGAGCCCTTGCACAACTGGTGGGAGTGCAAAATGGTACAGCCACTATGGAAAACAGTATGAAGTTTTGTAAAAAAAATAAAACTGCCATATGATCCAGCAGTCTCACTTATGGATATTTATCAAAAGAATTGAAACCAGGATCTCAAAGAGATATTAGCACTCCCATGTTCATTGTAGTATTATTCACAGTAGCCAACACCTGGAAACAACCTAGAAATTCATCAACACATGAATGGATAAAGGATATGTAATATTCCATACATACAATGGAATATTAGCTTTAAAAAAGAAGGAAATTCTGCTTTATGTGACAATATGGATACAACTTGAGGACATTGTGCTGAGTGAATAAAGCAGTCAGAGGTAGATAAATATTGCATGATTCTACTTATATGAGGTATCTAAAATAGTCAAATTCATAGAGTCAAAGAGTGGAATGTTGGTTGCCTGAGGCTTGTGGGGGGAATGGAGAGTTCCTAATCACTGGACATAAAGTTTAAGTTAAGCAAGATAAATAAGTTCTAGAGATCAGTTGTACATTGTACTTATAGTTAACAATTATGTATTGTACACTTAAAATTTAAGAGGGTAGATCTCATGTTAAGACTTCTTAACACAATAAAATAAAAAGGGAAAAAAGGAAAAAGAAATGTTAAGGAAGGCACAGATACTTAAATACAAGCTATTTGCCGTGGCATTGAATTCAAGCAGATTTGCCTTATAGCCATCAAAAAGTGGTCCAATACTGAAATATACTCTCTTAAGAAATGATTTTCTCTCCCTAATGCAGGCCCTCCAAGCCTCCCACCCTTGGATATTTTGTGTGAGTGGGTCTTCAGTACAATTGCAGTTGCCTTGATACAAGATTCTGCTTCCGTAGCTAGATGTAGTGGGAGAGGTGTAGTCTAATTGAAAGCCATATGATAAAAGATCCTTCACGGAAGGAAAGTCATGAATCACAAAGCACTGTGGCATGAAGCGAGGTTCTTTTGGAAATAGGTTTGGGGTAACA
Organism: Mesoplodon bidens; assembly: GCF_964165515.1. Classification (NCBI taxonomy): domain Eukaryota; kingdom Metazoa; phylum Chordata; class Mammalia; order Artiodactyla; family Ziphiidae; genus Mesoplodon; species Mesoplodon bidens. The sequence continues at coordinate 79,207,579 of NC_138160.1, forward strand.
CTGGTTGGCAAGTACTGCATTTCATCATTTCTAAGATGCATTAAAAAACCATTTTAACATCTTTGAATTTGGAATGAATATTAAAGAACTGATGGTTGGTAATAGTTTAACTGGCAATGATTTTTCTTAGTGATATATAAATCAATTGTGCACATTAACTTACTGCTATCTGGTTGGTAGGCTATGAGAGGAAAATACAAACATGTTAACACGATTTGCAAATCTTTGATCTCTGTGATTCCTCATGGACACACAGGGAACACTGACAAATGCCATCTCCATCTACTTCAGAAGGGTAGGTGAGAAAAATTAGGCAGAGTGACAAACGTCATACTCAAATAGTGCCTTGGGCACACATTTGTTTAAAATTCCTGGAGACACTTACCTGGGCTCAAAGTCATTGTCCTTTACAACACACTCCTTCTTCTCAGACACACTGCTCCAGGTCCTGGGATCAGCTAAATCCACCAGAGCTTTGGCATTTAGCAACCCAAATCCAAATCGACTATTCACCATCAAGCCTGCTCCATTCTTTTTCCATCCAGGGTTATTGGCCAGTGGGTCATACTCAGAGGTCCAGACAACCAAGTGCTGCATATCTCGCCAGGTGAGATTTGGACTGGAGAGGAAGTGACCCAAAGAATCTTTCAGGGACAAAAAGAAGTTTCCTTGCAAAATCAAGTGCTAAAAACAATCATCTCCATTCAGAGATGATGACGTATCTTTTGCAACTGTACTTATGTAATTTTTGTGTGTATCACTATTGTTATGTCTTTCATTCATAATTAAAAATACAGTCTTGAAAACTTCTCCTCATACCGCATAAGTTACGATCTTAGCATGAGTAAAATTCGTTTTCAGCATTGTAGAAAAGTAGAACTTGGTCCCTGATTCCTATGTACTTACATTTAACTGGAGCAAAATTTAAAATGTTAGCACTTCCTTTGTGCCCTCCAATCTTCTGCTGTTCATTAACAGTCTTAGTATTTTCAGCATTATGAACCCACAGTTGAGCTTTTGACTTCCTTCTTAGGAAGACTCAGATTTAGACATGGGCTGGCTACCTACTCTTAAATTTTTTTTTTTTTTTTTTCCTGTACATGGGGCTCTCACTGTTGTGGCCTCTCCCATTGCGGAGCACAGGCTCCGGACATGCAGGCTCAGCGGCCATGGCTCACGGGCCCAGCCACTCCGCGGCATGTGGGATCTTCCCGGACTGGGACACGAACCCGTGTCGCCTGCATCGGCAGGCAGACTCTCAACCACTGCGCCACCAGGGAAGCCCAACTCTTAACTATTTTTTAACTCTTTTCTTTATATAGCAAAAGTGTCAAGAAGCTCTTAGCTACTTGAGATCATTCTTACAAGGCACCATGCTGAATAGTGTGGGGATATTCAAGGAGGTAGTTCATGTTTTTAAGAAGTGTACAATCAAGTAAAGGAACTAAGTCTTTCAATAACTATAATATATCTGTTGAATGCTGTATTCATAGCATAATGTATTGTAGAACTTTGAAGAGAAAGAATTCTTTTGGGATGGAAAGATCTAGGAAGGCTTTTCTAGGAGGAAATATTTGAGTTGATTTTTAAAGGGTGGGTAGAATGTCAAAAAGTTGAAAGAGAGAGAACAGGGGATGAGACAATGGGTCAAAACCTCTGACAGGGGAAGGATAGGATGTGGCCAGAGTACAGTGAATAGTCTGGTTTACTGAAGCAAGGAAGAGGTGGGCAGGAGTACTGAGCCAGATGGTGAGGACCTTGAATGCCAGGAAAAGGAGCTTATACATTATCGTTTGGGCAAGGGGGAGCCATTGAGGATTTTTGAGCAAGGGAATGGTATAATGAGGAGTCTTGGCAAAATTAATTTAGCAGCAATATAAAGATAAATCAGAGATGCATGGGATTATCAGATCTGTTATAATGAATATGAAACCTTCCCTGATCACCCTACTTAAGATTTCAATTCTCCCCAAATACTCCTGAGCTCTCTTACCTTGCTATACTTTTTTTTTCTTTCATAGTGCTTATCATCTTCTAACATACTGAGCAACTCATTTGTTTTGTGTATTATTAATATCTGCCTCCCCTGCTAGAATCAGCGGGGAGAAGGGCTGAGATTTTTATCCATCTTGTTCTCTGATGTGTACCAAGCACTCAGAAGAATGCCAGGCACAGGGTATATATGCTGGGTAAATATCGGTTGGTTGGATGATTGAATGTGTGTAAGTGTTAACTAGCCTTAAATACAATTTTAAAACTTACTGCTATTAGTCATTAGAGTCTTTCATGATCTCAAGGTTTTCCTTAGCTTTAAGACCTGCATTGTTTCTATCAAGCCAATCAAGCATTATTTATTAAATAATAAATGCCTAAGTTTTGAGTCTTCAAGGTTTCTATCTTACCACTTGGTTGTGAAACAACCATCAGGGGAATCTGGCTCAACTTGCTATTTTCTCCCCAGAGCCCATAATGGACTGGTTTAACAGTCCCCTGGTGACAAGCAAGAGGCAATACATTCCTAAACACTGAAGAGTCTGTTGCTGGCTAAAATCCTAGTCCTCATCATAAGCATTGCAAAGGCTCTATCTGGTGGGCCTCATGGGGAAGCTGTCCTCTCTCCACACCAGTTTGAGTGCACAGCCCGTGCATCACCATCTCTGAAGGGAGCTGCAGTCAAGGACTCAGGCCTTCCTCCCCCATCAAGCTCTTCCCATATTTACATTCCTAGGCCCTGTGCCTTCATTCCTAGGTCTCCTTATCTGAGGCCTTGGGCAAAGCTCTTCTTCAGGCGCCTCAGCCAAGGCCTCCTAATGGGGGGAGGAGAAGGAACCTTGAAGATACTTCTCCCCACTCTGACTCAGTACCCAGTACTTCTCCACTCTGAGCCTTCCCCCTCACCCCACCCCACCCCAGAGTCCATAAAACTATCAGAGCCTTCTGTTGGGGCTTCCTCAACAGTGAGACAACCCCCATGTCCATGCTTTCACCTGACCATCAGCTGGTGCACCTTTCCATGGGGGAAAATGGAATAGGGAGAGTCAGTGTTTTCTCTGGTTTTAGACTCTGGCCTTTACCATCACAGTAAGTGATGAAAGGCTTAACTCTTTCATTTTTGGTCTGTTGCTTTAAAGCTACTTTGACCCCTGGCAGCTCAATATGCTTTCTCTCTGCTCAGCTGAGCTCCTGACAAACAACAGAGAGTGACTGATAAAGGCCTAAACCCACTGAATCAAAATATCTGAGGGTAGGGCATGATTTTGTACGTATATTTGAAAAAAACTGTCTAGGCAGTTTTATGTTATACCTAAATAATAGGAGTTGGAAGAAAGAATACAAGAATATAACTAATTAAGACAATTAGGGGTCAGAATAGGGAGTAACAGAAGGCACATTAAGTTATATTCTACTGCCAAAGACCTGTGTGACCTTAAGCAAACCAATTCATCTCCCTGGGCCTGAGTGGACTCATCTATAAGATGAGTGGTTGAGTATGACAATCTAGAAAATTCCATATTATTCAGAACTCCAATCTGCCCATATCATATATACTTCATTGTAGATCGTGTTTCCACATTGGCCATCCCACACTGAGGAATAATTAACTAGTTGAGCAGAAATGGCTTATTTTCTGAATGTGGAAACTAGTTCTGGCCTATATGGCTCTTTATTGAAATTCTTGCTTCCAGTCTTTTAAAGGGAGTTTTAGGTAAAAGCCTCTTATCAAGGGGGTCTCTGGGCAACACACCAGTTTCCCACTTGGACTCTCAGTGTGGGCAGGTGTGTGTGTGTGTGTGTGTAGGTTGGGATGAGGATATGTAGTAAGGAGGCATGGTCTTGATAATCATGATAATCAGACACAAAGCAGATTTTCTACATTTCTATAGTTAGATAATTATTTTTTATTTAGTTGAAGATTTTATTGTTTTTTAATTTTCTTTTACCTATTCTTTGCAAAATATTCAAAGAGCTTCATTGTCATGCAATTAGGAAAATTAAGCCTATTTTTCATTTGAGTGATTGCATTTCATAAATGAAAAGGAGCTTCTAACAATAGTGCTTCTCATTCCTGACAGTCTTCCTCTGTTAATTAGCATCTCACTCCTCAATGGCATCCAGAATAATTAAAATTTTTAAAACTACATTGGGTTGCTAATTAAGGATGTGTTTATAGAAAATAAGGGCTTTGGAATTAAACACTGAAATTAAGCATTGCTTCTAATTAGATGAGTGTAGGTAAAGTAATCTGGAGACAAAATTCTAAGGTGAAAAATCTTAAAGGCTACATGGTTTAGCCTCTAATCACAATTAGATAAGCCTAAATGTTGAAGATTTTCTAACCTAGAGATTTTCCAACATTTCACAATCCACTGAGTCAAGGATTTCTTTGATGTGATTTATCCAAAGGTTTCATGCAACTTTGAAAGTCCGTTTCCCATCCTCTAACCTTTAATGAAAACAGAAGATTGGTTCATCTGTTTGTTTAATACCTGCAAAGGTGTGAAGGGATTCAGTGTTTCACTTTTTGCTCTTTATTAAAAATTATTCTGATTCTTTGCTCTCCCCTCAAAAGACAGGTTACTGTCTGCCATCTTTCTTAAGTATAATAGTACCACAGGCATTTATCCAAGGAATTCCTGTCTCTCTTAGTGTGTGTGTGTGTGTTTTATATATATATGTATATATATATATATATATATATATATATATATATATATATATATATATATATATTTCCAGGATATGCCTATTAAGTATCCTAATGGGCATCTTCACAGTCACAGCCCAATGAGGTTGTAGGAAAATACAGTTGTAAGGTAACCCTTCATAGCAGCTGTTTCTCAAATTTTGGTTAAGGTAACTACCAGCATAAACATTGCCTGGGATATCAGAAACTTCTGAATCTGAGTCGCTGGCATTTGGTCCTGGGAATCTGCAAACTAAATAAACACCCAAGGTGATGACTGTATGCTGGTGTTTGAGAAACATTCTTCTAGGGAAGGAAAGTATTCCTCTATACATTTGATCCAGAAACTATTCTTTGAGCCAGAAATCATTTTTCTCCTTCCCTCTTCTCTTCCCATTCCCCAGAGTCCCATTTTAATGCAGCGTAGTAAGTAGTCTGCATGACAGGAGCCTTTTATTCAGAACTCATAAATATGAGTTAAGATGTTTCTTTATCAGTCTCAATCTTCTTAACTCCTCTTTCTTTGAGGGGATGAAATTTCCCCTCCCTCACAGGACTATAGGAGGCAGTGTCCTGTAGCTGCTGGTAGTACAGGCTTTGGGGTCAGACAGACCTAAGTTTAAATCTTTTGTGGGATCTTGGTTACATTTCTCAACCTCTCTAAGTCTCAGTTTGTTCCTTAGTAAAATGCAATTAATAATTTCTGTGTCACAAGACTGTTGTAAGGATTAGAGTTGGTCTTGTATATAAAGAGGTTAGCACAGTGTCTGGCCATGGTAAGAGCCTGATAAATACTGAATGTTATTATTCTTGATAAATTTAGCCCAGAGTTGTTCTTCAGTCTCCATAGTTGTTCCTTGAGGAGAAACACATGGTAAAATGATTCTTCCAATCTTGATTGTCTAGGGACTCTTCTAGAAATTCTGGCATTCAGATTTCTGAAATAGTCATTTGGGTATAGACAATTGAATGGAGCTAAGAAAACTGCCCAGTTGAGAACAGACATCCCAATAATCTGTATGTACTTTGGCAGGAAGTTTATAAATGTTAAGATAGATTATGGCCATCTTACTGATGATTGAATCAAAATGAAAAGAATTAAATTCTTATTACATGCACCAGGGAGATCATAGACTCTTAATGTCTCTTAAATCATGAGCAGTGTGAGAATCTGATGGAACCTACAAATCATTCCCCCCAAAATGCCAGACACGCACTCTCAAACATTTCTGCATCTAGTTTCAAAGAAGTTCATGGACCCCATGTATTTCATAACAATCCATGCAGCCCCTGCTTTATAAATAGTCCATTAGGAATTAACTGAGATTAATGAGGCTAGATCATTCTTAGATCACTTTCTCCTTATACAGAAATAGAAGGTTTGAAATTTTAGAAGTCAGAGGTTACACTTAAATTTTCAGTTCTTAGTCAAAATAATATTATATCTGTTCAGCTAGATGGGTGTTTCTACTATTCTGGTCACTAGACAAGGATGGGCTAGGTCTGGGTAGTTACATTTGCATGCATCTGATAGGTGTTGGGTAGGGAAGACAAGATTTTACAGATGGTTTTCTTTTAAAAGCTCCCTGGAGCTAAAAGCTTATATCCTAAAATCATAAATATCATGATCTTGTTTCACTACCTGTGTGTAACTACTTGCCTTTATAGGACCTTATTTCTTTCACTCTGGACCTCTTACCACCAACCTCAGCAATTCATGTTAGATGATCTATATATGCTGATACCTTCAGTTTCAAATTGGAGGATTTTATAAGGGGAAAAGTTTCAAAAAAAAGATCTGATCTGACCCCTCCATTCTATAGATGATAAATTGAGCCCTCTTAATTTGCCTAAGGTCACATAGCTAGTGATACACCTAGAACTTGAAGCCAGGTGGTCCTTGCACTTTTCACTGCTTAGATTATCTCTCCTCAAATTTGGTTTGGGTCTGCTGATGCCAGTCAAAGCTTGTGTCTTTAGACTTTGCCCTCTGTCCATCCCCTTCCTGTTACAACTGGACTCAGATTCTGAACATAGCTTTTCTGTTGGATTCAAGAGCCTCAGATTTCCCTGTTTCTGACTGGGCATCTGGATTTGCTCTTCCTTTATCAGTATCTTTCCAGCCCCTCCAAGTAGGTAGACTCTTGATACAAGCCTTACTAGGCCTATCATTCTTAGCTGCTGTGGCCGTTTCATAGCTGAGATACCAGGGACTAAACCACAACTCCACAGGTGGCTCCAGGGCTCCTGAAACAATGCTGGACTCTCCTCAGCAGCTGCAGGGCTTTTCCAGCTATGGCCCGGGCCAAGGAGTTCTGTTCTTCTACTACTGTGAACCTCAACTCATCTACTGGACATGACATGAAGGAACTGCTTTGTCCTCTCTGTAGAGAATATGGATGTTCTTCTAAGATAACTTCCTTATTAGGAAGAATAATAGTAATTTACAAGTTTTAACACGTCCTCTATCATTGCAACCATAGCACCTGACTTAACATTTAAAGATTTCTCACCACACAACATCAGAACATTTTTTTCCTCTGTGTTAAGTATTAGACTATTGAATAACTATTATGAAGGGGAAAATGTTGCTAAATCTCTTTTTGGTAACATACACTAAAATAAATTCCAGGGGGATTTAGAGCATAAATATGGTAAAGGAACCATAATAAAAGACATATAAATAAATGTGTATATAATTTGGAGTTGTAAAGATTTTTCTGAGCATAAAAAGGAAAAAAACCTTAAAGAGACTGACAAAGATAACTGTATACATATTAACTTCATTACATCAAAAATTACATGTAAGTAAAATTAAAAGGTAAATGTCAAACTAGCCAAGCATTAGTAGCTTTTCTAACTAAGGCCATAAAACCAAATCAAGGTCATAAACAATCACAGATGATAAATGGCAAAAGAATATAAAATATTGAACTTCATTAGTAATGAAATAAAAGCATATAGAGATGAGATGCCATTTTCACCTATCAAAGTAGCAAACATTTTAAAAGATAATAAAAGTAGGTTTGATAAGGGTTTAGGAAACTGGCACTCTCACACATATACTGCTGGTGGGAATACAAAATGGTACCCGTCTTTATCGACAGTAACTTGTCAATATGTATCAAAATCATTAAAACATGCATGCCCTTTGACCCAAAAATTCCAGTCGTAAGGGTTTATCTTAAGGAAATTATCAGGAATGATAACTGATATCTATGGACAAGGGTGTTGAGCATGAAATGGCCTTAATAAAATTTGCATTTATATAATGGTATACTACAAAAAGATAAAAGTCCTGTTTTTAATTCTCATGTCCCCTGATGTGTTATATCAGCTCTAGGGTGGGGCTTATATAATCTAAAAAAAAAGGATGTTTTTTAAACTTATTATTCCTAACACTACCCACAGGAAATTATCTGGACAATTATCTGGACAATCTGGTGGGAATAAACAGAAGTGAGAAGGCCTTATAGCTGAGTGGTAGGAGGACTGGAGGGGACTGAGTGGGAGGAGAGCATGAGTTTTTAAAAGTCAAGGAAGATTGATTTAGATATGAGAAAGTGCTTTAATATAGGTAGATTTAAAAAATTACAAAATAGTGTGTGAATTAAGATTCCAATTTTGCAAGATAAGTGTGTGTATTAAATCTACATTGAGATGTTGACAGGAAGAGAGCTTATTTTTTATTATATTTTGTAGTTTTCCACTGTAACCATATATTCAGAAAAAAATATATGCTATGAAAAAGAAGGAGAAACAGCTTTTTACAGGTGATTAGATGGTTTCTGGGCCTTACTTTGCTTCCAGGGCCAGAGCGAAGATGCCAGCAGCCAGGGGTGCTGAGGCAGAGGTGCCTGTGTGGGTCTCTGTGCAGTCGTTGTGCAGGTCAGCACTCGTCTGAGGGGCACCAGGAAAGAAAGAAACATGGGAGAACATGTGAGGAGTGTGATCCTGTCCCCGGGGGTTAACCCTACCGAGGGCTGCATCTGTTAGGATCAGGAAGCCCAGCTGATTCGATTCCCTTCTTCCTCCTCTAAACTACAGGCGGATGTTTGCCATCTGCTGATATTTTAGCTCACTCTCCTCTATATGCAACTTGTCTATAATTCTGGCATCAGAATGCCTTTTCTGGGGATGAAGTCCTCCCACTATGAATTTTTTTTTTCTCTTCTGAGATTCCCAAATGAAACGCTGTCTGTAAAAAAGGGACTATTTCAAAATCACTGTGAATCATGCTGGCCCATTAATCATCAGGTCCATTGTGTTTGGCCTGGCATATTTAGAAATTTTGCCTCATGCACAATTCCCTTTTGCCTTCAGATTGACATTTGACTGCCTCTTCAGCACGAGGAGGTAAAGCCATCCTGATTTGGGCCACTTGAACTATTTGCACAAAATGTGTTTAGTGTGTAGTTTGCACTCACTGTTGATGTAATCTGATGGCCATGAGTTAGTGTCACATTTGTACTTCGATGAACATGGCGAGTTTTTCAAATGAAAGTGTGCTGGACTTAGATCCGGGCTCAAATCCTAAACCTGCCACTCAGTAGATGTGTCCCATGGGCAAGTCACTTGGTTTCCCCATCTGTCAAATGAGGTTGATATTTCTTGACTCATATTCTGAGGCTGAAATGAGATCCTGTCTGTGAAAGCATTTTCACACAATGTGATTGCACATAAGGAATTAGCCAGGCTAATTTTAGCCTAGTGAAGAGGTTGCTGAGATGAAGGGAAGAAACCAAAGAGACTCCCGATTAGTCTGACTTGAGGACCACAGTGTTGTTGGTTGAACAAGTACTTGGGCCAAAGGATTACTAACAAGACTCCCACCCAGGCTCTCACACTATGATTTTTAGCTAGAGATTTCAAGGTGTGGGAGGGAGGTGCAAAAAAACAGTTTATTCTATTATCACCTCCTTTGGCTTCCCACTTGGAGTCGCTGAATATCTCAAGTTCTGGTGGCCCTGTTCCTCTGGGGGCTGCGGAAGCAAGGTTGCCCTTTTTACCTGTTGACGCAAGTAAGCCCCAGAGATGACTGTGCTGAGGAAGAGGTTTGCGTAAGACAAAGTCTATGTTAGTGCAATTGTCTCAAATAGAATCCACCAGCTGTCTCTTCTATGGCTCATTTACCTAAGGAGCGATCTTCACAAAGATGGAAATTCTTCCTCCTGCTTCACAGCAGAGTGGCTCAGATGAGAGACCGTCTGTGAAATGGTGACTCTGAAATGGACCGCAGGCCATTTTTTGAAAAGCCACTCTGAACACCCACAGGGTCATCAAGAGCCAGGGGCTGTGAATGCAAGTGGGGCACATATCTGGTAGGCTCCTTTACAGCAGGGTATAAGATATACCTGCCGTAAAGAACCCCTAGGTAGATAATGTTACTGTCTCTTTGAGTAATTGAAGATATGGGCATGAGAGGTAGGCCAGAGTTTCTAAGTTGAGACCATAGTTTTACTGTCTAAACTAGAACAGGCAGTTCCAGAAGAGTGATCCTGCATGAAGATCGTAGTTCTGACAATTTTGTTGAGATGCCATTAATATGAATTTTACACACATTCCAAAGACTAATTATTAGGCAGGTTACCCACAATCTAATTGGATCATGACCTGGTTTTTTATTGCGATTAGGATCTACATACTTTAGCCGGTTGGTTCTTTCTGTGTCAGGAGTTAAGTTTGAGGCTTTCAATTTTTAAATTAAAAGAAGTGCCTCTCTTTGTTCTCAAAGCCCCTGAATGGGCCTTCATCATCATGCCCTTGAAGGGAAATCCAATAATTGCCCTTGGCAGTCTGACTCATGGAAGTGAAGGCACGGTCAAGCGGGGGCTGGAGATGTTCTCTGAGCATATAACCTTCCTAAGCTGCTTATTCGGATGCTGAAAAGTTCACCTCAGGGGAAATTTAGACTGTTATTTTCCTGTAGGTCGTCCATCCTTAGGAGACATAGCTGGTGTATGCTCTGTATTTTTATCATCTGCTAAAGGGCAACTCAGACATTTTCCCTGCTATTAAAGGATCAACAAGTACAAGGGTGATAAAGCTCCAACAACCCTAAAATCTCCTTTAAGGCTGTTTTCAGGGAGGCATCCCACAAGCTGAACAGACATTTGGAGTCTCGGCCATATGTAATGACAGATTGGCGGCTTCTCAGGGCTGAGTTTAAAAATGACTGAGAGGTGACATCATTTTGGCAGAAGCATCATTATCCCTGGGAGAGAAAGCTTCCCAATATATACCCACCCTTCAAGTGAGCAAAGCGTGAGTCTCCCCAACTGAGAAGTGAAGCTTAAGCAAATCGGTTTGACCAAAGGATCCTTCTGAAGGCAAGCCGTGTTCTCCTACCTAAGCAGAGAGAGTTAGACAAAAGCAACCTACGATTCGCTGGTCGGTGTAATCCCCGCTGCTGTACGAGGTGGCCAGCGTGGAGGAGCACTTCTCAGCGTACCAGGGGGATAAGCCTTGCTGCGAGGCGCTGCTGATGGAGATGGTGTAGATACTGTCCGTGTACCCATCACAGTCACAGTTATCTCCCTGACGCCCCCCATTCCCAGAAGCCCAGACGAAGATAGAGCCCTTTCCTTGTCTCCCCTAAAGGAAAAGCCAAAACATATCACGTCTATTATCATCACTGGGGTCACTGTCACATCCCAATAAAATCCCCAACAAATATATAAATACACGCATGAGGTTCTCAGAAACAGTAATTTGGAGTCTGTTTCCACTCTAGGTCCTCCAGCGTCCATGTTGGAACTCTCACGAGACTGTATGTTATAAGTCACTGAGCTCTGGTGCTGCCAACCCTCCTTCATCTGGGCCCTCTCTGGGATGGCGCTGAGTGAGGACTTTTCTTTCTTTTCTTTATTGTGTGGATTCATAATCTGGCCTTCAGCACTCAATTTTTTTCACTGTTCCCTTGGCTTATGTCACTACGCTTGAATCTTTGAACTTCCTCTCTTTCTTTCTGCTTGAATCTTCTGGCTGACTGATAGAATGACAAAATCAGGCATTATTCAGATCTGCTTTGCAGCTGCATTAAAAGGGACTCTTCAATTGAATGGAACTCGTCAAGGCTACCCCTTCTATGATTTTTCAATTTGTGCTCTCCAAAATTTCTACTTTTGTTTCATCCTGTGCCGAACGAGGCCTTAGAATCCTGGCAAGAATGCACTAAACCCCAGCGACAGAGCAACACAACCAAGGCACAAGTATTCATCAGGCACGTGCAGAGAGGGAGGTGGCACGTTGCTATATTTAAGGCTGCATTTTCAGAGTATTTGAAAGAAGTCTGGGTAGTAGTTTACCTCGTGTAGAAATCCAAAAGCAGCAGGAAAATGAGAAAGGACATATCCAGAGTATTTTTGAAAGTAAATACTCTAAGACTAATGAATATCTGTTGAATGTCAGACCCAAATGGGGAAAACTTTCTTAACCCTTAACTTCCATCCCTCTGAAGAACGATTTGGCTCTCTAAATGCACTTCAAACATAAGCAATAACAAGAAGTTCACAACCATTTCTTTGCATATAAACTAAGTGTTCTTCCCTTCTCCTCATATTCAAATGGTCAGGTTTCATTTCAAGTGGGTCTGTGTTAAGCATCTCACCTGTTTGACACCGTATTCAAAAGCCTTCTGGGCTAGTCGGCCAGGCCCCTCCACAGTTTTCCCATCATCATTAGGGCCCCAGCTCGCACTGTAAATATCCACATGTCCAGGATTAAATCCAATTGAGCTGGCTTCAATAGCATCCGTCACAATGCCGTCGAGCATTCTTATCCCTGAACAGCAAAACAGACAAATAACGTATGTTGATGTCAGTGTGTACATGTAGAATGCACGATGCTCTTAATATTCATTTTTTTAAAGGACTCCCAAAAGAGTCAAAAGTAGGTAACCAGTGTATGTCCCAAATGACTGTGACCCAGCTGCTAAAAGCACAGCAGGAAGATCAAGTCACCGCCTCCATAAGCTTCCTTATGTGCTGTGCTGTGCTGTGGCCATGGTTGTTGTCACTTACAAAATATCTCCCCTCCCTCTGCTGCCCTGATAACCTGAAAATGACAGGATAGCTTTCAGAAAGAGGCATCAAACAGCTCTCTCTCAACATGGCTGCTCGTGACTATACCACGAATGGCTGTGGCCCAGTCAGTGCCTTACAAAGGACTCTGTATGGGAAACCGTGTAACTTGAAAAGATCTACTTACAATAGGAAACTCACAAATAGGGAAAAAACTCTTGTTTCTAAGCACTGATGAAAACTAACCCAGAGGCCATTCTTTTATGTGTTTGCTAAGAAACATTTTCAAGGAACATGCTTCCTTTTCTTCTAAATAATCTCAAGGATGAAATCATTGCCATGGATTTTACTCCTGAGGGGGAATCCGTTTTCATCAGGAGAAGGCAGATGCAGTGACTCTTTATGCTTTCCAACAGGCTGTCACCCATCATCAGACTCATGTATTCAAGAGCCAGGAAGGCAAAAGCAATTTAGACAGATACAGGCAGCTACCTGGTTATTCCTGGCTTCAGGCTAATGATGCAATGGAGTGCACAGCTTTATATTTTCACACTATTATTTATTATGGAGCTTGGGTAAAAAAACATGTAGTTGACATGACTAGTAGAAGTTATATTTATTTTTTTTAAATTGTTTAAAATGCATTTGGGAAAAAAAATCCCAGCTCTGCTATTTACTAGCTCTGTGATCTTGGGCAAGCCACTTAACTTCTATGTGCCTCAGTTTCTTCAGCTGTAAAATGCGGATGATAACAGCTCGTGGGCATTGAGGATATACTATATGCAGCTACCATTGTACAGGCCTTAAACATATGAACTCATTTATCCTTATGACAACCATCTGAGGTGGGTGCTGTAATTCTCCCCATTTCACAGGGAGAGAGACTGCGGCCAGAGAGGGACAGGGCCTTGCCCAAGGCCACACAACTTGCAGCTGGGAAGCTGGGACTTGAATCCCAGAAACCTGGCACTCAAATGCATCCTGTTAACTTCCAGGATGTGGATAATGTCTTGGAAGGTAAATGATGGACATACCGTGGGTGTGTTTTGGTTTCCTTGAGAATCTTGCTTCTGATTCCTCCTCTATAAAATGAAGGGATGAGATGATTCTCCCACAGACTATAGCTACTTAGTTCATCATTACTTAAAAAGTGCATTCTTTTTCTAGGTGATTATGTAATTTGTGCTCCTGCCTCCATTTTCTTTAAATTAACATGGCATTTTGACGATGCTGGTATAAAGGAATCAAGAATGACCCTTAAAATCTAGGAGTGTGGTGTAATAGTGAGAGATGCATTCTATATGCTAGGATGTATATTTATTTGATTTCTGAAACGGAATACAAAGCCAGATTCAGGGTATACTCAGGTAGAACTTAAAGGAGTTTTCCTGTCATTGCCATGTTCTACAGTGGATCTTTTTTGTTGTGGTTTTAGAAAACGAACTAAATGCAAGGTTCATAGTATAACCATGAAAGCCTGAGGCAGGGCTAGTGTGAAGAGGAGCGACAAGTGTTTTATTCTCTGTGAGCCCCTGCAGATCCACTCTGCACCCTGCTTCACGGAAACGTGGATGGCAGCAGTGGGTTCTTTTGTCTTCCCATTGGTTTCAGCCAACTGAAACAGCAGCAGGAGGTTTGGGGGTGAGGGGAGAGTGAGGTACTCATTCCTGGATCCCCCCTGCTTAGAAGCAGCTCCGTTGTTGTACTCAGGGCCACAGCTCCTGTCCAGTGGCTGTCTCATGTGGTCACAGCTTTCTGTCTCCAGTTTCCATGACTACTCCCTCCCCTTGCTCCATTAAGTCTAAAGGTGGTAACATCTGCTTACATCAGTTAGTCCCTTGTTGGTTTCTTTGAACTCTTGTAAATAGTTCCTTTATTAAATTGCCCTGATGGAACTTACCATATGCTTACCTATAAAGACACTGACTGAAACAACCAAAGCTTCTAAATTTTTGCTACCACAGATAACCTTTGGCTTCTTACTATAAGAAGTATGTATTCTTTTTATTGTTTTTAACTGTTCTTTGTTATGAACTAAAGGACTACAGAATTGAGAGGCAGGGAGAATCTTTGCCTAAATTTACCTCCTCCTTCTGTCTCTTAGCAAGCACTCAATAACAAACTCTTCTAAATCAGAACACAGAGAAAATTAGATTTGCTTCAAAAGCTATTCAACCTTTCCTTTTCCCACCCAACAAAGATGTATGGGCTATATTCAGCTATCATTTTCTAAGAATCCAGATCCATTGATTTGCTTGCAAATCACATTCAAGTCGTGTAGCAAATTTTGCATGGAGTTCATTTCTTCCTCTGGTTGTTGAAAAGTCCCCCCACACCACCCCATTTACACCAGGTAGTGCAAGACTCAAATTAAAGTGCAAAACTACAGGAACAACCCTTTGCTTTACCTCCAACTTTGGAATTGTATGCAACTCCGACCCCACACTTGTGATTATTTGCTTGCATGGCAATTTCTCCTGCACATCTGGTCCCATGTCTGAGGATTAGAAAATAGGATTTATAAAACGTAAATGAGGACAAACATTGGTGTTGCATATGAATCCATGGTACATGGATATGTTAACTTTTTGTCAGGCTTGTTGCTGGTTTTCTTCCCATCGGTATTAGATGAAGTGTAGGTATCAGATGAAGGGAACACGTACTGGAGCCCAAGTATATGAGTTCAAGTTCTAGCTTCTGCCACAAACTAGTGATGTGACCTTGGGTAAGTTACTGGTCTTCAAAGAATTGTGGCATCCCATGAAATATTGTATGCAGAACACTTAGGGAAGTGGCTGGTATATAGTAAGAACCCAGGAAGTGTTAGCTATTGATACCATCTCAAAGAAATGGTTTCTGCACCAGAATTTTGGTGTTAAAGTGACTCCTCCCTTCCCCTCACTAGTGAATTCCTTGGATTAGTTTAACCTGTACAAGTCCTAGTAGGATGTGTAAAACAGAGCCCCCTCTCAAGCCCTCCTCTCCTCCTCTAACCATATACCAGACTAAAACATCTGAAGGTTTCCTGGTACCAAGAGGATTTTGAAATTTTAACAAGACACTACAGGCTATTTGGGAAACCAGGGTGCTCCTGCAACTCTGACTGGGACCAGAAACCTGAATAAGACTAGTTTTGCAACTAGGGACAATGAGGGTAATTTATGATTTCAGAGCGTTTGGGCAAAAAAAAAAAAAAAAAAAAATCCATCTCTAAAACAGACCAAAGTCCACCATTAAAGTATCAATTCTGAAATTCTGGGGATAGTGATTGTCTTTTCCCATCACTTGCCTGACCTCAGGAGGGTCAATAAGTTGAGAGAAACTTTAACGTGAATTTGTTTACTTCATGACTTTATTCCATTGTGGAAGCTCCTGGGAGCAGCATGAAGGCTGTTGGTGCCTTGGAGGAGCCACTGACCAGATATGCTGACATAGAGGAAAAAAGAGGAAGGGTTAGCTCTGAGCAACTCTGTCAGCCAGCTCCCTTTGCACACTACTGTACTAGACATCAATTAATTTAGCCCAGCATGAAATATAAAAATCCTAAATTGACTGGGTCATTTAAAATAAGCCTGTTTCAATCCCTCATCTGGGAAGATCCCACATGCCACAGAGCAACTAAGCCCGTGCACCATGACTACTGAGCCTGCGCTCTAGAGCCCGTGAGCCACAACTACTGAGTTCACATGCCTAGAGCCTGTGCTCTGCAACAAGAGAAACCACTGCAATGAGGAGCCTGCACCCCGCAACAAAGAGTAGCTCCCACTCGCTGCAACTTGAGAAAGCCCGCACGTAGCAACAAAGATCCAATGCAGCCAAAAATAAATACATTAATTAATTAATTTAAAAAAATTGCCATCTCTCAAACCACTAAAAAAAGTTTTTAAAAAATCTAAATATTGATACTTGATTTATTCAATACTTGTATTATGAATTAAAGAAAGAATAATTCCTAAGGAAAAAAATAAAATAAGCCTGTTTCACTTATTTTTTTTCCCTAAAATACCAAAGATGATTTCCTATTCTCCTTCCACTAAATGATGTTCCTCCTTTATGTTACTACTGGATAGGAGTCCTAAGTTAGAACAATGTAATTATCTTTAATTCATAGTCTTCCCCAATGTAGCAGACACCCACTTCTTTTTGGTCTTCTAGCATTTCCCCCTTTTGGGAAGTGGCCCTCGCTCACTTCTTGTGATTCTCCTCCCAGAGAGCATTTCAAGAATTGATGCAGATTCCGGGGGAAAGAATTATATTCTTTCTCAAGAATCTTCAGCTTTAAGTTCCACGTGAGCCATGTGGATCTTGCTACCAGGCAGTGTTCTATTGAGAATGAAGCTAAGTGGAGGTGAGCAGCACTAGGAGATGGATACAGAGTAATTGGTGTCCTGATGGCATAGTATTTGAGTTTCTGGATCTTACAATGCCTGAAGCTGAACATCTCTTGGGTAAAAATATTTTAATATCTCCATTTTACTTAATCGTTGTGTTAGGATTCTCTCACTTGCAACTGAAGCTCTCCTGACCAACACACCCATTCTCTGAGAAATGCATGCATATTGAACACATAGAAGGCAACTTATGCCTGTGGATTAGCCTTCTTTCCTTTTGTGGAAGGGAAAATTCATTTGCCATCATTGGGGAAATATGCTACCAGAAATCACCACCACCTGTATTTCCATTTACACAAGATGGAAGACAGCGCCCAAGATAACAGTCTCCAGGTAGAGCCTACAGAATCAACCTGTTGGCAAACATCTCCAGCATTGTACCTCTGTCCTAAAAATGATGCAGTATGACACTACCTATTATTTGTCTCTCTTTATATAGTGTTTATCTCTCTTTACATAGTACTATTTTCTTAAAAGGTGCAGGATCGTGGTACAAATAGGGGTTGATATCTTTGCCTCCTCTTATCCTCACTTCTCACCTCCACACCTTGAGAAAAAAAGACTTTATTAAAGTGGTTCTATATCATTCTTCCTAGACCTGCAGTTTTCTTTCCTTAAATCAGGCTCTGAGATAAAAGAACACTCTATTATCTTAGAGCAATGGTTATAACTGGCATTTAAACAAATTGATTTTTAAAAACTTATTCCAGAAGATAATTAAAAGATTACTATTGTACTAGTTAAAATATCCTTGCCACACATGTTATAAAATAGAATAATCTGTAATTGGTGTTGAAATTCTGATCACAAATTCATGCCAGATTAGTAGTAAGAGTTATCTGCACTTTTAAGATTTTGTTATTTAGTGATTCCTCATTTGATTTGCAGAGGAGAATTCAAATGTAGCTTTTATTAACCTCATTTACATAGTAATAAAGAACAGCAGCAACACAGATAGTTTGGAGAGATAATGCCCTTGGAATTGGGAGATAATAGGTCTCTAACTGCTATAAAGGCCAAGACAAAATGGGGCCATTCATTTTCTAAACCTAAGGGATTTATTTCTGACAGTATGCTAGAAGGGTAACTCTACTTTTTATTATACCTTTTGAAAAATGATGGGGATGCTAGCTTTTTGGTTGATAGTCAAGAAGACCCTGAGAGATAGCTGCTTATTGTGTAATTTTCGAATAGCAGATTCTGAATTGGCTTAGAAAATTGTCTCTGCTTCTCCTTTTATCAGATGATACTATTCTTGTCATGCTTTTTTTTCTCAGTGAAAGGAGGTCTACCTTAGTTGCTAAATGAAAAGCCTTGATCATTATCATCATCATAGCACACATTTAACTTTTTCTGTATACAAGGCACTATCCAAGCCAATTACATATATAAACTTATTTAATCCCCCTAAGAACCCAATGAAGTAGGTACTATTATTACCTCTTTAGTAGATGATAAAACTAGTCACAAAGAAGTTAAATAATTTGCTCAAGGTCACTCAACTATTAAGTGGAAGATCTAAGATTTGATCTAAATCTAGCTGCAAAGTCTGTGCTCTCTTGTTTGGCCATGCTACACTAACTCTATGCTATGTGCAAGATCCACGGTCTGCTATGCTCTGGAAGCTCAGAGTTTTCAGGCACAAAATACATACAATTATGGGTTGCTTCCTTGGGGCCTTTGGAGCTCCGAATTGGGGGAAATGTGGCTATTATCAGTACCATAAGTTGAGAGTCCCTTTTTTTGAGGGGAAGGGAAGAGGGACATCTGAATTCCCCTTCTCATGAGTACAAAACTCTAGAGAATGTCATTTCACCCGGTATTCACCTATCATGCATCTACCACACAAGTTATCACCCACTTTGGATCCTGGGCCGGACCCAGTACACACTGCCTAAGAAGGAGGCTGACACCTTCAACTAACAGTCTCCTCAGCTGTGCCCATGTGGTCGGGAGCAGATTTCCCTCTTAGTCTTGATCAAGGGGATGGAATGAGAGTTGTCATTTTTACTTCATTCTAGGAAGAGTGTCCTTTTCTTCCAAGCACTTATTGTCCAGTTCCTTAGGAAGCTTCTTTTAGGAGGGTAGGGAACAGATACCTTGTCACCATTTTAGGAGACGAAATAAAAAATAGAGGCAGAGTGAGATGAGTGATTTCCTCAAGGTCATCCTCCCTCCTGGTAATTGGCAAAGCCATCACTACCAGGCAGGCTAACATTACAAGGTCATGCTCTAAAAGAACATGTGTTCCTCCTGGTCTTGCACTGCCCTCACTCAGAAATATGGCTGAACGTTTGTCTGGTGCGGGGGTGGGGGTGGGGGTCCTGCTCTAAGTTCCTGAGATATCCCACTTTCCTCCAAGGGTGCCCTCTCATGGTTCCTTTTGTATTGTTACTGGAATGTTCTAACCTCAAGCGCTGTTTGCTGTTGACCCCTTTAAGAGATAAACCCTAAAAGAAGTAAATGGTACTGAAAGAACCCTCCCCAAGCCTCCCCTTCCCCTCAAGGAAGAAATATACACTCAGAAGTTGAGGCCAAGTCCTGGAGCCCCAGCCTCCCTTCCTGGGGTTTGTTGGCCTTCTGGAGGACAATCCAAAGTAACAACTTTAGGTCAACATTACTACACCAGCCACATGGGAATTCTGAGAAAATAAGGGAGAAGGGGAGAGGGAAATTGAGAGCAAGAGAGAGAGAGAACGCTATTGACCCTAATTGGTTAATAATCTGAGAGAGGAAGAAAGAAAAGGGAAGCACTTTATGGGGCATCCACAAAGAGCTTTTCACTACTTTTTCTTTCTATCCCCACTTGTAGCAGCACTCATTTTGCCTTGGCTTTCATCTGCTTTGGTGCATGTTTCTTTTGGGTGGAGCAAATGAAGAGGAAAGTGTGAATGTCTCCTTGAAGTCTGTGAGAGACATCATTATGCACAAAGATGAGTTTTCACATGGGCATTGACACTTGAGGCTGTGTGCCTAGAGGGTGAAGTTCCTCTGGAGCTAAGAAAAAAAAGGTTAAAATGTCTCTTGCCTTTGGGTCTTTATTTGGCCTCTTGCTTCAGTGGGTCTGGCTCTTGGCCTCACTCGTCACCTTGTGGCTGCTATGGAGAGTTAATTTAGGAATCAGAAGATATCCTTTTTCTCTTCCCTTTAGCTTTAGAATACCCAGCAGAAACTCTGGAACAGGCTACTAATTAGCCCAATGCCCCAGAGACTGTGTTGGATTTGAGGGCCAAGCCCATGGTATATTTCTCGTCTGGTGCCTTGCCATATTCTTCTGAGGGAACTAGTGAGCATGGTTGTGGCCAACATAGGAAGTCATGAGGATCTGTTACCTTGGTCATCTATATTTCTCTTCATGACTAACATCAAGCATGTTGCTAGTAATAAACGATTCATAGAGGAATCGGGGGCAGGGGGATGGACCCAGATTTTTATTCTTTATGTCTCAAACAATTTTTTTTAAAGCCGTAACTATTCAGTAACATTTGAGGGGAACATTTCATAATGTAAGAAGAAAGTTTAATTGAAATATGGTTCTATAAGCCCAAAGGAATATATAAATAGAAACTTTTGTTTCTGTTTTAAAAGCAACAAAGTATTGTGGTATGGATGGTGTACATGAACATTTTCTGAGAGCTAAAATGTGGATCATATTTATAGTGTAATTTTCTCAAGTAAGATGAAAGCATTTTAAAGCACTTACCCCCACCCCCAAATCCACATTTACTCACTTGTTCTCATTTGTGGGATCATATCGGGGAAATGGATCATGGTCATTATCGTTAAAATCATAGCTAGCCTCTGGATCCTAAAGAGAAAACAAGAATAACACTGTAGCATCATAAAAAAAAGCAGTACTTTCCGAGTCTTCTATCCCTATCCTATTCCCATCCTGGCTGATAGCTCGAAAGCCTGCATTTTAGAGTTTCTGACCCAATTGCTGATCATTTATCATCCCCATAAACCAGGCAGAAGTGATGTACACAGAAAAGTGAGCCATCATGCAATTCTCAGTGAATGTTTCCAAACCTCTCACTCATAGACTCTCATAGGATATTAGAACAGAAGGAGTCAAAGTTTACTTAGTTCAACCACCTCATTTTCCAAATGAGAAAATTGAGGCCCAGAGAATTTGAATGGCTTAATTAAGCTAGAGCACTAGTTAGTGACATTTTGATGCTCATCTTTCTTAAGAATATAGGTACAAAGAGCTGGCTGTGGGCTGGGGCTCAGGTCTACAGTGATCTCCTTCAGCCTCCTCAGTTAAAATAAACATGTAATTTAATTAAAGAGGCTGTGTTTGAAATTCAAGACAAGCTTCCAGGTCCCACCCTCTTTTGCAATCAGATTGCTAAACTTAAACATCTTCCACATAGGAATTTTATCACTACTACTGCTACTTCTCTATATTTTCCATATCTTTTAATAATTCCTAATCTTTTTCATCTCTTCTTTTCCTTCCTGTTTCCTTTGCTCTTTAGCTGGGGAAAGTTGGTTGAGTAGAAAGGATGAGAGAAAGACAAGGGGCAATATTCAAGATGAAACACTGATTTAAAGACCTAAAATATAATGGAGAACTTCATAACCAATTAAGTAAATAAGTTTCATTTACTTATTTCCCATTTTTAGTGAACTTTTCTCAGCTTGTCATTTTTGTATTGTGTAGTGCACACTTTGATTTGCATGGAAGGAATCACATTCACATAACTTCACAATGTGAGAGATATTGCCCCATAAGGGGTGTGAGCAGGGAGACTGTGAAAATGGTCTCAGATATTAGGCTTGATTTGATTGCTTTCATGTCCCCAAATACTGAGTGGCATAGAGTTTGAATGGCTTTTAATAATTTAGCTGATGTTAAGTGCCTCCCCCTACCCCAACACACATGCTTTTGTATAATCCTTGGCTCCAGCAAATTCCTTCAATGCCCAGTGATACAAAAAAAAAAAAAAAAAAGTTTATGTGCACTGGCAGAAGGGTGAGGGAAGTGGCAAAACCGTGGCCCGTCATTACCAGGGCTGACATCAGAGTAGCCTCCTGCTTGAGGGAAGCAAAGTCCTAACTGTGTGTCAGTGTAGACCACTCCCTAAGTTGCAGCAATGGGAGGGCTTAGACTCACATAGTTGGCATAGATGTCTGTGTGATTCCACTCCAAGCCATCATCCAGTACAGTGATAACAACTCCTTTGCCTGTGATGCCTTTTTGCCAAACAGGTATCACATGGAGGTCCAGCTTGGGCAGGGCTGCAGTCATCCTAGTATCTTGCTGATAAAGAAAGACAAAGAAGCATTGGTAAAACCATGATTTGTTTGCTGCAAAATAAGAACTGAAGCTCCAGTCTGGAGACCCATCTTCTTCCTGGGGTCACTCTATTCTTTAGAAGCGGGCAATTAGATGAAATAAAAAACAAAGTTAAGGGTAAGACCAAGTGAATCATCAGAGTGCTGCTCTTTTTCCAGTTGTTCCAATGGAAAATCACTCAAAAGGATGAATCACCCTGTGGCCCTTGTCTTTGAGCTGTGTGGCTTTGAAGAAGTTCATCCCTAAGTTGCTTTCATTTATAATTACATGCTCAAGCTTTTCATCTACCAAAGCTTTATTTGATGTCCCATGTTTCCATCTCCCCCCAAATTCTGAGCCTCCACTGCCACACTGAATGTACTTTATATTGTCTGGTTCACAGCTCTTCATGGATGTTTTTATAAATTTTCTAAAAGAAAAGGCAGAACCTGGAATGCCCAGGAGGCTGTGGTCTTACCAAGACTTGCAATCTAACTGCCTATGTCCAAGTATGAGTGATTTAGGGAGTAAGTATCTGTGAGAGATTTGGGATTTGTTTTCAGATAATTTTTCTGTTAGTTGCTGTATGTGGGACTGTAAGGAAGAAGAGCTGGACAGCAAGGGAACACAGATACGAGCACATCCCCAAGCATTCAAGAGAGATGCACTAGAAGAATGCCAGCTTTTTAGTGAAGAGGTCAACAAGGAATTTATGAATAACAACAATCAAAAGTATCAGTGAATGCATTGGCCCCTGGCTGATGCTCCTCAGAAAGAGGTGGGGCAAAACAAGAATTTACTAGGCCAACATGAAGCTGAATCACAGGAGGCTGGAACTACACACAGATTGTTGGCCAACGCCAGAGATGAAGGACTCTCTGTCAGTCAGAAGAACAATCATAGAGTGTGGTTGTTAAGAATATGGCCCCTGGAGCCATGAATTATGGCCCCTCCACTATAATTACATGATTTTGGCAAGTTATTCAACTTGCCAATGTCTCTGTCTCTTCATCTGATAAATGGGGGTACTTACTATACCTACAACAAAATGTTGTGTGAGAACTAGGTGAGTTAACTCATGTCAAACATTTAGAATAGTATTTGACACATAGCAAATGCACCAGTGTTAGCTAGTGAGTCTCTTCTGCTGCAGTGAGTAGGTATCGCCTAGGTTAAGAGAGTTTCAAGAGGAATTGCTCTCCTTTCCCATCCATTATGCAACAAGGATGTCTAAGCGTTAGCTTATGGTTGTCATGAAAATTCATCTTTTATAATATTCTCAACAATAAACACTTCTATTAACATGTATTACTATGATAGAGGCTTAACATTAAAACAGAGGAGAGCGCTCTGCAGGCAAGCAGGAACACTTACAGTTTCTCCACTAGGTGCCTACATTCCAACAAGGATTTGATAACTATGTTAAAGGTAGAACTGGTTCGCAAGTCTAGACATCTGCAGATAGATGCCTTTTGTCTTTCCCTGTGTTCCTTCCTTTAGCCTAGTTCAGAAATTCTCACCTGTAAGCATGTACAAATTGCCTCTCAGGGCTATATATACTGAATCATGTTCACTGTACTCTTTGGGTGATTTAAAGTGTTCTCAAGAGTAACTTTGATCAAACATGTTTTTTTTTGCCATGAGTACTGTTTTGGAACCCCTAACTTGCAAGACATGATTCTTCTGTACTTATTCCAGATAAACTTAAGAAGACAAAAGGCAACAACGCTTCCTCTCATAGTAGCTAAAGATCTGTGCTTCAGACATCCTCACATAGTAAAACAGAAGACCCAGATCATGGGAGGTCCCATCAACCCTAATCTCTAGGTAATACAGCCCTCTGCTGAATTATCTATCATTAAAAAAATCTATCGTGCAGATATAACAAATAACCCAGGTCCTACACAGTCCTCCTGTAGGTACTTACCAAGTACCACTGCTGATTCCACATCGGATCATTGAAGAGATCTAGTGCTGAGTCTCTTAGAACTGAACGTTTACTTCTCTCTTTTTCATACTGTTGTTCAGCCCATAGCACCTACAAGGAGTTTTAGAGCAAAAAAATCAACAAATAGGCCACCTCTGGTGTAATCATCTTCCCTCTAACTAGCTCTAGTACTCTCTCCATCAGAGTTCAGGCAGCTCCACAGTGTTTTCATTTGACTATAGATCAAACTGGCAGCTCAGTGAGAAGAAGGGATTGCCCACTGGGGAGATGAACATTTCCTCTATTACAGTAAAATGTACCTTTAGGGGGAGGAGAAGCAGTCAGTGAAGTGATGATTCCCTCAGATTATTTACACTGTGATTACAGTGGAAGTAAAAGTTCAGCCTGCTTTCATCAGCAAATGGACCATATTACTCACTTTTATATTGAGGTTCCAGGGTTCTGTGGCAGAAAATTTGTGCATTTTCGTGGAATGAGTCAACAAGCTAAGAGATCCCAGAGACTGCTGTTATGTTGCTCTTACAGCTTAATTTCTCTTTCTTTATACAAAAATAGAAATTGCAAATGTGACAAAGACAAGAAAGGCGCTACATCTTTGCAGATTTGAAATTCTGCCTCCTCTATTCTTCAACCTTCTGCTTAAGTGTATTTAATATGAGAAACAGATCCAGGGTGATGAATGAGCACTACTGACCATGCACACTTACCATTGATTTAGTTTCATGTATTATGCAAAGGTACCACCTGACAATACAAAAATTACCTTCCCCACATTTAGAGCATAATCCTGTTATACTTGAGGCCCTGAGTGGGTGAGGGGCTGCCTTGTGGTTATATTCATTATGAGATAATACCATGCTCTAATTTTGCTGAGCAACATGACTCTTTCCTACCCAAAACATATCCTCTCTTCTGTACACATGGTGATAGTCCATGGTGTGATAGGATATTGTTAATGTGAGAATACTAATGAGTCAGATCCAAAAATAAAAACTGAAAGATAATTTGCAACTAAAGGATAAAACCATCCACTAAGACTGTCCTGAATTTCCAATTAGAAAATATACTGCAAACCTATTATAAACATTGGGAGCGACTTGAGAGTTGGAAATCAGGACATATATAATTTATTTTTAAAGTGCCTGTATTTTCAAGCTTAAGTGTTTTGGCTTAAAATACCTCAGTGCTTGGAATATACTGCCTGTCTTCTGAGTTGGTCTTTGGGAACTGGCTGCTAGGGAACAAGTACTAATCTTTGAGAGAGAGAGTCACTTACAGTTGGAAATTTCATTAACAGACTTATAAAGATAGCTTACTGCTGCATTTCAGAGTGCTAATTTGAAAGAATATCATCCCTACCAAAAAAAAAGGAGCAATAAAATGAAAATCAAAAGCAATTTTTAAAAAATGGAATATAAGAGGAGGCACTCTGTCATCTGATCAGATAAACATCCAATTGTTGGAAACAGTGTTATGATTAATGTCATTAACTCCAAATGCCATATTAATCTCTGTAAGAGCAGACCAAGTGGAACAGAGCAAATTAATGGTGTCCTTCTATTATGTATATAATAAGTATCATGTACTTAATTGTAAATAATCCTTTTGATTTGAAAAGGGAATTAAAAATCATCTAGTCTAACCTCCTACTGCAAGCTTCAGTGTGTTCTAGGGTTTTTCCTGAACTAAAGTTATTCTGGGTATAACTTTTCATAGGATTATATAGACTCCTTTTTTATGAAGTTATGCTGAAGAGTAAATTCTTAGCTCTTCTTCCTTATGCTTTGAGATTTCTCCCCCAAATCAATTATTAAGGAAATATCTGAAGAATAGAACTGGGCCATCTGTTCATTTTAATGAGATACTTGAGTAATAGTAACAGTTAGGTCTGCTCCACTCTATCCAATTTCCTCCTATTAAGATGAGAAGGAAGGTCAGTTTGACTTTCTTGTGCATTAATGTCAGGCATGTATTTAGACAGACAAGCAAATCTCTCTCTTGTTTTGCCCAAGGACTAAGCCTAGCCAGAGTGCTAGAAGTTGCCCTACTTTCAAAGTCCACATACAATTAGCCATTTGCCTTGGGACAGCGAAGAGAAGATTTCACTGGACAAGAAACATTTAAAGTAACGTTCAGGGCCTCTGATTAGGTCTCTCACTTCTAGCCATTAACTTGGGTAAAAGCCAGCAATGGTTGTTTGTGAGCTGTGGTGTTGCTGTCTGTGGTCCTGATACAGCATTCTTGGTCTGGGTTTGGTTGCTTCTTTCATGTTTGAACACTGGTAACCCAGGCCCAGTCATTTCCTACTCTCTTAATTTGTCTTCCTTTTCTTCTTCTTTTTAAAATTCTATCAGTTGCATAACAAATAAAATAGCAAATTATTTTACAGGGTTCACGAATTCCTGTACTTTAAACAGTTCTGGCACCTTTCTGTCACTTATATTTTCTTTATGGGATGTTGAAAGTATGTGTTTTATCTCTCACAAAGCTTCCAGAATTCTTTAGAATGGCCTAGACAACAGAAATCATGTACACAGATATCAGGCCAGCCAGGATAAGTTTTCACCAGTATGACACATTCTTGAGAAAAGGCAACATTGTGTATGCAGATTCCAATTTCAAATTTCTATTTCAAATTTCTATTTCATCTCAACATTCTATTGGTGTGTTTGCTGACCTTGAAAACAGACTTCAAAGTCAAAAGGTACATTAGATATACATGAAATTGGCTCCACACTTTACCTATATTCATTCTAGACATTTCCTGCTGTTGCCTAATCATTGAATATGTATACAAACCAGGATAAAAAGAGATCAAATGCTTTGGATCAGACTATACAATACTTATAGAAACATTTGCCTCATGAAGACATGGATTTAAAGCTCCTTCAAAAGCACTAGTTCCCTACATAACCAAACCAGACAGAATGGCAGAATGTTTTTTCAGTTACACTGAAATGTTATTAAGAACAGGGTTTATGTATTATATTTCTTTGGCATCATCACATCGGATATCAAAGTGCTTGGTACATAATAGGCCTATAATAAAAGTTTGTTGATTGATTGCATTGTCAGACAGTTCATCAGTGCTGCCACTTGATTCTCAATATTCATTTTCATGCTCTTAGACTGGATTTGTGAGCTAGTGTTTATATGTATAGTGTGTGTATATATATACTTTATATATATTTATACATATAAAATTTAGTCAACCAATTCAATCTGATCCAGTTATTATTATGTGCAATTATAACCCTATGGAAATAATAAGAAACACTACAGATTTTGTGAACACAATAAAAAAAATCATATTTGCTTTTGCTCTTGTTAGCAATCACAAAGAAGGCAGATAAGTCAGGTTACTGGTTTGAAGACAAATGCACAACACTTACACGATCATCATCAGATAATCTCTTAGTGATATGAAGGGCACTCCTTCGAGACCTCCGAGGATGGTTTTTATGTTTGAATAAGTAGTGATTTTCAAGTGACCCAATCTATAAAAGAAAAAATTAAAATAAAAATCCTCTTTCCAAAATAAGTATCTATAGGTTAGGTTGAAACACAGCTAACTTGGAGACAGGCAGCTTTTGTTAAATCCATTTCTTGTACTGAAGTTAACTTTTTTCTTCATGAGGAAGACACGGATAAAAGCCTTCCCTCTCAGTGTGTTGAGTGAGATGAGCTTCATGATATTATCACTTGGGCTCACAGCATACTTGGGAGCTGATGTGTTTCTGTTCCACATATTTCAGAGGAACTACATTTGCTTTTCTAGGTGCTGTTATTGTGTAGATAGACATTTCTTAAAAAATATTCATTTTGTCAAATTTATTCTGTCAGCGAACAATAATTTGTGGAAGGCAGGCAAACCCTTTGGTATGATATATAGGCAGTGCCACATTCAGCTAGAATAATTTGTTGTTATTATGAAATATAGCCATTGAATCCATAGTGATAATTATTATAAGCTACTAGTAGTGACCATCTGACTTTCCAATAGTTCAAGGCTTTGAGGAAGAAGCCAGCATGCCACATTTAGGACAGGTGTTCCACCTGGGAGTGTGTAAACTTCTCTGGGTGACTATCAATGCATTTGGTCCATTTAGAACTAAGTTCATTATTCTTTTAAGTTAGTTTCCCTTTATTCAAAATGGTACTTAATTTGAACCTACCAAATGCTCTAGATGCCCTGTATGTTTTTAAACTGAGACAAACAATTGACAATGGGTTATTTCAGAAGAACTACATTCTTTAAATTGGTGTTTCTTATCACCTAGAGAATTTTTTAATAGAGATGCTTAGGCCCTGCTGCAAGCCTGAACCTCAGGGTTTGAATCTGCTATAAGCTTTACATGGAGTTGGGGAGAGAGAATATTAGCCATAAGAAAAGATCACCAGTGCTTAGCTCTGTTTCTTCTATCAACTGGTTTTGCTTCTTGTCACCCCTGCCCCCAATCCTAGCTTTTGAGGCCTTAAGGAGCTCAAGATAGTGATGCTAAGTTAAGTGTAAACAAAGGAAGAAATAAGCAGAGCCAGGAAAGCACTATCAGTCTTTTACAAAGAATTATTATTTTAAAAACATTTATTAGTAATGCCATTTAACTGGAAATATGCATATGCAAATCACATGCAAGTATAGATAGGTTTTACCACTATTTCTAAAGACTCTTGTGACTATGCCACCCCTTCCTCGAAGATCCTACCAAGAGTACTGATTTATTGTTATTTATTTATTTATTGAGACTTGTGATTTTGAAAGACAGTCCACATAATGAATGGTCCGGGTTTGGATGTATGTCTGGGGCTAATAAGGTGAGAAAATGAAGAGGGAGTTATTTTTTGCTCTCTCCTCCAATCTGCTTTCACACAATTACCAATGCTATTTAGCTGCCCAAAAGATTAAGTTCCCAGTTTTTTTTTTTCCCTTATAGGACACACAAAATTTCCATGATGCCCACAGTACCCACCCATACAGTCCCACCCACTACTCACTCTCTTTTTAGATCCCAACAATGCCTTGCAGTTTCCAGACTTATAAGTCACTTTCTTTTTATCTCCCTGTTTTCCCACAAGTTGTTTTCTATTCCTGGAGTGCCTTCTCCAATGTCATCATGTTCTCCAGGGCAAGCTTTGATTCTTCTTCCTAAACCTGTGCAAGTGTTTCCTCCTTGGGCTGTCTTCTTTCACCTCTCCCCAATTCCCTTCCATCCTCAATCCTTCAATCAATAAGTATTGAGACTCCAGGAACGGCTTCTTTTGCTATACCAATTGCTTGCAACTGCAGTCATTTGTTTCTAAACCAGTCTCTAGACTCTTGATTCCTTGAAAGTTTATTTTCCTCCTATTATTCCTCAGCCCCTAACACGGAGCCTAGCAAACAACAAGGACTGGGCAAAAGCAAAAGTATGGGTCTGCTACTGGGACACGGAGAAGAGAATTCAATATGTGTATTGACTTCCCTGCTGGGGATTTCAGACAGTTTGGCTCATGAAGTTGGAGAATGAAGCCTCTGGCAAGGAAAGGCACATTTCCCAGTGGATCTGGATCTATGGAATTGCCAACGCCCACACCCCATTACTCATCCATGACTTCAGCTGCATCTCTACCACCACCTCTAGAAAAAACGCGCCAAAATGTTTTACAACTCCTTCCTCCCTCCCACCCCCCGTTTCCATGCACAGCAATTTACAAGGCAAGGAATGAGGGCTTGATTCTGAGCCAAGGGAAAGGAAAGCTCAGATTAGAACTCACACCCCCTGAGGTGCACAGCTAACAAGCCCCCTACATAATGCCTTAACGCTCCCCCACCCCCAGCTGTCTATTAACCCAGGCCTTGCTTGGACAGGCAACAGTTTTTTCCACAAGGTGAAACCCCTGGAAAGCTAAAACGCATTTGGCTGGGGAACAAGAAAGAAAGCTATCCTTTCCCCAGTCACTTCGGCAGCTTGACCCTTCAGGGGAACTGACCGAGCAAAGTTGTGAAGCTCGGACTTTGCAAGTTTCCATTGAGAATCCAGAGCTCGCGGTAGAGGCCCGGAGAGTTGGTCCCATGTCTTTCACCCACCTCATCTGACACTCCATAGCCCCCGAGCCCCCGGGTCGGGAGGCCCGGCCACTGACACTCTCCCAATGCCCTGGGCGTATCCTCGAAGGCTGCCGGCGAACATCTCCAAGCCTGCTTGGCCCCTTGCAGCAGGACTTGGATCTGATGCTGCCATATTGAAAAGAATGAAACAGCCAGCTCCTGACGCAGACCCGCTGAGTCTCAGGGGACAGAGCGCACTGCCTCTCCTCTGGGCACTGGTTGGTAAGAGCCTGCGTGCATCTCAAGTTCCGTGAACAAGCGTGGAGGGATTTTTCTTCCACACCGCGCGGGAACGGATTTCAATTCCAGAGCGGACAGCAGCAAGACTAAGCTGTACCCAGCTGCAGCGGCTTGGTTCTGCCTGGCTGCGCCCAGCCCAAACAATAAATAAGGCAAGCCTTCTCCAAGCGCGCCAGGGCCGAGAGCTGGAGGAGCTCCTGCTCTTTGCCACTGTGCTCAGGAGAGTGCAACCTGGGACTCCCACATGGGAGATTACGCTCCAGTCCCGCCAGTCCCCTCGAGCCCCAGAAAGTTTTTTGAAAGTGCAAACTCTTACCTGACCCAAAAGGTCATAGCCCAGCTCCTCGGCTATCGCTGAGGCTGCCTCCGGTCCCCCGGGGATCTCCGCCGCCCATTCATTCACAAACTGCCTCTTCGCTTTTACATTATTCAATGCACACCAAGCGCAAAAGAGAGCGAAAGCAGTACACTGCAGAGTCCAGGCTCTTGGCTCCATGGCTCTCCCACTCGCTCGCACACGAGTGGGAAGGAGAGCGGGGATGAGAAGCAAGATAGAAAAGCCAGAAAGGATCGACCCTTCCACCCTCCGGCTCTGGACCACTTCTCGCTCCCGGTTGTTCTGCGGCAAGAAAGAGACGCGCAGGAGAGGCAGGGCGGCGGCGAGCGCTCAGTGCAGCGCTTCGGTCTCCCGGTCTCCCGGTCTCCCGGTCTCCCGGCAGAGTGGAGCCCCAGCTCTTCCGAGTCGGAATGGAAATCAGTGTTTACACGTCAAATCTACGAAAGCCATCTCTTGACGTCAGATCTACCTGGACTAAGATCTGGATGGTATTCCCAGCGGGATGGAGAAGCGGCTAAAATAAGCAACAGAGAAGAAAAGCAAGGAAACGTTTGCTCGTATCGGTTAAGTCTGCGCCCGTTCTGATTGTAAATTCTGTAGCCGTGAGAAACACCTTCACTTCTCAAAGAGAAGTGCCCCATTTGAATATAACTACCAGGAATCAAAGATCTGGAGTGCAGCACACTTTCCTTGCCTTCTGTCCGTTTTCTTTATCTTTACTTGATTATCTTGTGTAAGAGGAGAAGGGAGGGGGGAGGATTCTTATAACGGCCCTGTGGATATCGGCACCTGCTATGAAGAACAGGGCTTTTCAGTCTTTCAAATCGGACAGAGGCTGGGAGGGCAGAGAGAAGAAGGGAAGCTTCTACTGCCCGGATTCTAACCTAAATCGCCTGGGATAAACGAGCACTTCTGGAAGACAATGCTAAAGCAATACTTTTTAAAAAGTATTTTTAACCGTTCAAACCACCTTAGTTAACAAGTTTACATCCTTCTCTCCTCTGTTTCTCAACCTCAGTAAAACAATATCTATAATTCTATCCGAGATATTGCAGGACCCACTACCACCCACTTTACAGTCCTTATCAGAAAAAATAATTAATCTCCTGATTTAAAAATTTTATTTATTTTTATTCACATGATTTTTAAAAACAGAAAATTATTTCCCTTATTTATAAGCAAGGGAGTGTAGGGACCCAAGTGCTGTTGTGTTGCCTCAGGGAGAGAAGGAGCAGGTTTCATTAACTCTGAGCTTTCCATTCTGCCTCCAGTAGAGCTCTTCACTTTGGTGTTGAACTGAAGCTATGCCATTACTTTCCCATAAAATGCACAATTTCTTTTTGTGGAAGGGTGTTTTCCCGTGGAAAGAGAATAAGCAGACGTCTAAATGGTTCTCCCCGCCACCCACCCCTCCCCCCCCCCGATCCCAGAACAGGGAAATGGGTACAGTGCACTGTGGCTGAACCTATTCTGATCCTGAGGGGTTGAACCTGGAGGGAAATGCCAGGATCTCCATTCAGCACCGAGGAATGGACAGCGCCACAAGCGCTGGCTGCTGGAGCTGCTCTTCTGAGCTCCAAAAACTGTCGTCTTCCCGCAACCGCCTAGAGCCAAACTGTTTCTCTTTTGACTGGTGCCTTTCCTCTCTTTAAAATGGAAAAATAAGAAATTGACCTCAAGGGAGAAGGACGGTTAGGTAATGATCGTGACTACTTGCGTCGGAGTTCGCGGGAACGCGACGGTCTCAGCCCAAAAGTAAAATTGCAGGGGATTCAAAGTCTTGCCTGCGAAAGGTCTTTTTCTTTTCTTAAGCTCCCAGCCGCCGGGGGGCGCAGCCTATTCTAAAAGAAGAAAAGAGGTAAGAGTGGAAGAAAGCATATGAGCTTGTGGAGAAAGGAAGCAAGAGATAACTCTTTACAGGAAGCAAATGAGATGGAGGCTTGGTGGAGGATAAGGCTGAGAAATGCATTTGCCTCCATGTTTGCAGAAATGTGGAGTAGATTGATAATTTCTTTAAACATAAAGCTTCTTAACAAAAACAAATTCCAACGTTAATAAGCCATGTGATGCAGTTAAGTCTATTACTATAATGTAACTCTCACATGAGGTGCTGTAGAATGGGCTCAGACTGATAGTTCTTCTGTCAGCTCTGTAAATTCACATGTGTGAATGCTGGCGGCTGGGTGAACTGTCTTCTTTTCTCTTCGTGCCTCAGCCTGAGTTGTGGCCTCAAGCTCTCTAGGATGTTTCATTCTCACAACAGACAGATGCTAACTGTGTGCTAGCAAAGCAAAAGAAACTTGTGGCAAATATTTAATAATGGCGTTTCATTATTAAATATTTTAAAATATTTAATATTATTTATTTAATAAATATTTAATATTATTTAATAAATATTATTAAATATTTACTGTCAGTTTGACAGTTCAAGTAAATCGTTAGTGAGGCCAGTGTCTCAGTAATGAAGAATTTGTCTTAAATGGAGCACCCTACACACCTGGAATAAACATTTGGTTGATATATTTAATAGGGCAAACTAAATTCTCACAGTAAAAAGATAATATCCCCATCCAAACTATATACTGTATATATATATATATATATATATATATATATATATATATATCAGTAATTTATTTTGAAATTCTCTGAATCTTATCTGATGGACCTTATTTGCCACAGTTTCTGGGATGCAGAAGAAATGAATGTTTACCAAGGCTGGAGGGTGCAAATAGATGTAGAATTCATCTTAACTTTGTCATATCAAGGGCTAGTCTTATCCTGCTATGTGGATCATAGTAATGACCTCCAGGCCCATCACTGTCATATTTTATATCATGAATTAGAAGAGCCAATTATCACCCTTAAGTTGGTTTTAACAGCATTTGACTCATCTGATTAATTTATGTAGAAAACAGGATAATTCGTAAACCGAGGAGGACTATGTTTCTATTATGAATTATTAAGTAAGTGTCATGCCTTTCATGACTGCTCCCAACTGCCCAGTGATACAGTTAATCATTTATTAGGTTTTCTTGGAAAGTAATAAGAGCAAGGCTATTATGAACAGGAAGTAAGTATATGTTCAGAGATGACCGTATCTCTTTAGTCTTAGAAAACAAAAATGTTTAAACCTTTTGTTATAGTGAAATAAACTATGTACACTAAAGTGCACAAAACCAGGTGCTCAATAATTTATCACAGCAAGAACACTATATAACCATTCCGGTCAAGAAAAAGAGCATTGCTAGCCCTCCAGAATAATATTCCAAGTTTTTTTTCAAGAGGCATAGGAGAAGGAGTGAGGAAATAACTTAGGTTTAACATTTTCCAATTGTTATGTAGACTTACCTGTTTTCTTTGGGTAGTAGTAGCTATATATTAAGACAAATATATAATTAATTAGTCTGTATACTAGAAGATATTTGGTAACAGAACATATTATAGAGGAAAATCTACCTATAGCAGTGTTCCCCCAAATAGAAAATTACAATATTTGTATGACACACTGGGGTAAAACTGGAGGAAATTTGGGAATATCAGTATGGTACTTAGTAAAGATATTCATTACATTTTTTTATATGATACAGTTTTGACAAGAAAATAAAATATAATATTTGGAGCAATATATTAAAATTGAATATAGATAACATTAAATTGAGAACTGTGAATATACTTCCATCAATATAACTTTTTATCTCAGGTTTTATGCTTGAAAGCCTATGTACCATTTCTAATCAAAACATTTTAATGTAAGTCTTTTTGAATTGTTGATGGTTGCTGTCAATGAAAAAAAAAATTTGTACAAGAGAATAAAGATTTTGAAACAAGTTTTACAACCATTAAACAATTTGCAACATTTGATTTTAAATATTGCAACTCTTCCTTTTAGCTCCTTGCCAAATTTACCATTGGAATTTCATAAGAGGGTGCTATAGATTTAGAATTTACCTAAACTTTATATGTCAAGTATTACAAAATCATTTTTCTAAATTGAAAAATACACATACCTTTTAGAGATGTTACCATGCACCTACTTTGCCACAAATGGATAAAAGTATTTAATGTATGGGAAGACTGATATCGGGATCATCACCTAAAGATACACCTGCCAAAAACCTCTTTCTTTCTCATTGTCTATCCTCCCATGGCCAAATTTTGGTGGGCATGCTATGCTAGTGAAGCACTTAAGACCTGAACTTCTCCAACAGATCAACAGAGCCTTCTCCTAGGATAAAAACGGACATGCTTGCAGCAAGTTGCTGAAGTTGATATCAAGATGATAGACACTTGGCTTGGTTGAGCTCAATGTCTTGAGGCCAGACTAATGAGTGCTAGGTGTCACTCACTAATCATGATTGACTAATTGCCAGCCTGGTTGGGTCTTCTTCCCAGGATCCCAGGATCAAGCTACTTGCCTGGCCTTCCCAAAGGATAAGAAGACCGAATACCTTGAGGGACATGTATAATTCTACCAGCTGGAAAGCCCTAATCTATAGAAATGAAGGTAAGAGAATAATAAAGCAAAGTCAGTACACTGAAAGGCTCTGGAGTGGATGGATAATTATAAAGGACTTCTGTTGAATGAACTAGACAAACACTTAAACTCTTGAATTTAATATAGATTTGGATTATTAAAATTGAAGAAATGAGTGCTATTAATTCTGATTATTGAGCATGACGCATCACTTCTAATGAAAGTGGATAATTAAATGTAGTCATATACAAGTATTTATAAACAATTTTTCTTACCTTAGAACAGGTTCCTTAAAAATATGCATTTACTGAGTAAGTTTTGGAGTATGGCTGCTTCTGTTTCCAGGCAATGCTCCTGCTTCCTGTATGAGCTCAAACACTGCCATTTTCATATGGAAAACACAGTATATGACTGCTTTCTTTGTTCCTGAAGTGTATTTTTTTAATGAAAATTATAGACTCAGTATCAAAAAGTAACCTTAACAGTTATCTGGTTCCTTGCTTCTCAAAGTGTGGTCCATATACCACATGATAGGCATCACTTTGGAGCTTGTTAGAAATTTAGTCTCTCAGCCTCCACCCCAAAACTACTGAATCAGAATCAGTTATTCTAATTAGTCCATGTCGATTCACATGCAATTAAAGTTTGAGAAGCACTGATCTAGTCAACACGTCCCTAAATACATGACACTCCTCAGGAATAGTCCTTTTCACCATTGAGAATGATGTTAGCTGTGGGTTTGCCATTTTATTATGTTGAGGTAAGTTCCTCTATTCCCACTTCTGGAGAGCTTTTTATCATAAATGGGTGTTGAATTTTGTCAGAAGCTTTTTCTGCATCTATTGAGATGATCATATGGTGTTTATTCTTCAGTTTGTTAATGTGGTGTATCACACTGATTGATTTGCATATATTGAAGAATACTTGCATCCCTGGGATAAATTCCACTTATCACGGCGTATGATTGTTTTAATGTATTGCCGGATTCGTTTTGCTAGTATTTCGTTGAGTATTTTTGCGTCTATGTTCATCAGTGATATTGGCTTGTAATTTTTGTGTGTGTGTGGTATCTTTGTCTGGTTTTGGTGTCACGGTGATGGTGGCCTCATAGAATGAGCTTGAGAGTGTTCCTTCCTCTGCAATTTTTGGGAAGAGTTTCAGAAGGATAGGAGTTAACTCTTCTCTAAATGTTTGATAGAATTCGCCTGTGAAGCCATCTGGTCCTGGACTTTTGTTTGTTGTAAGTTTTTTAATCACTGTTTCAGTACTTGTGATTGGTCTGTTCATATTTTCTCTTTCTTCCTGGTTCAGTCTTGGAAGATTGTATCTTTCTAAGAATTTGTCCATTTCTTCTAGGTGGTCATTTTTTTTGGCATATAGTTGCTTGTAGTAGTCTCTTATGATCCTTTGTATTTCTGTGGTGTCAGTTGTAACTTCTTTTTCATTTCTAATTTTATTGATTTGAGTGGATAAAGAAGATGTGGTACATATATATGATGAAATATTACTCAGCTATAAAAAGGAATGAAATAATGCCATTTGCAGCAACATGGATGGACCTAGAGATTATCATACTAAGTGAAGTAAGTCAGACACAGAAAGACAAATAGCACATGATATCGCTCATATGTGGAGTCTAATAAAAAA